>NC_064644.1:449995857-450620857 GCF_023864345.2 Schistocerca serialis cubense
TAGTTGTCAGTGCTAACAGACAAGCAACGTTGCATGAAATAAACGCAGAAATCAGTGTGGAAAGTACGACAAACTTATACGTTAGGACTCTGTAGCGAAATGTGGCTTAATGGGCTGTGGTAAGAAACGACCGATGCGAGTGTCTTTGCTAACAGCACAACATCGTCTGCAGCGCTTCTCTTGCGCTCGTGACCGACCATATCGAGTGGACACTACACGACTGGAAAACCGTGGCCCGGTCTGAGTTCCGATTTCAGGTGATAAGAGCTGATGGAGGGTTGCAGTGTGGCGCAAACCCCACGAAGCCATGGACCCAAGTCGTCAACAAGGTACTATGTAAGCTGATGGTGGCTCCATAATGGTGTGGGTTGTATTTAAATTGAATGGACTGGTTCCTCTCGTCCAACTGAACCGATCATTGACTGGGAATGGTTATGTTTGGCTCCTTAGAGATTATTTCCAGCCATTCATAAACTTCATGTTCCCAAACAATGACGTTATGTCACTGGGCCACAACTGCTCGTGATTGGTTTAGAGAACATTCTGGACAATTCGAGCGAATGGTTTGGCCACTCGGATGGACCGACATGAATCCTATCGATCGTTTGTGGGATATAATCGAGAGGTCAGTTCGTGCACAGCACCCTTGCACAAATATGGACGACTATTGAGGCAGCATGGCTCATTATTTCTGCAGGGGCTTCCAACGACTTGTTGACTCCATGCCACGTCTATTTGCTGCACTATACCGTCTTAAAGAAGGGCGTTGCCTATCTTACGCATGGACTACTCAGTTTGTATATTTTGCTTATTTTTTTCATAGTTCCACACAACTTCTTCCTGTTTTCTCGATTGATCTGTGTTCAGTTTTTCAAGGCCTATCCACTGTGCCAACTTTTAACTAAATCTGAGGGGGGTGCGATGGGGAGGTTCCCTTGTAAGAAGTAGGAGCTAATGCCACATTGCAGATAAATGTTTTCGTGAAGGCCTTTCTGTCACTTTCCGTGTAGGAAAATGTGAATAACAGTCAAATCAATCGCAATGGTACAAACCCCCAGGCCTAAGTTACATACATATCAAAATATAGTTGTAAGAAAATAGTAAAAGCAAATCACTGACTTACAAAGAATTTTAACACTTACTAGCTATATGTTGTTGTGGAGATACGTTAAAATGTAGCCTGAAGGAACAAATGACCGAATTCAGCTCCATAATAATAAAACTACAAAATATCAGGCTGACTGCCGTTACAAGTGCCTCACAAACGCAACTAATGAACTGACGTCGTGGAGCTGTCTCTTGAGTTGATGAAAATTTAACATATGGTGGGGCAGTACATGTATGCGCGGAATAAGTGCGCAAAAGTGAGGGAAGGAATACTATTCAAGTAGATAGACAAAATTAATACAGTACTGATGCAGAAAATAAGGACTTAGTTCCCATATAGTAGTGTAAAACACAAACATATGGCGTTTCTGTTCGTAACTGTCCAACAAATGTTTATGGAAACCAATGAATTGAGTCAGATATAAAATAACATGAAGTGCATCGTTTGTAAGAGAAAAAAATTGGGAGAAAAACACAACGTAACCAACAAATCTAAAATTCTTTGTGGGTCAGTGCTTTGGTTTTGCATTTGCCTCATACATCTATTTTAACATGTATACAATGTAAATCGTTTTAGGTGTTCATTACTGATCGTTCTGAAGAAGACATTTATAAAGACGCCAAACCTAGGTCAAGAGGCTTTCAGTAAAGTTTGCAGTATTTCATCTGATGCGGCTGATTTTCCACCTTTTCCAACACGAAGACTACATTATAGGTGCTGCTTGAGCCGTGTTCGAGATTTTTAAATTTATGTTATACATTTGCAGATATATCTAATTTCGAAAAATTTGTCTGCATTTGGTATTCACTTTACTTCTAGCAACGACAGTTACTATCCTGAACAAGTAGCAAAACTCACCTAATGCTTTTACACTCTCACTTCATAGTTTACTTCGTACGTCATCACCTGACTTAATTTGAGTACACTCCATTATTAATGTTATATTTAATGAATTTCACTTTACAGTCATTTTCAAGACACTATACCACTGGTAAATTTTTCATTCAAGTCATTTGCCGTATCTGAGAGAATTATAAAGTCATGAACAAAGATTTCATCATGGCAGATTTTTCAGCCGCTTCTTGGTATGATAACTTCATAATTATAAGAGAAAAATACAGTATTGTGGAAATTTTGCGATTTTAAAGTATTTCATGAACAGGCCCCCAGCGCACAAGGCTATCATCAAACTTTATCCAGCGGCCACCGACAAAGCGGGCACAGTTCTGACGAAGAACGACGAAAAATTTGTTGCACATCCAGAGTGAAGTAAAAGTAAAGAGTAGATGTCATCTTTGATAGTTTAGCTTAAACGTAATTTAAATTTTTAGACAGTGAATGAGTATGTAAAAAAAAGAAAAACGTTACCACTAAATCTAGGAAACACACACTGTTCTTCTGTTGTACGAGGCAGGTGGTACTCGGTCCGGTAAGCTGTTTTGTTGTTGACATTCATTGGTCATTTTTCATCGATTGTGTTCCTCTGGCGTTAGTCTTCTGTTAACCTGTTGTCGGGTCCTACAACTGCAACTGTCTCCTGTATCAACGATGTTGTACATTTTGATTTCACTTGGAGATGATATGATCTCAAGACTAATGATTCTGGTGACTGCGAACAACACAGACAGTGAAACCGAATGCTATTATTCCACCGGAAAGACACCCTATTCTGGAATGGTTCAGCCAACACGGTGTGGTCTGGAGGCAAGTCTAGTGCACTACAGACGACATCCTCAATAGGTCGTTCCAGCAAATTGGAGACATCGAGTCATTCGAACAAGGATAGGGCATTACGGAAGCCCTCGGAAGATTCGCGTTACAGATATGCAGAGGCGAATGTTGCGCCGATTACAAGATAGCCCAGCAACAAATATTGTGAGGTCGATTTTGGACGAAAAGTCACTTTACCCAAAAATCTTGCTGTATTTGCTGCATCTTCGACCACTAGATCTCCAAGTCAGGTTGTAATTCCGTCAGTGGATACTAAGATGAAACACTGAAGATCATCGTTATCACTTAATTTCACTCGCGTACGAAGTGTAACACACGCAGAGCGGTATCTTAAATTACTGCATTAAGCACGTGTTGGCTGATGCTAATCCCCAGATGATTAATGAAGCAAGCTATCACCGAGGCGGCAATAACTGGAAGACAACAATTAAGGAAGGAGGGAAGTTTCGGTCTAACGTTCCGTCGACATTAAGGTCATTAGGGACGGAGCACAAGCTCTGATTCTGTCAAGGATGGGGAAGGAAATCGGCCGTACCCTATCAAAGGAACCATCCTGGCATTCGCCAGGAACGATTTAGGGAAATCACGGAAAATCTAAACCTAGATGTCCAGACGCGGGTTTGAAACTTTGTCTTCCCGAAAGCGAGTCCAGTGTGCTAACAGCTTCACCACCTCGCCCGGTAACCCTCTCAATTAGTCCTGCATGCACCTAACATTTGGTTTAAAGACCCTCTATGGCACACAGTAACAACTATTGGCTGTATCTGATTGGGAAAAAATAAATGCTCTTTCAGTAATATCCATGCATCTTCGTATGTAAAATAACAAGTTTAAAATGACATTTAGTAGTGAGCAATAGTAATTATTTCAAGCTACCCATGTAGATATGGGGTTTAATTAGGATTACGCCAAAACATTTTTTTAAATAAACAAATTATGCTAATGAAATCATTCTGGTCCATTTTAGCCAAGTACAGAAGAAACATTTGACCTATTTACAGTTTCACTTCAAGCTGATTCTCCATCATTTACCCCGCAGAAGAGGCTTGTAATGTTTTGCTTGGAGGTGCTGCGGTTCACAGGCTATCAGTTATTAGCTTTAACTATAGAATGTTTGTAGAAGTTCCGCGCTAGCAAAATACTTTAGCTTCAACTAATTTGTATCACAAACACATTTCAAAACCATAATGAATTCTCAGTCAGAGGCGTACTGTGCGCTGACTCAAAAGTTTCTGGCGAATTAAAACTGTATGATTGTCCCAGACCCATACCCCGGATCTTTCCTTCTACCAACTGAGCTATCCATGGGAGATTCAGGACCTGCCCTCACAGCTACCTGCCAAAGGCAAAGGTCCCACATGTATCACACAGTTTTGACCTATCTGGGAGTGACACAGTTCAAAACATTTGCATAAAAGTCGTTCGACAGTAAATTATTACTCTCACTTGTAGATGAGGAGCTGTTATCTTTGAGTGAAATAAACGAACGTTGGATATATGTATAGATTAATACAAAGTAATAAAAATACGTTGATTGGAGAAAGACTAGATCGAAGCCAAATGAATGATTTTTACCATAAAACACTGAGAATAAAATTTACGTTCAACAAATAAAGAACCATCATTACTTGTTTAAGTATCTTTAGTCATTAAGTAAAAGGCGAAGCCTATGTTTTGTAAACGAGGAACTCCATAAATATGTGTTGGGTGTTTTCGTTATGTTAGAATCGCTATACGCTTTACAGAGCCTTCAGCAACAACAGGGCTTCAGCAACAGAAAGAATCAAAGTAGTGTCACTTCAGAACGGTCTAGCCCCTCTGTGTGAACTCCCAATCACAGAACGTTAGATTTCCTGTATACCCTTTTCAGATTCGAAATTCTTCTCACCGTACGCCTCAGAATTCCCGCAAGAGCCTCTGAAGAGACATCTGTCGACAAAATCCGCAGGAAATTGGAATTTGTCTGGAGGCACTGCGAGGTTTCGAGGTCCATAACGCCTCCTCAGTGGAGCCAGACCGCAGCGGTACACAGTTGCTACTCGTATAGACTCTTCTCCGTTCTACAGCTTCTGAAAGGCAAACGTAGAGACAAATCTTGTATTCGGTTGACGTATGTTTCTCTCACTATACTCGGGTGGTGCTACATTACGTGCAAAAAGTGTCGGAAGCTGTGTGCTGATGTAATGTATTCTAAGTATTGTGTTTGTAAATATAATCGAGGACGAATCTGTCTCCTAGTTAACTGCGAAGGTTGTCGCTGTCCGGTTATCGTGCGACGTGTTAGATTAGTCTTCACTAACAAGCTGTGTTGGCTCTCTCAGTGCAGATGAATGTCGTACACTGCTGACGGACTAGAAGCAGTGGTTGATTTTATTTTACACGTGATGTGAAAGAGGAAGTTTGTCGACCTGAACAAAGACATGTTAGTACAACTAAAATATTAACTGGCGTACCTCACATACAACAATTTTAAAATATTAAGAAATTGAGCAATATGTAGTGATTTAGTTTAAAGAGACTCATTTTAGCAATGAATACCAAAGGACAAAATTAGTGATTATAGTGCAGAGGCATTTATGAACTGTTTTAATTTCCTGCGAGGAAATGGAGGATCTACCTGTCAACATGTTAGAATAAGTAATTAACAGCTATTTGCATTTTGAATATTTTGAAAAAAGAGGATATTAAAAATTTGAATAATAATAATGGAAAGTAACTGGGCAATCAGAAATAATAAGACGAAAGGAAGCCCAGAATCGGGAGGCTCCCTGAGTACCTTCACAGCTACTGAGAGTAATACTGCCTCACTTCTGGTCTTCGGGTTGTGTATCACCGACTACGTTTAGTACTTTTCAAGTAAAATTACTACACATGGCATACAATCACTGGTTCAGCAGAGGAGCGATGAAACACCAGATGTCTTCCACTAACCTGATCAATGTTTTACCATTTTTTGTAGTATTCACTCTCTTTAAAAAAGCAGTCTACATCATTAACTGACAGCCGTCCTGGAGATGCAGAAAGGATATAACTCATTAACTTGAATACACTGGCATCTTCATTCCACTCCTATGCGGATAAATGTTGAAACGAATTTGTGACTGGCCCTTAATTTCAAGCGCAGAATATTCTTCATGTTATCGAAATTCACAATTAAATAGAAACAGCCGCTTAAAGTACTGATAATGTCAATGACTGACTTAAGTAGTAAAGGTGTTTTAATACATATTATATGAATATTCATCAGTAAATTGAATCATATTTCTTCGTAATCATACAAGTTCATCTGGGATAAATTTATAGTTAGATATTATGGAAAATTTTAATGTTGTATGTATGGATAATAAGAGAATAAGACCAGAACTGAAATGTGCAGGTTAGCCAGATCATGCACACATTTTAAATAACTTCGTCTCCGAGAAAAAATCCGCAGCCTGTCTTAAAAATTATTCCAGAAGTGTTGTGTTTCAGTCCAATGAAATCGTATTTCATGGTTTCTACACCATGCGGTGCAAATAAAACGTATATTTAGAGCAAGCGGGTTTCTTTTAGTAGTTTTAGCACATTCTTTCGCAGATCTTCTCTCGTCATACCTTTTCTTCAGAAATATAAATGCAGTGCACGAAATTCATTTAATTTTAGGAAACAAAACTGAAAAATGTAAAATCACGAAAACTTATTTTAAGTATCTAGCTATAAATTTCCTCTTGCGATATCAGAATGCTACTGGTAATTTTTATTTTACTGCTAAGTGGAGCATTTATTTCTTTCCTTTTTTAATGTTTTCATTAGTTCGTTTCCAGCATCATTTACATGAACACGCTTATGCAAATGGTAAATAGGGGTAGCTAATCACTGTAATAACTAAAAGTAAAAACTTATATTGATAAATATCTCTCATACATATAGCCAATAGCTGATTTTATTGTGTAACATCCTACTGACAGTTTGCCTATTGCAGGAGGCGAAAGAGTACGAGAATCGCATGAAATGTTTAGTTTATCAAATAACGCAATGTATACCACATTTAGAAATATCTTTGAATGCTCATATATTTATCATCCTGTCCCCTCACCTAATACGAAGAGTTTCCTCTGCACATCACTGCTGAATATGCCATGAGATTCATATATCTTAGTGCAATGCTTACTGCCATGGTTGTCTTAACATACAGTGTACTAGAGATTACCAGATGAACTAGTGATTTTGGCTAATGGTTTAGTTTGAATCCGTAGAGCAAGAAGATAAAAATCTCAAGGCAATTGACTTTTCTTCTTCTCCAAAGTTCGTGTCAAGGAGCTCTAGGAGCATAAATGCAAAATAAAAAGTGATATCTGATCATACTTAGCATCACCATGATATCCTTTCACTGTGTAGCGCGCAGATCTGCTAATGTCCACTACATGTAATGAAGGAATATATAGTCTTATATATTCGATCTGTACATTCTTTGCTTTCCCTCCATCACTGCTGTAGTATCGTAAATGGCATGTGGCACAAAATTTACTACAGTAAGAAATGTAATTTATACGTATATAATGGAAATAACGCAAAAATTATAGAACATTAATTTAATAGAACCTATATAAATATCTTTTCCAATTGTCTACCATTATACGCAAGGTCCAGGCAATGTTTTGGAATAAATAATCATGGATCTCAAATGACACAAGGGGAAGTGCCACATTTGGTTTGTACGACAGGCAGACGTGTACAGTAACAATATAAGAGTGACAGGTGAGATATATAAAATTGTAAAATATACGTAAAGATTAATATTTTTATAAAGAAGTTAAAAACTAGTATACAAATTTCCTTTGTACAGTTTAAGAGTGGACTTTAGAAGAATACATATATTAAAATTAACTGTAGAGTTATTTTCTTGCAGGATTTAATCGACACACAAAAGCGTACACATAAAAATGCTCCCATCACGAATATAAGTCATTGATTCACGTGAAAATGATGCAACACAGCGGCAAATATATATGGAAAAGAACGGCGAAACAATATGGAGTTTTTGATACAATTACACAAACTTTCTTTTCTGAAACAGACAACATTTACTGTATCAGAATCATTCGTTATGGGTTCCTACATGGTTCATTACACACTTGCTAACGAGTTCGGATGAGGGAAATACTTCAGATTGGGCTCTGTACCTGAAGCAAATTCCTCACCATTGACACCAGACTTGATTTCATCACACAAAACCGTTCCTTCTCCTGCCTTTCTTTAATTACACACGAGTCAGTTCTTAAATTTTCTTGGAGTACATTTTGTGACACTGTCCTGGAAAGCAAAGGCAGTATGAAGGGACTATCACATTAAATGTTTTATTTCATTCCACAGGGAGGTACAAGGCAGAACATGCATTCCAATGATAAAATCAAAATATGTATAGTATATTTACAATTATATTTCATGAAATGCTGAGCATCTACCATTAAACATATATTACGAGATCTCTCGTGTGTTACAATGTGTAAAAATATGACTGTAATATAAATGACCAATGTGACGAATAAAACGAAATATTTATACAACTGCATGCTTTAAGTATGATGAATACTGACAGAGGTAACTCACAAATGTTTCCCTTTAAACTTCACAGTTAAAGTGACGTATACTGGAAGAGAAAAATGGTGGTCACTACGAAATGTACAGTTACGCAAGATGATCACAGAAAACATGAAAATTTCTCAAAGAAAGTTGAGATATTGAGATAATTAGGTTTTGCGAAGCGCGACCAGGTCACAGAGAAATGTATTTTCACTTGTGTAATTTACAGTGCTTTTAACCGCAATGGTTAATTAGGTGCCTCTTCGCTATATTCTCACACTTTCCATCTGAACGAAATAATGAACGTGCACACATATATTTAAATGTTTTGAACTTTACTCGACGAACGATTACATTTACACTTACGGGAGTGGCCTTTTCCATACGACTGGTCTCTATTAAGACAGTTTATGTGATTTGTCATTAAAAACTATGTATAAGAAAGTTACAATAGTTTAGAACAATAACGAAGGACGTAGCAATGCTCGAAGAGGTAGCAGGAGCGATAATACTATCATGAGGTAGAAATGTATAACCAACGTACGAAGGTCGAAGACGAAACATTTAAATTTATCGTGCTTTCCGTAATTCAGCGTCATATATCATATAAGGATAGCATACTGATAAATTTAGGGCCACGTGATAGTTCTAGTATGCCTGATTATGGGTCAAATTTTCACCGATTTTACACTGCAGATGTTATAACACAGTCAACTGAGTTATTCACTCTAAATAACGGACAGTTGAAAGTATACATTGACGTGAGATGAATCTAGTTTCCAATGTATTCTAACAGGAGTCTCTACAAGCTGTCATAATTCTCAATACCTCTTCTGTCAGCTGAAACATTTCTCATCATATCGCCGACTTTAGTGTGAATAACTTTTCAATTGTAAATTTACTGCGCCACCGAACACAGAAATTGAGTAGACGGAAATAAACAAAAGGTAATGGAAAATAGTAAGCACCATTGTCGGAAACTTTCTAGGATAAAAGTAGTTTAAAGGGCATGTAACAACGTCGTTGAATGGGAAACGTTATTTTAACTTCAAAGACACTCATTTACAATTTATATCAGGATTGATTGCATACAATATTTGGCAGCATTGTTGGGGCTCGATTTTTGTGTACACAATAAAAATTCTATATTTACTCTGAACAATAGAATTCATATATGAATGGCCATCTGTACGTACGGAAGAGATTGCGAGTTATTTATGTAACAATGTCAGCGAAAAGAAATGACAAAGGCAATTAAACGTCGAAGAGTGACCAACGTTTAAGGGCATAAATATGATACAGCTTCACAGGAGGTACCTGGCAACACCATCATTCCCCCGGTTGATGCGTACTGTTCCAAGGTATGGGACTGCTATCAGTTTAAGGTGATCAAAGGGAGATTGAAAAGTTCCACGAAAGTTCACCACGGATTCGTTTGGTTAGCTCTAGTGTATTATAGCGTAGTGTAACCAACTGCAGTGACAGACAATACAGTAATTGTGCATCATAGGAAATAAATATTTAAAAATAGCACACTTTCACATGAGTCAAACAACACATTACGAAATGGGGAAATGGCTACAGTTATAAAATTAGAAATACTGAGGTATGAAAAGACGCTGGCAACGGCCGTTGGCTACACCCATAGTTCACGAATTGGTCGGTATGAAGTGTCACTAAAACGGTGACACACGATATGCATTTGGCTAGATACCACTGTGATCTTGTAAAATATAAATTTAGATTTAATTGTTGTTCGCGGTTAGGAAGAGAGATAAAAACTTGATAGTTTCATGTGGAGTGACGTCGCTGTGAATGAGTTCATGTGAACATTGACAGAAATTGTCATATTTAAGTGACTGCTATTTAGCAAATGTACAGGGTTCTGACAACGTTTTCAAAAATCGTGATTCGACACAATGGCTGTATGACATTTATTGAGACTGCCTGTTTCGCTCAAACAACAGATGATCCTCAAGTGTAAAACAACCACATCAACTAATGCGTCAAATCCTGACCGTTGTATCTGGATCAACGTTATACCCCAACCGCATCAAAACTGCAGAAGGCAGCAAAGTACACAATTTTTACGTAATGCTATATGTTGACAGAGAAGCGCGTGGCTGGAGAGGCAGACATCACCTGTTCATGTGCTTCGGACTATTAACATTTTGTCTTATGCACAAATTGTGTACAGTACTTTCTTGCTTATTATAATTATGATGCAGTTAAACTACAACGCTGATTATTACTGACTGCATCTAGTGTATCTACTGTCGCTTTCTGTATGCCTCACGAAGGGCTATTTTTTGACTGAAACTAGATAGGTGTGCACGTAGGGAGGTGGATGGTAGGGCAATGGGCAGTGGCAAGGAACATTGCACCATGCGTCGATTCAACCAGTAGCGTCATTTAACGGTGTCTGTGTGTACCGTGCGCTTTGGGCTACGCGTGTAACACGTACCATCGAGTTTTATGTCAGTTGAGGTAAAGCAACAGTAGAAGCAAGCACGAAAAGTACTGAGTTAACAAGCGACGTCGAGACCTTTTCGATGGTACGCATCTTCCTAGTGAGAGTCAGCAGCAGAAATACTGGGGCGACACGGCTCTCCCGCGGCCGTTGCTAGTTGCCAGGGTAGCGACAGCCGCAGCGTGACACGCACTACACACACGGTGAGTGCGCTGTGACGTCTGCAGAGTACCCTCTGTCTGTCTCCGGGCAGAACGCAAAACGCAGCCGCCTCCACACTTCCACCCTGCTGCATGCGTCTCAAAAAAACCGACATCCAGCTATCGCGCCAAATCACGATATATCAAAAAACATTTTCTGCAGTATGTGCTCCGCGTCTCAAAGTACTAAAAGAAAATCATCACGGAACCATTTACAGCTGTCGACCAAGTGTGTTTTTACGAACAACCAGTTACAGTCACGCAAATATCTTCAGTACAGAATGAGATTTTCACTCGCAGCGGAGTGTGCGTTGATATGAAACTTCCTGGCAGGTTAAAACTGTGTGCCCGACCGAGACTCGAAGTCGGGACCTTTGCCTTTCGCGGGCAAGTGCTCTACCATCTGAGCTACCGAAGCACGACTCACGCCCGTTCCTCACAGCTTTACTTCAGCCAGTATCTCGTCTCCTACCTTCCAAACTTCACAGAAGCTCTCATTCTGGAACATCCCCCAGGCTGTGGCTAAGCCATGTCTCCGCAGTATCCTTTCTTTCAGGAGTGCTAGTTCTACAAGGTTCGCAGGAGAGCTTCTGTAAAGTTTTGAAGGTAGGAGACGAGATACTGGCAGAAGTAAAGCTGTGAGGAGCGGCTGCGAGTCGTGCTTCGGTAGTTCAGATGGTAGAGCACTTGCCCGCGAAAGGCAAAGGTCCCGAGTTCGAGTCTCGGTCGGGCATACAGTTTTAATCTGCCAGGAAGTTTCATCTTCAGTACATGTATGCTTATTATAAAATTTTGTACCTACATTACGAAACAGCTAAAACGGTCGCCTGGTCACAGTTGCAGGTTGCCTATCTAACAGCTTCCAGGGGCGTCAAGATACATCGTATATAACGGTGCATATATTATTCAGACTATACTCGTGCACTCTTTCAGAATGACAGCATGATAGCATTAGCGACTTTCAACAGTCTATACACATACCTTGAAACCTTTTCGAAACTTTTCTCGCCCATGGCCACCGCCAGCCCCTCCCCCGCAGTAAATAAAGGGAAAAAAAGCTTGTCGTTTACTACATCTTCAATTTTCATGCAGTAAAATGTCAGTATCAGATACGATGTATTAATTTCCATCTTCTTTCCCACGAAATATACACGGAATCACTCTATATGCATCACTGGAGATAGATCACTAACTAAAGACATAAAAACGAAGAAACAAAATGCAAACGATAATTTTTGATCCGGGTTTTGTTGGAGAAAATATCCGACTGTTTCAGGAGGAAATGATTGATATTTTACTGATATAATCTCAGAATGAACGATTACAGGTGGGCGAAAACAATTCTCTATCTTGTCCTCTCAATGAAAGTTAAAAACAGCGATTACACGGAACTGAAAAAGTTCTTTGCAAAATAGGCATTATAAACAATATTCTGTAGAACACAGTTGCATTCAAATCTGTAACTGACAAGCACCAGATTCAAGCTAACGATTACACGGAACTGAAAAAGTTCTTTACAAAATAGGCATTATAAACAAAATTCTGTAGAACACAGTTGCATTCAAATCTGTAACTGACAAGCACCAGATTCAAGCTAAGCGAACCCGAGCTGAAGACCGTAAGAAAAGAACAAATTAGATGATGAAGAGATTTTGGGAGAAGAAGAAAGCGAGTACATCAGCTAAGTATGTGCAACTGCGCTCTATGGCGGGGCAGGACGCTGTAAAACGTACTGCTCACGTGCGAATAGCACTCGCACACTTAGGATTACGTGCAAACATAACTATGTATGTAGACAGTTAATCCAGTCCCGAAATCGAAGATACTGACGATTTTTGCCCATTATCGACATTGATACTGGCCAGATACTGATCGTAGGGGTTCTAAGACTTGGGAGTTAGGTTTAATATCAAATCGAATAACTACTCGTGACAGCTAAAATATTTATTCTGGAAATGAAGTAAGTACTGATGACATGTTGTTGAGTATAGAGTTCTCATTAATCAATAAAAATATCAGCCATTATACACCGTTAGTGCAAAGATAACTGACAACCGCTTGGGAACAGACGCAGTATGGAGACGTGTTGTTACTTGACTAGAAGGAGGCAGAAGTGGAATAGAGTCTGGACTTTGGACAGATAACAGAGAGACCTGCCGACGTCAGCACTCGACGTCACGCACGGCAGGTGCCGCGTGTCGCCCGCCGCCGCCGCCGCCGCCGCTGCGACGACCGCGGGGCCGGCACGGCGCTGCACAGGCAGCACGGAGCGCCGACAGCTTGCCCGCGCGCTACAGCTGCGTCACCTGCGTCGCGTTGTTGGTGGTGGTGGCGGCGGCTCCGGTGTGGCCGTTGTGCGCCGTCGTCTGCACCGGGATCCACCTGTCGAGCGCGCGCGGCCGGAACAGCTGGCAGAAGGTGACGCGGAACTGCCGACTCATGCTGCAGTACAGGATGAAGTTGACGGCCGAGTTGAGTAGCGCGAGCGCGTCCATGAGCTCACCCAGCGGCACGTAGCACTCGGCGAAAAAGCGCTGGCCGAGTAGCCCGCTGAGGAGGCCCAGCACACCCTGGGGCAGCTCGGTGACCAGGAAGAGCAGCAGCACGGCCAGCAGCATGCGCGTCGTGCGGTCCGTCTGGCGCTCCTTGTCCTGCTGGCGCGACGACGCCGACACCGTCAGCTGCCGCCGGCGGCGCTTCGTCTCCACCAGCGCGGCGACGATGCGGAGGCTGAGCACCGTCAGTGCCGCGCACGGCGTCAGCTTGACGACGACGCCGTACACCCAGAAGTTGACGTCGCTCAGCAGGCCGCCGGCCGCCTGGCTCAAACGGCTCATCTGCACGAAGTGGAGCGTCGCGTTGCCCTCGGACAGCTCGGCCACCTCGAAGGCTAGGTAGTGCGGCGTGCACAGCAGCGGGCCCAGCACGTACGCCGAGCCGACCACGGCCAGCGTGCAGGGCATGCCTATCTGGCCGCGCTGCGGGTGCGCCACCGCCAGGTAGCGCCACACGGCCAGCGTCACCGTCAGCAGGATCGACACCGTGTGGCAGACCTGCGCGAAGTTGGAGTGGAACAGCACGAACACGGCCCACGCGTATGTGTACGTCTGCGCCCGCGGCCGCCGTAGCAGGTACATGTGCAGCGCGTACGGCACATACTCCACCATCACCAGGAGGTCGGCCACGGCCAGTCCCGTCAAGATGCTGTTGGTCGGTGAGATCATCTCGCGCCTCGTCAGCACGGCGATGTTCAGAGAGTTCGCCACCGAGCCGAAGATGCAGACGAAGAGGCTGAGGTACCCGTGCACTTCCTTGTAGCCTGCTTGGAATTGTTCCAGACCCGAACCGCAAAACTGCGGCTCCGACGTCGTATTTACATTTTTCACTTCGCCCATCAGAATACCATTCATACTCGTCCCATTCACGACACTCTCGGAAACCACTAAAACTGTCTCGGCAGCCATCCTCGTGACCTACACGACTGTCACTTGTTTCGAAACGACAGCCCTTATAGAACCGAAATGTCAACAAAAAGCGTCTGTTACACGCCTGACAAGTCTATATCTCTCCATTACTGTACACCAGTATTTTCTCAAAAGATCACAATTGTCAAGTATGCGTCTGTTAGTTGATATTCCCTTCGTGAAAAATCCCAGCAGTAAAGCTTTAAAATAACACGAGTCTTCTGTGTAAGTTTATATAGATCAGTGATTAGTCTACGGTCTACTGAGAGGTGACAGCAAGATCACCTTCATAATTCACACTCAAATTGTTAAATTTTGCCACTGTAGATTTTCAGAATCAACGCAATCACTTCCACATATTTACATCAAGTCTAACACGGATCATAAACATGTGCTTGGTTTTGCACGTTACTGGCAAGATTATTTCTAAATTACGTCACTTTTCTGCTGCGAGATTCCCATAACATGCAGTTGTACTCTGTGATACATTGACCATTTCTCTGTAGCAGGAATCTCCGATATAAGTAACCCGGAAAGTAACATATCTCACGATTTATTCTATTTTCAAACGGTCTTCATATGCTGTACACAAACTCTTTCCAAAGTGTTGCACGCACGCGTCATAAAGCGTAGAGACCTTCGGAAACTCTACTAACGTTGTTCGTGAAACCTTAGTAGTAGAGTGGATGTTATATAAAGCGTTATCATGACGCACGACGCCAAATAAGCTTTTTGTAAGTGAAAGAATTTTCGTGACAAAACTGTACTAACACTGTAGAACTGAAGTAAGAGTAGGCTAATAGAAGACCAGAATGCGACGTAACACGCACGGCAGCCGAGCGAAACTGCCTGCGTCGGCGCCCGTCTCTCAGACGGCCGTCCCGTTGAGGCGCGCGTGCTGTGCTGTGGTGCGAGCGCCGCGACACTACCGCACCCTCTGCTGCTGGCGTCGGCGTCGGCTGCCGGCGTCAGACTGCAGAGCGGCGCGGCGCCACGCGACTCGGCCACAGCTGCAACCGCGCATGCGCGCCGCCTCTCGCGCCGGTGTTCAGTGGGCAGTGTGTGACGACAGCCAGCGGTAGGGCGCCGCCGGCGGATGACGGTCCCGCGTCCCCCACGCGTTGTCTTTACGCACTCTTGAGCACACGTCTGTTTCGCACACCATGGCGCTCTCTGCTTTACAGCTGCGTCAGTGGCTAACGCGTCTGCATACCGGGCAAGTAACCAACCATTTTTTCCTTTATACAATACATCTACATCTATGTGATAACTCTGCTATTCATAGTAAAGTGCCTGGCAGAGGGTTCAATGAACCACCTTCAAGCAGTTTCTCTACCGTTCCACTCTCGAACGACACGCGGGAAAAACGAGCACTTAAATTTTTCTGTGCAAGCCCCTGATTTCTCTTATTTTACCGTGATAATCATTTCTCCCTATGTATGTGGGTACCAACAGAATGTTTTTGCGTTCGGAGGAGAAAAGTAGTATGAAATTTCCTGGCAGATTAAAACTGTGTGCCTGACCGAGACTCGAACTCCGGACCCTTGCCTTTCGCGGGCAAGTGCTCTACCAACTGAGCTACCCAAGCACGACTCACGCCCCGTCCTCACAGCTTTATTTCTGCCAGTACCTCTTCTCCTACCTTCCAAACTTTACAGAAGCTCTCCTGCGAGTTCGAGTCTCGGTCCGGCACACAGTTTTAATCTGCCAGGAAGTTTCATATCAGTACACACTCCGCTGCAGAGCGAAAATCTCATTCTGGAAACATCCCCCAGGCTGTGGCTAAGCCATGTTTCCGCAATATCCTTTCTTTCAGGGGTGTCGTTCTGCAAGGTTCGCAGGAGAGTTTCTGTAAAGTTTGGAAGGTAGGGGACGAGGTACTGCCAGAAGTACAGCTGTCAGGACGGGGCGTGAGTCGTGCTTGGGTAGCTCAGTTAGTAGGGCACTTGGCCGCGAAAGGCAAAGGTCCCGAGTTCGAGTGTCGATCCGCCACACAGTTTTAATCTGCCAGGAAGTTTCATATCAGCGCACACTCCACTGCAGAGTGAAAACCTCATTCCTGAGGAGAAACTGCTGACAGCAGTTTCATGAGAAGATCCCGTCGCAACGAAAAAACGCCTTTGTTTTAATGATTGCCACTCCAATTCACGTATCATGTCTGTGACACTAATTCCCGTATTTCGCAATAATACAAAACGAGCTGCCTTTCTTTCTACTTTTTCGATGTCATCCGTCAGTCCCACATGATGCGGATCCCACACCGCACTGCAATACTACAGAATAGGACGGACAAGCCTGGTGTAAGCACAAGTGTTCTGCCAATGAATCGCAGTCTTTGGTTTGCTCTACCCACAATATTATCTATGTGATCGTTCCAATTTAGGTTATTGGTAATTGTAATCCCTAAGTATTTATTAGAATTTACAGCCTTCAGATTTGTGTGACTTATCGCGTAATCGAAATTTAGCTGATTTCTTTTAGTACTCATGTGAATAACTTGAAAAGTGGCTCTGAGCAGTATGGGACTTAACTTCTGAGGTCATCAGTCCCCTAGAACTCAGAACTACTTAAACCTAACTAACCTAAGGACATCACACACATCCATGCCCGAGGCTGGATTCGAACCTGCGGCCGAAGCGGTCACGCGGTTCCAGACAGTAGCGCCTAGAACCGAATGGCCACTCCGGCCGGCACGAGAATAACTTCACACTTTCCTTTATTCAGGGTCAATTGCCACTTTTATCACTATACAGATATCTTATTTGAATCATTTTGCAAGTCGTTTTGATCATCTGATGACTTTACAAGACGGCAAATGACAGGAATATCTGCAAACAATCTAAGACGGCTACTCAGATTGTCTCCTATGTCGTTAATATAGATCAGGACCAACAGAGGGCCTTTAACACTTCCTTGGGGAACGCCGGATATTACTTCCGTTTTACTCGATGACTTTCCGTCTGTTACTAAGAACTGAGACCTTTCTGACAGGAAATCACGAATCCAGATTCACAACTCAGGCGATACTCCGTAGGCACGCAATTTGGTTAGAAGACGCTTGTGAGGAACGGTGTCGAAAGCCTTCTGGAAATCTAAAAACATGGAATCAATTTGACATTCCCTGTCGATAGCACTTATTACTTCATGAGTATAAAGAGCTAGTTGTGTTTCACAAGAACGGTATTTTATGAATCCGTGCTAACTATGTGTCATTAAATCATTTTCGAGGAGGTACTTCATAATGTTCGAATACAGTATATGCTCCAAAACACTACTGCAAATTGACGTTAGTGATATAGGCCTGTAATTCAGCGGATTACTCCTACTTCCCTTTTTGGGTATTGGTGTGAAATGAGCAACTTTCCAGTCTTTAGGTACGGATCTTTCTGTGAGCGAGTGGTTGTATGTAATTGCTAAATATGGAGCTGTTTTTTCAGCATATTCTGAGAGGAACCAGACTGGCATACAATCTGGACCGGAGGCCTTGCCTTTATTAAGTGATTTAAACTGCTTTGTTACACCGAGGATATCTACTTCTACGTTTCTTATCTTGGCAGTTGTTCTTCATTGGAATTCAGGAATATTTACTTCATCTTTAACTTTTGCTCTTACCTGTTAAGGTTTCCTTTTTACTTGTATTTTTCACGACACGTTTCAAAACTTGCGATTTTCGTAGGCTACAGCATTTACTCGTGATGCTTTCAATGTATGAGGTGCTGCATCGTTCTGCTGTCTTTACATTGATATACGAAAACACGAACAAGTTTTAAAATAGTCAACACTGCTTCGTCTCCTCTTCGACAGCGCAGATGAACTGGTGACTTTCTTCCAAATACAAAGATAATTACAGAATCATAAATCATCTTAGAATCACACACCTAGCATCATTTTAAACACAGTACATGAAAAATTTCAAAATGTATTTGCTTATTCATGGTGTTCTCGTAAGAGCATGCAGAGATGTAACAGTGGATAGAGAATACTGCACTGAACAATTTGAGGTTGGGCACCTGGGTCGGAGAAGCCAGCTTGTGGTGGCATGCAAGTAAACTTGTCTACCGCTTTGTCTAGCGTTACAGTTTTCCTGCCTATTTACAGCTGGCACGCTTACATGTTTACACGTACTGTGCTCTTTACGTACATGTACATTGTAAGGTGTATGCTTCGCCGGCGATGGGCGAGGCATGACAGAATCTCTGACCAGAGAGTAGTTTATTGTTAGTTGTTGCTTGTCGCGAGTCTGCGCTAGTCTGCGCGAGTCGACAGTAGTAGTCAGTCGGATACTGTAGTAGTCGGTCGGATACAGCAGCGAGTGGACAGTAGTAGTCTGCGCGAGTCGACAGTAGTAGTCGGTCAGCTTTAGTAGCGATTGGACAGTAGTAGTATGCGGGGAGCCGGCATGCGTCGGCTGTGTGCTCTGCTCGCGACTCTGGTCAGGACTCTGGACGATGAGTATTGTTGTAGAAGGTAAAGAAACAGCATTGCGCATATCTAATAATGTATGTTAATTGTAATTAATTTGTTCAAAAAATGCCCCAATAATAATTTTTTTATAAAGTAACTTTTTTAAAGAAAAACATTCATTTCAATTTAAAGAATATTTCCTATGCATTCCCTCCAAATATATATATATATATATATATATATATATATATATATATATATATATATATATATACGCCAGCATTGCTGTGTAGAAGAATGTATAATTAAGAGCAGATATAGATGCAGTTTTTATTGAGGTAAGAATTTTTGTTTTTTTATTCAGAATACAGGGCCGAAGGTCAGCGCTGCTGCCCTTATAAAATTTACCAGATATTATTATTTCTGTTGAGAGGTTACATTTGGTTCATGGTTCATTATTCAATTAATATTATTGTGGATTCATGGTCAATTATCATTTTCATTCATTAATTTTTGTGTGGGGAGGTTACGCTTGGCTCCATTTTGCATTATTGTTTAACAATATTTCGTGCGGAGAGGTTACACTTGGCAACATCCGGCCAGGATCGTATTTCTTTGGGAATCTTCTGATAAGTAGTCACATATCTGCTCTTATTTAGTTAAACGTAGTTTGCATCAGGCGCAACGCATTTACTAATTTGTCATTCTTTCTTCCACAGATCATCGGCAATTTGTTGCTCTTTGTTGTATTTGTGTTTGTTGCATTTTGCATTGTCTTTGTTTCATTTGTGAAAAACTGTTAACAGTACATCGCGATGTACAATGAGTGAAATGGCCGACTCTAATAACTTGATCGATAATATTTGCGGCACTCAGTGTAATGCTGACAATCCTCCATTTGCAGACAATCAGTGCGTACCGACGACAAATAATGATTTTTACTTTAATGATGAACAAACGAATTCAATTGTGTCCTCTGTTAATTTGACGACAATTGATGATGCGGGTTTTTTTTATAATGTAACTCTTTTAAAGAAAAACATTCATATCAATTTAAAGAATATTTCATATGCATTTCCTCCAAGAAACATTGCTGTGTCGAAGAATGTATAATTAAGAGCAGATATAGATGCAGTTTTTATTGAGGTAAGAGTTTTTGTTTTTTTATTCAGAATACAGGGCCGAAGGTCAGCGCTGCTGCCCTTATATAATTTACGAGATATTATTATTTCTGTTATGAGGTTACATTTGGTTCATGGTTCATTATTCTATTAATATTATTGTGGGTTCATGGTCATTTATAATTTTCATTCATTAATTTTTGTGTAGGGAGGTTACGCTTGGCTCCATTTTGTATTATTATTTAACAATATTTCGTGCGGAGAGGTTATGCCGCCGTGTCCTTCTTACGCTGTTCGTCAGCTTCTTCTTTCTCCTTCTTACATTGTTTCTCATCTTCTTCCTTCTCCTTCTTACGTTGTTCATCAGCTTCTTCTTTCATTGATCGTAGGAAGCTCAGTATTGGGTTTACGTCATCTTTTTGATCCTCTTCAAACATGGGCGATGTAACTCTGGACGCCTGGGCGCCAGAGCTCTCACGTGACCGAGCTGGCCTCTGTGTGCACTCGTTCGTTTGACTATAAACTTCTGCTACCGTCTCGATCTGTGTGCCTGTCTCTGTTCCATCCTCCAATTCACTATCATAATTATGGCCGTGACGTTGCTCTAAGATCGCGTCCAAATCACCGTGCTCATCAATGACCCTGTCGTCCTGTCCTGCTAAAAATGTGCCCATCTCATCTCCGAACCTATCCCTGTCAGTAACGTGTCTCTTATCCTTTATAGTATCCACTTTTGTTTTAGCTTCGCTCACTAATAGCCACGCCTTACTTCTCGTGATCATTCATGAGAAACAAAATGTATCTAAAATACACAATAAAAATAATCTACTCCCTGTATTTTTACACATAGACATAAAATTTCAACAACGCTGTTCCAACGTTGTAATTACAAGCACAATTTGATGTTGTGCAGAAACCGCACACAAATCCGACAAAGTGCGATGTGGTACGGACCCCACATCAATGAAACACAAAAAACAGTGAACAAAAAAATATATACACTGGAAACAAAAACTGTAATCATGCGCCGCTACTTAAAACTAATCACGGAACTATAAGAAAAAAACCTTGGGCATTAATCAATAAAAAATTAAGCAAAAAAAATTCTGAATGTCCCTACTACTAATAATACTGGCTTATCAGCGATTCACAGGAAAGATCCAAGGCTAAGGGTCGCCATATTATGCGAGGTTCCGGGGCTAGCAGTGTATTTAACACTAAATTCTAGGATCTACATATGTAAATGATGCTCTAAACCCCCCCCCCCCCATTCTAACTCCGACTTTTGCTGTTGCACACGGATTAAGAAATATACGCGAACTGACTGTAATCAACCCTGCAAGTGGAGTAGAAGAGAGTTTGGCACCTGCAATAATTTAATTTGATAAATAAGTTAAATAAACGAAGGTTTCATTAACATAGTGAGAAATGATAGGTTTGCTCTACCGATTAACAGAATGAATGTTCTGTCCAAAATAACAATATGATTTATTAAGACTAAACACAAAATACTAAACCAAAACACATGAAACATTTACAATACATCAAACTGGCTCAAATTGGATACTCATACAAACACTGTAAAGGTGAAGTTGTCCCTAAACTAGATTTTAAGGTTTAAGACGAAGTGGTATGTGGAGCCAATTCCTTGCTACTCAAATCATAACAGAGGCACACAACTAACCCAACATTAATTGCTGGTACTCAAGACAGAACAAAGTTAGAAAAAGACGAACAGGTGCACTCTGCTGAGCTCTGATTATCACCTAGGAAAATCCCTATCTGCCGGTGCTGCGGACATACATTACCAAACTGTCTTCTTAACTGCCAGAACACGAGCTGGCGTACCGTAGGCGATGGCTGGTTGCTTCGACGTCCTCGACCGAAAGGCGAGAGCCCACTACCCACAAGAGCACCAGTACAGGCCGAACACAGAACATTCCCGCCCCCACGACAGTGGCCGTGGTTAAATGTTCCAATCAGCAACTCGAAAACCGGCGGAAAATTCCTCTCCATTGCCGGAACACTACCATTCCACCAATGGAGATTCTTGGCGCCAATTTCTGCGCTGATTTTGCTACGTCACGGAGCTATGCCCTGAGCAAGCCAATTACAGTTACTATTTTGCAGAAAGCGCGGGAATTTTCCCGCCACAACTGCCTGGGTACACAGGTCATTCCCACGCCTCGCTGGTAGCCTGCCAGGAAGTGTTTTCGCTAAGTTTCTGCGAAGTAACGGAACCTCTAGCCCAGCTGCTACTTCAGGCACCGGCGGGCGTGTCTCTTAACAATGTCGGCGTCTGGAAAGCATTCACTCGACTGCCTCACACACGTCGGTTTAACCCTCTCGAGATCAGTGGAGCCCGCCTGTCACCGGACCACCTGGGTGACGAGAGACGCTGCGTGGGAAGTCAGCGTGTGAAGGAACAGCAACTTTCCACCGCATGCAATTAGAGAGGAGAATCGTAAGATAGAAACATGTCAGGGTGCTCATGCCACCTCTCTTCAGTTTAAAGAATATTTCCTATGCATTCCCTCCAAGAATATATATATATATATATATATATATATATATATATACACACACACACGCCAGCATTGCTGTGTCGAAGAATGTATAATTAAGAGCAGATGTAGATGCAGTTTTTATTGAGGTATGATTTTTGTTTTTTTATTCAGAATACAGAGCCGAAAGTCAGCGCTGCTGCCCTTATAAAATTTACCAGATATTATTATTTCTGTAGAGAGGTTACATTTAGTCGGCATGCGTCGGCTGTGTGCTCTGCTCGCGACTCTGGTCAGGGCTCTGGACGATGAGTATTGTTGTAGAAGGTAAAGAAACAGCATTGCGCATATCTAATAATGTATGTTAATTGTAATTAATTTGTTGAAAAAATGCCCCAATAATAATTTTTTTTATAAAGTTACTCTTTTAAAGAAAAACATTCATTTCAATTTAAAGAATATTTCCTATGCATTCCCTCCAAGAATATATATATATATATATATATATATATATATATATATATATATATATATATATATACGCCAGCATTGCTGTGTAGAAGAATGTATAATTAAGAGCAGATATAGATGCAGTTTTTATTGAGGTAAGAATTTTTGTTTTTTTATTCACAATACAGGGCGGAAGGTCAGTGGTGCTGCCCTTATAAAATTTACCAGATATTATTATTTCTGTTTAGAGGTTACATTTGGTTCATGGTTCATTATTCAATTAATATTATTGTGGGTTCATGGTCAATTATCATTTTCATTCATTAATTTTTGTGTGGGGAGGTTACGCTTGGCTCCATTTTGCATTATTATTTAACAATACTTCCTTCACATGTGGACTTCCCACGCAGCGTCTCTCGTCACCCAGGTGGTCCGGTGACAGGCGGGCACCTCTGATCTCCAGAGGGTTAAGCCGACGTGTGTGAGGCAGTCGAGTGAACGCTTTCTAGACGCCGACATTGTCAAGAGACACGCCCGCCGGGCCTGAAGTAGCGGCTGGGCTAGAGGTTCCGTTACTTCGCAGAAACTTAGCGAAAACACTTTCTGGTGGGCTACCAGCGAGGCGTGGGAATGACTTGTGTACCCAGGCAGTTGTGGCGGGAAAATTCCCGCGCTTTCTGCAAAATAGTAACTGTGATTGGCTTGCTCAGGGCATAGCTCTGTGACGTAGCAAAATCAGCGCAGAAATTGGCGCCAAAAATGGCTATGAGCACTATGGGACTTAACATCTATGGTCATCAGTCCCCAAGAACATAGAACCACTTAAACCTAACTAACCTAAGGACATCACACAACACCCAGCCATCAAGAGGCAGAGAAAATCCCTGACCCCGCCGGGAATCGAACCCGGGAACCCGGGCGTGGGAAGCGAGAATGCTACCGCACGACCACGAGCTGCGGGCAAATTGGCGCCAAGAATCTCCATTGGTGGAATGGTAGTGTTCCGGCAATGTGGTGGAATTTTCCGCCGGTTTTCGAGTTGCTGATTGGAACGTTTAACCACGGCCACTGTCGTGGGGGCGGGAATGTTCTATGTTCGGCCTGTACTGGTGCTCTTGTGCGTAGTGGGCTCTCGCCTTTCGGTCGAGGACGTCGAAGCAACCAGCCATCGCCTACGGTACGCCAGCTCGTGTTCTGGCAGTTAAGAAGACAGTTTGGTAATGTATGTCCGCAGCACCGGCAAATAGGGATTTTCCTAGGTGATAATCAGAACTCAGCAGAGCGCGCCTGTTCGTCTTTTTCTAACTTTGTTCTGTCTTGAGTACCAGCAATTAATGTTGGGTTAGTTGTGTGTCTCTCTTATGATTTGAGTAGCAAGGAATTGGCTCGACATACCACTTCGTCTTAAACCTCACAATCTAGTTTAGGGACAACTTCACCTTTACAGTGTTTGTATGAGTATCCAATTTGAGCCAGTTTGATGTATTGTAAATGTTTCATGTGTTTTGGTTTAGTATTTTGTGTTTAGTCTTAATAAATCATATTGTTATTTTGGACAGAACTTTCATTCTGTTAATGGGTAGAGCAAACCTATCACTCCTCACTATGTTAATGAAACCTTCGTTTATTTAACTTATTTATCAAATTAAATTATTGCAGGTGCCAAACTCTTTTCTACTCCACTTGCAGGGTTGATTACACGTTACTGATGGGGATAGGTTCGCAGATGAGATGGGCACATTTTTAGCAGGACAGGACGACAGGGTCATTGATGAGCACGGTGATTTGGACGTGATCTTAGAGCAACGTCACGGCCATGATTATGATAGTGAATTGGAGGATGGAACAGAGACAGGCACACAGGTCGAGACGGTAGCAGAAGTTTATAGTCAAACGAACGAGTGCACACAGAGGCCAGTTCGGTAACGTCAGAGCTCTAGCGCCCAGGTGTCTAGAGTTACATCGTCCATGTTTGTAGAGGATCAAAAAGATGACGTAAACCCAATACTGAGCTTCCTACGATCAATGAAAGAAGAAGCTGATGAACAACGTAAGAAGGAGAAGGAAGAAGATGAGAAACAACGTAAGAAGGAGAAAGAAGAAGCTGACGAACAGCGTAAGAAGGACACGGAGGCAATAATTTCGCATATAGGGGAAATTTGTGGGGAATTATTAACAATAAAGTAAGAATGTGGAGAAGCAAAACAAATGTCAATGGTAGCACAAAAAGTAGCAGGCCTAGCCAAAACTGCAGCAACAGGGGCAATGAAAATCGCAAGAGTAACTTCTCCATTCCAAATCCCTAGCGGCCTTAAAGACTCAAGGTAATATTGCGGTTACGAACATCACGAAACGAATGAAAGAAGTAGAGAGTCGGATAGGAAAACTAGAGCGAAACGGGCACATGAGCACTGCGCGTTCGGATACCAATGATGGAGTACACAGGATTGTGTCTCCGAGGAAAAGCCCGCCGTGCTCTACCCCAGTGACAGCGTGCGGAACGAACAATGCACACGCAGAAACAGCGAGTAATAGCTCCAATAATTGCAGCCCACCTAGAAGAGTGAATGCTGAATGCCACCTCCACTGTGATACAGACGTAGCACATCACAGTTATCAGCAAGATAGAACAGGACACTCAACAGACGTGCAAGTATCGGAAATGAGTGACAACACCAGTGCGAGGATCATACAGGATTTTGATCACAATCACTTCCTGTCGATACTAAAATTCCAGAAGTTCAAAGAAAATGGAGGGTCGATGCATCCGAAGAGCTGGGTGATGCAGTTTACAAATTCATTACCAGCATCATGGCCAACCCAGGCAAAATTAGAATTCATGTGTGGACACATCGAAGGCCAAGCAGCGGAAAAGATGGGGGGCGTGGCAGCGACGTGTCGGACTTATCAGGAATTTGTTGGTGCAGTCCTGCGGACCTACTGGTCAAAGAAAACGCAAGAT
This sequence comes from Schistocerca serialis cubense, assembly GCF_023864345.2. Taxonomy (NCBI): domain Eukaryota; kingdom Metazoa; phylum Arthropoda; class Insecta; order Orthoptera; family Acrididae; genus Schistocerca; species Schistocerca serialis. Next base: position 450,021,834 of record NC_064644.1, read on the forward strand.
AGGATTAAAGAGGAAATAATATTTTGTCCTGAACTGGAAGTTCCGGGCATAGGAGCGTAACCAAATTTTTTGATGAGTTACTCAAGAAGAATCAGTTTTTAGATAGTCCATATAGCAACGGAGAAATCATTAAATTTTGCTTTTCCAAATTGTCAGTTAGGTATCAACAGACACTTGTAGGGAAGTGTGCATCTGACATAGATGCATTCAAGAGTCTACTGCGCGAACTCGAAGCAGTCTTCGATAAACAAGACGCAAAGGACAGGAAGAATGCGCAAAATAACAAATACCACGGGCCAGCAAGGGAAGACGACAACAGATCGCATAATCGCACTGGTCAGTTAGGAAACCAGGGTTACAGAAAGCAAGGTTAGGCTATTCAAGGTTATGGAAACCAGAGACACAGAAACCAGAACGTCAGGGAACAGATTCAATCTAGACAAGCAATCTGGGACAGGAGGAATGACAAACGGCAAAGCGACCATAATTGGAGGGAGCGAAATCAAGGACAACAGGAGAACCAGGAGATTGAAATTAGACCTCCAAATCCTAATGCACGTCAGAGGAGGGGGAGTCTAAGAAGGGATTGACGCTAGTCCATAGGACTCCACCACTTCTCTCACACAAAGAAGTTCGTGGAATAATAGTAGTTTAAGTGGTGTACATAGTAGAATAGGCAAAGATATGAACCTTTCTTCGGGGAACAATAATCGTTGCATTAATAGATTAAGATTGTTAAAGTATTAACACGCTACGTTTTCTCGCATAAGAATTTACTGCTGTTAACTTTTTTGTCTATGTTCGGGATCTCCTCTGTCGTTGCGATAAGAGGCACTACCTTTCCATGAGCAATGTTTTTGTCCTTTCCTATCTGGTGTCCATGTTAAGGGATAAAGATGAGTGACGAGATGTCGCACAAACGGGCGCATACAAGAACGTGCTCTTAGAAGCGTTCTGAGAAGTCGTGATACGCTCCATAGCGGACACAACCAGTTCGTGAGACGTTCATACCAATGCTTGCAGGCACGCGTCAGTGCACTGCAAGATTGTGGTATATTGCGTGATTTCGAGGATGAATATGGGCAGTATAGTTTTTTGCATAGCTGCGCCAGCATCGTTGTCTTGCAAGTCGGGGTGTACCTGTGAGCGTTTGACTCCAATGGTGCCCTAGACGAGAGAAATGCGGGCATAAAGCCTACCATGCCAATGTACTGGTTGGGGATTTAGCGTGCTGCTTGTGACTGTCACAGATGAATATCCAAGGAATTATACTTCGAAATTCGTGACATACTGTGTAGCTGATGTGTGGTGGGCGACGGAATCCTCAACAGGAACCAGTCCTGGCTTGGTCATATTACATTGCCCCTGGAAAGGTGTGCTTTGATCGCGAATACTGCATAACATAGAAAAAGAAGTTGCAACTATAAATTTATTGTCTTGTATAGCCATGGCTAACCCAGTCTCTGGAGTTTCAGTGAGGCGTAGTGAGAACTCGGAGGCCATGTCGTACGGCGCGCACATCACTGTCGTCAATAGCGGCGAGCGGCGAGACATCTCAGCGTAACAGGAATTATGTAAGAGTATTGTATAAGGTAAACAAAAAACAAATAATAAATAAATAAATAAATAAAAAGGGTGCGATATACTAGGATAAGTTAAACTGTATGATTTAACAATAACTAGATTAATATTGTGGGGGTTTTCTACCACAAGTGTTTGGCGCACGCCTGTTGGGATGTTATTTTTCAGGTCACCAAATCACAGACCCGAGATGGAGGGACGACCGGCGAGCGAACGTAGAATAGTTGCATGTTCTTTATAGCTCAGTAAAACTTCAGCCTGCATAATAACATAATTTATTCCGAAGACATAGAATGTAGATCGTTGGCATATGGTAGTTAATTCTTGAGCATGTCTACTGTCGATCTATATAAGTAATAGTAATATTGGTGCGGGCCCGCACATTTAGTTGTTCATACATTACATAGCATCAGTTATCACACACCATGTACAATACTGAGATCGGTCTCTACACATATATCAAAATAAATTATTTCCATGTCTAGATTAGATGTTATAATGATAGCTACAGATAAATAACTATAAAAGTAAAATAAGAGTGTCTGAAATGACAGACCATCAATGTGTCATTATGTAAATTTATTATAACATAGAAGGTCATGGGAAAAAGTTAGGCATAAGATTTTTGTCAGAACTGTGCAGATGACGGGTATCGTGGCAATGCAGAGGCCAGACAGCGCTAAAACAAGAGGTCTTCGGCTACCTGCAGGAGGGCGAGCGTCCGGTCCTGCAAGCTGACAGTCACCGGGCCGTATACCTGAGGGATTAGGCGGGATCCTCGCCGGGCCACAAGTGAAAGTGAGGCTGGCCGTTGACCCTGACACGCGACCCACACGCGACAGCCTGCTAGCTCTCCGGACGCGGCAGCCGTTTGGAGGGATTCCCTGCGGCAGACCACGTTGTCGTGAGTACACGAAGAAGATCACATATCGTGTCAGAACCTGCGCCTCATGTGCCTCAGGACAGAAAGGGACGCTCTATACTCACCTGTTTGGGTTTTTACAACTCACTAGCATTGGCCGATCTGCATACACAATGCAGTATCGTGCCACACTAACAAATGTATGGTCTCATTTCTAACTTCTCCTCTCTATTAGAGAGCAGTTTTAGCAATCGTCGCTCCTAGTTCGATCCTGTATGGATGACCTCACACACTTGTGGAGTCACTCCACGTGCCATCATCCCTCGTCGAACTGCAATATTGGGAAACGTAAAGTACTGTCCAGCGAGAGAAGAGACCTAGACTAGTGATGTATCCCAACAAATAGATCTCAGAGACAATTAATCGACGTGAGGACAGCCTATCACTGTGTCTTCCTACCGTACTGCCGTGATCATATGCGTAGGTCTTGGTGCAATCTCAACAGAGTACTGCCGATGCTCCAGAACACCCTATTCCTGTTGCAACAACATAGTAACAACACCCGACGTTTAGCCCTATGAGTTGTCAGTACTATCGAATTTGTGAAGTGCTTCGAATATTTCTAACAATGTGATGTAGTGCCTCATTCTCAGCACAGTCGTGAACTTTGTGCAATGTGCACGCACAACTTGATGCCCCATTGAACCTTGTTTTTTTTCTTAAATTCCTTTCTCTAGTGTTGTTTTTGTAATGTATGTTATACCTTGTATGTGTTTGTGTTTTACACTGTAATTCTTATTACAAATTACTGTATTGCTCTCCACACCATGTTTTTTTATATTTTGTATTTATTGTTGTGTGTATGCAAACAGTGTGCCTGAAGTCCCCACAAACTGAAGCAGATACCACCACTGTCATTGTGAATGGACCATCAGTTCAGTGAACATTTTGTAAAGGTTATTCTTGCTGCAGGGAGACAGAATGAATCGGAGGTTGTAACTAGATTCTGAAAGCTCACAAAGAGATTGTTAACTTCAATAGTATCATGTGTGAGTGAGTTCAGCTTAGTTTCATGATTCAAATTGTTGTAAAATCTTGGGCATTTAATTGCGGAGCACTCCAACTCTGATTGTAAAGAATAAACTGCTCCATATTTGGCTCACATGCCCGGGCCATATTTAGAGCGTGAATGTCTGTGTGAATCGGTGTTTGGAAGGGGCTCCCTGGGTATGGATGTGTGATGTGAGTGTTAGTGTTCCATATTAAGAAGGCGAAGTTGGCTACATCATAAATAATCCTCCATCTATAAGCTGATTTTTCGGTTGCAGTGATTCTTTTATAGAGTGCGGCATGTGGAGTCAGTTTGTAAGATTGTTCTTGGGCGATTGACTCACTACCTTGCTCCTAAGTGAGCCAACCGCTCACCAATTACAATCTAAAATGGCGTAGGGGCAATGAGAGGTGGCATGAGCCCCCTCTCATATTTCTATCTTACGATTCTTCTCTCTAATTGCATGCAGTGGAAAGTTGCTATTCCTTCACGCGCGGACTTCCCAACCAGCGTCTCTCGTCACCCAGGTGGTCCAGTGACAGGCGGGCACCACTGATCTCGAGAGGGTTAAGCCGACGTGTGTGAGGCAGTCGAGTGCATGCTTTCCAGACGCCGACATTGTCAAGAGACACGCCCGCTGGGGCCTGAAGTAGCGGCTGGGCTAGAGGTTCCGTTACTTCGCAGAAACTTAGCGAAAACACTTTCTGGCGGGCTACCAGCGAGGCGTGGGAATGACTTGTGTACCCAGGCAGTTGTGGCTGGAAAATTCCCGCGCTTTCTGCAAAATAGTAACTGTGATTGGCTTGCTCAGTGCATAGCTCCGTGACGTAGCAAAGTCAGCGCAGAAATTGGCCCCAAGAATCTCCATTGGTGGAAAGGTAGTGTTCTGGCAATGGGGTGGAATTTTCCGCCAGTTTTCGAGTTGCTGATTGGAACGTTTAACCACGGCCACTGTCGTGGGGGCGGGAATGTTCTGTGTTCGGCCTGTATGGGTGCTCTTGTGGGTAGTGGGCTCTCGCCTTTCGGTCGAGGACGTCGAAGCAACCAGCCATCGCCTACGGTACGCCAGATCGTGTTCTGGCAGTTAAGAAGACAGTTTGGTAATGTATGTCCGCAGCACCGGCAAATAGGGATTTTCCTAGGTGATAATCAGAGCTCAGCGGAGCGCGCCTGTTCGTCTTTTTTCTAACTTTGTTCTGTCTTGAGTACCAGCAATTAATGTTGGGTTAGTTGTGTGTCTCTCTTATGATTTGAGTAGCAAGGAATTGGCTCGACATACCACTTCGTCTTAAACCTCACAATCTAGTTTAGGGACAACTTCACCTTTACAGTGTTTGTATGAGTATCCAATTTGAGCCAATTTAATGAATTGTAAATGTTTCATGTGTTTTGGTTTAATATTTTGTGTTTAGTCTTAATAAATCATATTGTTATTTTGGACGGAACTTTCATTCTGTTAATGGGTAGAGCAAACCTGTCATTCCTCACTATGTTAATGAAACCTTCGTTTATTTAACTTATTTATCAAATTAAATTATTGCAGGTGCCAAACTCTTTTCTACTCCACTTGCAGGGTTGATTACAGTCAGTTCGCGTATATTTTTTAATCCGTGTGCAACAGCAAAAGTCGGAGATAGAATGGGGGGGGGGGGTTTAGAGCATCATTTACATATGTAGATTCTAGAATTTAGTGTTAAATACACTGCTAGCCCCGGCACCTCGCAAGCAGATATAGATGCAGTTTTTATTGAGGTAAGAATTTGTTTCTTTATTCAGAATACAGGGCTGAAGGTCAGCGCTACTGCCCTTATAAAATTTACCAGATATTATTATTTCTGTTGAGAGGTTACATTTGGTTCATGGTTCATTATTCAATTAATATTATTGTGGGTTCATTGTCAATTATCATTTTCATTCATTAATTTTTGTGTGGGGAGGTTACGCTCTGCTCCATTTTGCATTATTATTTAACAATATTTTGTGCGGAGAGGTTTCACTTGGCAACATCCGGCCAGGATCGTATTTCTTTGGGAATCTTCTGATAAGTAGTCACATATCTGCTCTTATTTAGTTAAACGTAGTTTGCATCCGGCGCAACGCATTTACTAATTTGTCACTCTTTCTTCCACAGATCATCGGCAATTTGTTGCTCTATGTTGTATTTGTGTTTGTTGCATTTTGCATTGTCGTTGTTTCATTTGTGAATAATTTTGATTAGTGAAAAGTGCCGCGAAAAACTGTTAACAGTACATCGCGATGTACAATGAGTGGAATGGCCGATTCTAATAACTTGATCGATAATATTTGCGACACTCAGTGTAATGATGACAATACTCCATTTACAGACAATCAGTGCGTACCGACGACAAATAATGATTTTTACCTTAATGATGAACAAACGAATTCAATTGTGTCCTCTGTTAATTTGACGACAATTGATGACGCGGGACGTTCTGTTACAATGAACGCTGCCTAGCTTGACACACCCGGTTTGCGAAATTTACGTAACGAACAGACAAATTTTTCTAACGAAAATGAACAGTTTACTCAAAGTACGGCAGATTTATTTGATTCTGAGGTAGTGACTAACAGTGCACATCCGATTGGGAAACCTTTTCGAGAATCACAGAAGGACCGAATGGTTACACAAAACGTGACAATTGCAGGTACACCAGCACACAGCACAGAGAATACAGTAGGTAATATTGGCATGGATCAAGTTATGGCATTATTGGTACAACTTAGTGAAAATTTCAAACAACAACTTAATGAAAATTCCAAACAACAGAATGAAAAACAAGAGAACAATCACAAACAACTTAATGAAAAATTAGACAACAATTCCAAACAACTTAGTGAACAGATCAAACAGCTTAATGAAAAACAAGACAACCTTAATGAAAAATTAGACAACAATTCCAGACTGCTTAGTGAACAGATTACAGCCATTGCCGCGCAGTGTCATGATACTAAAGAACAATTACGTGAGGAAATTGAGGCTTGTGCTAGGAAAGGTAGTGAAGAAATTAGATCTGTTGCTCAAGAATTAAAGGATATGCAAACAGCTACAACAGAGACACTTAGAGGCGAAATTAGTGCAGTCGGTAAACAAGGCTCTGAAAAAGCAACACAGTTACGCGACGAGCTTAAATTAATGACAGTAGAACTTTCGCGCGCACTGGATGCAAAAATAGACGCGAAATTCGACCAACAGAACACTCAGATTGACGAACGTTTAAATCACCACATACAAAACAGTGATACGCGTTTCCGCAAATTTATACAGGATCAAAGTAAAGTAAAACGACAAGTAACGGAAACAATCACAGCACAGAGACAAGAAGACAAACGTAAATTGTTCGCGAAGGCAAAAACATACGTGGACAGCAATATTGCTGCAGTGTCCGATGAAATTAATACCGTCAAACAGTCGAACACAGAATTACGTGACGAAATTTCTGATCTAAAATCGAAAACAGACACATACACAACAGATTTTCAAACAGTGACCAACAGACTCAAACAATTAGAGCTAACACAGGATTCCGATGTCGTCAAAGCTGACGTTAAAAAACTGAACGAAACCATACTTAAAATGCAAAAACAGATTAATGCTTGTGACATTAAAACCGATGATCCGGTAAAAATACTGACTGAAAAATACGATGAATTGGCCAGTCGTATTGATGTTATCGAAAGTAATAATGACAATAAATCAGACGATACTGCACCGATTTCATTTAATCAAACACCTGAATTTCAAAATCTACAACAGACGATCAATGAGATCGAATCATCTAATAACACCTTACGTAGATAATTGTCATGTTTGCAGAAAGAGGTAACAGAGATAAAAAATGTTTCAGGGTTTAACACACCACAGCAGATGCCACTTAGTGAGCATTTGTCAGACTCACGCGGCGCGTATAATTTGGGTAATCTACAAAGAGTACGGGACTTAGATTCCGAACAGACACAGACAAATAGATTCTCTTACAATCGTGAACCTGTTCCATGATACAGAGACGATAATTTTGATTACAAACATTTTCTATCAGTGAGAAAATTTAAACAATTTAATAATGACAGAACACAGGTACACGCTTTTAACTGGTTACGTCGATTTATTTTTGTACTTTCAATAGCATTGCCTGTAATGAAGAAACAACAATTAGCGTGGATACAGCAATTTGTTTTTGAATTTTCACTGGCATTGCGTGTAACACAAGAGCTAAAATGTATTTGCAGCGCGTAATAGACCTCAGGGGATTCATTACGCTTTAATGAATATGTGCCATAGCGCGCACAGGGCCCCGAGCCATAGTAGTGCTGTTTCATCTTTAGTTTTCTGCACTGCTGCCTTCTCTTCTACTATCCTTTATATCTATCAGAACAGCTCTTCAACTATCGCCCTATCTAGGATTAAGAATGTATAAAGAAAACCCGATAAGACAAGTTTTACCGAAAGTGACAGTTCTCTTTAGACACTCCCGAAATGACAACTATCGCCGTAATTTTAATAACAGATAAAATTGTAATCATCAGTATGTGTAAAATTATCAGCAACAGCAAACGCGTCTTAGTAACAATAGAGGTTTTTCACCGCAATAGCAACAAGACCAGCCGGTTAGCATACCTAACCAACAATGCAGTCTACAAGGTCAACCAAGCTCTAATGTTTCGCCGCGTACACGTATAGCATCTGCTCCAACAAATAGTAACGCACAGCAACAAGGAAATAAGTACGTACAGAAAACACACTATTTCAATTCCTATCGCAATGCACCGTATAGAAATGACTATCATGACAGACGTAAAAAATAAGGAGCACAATTTTCAGCGTACGTTTAATAACAGTCGATCTTATCAGCAGCAAGAACATCAGCAACAACATATTATCATGAATGAACCAGACAGTAGATATCATCCAGAACGTAATACGTCAGGGAGAAATAATGGAACAGTATAAATAGTGGAAATGCCACAGCATCCTCCTGAAAATAATAGCGCGTCAGATAGAATTTGACCAGATACAGTACAGGTTGCATCTTCCAGTAACGCAAGCAATACTTTTGACACGCAGAATCTTGTTCATGAGAATGTTATTTGAAACATGCTTTGTGAATGCACCACTTTTATCGCCCCCAGATCTTACCAGAAGTTTTTCCATTGCCACCGACAGTTCCAACACCGCTTTAGGCGTACATATTTTTCAGGAAATTGAAGAAGATTGTTGTACAGTAATTAAAAACATCGCTTTTGCAAGTCGCATTCTGTCACCTGCTGAACGAAATTATTCTGTTACAGAACTTGAAACATTATGTGTTATATGGGCATTTACCAGATTTAGGCATTTTCTTTATGGAAGACACACTACCGTTTACACAGATCATAGAGCGATACAATTTTCACTTTCGGCTAAATTTACACACGACAGGTTAAGTAGATGGAAACTTTATTTACAGGAATTTAATTTTACAATTGTTCACATTCCCGGTACACAAAATATTGCAGCAGACGCACTATCCCGTTCTCTTAACAACAATCAGCAAGACATCGCAACCAACTTCTGCAAAGCAAATTTCAGCGTCATGTACATACAACAAGTTGCATTTGAAAACTTCATTTCGTCGTCATTACAAGACATAGCACAAGAACAGAGTAAAGACAACGTGTGGAAAGAAATTAAACACCTTTGGGAAGATAGGAATAATGTTACCATTAGAAACCATTACACTGTACGCAATGACATTCTGATTCGCCACTCTCACCCTGACAGCAACAGTTGGTTATTATGCATTCCTGACGAGCTTGTCAACAAATTAATCTGGTATACTCATTTAAGTTACGCACATTACGGAGCTAGAAAATGTTTTCTTATACTGAGACAGAACTGTTTTTTTACCGACATGGAGAAACGTATTCGACGAGTTTTAGCGTCATGTAAAATCTGCCAGAAAGCTAAATCAGATACGACTTCACATATTCCTCCATTACATCCCATTGTACCTGTTAAATTGAGACACATGGCCGCTGTAGACATTTTTGGTCCAATTCGCAGAACTAATAGAGGTTTTTGCTACATCTTTGTCACTGTTGAACTCACTTCAAAATTTGTTACCTTCACTCCGTTACGCAAAGCTACTGCTAAAACTGTTTCGAAAGCATTTGTAAAACATTTTCTATTTCATGTAGGGCATGTGTTGAAAGTAATTTCCGACAATGGATCACAGTTTCGATCTGCTATATGGACACGTATGTTACGAGTTAGAAACATTTCTCCGGTTTATATATCCAGGTACCATGCTTCTTCGAACCCTTGTGAACGATTAATGAAAGAAATTGGTAAACTGTGTAGAATTTACTGCCATAAAGAACATATTGATTGGGACACACACATACTCTCATTCCAAGATGTAATTAATTCCATACCAAATGAATCTACTATGCTATCTCCGTCTGTTATACTGAAAAATGTTGAACCACCTAACAAAATTAAAGAATTAGTAACATTTCCTACATCTCGTCGACTACGACACCATGAAATAATTGACATTGCGCTGAACAACATCAAACGTGCCGCAGAGCGCCGGAGAAGACAGCAAAAACAGGTTTGTACACGCCGTGACTTTCACATTGGACAAAAGATATTAGTACGTACACACTATTTATCCAACAAAGGAAAGAGTACATGCAGTAAATTTGAGCTTCTATACGCAGGTCCATATCGGATTCGCAGCATTCCTCACCGCATTGTAGTACACGTCGAAACTTTGAGAACCAGAAAAACCAAAGGTAACCACCACGTGTCGAACGTCAAACCTTTTATTGAATGAGGATACATTATGATTTATCACACTGTAATGCCATTTCCTAATTTTTTTATGACGGCTTATGCAATTATATTCACATGAACACCTACTGATGACTATCGCAATTTTTTCTTGGCAAGTGCCCGGCAAGGTAAGGTTAGCAGGTCGTTCTTCTTGTCGTTACACATCAGACCGTGCATATTTTTCCAGATGAACTTATACATTTTATGACCACTTATGCAATTGTATTTATGTTACTACTTACTGATGATTGTCGTATTTTTTCTTGGCAAGTGCCCGGCAAGGTAAGGTTGGCAGGTCGCTTTTGTTGTCGTTATACATCAGACAGTGCACATTTTCCTGATAAAATTACGTATCTTAGGAATAATTATGCAATTCTATCTAGTGATATACTAATTTTATCAAATTTTCTCTCCATTAAAGTCTTCAATTCTCGCCTCTATTAACTACACAACATACAAGCTGTACATAAAGAAGATCACATTTCTTGTCGTTATACACCCTAGACCGTGCATATTTTCTATTTTTTATGTATGTATGATTGTTTTCCTGTTTTGTTTGTATGCACTATGAAATATTTAAGATATAACAAACACCAGTTGACTTTAACATTTTGCCTTATGATATCTCAACATCGTGACTAATTTCCTTTTTTTTTTTTTTTGCTGCTACATTGTGATACACTGTGTACATTTTTGCTTCTGAACACTGTCGATGTTTTTGACATATTACGTTTTCTGTCATGCTATGCTGTATGCTCAATTATGTTACTATAAACCAGTTTTTATCTTATGGGTATATGAATTAAATGCAAGACATTAATCTTTGTTCATCATTTTCAGAAAGCAATAAAGTGTAAAAGAAATAAATTAAACAGAAATGGGAATTTCACCTTCGGAATGAACGAAAGAGGATGCAATACCTCGTGACGAAGAGTAAATGGATCAGAATTAACAAGCATTAACAAGAATATACTATACACATCGTATGATAGCAGTCTTAACTAATTTTTCCTTTCAGAATACGAGGCGATTGATGCAGGCTGTCAGACAGAACTACACATCTTAGTTTTAGTGATGAAATATGGTAGAAATAAGGAATAGTTGTATAATGAATAATGAAGTGATTTTTTTTTTGCAGATGATAATGAATGGTGATGAATAATGATGATGAATATGTTACTATGAATAATGAAGTTTTTCTTTACAGGTGATGATAATAATGGAGTTATGGTGATATGGATAATGATGTTTTTCTTTGCAGATGAAAATAATGATAAAGTTTATATATTTACTGTTAATTAAGAGATACTATGTAGTTATTTAAGTATTTGTTGCAGTTCATTTTGACAGTGTGTCTTATATCGCATGGTATGATGACTGAAGGTTTTGGAAAGGACAGCCAGAGAACATATATATTTTTATACACATTTCACTACCTGTTAATTCGAAGTTCACTACTTTTCCGCATAATATGCGTTTCTTCTCTCAGTTTCATTATTCATTTTGTATATTTTGCAGGAGAAATCATTCATGAAATTAATGTGGTGTAAATAGTTGTTTATTAAACCTATGTCGTTTATGAATGTGATCACATATACTCTACTTGTTTCATAACCTTGCTACAGCTGACTCATGACGAATGCCGTTACACATCTTCATTTGCAGCAATAATTCAAAAGCAAACAAAGTAATTACCAGTCCCAAATAATGCTACTAGTTTAAGAGAGTTTTGAGTAATACTGATCAGCTCTGAATAGTATGTCACTTCAATAATGCCTTCTGAATAATACGTACAAAAAAAAATGTTTTGTAACTGGCCAATGAATGCCACTGATTATTGTAATAAGATGACCTATGATGCCAATGATTAGTATAATTAGATTAATTATGTATAAATGCTATGTCAATAATTAACTCATTTTGAATAATGACTTCTAAGGAATACAAAAAAATGCTTTGTAACAGGCCAATGAATGCCATAGATTATTGAAATAAGATGACCTATGATGCCACTGATTACTATAATTAGATTAATTATGTATAAATGGTATGCCAATAATTAACTCATTTTGAATAATGACTTCTGAAAAATACAAAAATAATGCTTTGTAGCTGGCCAATGAATGCCACTGATTACCGTAATATGATGACCTATGATGCCAATGATTACTATAATTAAGTGAATTATGTTAATACTATGCCATTCATTAGCTTCTGCTTTGAATGGTGACTTCTGATGGTTTGTAACTGGGCAATGAGTGCCAATAATTACTATATTCAGATAATTTATGAACATTATTCTGTAATACTACATACATGGTACAGAAATGTTCAGTAACTGGGCGATGAGTGCCACCAATTACTCAAATCAGTTGTTGGACTAGTGTAATGCTCAATGAAGACTACTATGTGACTTAATGTCCTTCACCTTCTGACCTAATTATCAGAAATTACTGCAATATCCATTTGTCCTGTCTATCCTCCTGATCATGGAGCACTATATTTGGCTTTTGCACTAATTCTACGTTGGTCTACTTTACAACAACATGGTGTTGACACGACATGCTGTCCACCACCTTGAGCGATGGAGATGTTATTATGGTCCCACTGTTTGGTGTACCTAGTGTACTACCAAAATGATACCATGGAATATTATTACGACATTTCAGTGTCTTGGCTACACTGATTAATACTTCAAGGAAAAGAGCTTCAGATTGTCTCACTTGGTGTTGTGCTTCTGTAGAAAGATATGGACTTTCAGTGCAGCTGCGTGCAACCTAATGTGCTACAACCATCACGCAATCCTTCCCATTCCTTTCCTAATTCTTGTAAAATGATAAAGACATATACAGTGCGTGTGCACTCTATGCCATTTGTTAATATGATTTGTACTCATTGCTTATACATTTTGTGATTTCCTGATATGTTTTCTACTATAGTGCATGTGCACTTTTGTCATTTGTTAATATGATTTGTATTCATTATGTATGTACTACAGTGCATGTGAACTTTTGCCATTTGTTAATATGATTTGTATTCATTACGCATGTACTACAGTGCGTGTGCACTTTTGTCATTTGTTAATATGACTTGTATTCAAAACGTATGTACTACAGTGCGTGTGCACTTTTGTCATTTGTCAATATGATTTGTACTCATTACGTTTATTTGTTGCAAAAATATTAGAGAGTTTTACAGTGTGTGTGCACTTTATGCCATTAGTAGTCATTACGTATACATTTTTGTGATTTGCTGATATGTTCTGAAATTCAGTGCGTATGCACTTTTGTCATTTGTCAATATGATTTGTACTCATTATGTTTATTTGTTGTAAAAACGCTAAAGAATTTTACAGTGCATGTGCACTTTTGCCATTTGTTAATATGTTTTGTACTCATTGTGTATACATTTTGTCTTTACTTGATATGTTCTGAACTTCAATGCATGTCCACTTTTGTCATTTGTCAATATGATTTGTACTCATTATGTTTATTTGTTGTAAAAATAATTAGAGAGTTTTACAGTGCGTGTGCACCTTATGCCATTTGTACTCACTACGTATACATTTTTTTTGTGATTCCCAGATATGTTCTGTACTACAGTGCGTGTGTACTTTCGTCATTTTGTTAACATGATTTGCATTCATTGCATTTTGTGATTTGCTGATATATTCTGAACTACAGTGCGTGTGCACTTTATGTCATTTCATTTGTACTCATTGTGTATACATTTTGTCTTTGCTTGATGTGGTCTATGTTCTGCACCTATATATATATGTATATATTCTGTGATTGTAAAATTAATTAATTAAGAAAAATTTGTTCCTCATGAAAAGTCCAATTAACTCACCATCGCTGCCAAATTTTTGCCCCCCAGTGGAGGGTTATGTAAGGTGTATGCTTCGCCGGCGACAGGCGAGGCATGACAGAATCTCTGACCAGAGAGTAGTTTATTGTTAGTTGTTGCTTGTCGCGAGTCTGCGCTAGTCTGCGCGAGTCGACAGTAGTAGTCAGTCGGATACTGTAGTAGTCGGTTGGATACAGTAGCGAGTGGACAGTAGTAGTCAGCGCGAGTCGACAGTAGTAGTCGGTCAGCTTTAGTAGCGAGTGGACAGTAGTAGTCTGCGGGGAGTCGGCATGCGTCGGCTGTGTGCTCTGCTCGCGACTCTGGTCAGGACTCTGGACGATGAGCATTGTTGTAGAAGGTAAAGAAACAGCGTAGTGGCGGAAAGGTGGTAGGTTGCGGGAAGCGAGCCCGTCGTTGACGGTGTCGCGTGAGTTGTGAATCGAGTGGGGCGCGGGGCGCGGGACAGGAGCAGCGTGCCGCTGCGTCGTGGTCGTCAGCAGAGGCTGTGCCTGTGCTTGTTCGTATGTTAATGTATGTTAATTGTAATTAATTTGTTCAAAAATTGCCCCAATAATAATTTTTTTTATAAAGTAACTCTTTTAAAGAAAAACATTCATATCAATTTAAAGAATATTTCCTATGCATTCCCTCCAAGAATATATATATATATATATATATATATATATATATATATATATATATATATATATATATATATACGCCAGCATTGTTGTGTCGAAGAATGTATAATTAAGAGCAGATATAGATGTAGTTTTTATTGAGGTAAGAATTTTTGTTTTTTTATTCAGAATACAGGGCCGAAGGTTAGCGCTGCTGCCCTTATAAAATTTACCAGATATTATTGTTTCTGTTGATAGGTTACATTTGGTTCATGGTTCATTATTTAATTAATATTATTGTGGGTTCATGGTCAATTATCATTTTCATTCATTAATTTTTGTGTGGGGAGGTTACACTTGGCTCCATTTTCCATTATTATTTAACAATATTTCGCGCGGAGAGGTTACAACACACTTTATTTCCTGCGAGGAAACAAGGAGGACGAGCCAAATTACTAGGAAGCATTTCTTGGTTACTGGATTGGAGCCGGCCGGTGTGGCCGAGCGGTTCTAGGCGCTTCAGTCTGGAACCACGTGGCCGCTATGGTCGCCGGTTCGAATCCTGCCTCGGGCATGGATGTGTGTGATGTCCTCAGGTTATTTAGGTTTAAGTAGTTCTAAGTTCTACGGGACTGATGACCTCAGATGTTAAGTCCTATTTGAACCATTTTCCTGTATTGGAAGAGAAGACTGTGAGGTCACCGGACCTGAATCCCCTTGATTATTTACAATGAATTTCTGCAGGAAATGAGTGTGTATAGACCCCAGTGCATACGGAGATGGAATTAGTTGCCAGAATTGTAGCTGCCTGTCATGTCATTCGAAACGCACCAAAGATATTTGCCAGGATGCGTCAGAATCTTATTCGCTTGTATCATACTTGCACTGAGGCTGATGACCATCAGTTTCAGCACATTGTGTAGGATACAGTACAAATGCTGCATTCATTATGTCAATGATGGTGTTTGGAGTTAACAGTAACTAATGTAAATAAAAAAGTACATAGTACTGTGATTTTATTCTTATTATCTTCTTAAGGTGGCTTTTCCAACACTAGATTCCTTACCTCAAGTTGTTCAGTGGAGTATCCTCTATGTCATGATACATTTTTGCTCGCTCTTACGGAAACACTTAAGGTAAGGGGCCCAAGTTTCGTCACTGTAGCAGGTTAGGACTTCTATAACCCTGAACGGTTATGGAAAGACTACAAATTGTTATATACATTCCTGAATTTTTTCTGCCCTTGTAGGCAACTTACAGTTAAGTTGTTACAACATACTAAAACCACTATTTAAGATAAATTTTAGGGCTGCATAAACAGTGTTCGCAGTTTCGTCCGAACAAAAATTCTCAAAAATGCAGTTAATTTTAAATGAATTTTTCCATTATAACGTTACCAGACACTTTCAGCATTATAAACAACTTGAAGGCCATGAATAAACAAATGTCTTCAGGTTGTTTTCAGACTTCTAAATTTGTGTCGCTTATGAATTTGTATGGTTATATGAAGAGCATTGATAACAAACCAAGTGTATCCTGCAACAAATCCATTTCTCTCCGCTCGCCTTTTTCGTTAGGAAAAAGTAAAATAATCTCTATAAATAGGAAACAAAACGAATTTTAAAAACAGTTCCAAATTTCGTACCCGAAACGGAAGTAGATATTGCAATGGGGACCAAATTATGAATATCTCAGGGCATCTTCAGGCATTACACCCCAGAAACTACCACAGATGACTGAAGTAGAGCCCAATACATGAACAAAAACCAGTGCTAGCAGTAGGAATAGTAGGTTGTTAATTTGACTGCTGTACTAACTCACCTGAGCGTAAAATGATGAATTCCCTCGTACACAGAAGCTAAACGCGCTGCACACAGCAGTCTCTCTCAAGAAAACTATTGACTGGGGTGACGCATGCACGCACAGTTACATATTTCCTACCAGCTTTGGAAACCGGAAATTCCGTAGGGGACTAAATTAGGAGCATGGACGACATCTGGGCCCATTACCTTACATGTTTCCATCAGTGCTGGTGTATTAACGTTGCCAGGAACGTGAAAAATCCTCCCCCGCTCACAAATTTAAATAAAGAAATATCTTCACAAGTGCATATTTATTTCATGCTTAGTGACAAAGAATGATAAGATGTAATTTATACATAATTTACTTCCAAATGGTGGTCTTGAAAACATTGCGATACACGAAGTCCGGCACTGCAGCATTTGTGTCCACATCTGCTTTCTTTCCTTATCGACTTACCACTCTATTTCTTTCTTTTGTCAGAGCAAACCTTAAAGTAGCACATGGCACTTACTTTGTTGGCAGTAGGTGGCTCGTTTTCTGGAAAATGATCACCAAGATTTCAATCTAGGCTAGTGTTTGGTGTTGGTTCCTATGGTCAAATTTCTCCTGCAGCTGAGGTAGCCGTGCTAACTTTTTCTATATATTCTACTAGAGCTATTTTTGGCTTTGTGCCATCCTTGTACAAAATTAAACCACGAAAGCATGTAAACGTGAAATTAAAGTTTTTTCCACCACTTCATTGTTTTTTCTTACGAATGGATGGTAGCTGTACAGCTTACTGACTTGGTACACAACAGTTTTGTTCATGTTAAATGATGATAATGTTTGTATTTATTGTTCTTGTACAACAACCATTTGAAAGTACAGACACGTTAGTGGTTGCACAATGGTTTGCGAAAAAATAATACACATCACCCATCCTAAAAATGTTATTTTGCTTGGCAGGCCGCTTCTCTTCTTCATGTCAATTCCGATAATGAGTTTCTACAGTGCCTACAACATCCTCAGTAATGGCAGACCTGTAAATCGACTCCTGTTGCATCTAGCGGACTAAATATGAACTATCACGGCCCTCCTTCAGCCGACAGTCGTGTGGCATGCAGAAAAACACATTTCAGTTCATGGGAAAGCAGCGCCCTTGCGGGATGCAAGCAGCGTCCACAGGGCCGCATCATGCACGCCTGTATGACGTAGGAGCACAGTGCTGGAAATGTTAATTAATGACCGATCTTCATACAGAGTTGATGACAAATTTGAAAAAACTCTACTGATGGGCTCCCTGTTATCTACTTGTTAAGAAACACATCTCCTGCGCAAATGAACAGTATATCATACCAAGTGAACACCCTGTAGAGCTATCTCGGTTGACTATATGTAAAAATCGTTCCAAAAAATAAAAACGCCTACAGCCGTCCTTATGATTTTATTTTATTTTGTTGCTACCAGTTTCAACGCTTCATTGCGTCATCTTCAGGCTGTTTTGATGCGGTACAGGTTGATACGATCCCCTTGCATAACCCATTAGTTGCCAGCATTACTGGATATGCAGTTTGCAGTTGATGGTTGGAGTGCTGACACATTATCTGCGTATCCAGTAATGCTGACAACTGATGCGTTATGCATGGGGATCGTATCAACCTGTACCGCATCAAAACAGCCTGAAGATGACGCAATGAAGCTTTGAAACTGGTAGCGACAAAATAAAATAAAATCATAAGGACGGCTGTAGGTGCTTTTATTTCTTGTCACGATAGTAAACGACCGTCGTCCCAGAGACCTCCCGCTCAAAGGATAGACATACAAAAGCTGTATGTAAATATATCTTTGTAACTGTTTTGTTTTATAGGTCTGCTGTTTTCATTGAACACTACGTACTAAAAATTATGAGTGAAGTGTAATTTGTTTAGCCAATGGTGCCGCCTTGGTAGCAACAGTTCCCGTCAGATCACCAAAGCTAAGCGCTGTCGGGTTTGGCTAGCGCTTGGCTGGATCACCGTCCGCGTCTTCCGAGTGCTGTTGGCGAGTGGCGTGCATTCAGTCCTTGTGAGGCCAATTAAGTAGCTACTTGATTGAGAAGTAGCAGTACTGGTCACGCAAACTGACGACAGCCGGGACAGCGGTGTGCTGACCACATGCCCCTCCGTATCCCCATCCAATGAAGCCTATCTGTTCTGGATGACACGCTGGCCCGTCGCAACCGTTGGTCCTTAAAGGCATGATCGGATAGTGTTTGTTAGTTTAATGTATGCGTTCCTGCAGAAGCAGAGCATAAGAAAACTGGAAGTAGTGGTATTTACGTACTTCCGTCATTAAGATATAAAATAATTTACAATTGTACTTGCTTTATATATTACTGTAAAGACGACAGAACACAGTAGCACTTGAAACATCGAACACATAATGATTCAATGGTATAACGTACAAGATCATCCCTCGAGAATGGGAATAATTTTCCAAAACTAGTCTTGCAAAATTTAAATAAAAAGAAAATCGTATGGTGTAGCAGAATAAGGTGCTTTTGCAGGCTCAGGTTTTCACTTGCCATTTTAATGGATAGAATCAACTCTTGATTTCGGTTTTTTGGTTCATTAATTTCCGTGTATGCGAAGAAAAAGTAGTAGACAGTTCCTCCATTATGGATGACAAATGTGGTGCCTTATTAACACGCCAGACAACAACAGGATCATTACGTTTTCGAGGTCCAGTAAAGGTAGAGTCATGCGTTTGTAATAATCACAATACTGATAGGTAACGAAATAGCTTCTTTAATAGGTCTTCTACAAAGATTAACAAAAAGCCAAAAACATAAAGAATGCTGTACAACTTGGCGGATAATGTAGGTGTAATACGCAACCAATCGCTGTTTGAAGATGACACAATTTATTTTATCATGAACTAGTGTTCGAACCACAGCAGGCTCATCATCAGGTCTAAGTATTACAGGTCCATCTCTTTTGGACCATGTGAAGATAGACGCTTTGCTAGAGCTGACTGAAGTACAACGCCTCTTGCCATGGTTAATTACTTGCAATATACTAGGTTGGTGCGTAAGTTCGTAGCGGTTTTTCATACCGTGAATAAAATCAAAAATTACACAAAACAGAAAAATAAGTCATCAGTAATATATTCTCCTTCACTATTCACATCAGTCTGACAATACTGCGGTAACTTTCCTCTTCCGCACCTGTAGAAATCATCTGGTTTTGACTCGTCGGGACATGTTCGGGGGGCATACTCAGCCGAATAGGAAGTTTCTTGAGATAGTGCGATGGAGAACGGGACAGGTGAAAATCCGAGGGCGTAAGATCAGCTGAACAAGGTGTATGCGAAATGACTTCCAACGCAGGTTCTGTGTAGTTTTTTCTGTCAGTCTGGCAGAATGCGCGGTGTTGAGGGGGGTAGGGTGTTATCGTGGAGTAGTATCCTGGTCGTTGTTCTAGGCTCGTATGTGTAAGACGTCTCAGTTGTAAATATTAAACGCCAGGGAAAGCAATTCGTGGTACACCACTGCATTGTTTTTGCACCGGGTGCATAAGATTATCTTTTGTGGATGCGCGCAGGTCTTTGTACAGAGAGTTGCTGCTTTTTCTTATCGTCAGTAACGATATAGGATAAGAATAGTCAGTGTTCCTCACGAGCCAGTTGATCACGAGCAAGCAGAGATGCATATTGATCACCCGCTGATTTTTGTGGTTTTGGCTCAGAGCATGCGGTACCCATTGTGGTGTCACCGCCAGACACCACCCTTGCTAGGTGGTAGCCTTTAAATCGGCCGCGGTCCGTTAGTATACGTCGGACCCGCGTGTCGCCACTATCAATGATTGCAGACCGAGCGCCGCAACACGGCAGGTCTAGAGAGACTTCCTAGCACTCGCCCCAGTTATACAACCGAGTTTGCTACCGATGGTTCACTGACAAAATACGCTCTCATTTGCCGAGACGATAGTTTAACATAGCCTTCAGCTACGTGATTTGCTACGACCTAGCAAGGCGCCATTACCAGTTACCATTGATACTGTAATAATGTACCGTCAAGACCGACGTTCTTCATTAACGGATTAAAGTTAAGTATTCCACCATCTACGTCCGTTTTTCTAAATTCTAATTTCCTTGTCCTGTTCCAGACCTCACGCCAACCTGCGTGAGCTAAAACGCATGCCTTTCGGCTTCCTCTAGTAAAACGGTGTTGGCTCTCCTGCCAACCCACAACACCCATACACGCAATTTTTCACCTGAACGTGGAGGGTAACTAACGTCAAAACGATTCTCCTTAAAACGAAAAAAAAGAAACAATTTTTGCCGTGCTCTGTTCAGCTACATTATCCTCACACACGGCGCAAATGTTTCTGGCATCCTCAGCTGCTCTCACACGTCTATTGGACTGCAAAAGTTGAATATGTTGGAAATGTTCCGATTTCTCCATTTGGCACTCCATGTTTTAGCGTCCACAGCTCTAGCCACCATCTCCAAATGAAGAAATGATGACACGTTAGCTCTAATAGCAACAGTGACCTACAAATAAAAGACGGCAATCAGTAAATAAGACCCATAGCAACTAGTATACCAACATGAAAATAAAAACGCTGTGGACTTATGCACCGTCCTAATACGTTGTGCCAGCTTTCTCTCTCTCTCTCTCTCTCTCTGTCTGTCTGTCTCATACACACACACACACACACACACACACACACACACACACACGCACAGATGCGCGTGCGCTCGTGCGTTTGTTACGTGCACGTGAGTGCTGAGAAATACACTAGGTTCAGTAAACGACCATCGTCTAACACCTAGATCTGCTGATGTGCCTCCAAAGAACTGAAAGCAGCCCCAACTCAGGGTATGAGTAGAGGGGAACAGATGCACGAATCCTGTACGGCCGTCACCGCGAGTTCCCTAGTGGAGGTGATTCGCCGCTGTTACCATGTATCAAAAATGGTTCAAATGGCTCTGAGCACTATGGGTCTTAACATCTGAGGTCATCAATCCCCCAGACGTAGAACTACTTCAACCTAACTAACCTCAGGACATCACACACATCCATGCCCGAGGCAGGATTCGAGCCTGCGACCATAGCGGCCACGTGGTTCCGGACTGAAGCACCTAGAACCTCTCGGCCTCAGCGGCCGGCTACAATGTGTCATGTGTGTGCTGTGTGGTATGGATAGTACTTCGTTCTGTGTTCTTAAAGGATCAAAGGAAAGGAGACGGAGAAAACCGGTGGCAGCACATCGAACACTCCTCTCGAATAGCACTATGGGTGCCAATCGCCCCCACCCGACGGGTGGATCACAGCACTGAAAGGTTTGGAATTTAATCCAGGGTATTGGCGCTGAATCTGGTGGTCAGGATATTTACGCCACGACCTCTCCTCCCCTTGCCGGCCAAACACAGCAGTGAAAATAATGCACCATCAGGATTCGAAGACGCTCACCCCGAATCCAACACCGCCGACAGATCGCGCGCTACACATCTCGCTCCGGACGCAGGTGACTTGCCCGCAGCGACTCCAGAAATAGTTTATTGTCAAATAAATCGTATAAATTTCAACAAGCGATAATATGAACCACCCATTTAAATCACACTTGTACTTCATGAAGGTCTATAAAGCATGTTTATTCGCCCTTACCAGCACGAAATAACTACTAGGATTAGGGTCGGCAGAATAATAATAAAATCCATGGAATATAGTACGCAACGTGCTCAAACATGTGTTTGAAAAATAAATTGCGTAATGTGGAAGTTTTGTCCTATGAGGGAATTGAAATAGCGACTTATCAGCGGAATTACTGTTTCCACGGCACTGATACTTCTAGACTAATGCTACATGGGCCTTTTTTAGCGTAACAATTTTACGGAAATAAGCGCAACGTTTTCTTACCGCAGACATTTGAATACACTATTCGTTAGATAACGCAACGTTTTATGCGGTAAGTAACAAAGGTTTGGGAGCACGCAGGCTACGCTATGTATTGTTAACGAAGTTTCCTTTGAAGCATGGTTTATTAGTGACCGACTGGAGTCAAGTACGTGTGTCGAGAATTGAAAAGTACAACGACAATACTGAGCGAAACATCAAAAGCGATTACTTTGTGGTTGGTTGGCAGACGACGGATACAGGAAAACAACAATTGTAGATCGGCCTCATAAGGGAAACCCCATCAATATACAAGAAAGACTAAAAAGTTATAATAACCGAAAAAAAGTTAGATATGTCAAAACAATTACTGTAGTATTGCCTCTCTAAATTACGTTAAAAGCTTGCATGCAGAGATTCCAATATATGAGAAAATATAGGAGCTGAAAGAATTTTTTCATTCACAGAATGCAGCCAAAGCAAGCAGGAAAAAAGTTAACAGCTTTCAAAATCACTTATTATAGAAGCATGAACAAGGACAAAGTACCTGTCACAAATGCGACTGAGAAAATCCAGATAGAATATTTCTCCTGTCGTTATTGCCAAGGTTTACAGAAATATATAGACATCCCAGTTCAATTTTCAAATTAAATTTATGCACTTGTCACAAACTTATGTTGATCATCCGTACTCACAATATAATATTATAAATTTGCCCTCTCAAGATCAGTCTAATTCCATAATGTGTGTGTAGCCCGCAGCACCACTTAATTTTCCTGTTTCAAATGAAAGAGTCCAATCTAGTGATTCTTCGATGTCATATTTCGATCTGTCATAATTATTGAATTGAATTGCACTGTCAGTATCTCAGAGCATTTGATAAATCAATTAAAGTTCCCTGAAATTTATACAGTAAATAGCAGTACAGCTATGTTAATGTACGACCAGTTTTTTATTCTTATCAGATACGAATAAGTTTTATCTAAATGTAACTAGCTTTCTTTAATCTCCTGTACAAGTTCGCATGTTGGTATCTCTGCCGGCAAGTTTTTCACGTGCGTTAGAAAAGAGATACTCATGCGAATTTATTGACATACGACGATAATCAAAAATCAAAGGTGGATAATTGTTCAGTCATTCGTGTATATTTATGAACTCTCCTTTGCGAGACAGATCCATAATTGCCGTTTGTTTCCACTACTTTCCCTGTTTTGCTGTTTCCCTCGTCTGACAACCAAACTGCTTTTAACGTTATGCTCAGTTCTGTCATCGTTCTTCTCAATTCTTATCACACATGCTTCATTCCTGACGATGTAGAATGGATCGTGCTACAGAGGAAACTACGTTGTTGAACACAACGAGAATTACACAAATGAAAGAATGGTGTTTAGCCTATACACCATATTTTCCACGTAATCTCCATCCCGTTCTATGGCCTTCCTCCAACGCGAAACAAGGGCGTGTATGCCCTGTCAGTACCACTCCTTGCCCTGGTGGCGGAGCCAGTGCTTCACTGTGTGAGTCATCTAATTGTCCTCAAAATGTCTTTCACGAATGGCCCAAACTCGCGCAGACAACAGCTCGCCGCGAAATTTCGGGTGTGAGAGCTGTAGATGGTCTCCTCGGTGCAAATCGTGGAGTTCCGCCGAACCGCCTTCTGATGACATAACCCTCCGTGCCCAGCGACTAACTGTACTTCTGTCGACAGCAGATGCTCCATAGAATTTGCACAAGCATTTGTGAGAAATTCAATGGCGTAGCGTTGCTTGTAACGTACATCACCTTCAGACGCCATTTTGAAACTGTTCTGCAGCTACGCTATCTGTCGGAAGTGACGGAAACATGGTGCCCACACTCAGGAGACTTCAAATAATACATACGTAACGTTTCGTATGTGTAAAATTTTTTTCAGTTGAGAGTAAAAATGCGGTTCATAACTTTCTGGCAACCCTCGTACGTTAACGATACCTAGTGAAGCCGGCGTGCTCCCAAACTCGCGTCATTTTCCGCATAAAACGTTGCGTTCTTTAACGTATGTTATAGCCAGGCGTCTGTGGTGAGAAACTGTTGCGGTAAATTTCGTCCAAAGTCGGCCACGTAGCCGTATCCTCAGTCGGTGATACCAGGACCTGTGACTCAGAGCAGTGACGGATACAGAAAAACCTGAAGGAGGAGGCGCTAAAGATATCTTGAGCTATCTTTACTTTCACTGTAACAAAAAATAATCAAGTCACAGGCAAAGTTGAAGAAAGCCTTTTTTAAACTGATTATACACATATACAAGACAGTGCCATCTTATGATATAAAAAAGTTACTAGTATGGTTATCTTCCTTAAATGATGAATTCTACGCGCCTATTCTTAAGGGCAAAAAGGTTACGTATATCGTCCATGGGACAATCAATGACATGGTGAGTGTCGAACAGAGCTAAGCCATTAAGTCGGTCGTCCTTCATTGTCGACCTCAGCCATGTCTTTGTGCAACGCAATGCTGAAAAACTTATTTCTACTGTAGCAATAGATACAGGTAGACAAGCAAATATTTTTTACAGCGTGTGCAAAGTAGTACAGGCAGATCTAGGGCAAACAGACAACGCTTACATAACAGAATCACGATCGCTAAGGTCGTTTATATTCATATCGAGATCACTAGAACGGCCGCGACTTTTCTCATACGTATTGTGGCGAAATAAATAAATAAACTTAAATTTATTGATTTTTTGAAAAGAGAAAAAATTATGGATATGGAACTTTAACTTTAGAACTTTTGAAAGGCTTTTTATCTTTTTTTTGCGATTAATTACATTTTTGAATTCTAGGTCATTGTTGATTCAATCAGAGTTCTCACCTTAGACGTAGAATTAGTCCTTCTTCCACAATATTAATTCATTAGTCGCCATCGATGTTCTTCTCTTTGTTCTTTCTTTCTTTCGCTTGTGCCTTTGTCTCGCAGGTAACAGGGTCGACTGTGTGTATCTTTCTAAGTCGGCATCGGTTTACTTCACGAAGACGGTGGAAACCAAGGAATACAATACTACGTCGCTTTAAATTATTCTCGTTAAAAATTTAGATACTGCTCACTATTTTTTTTTTCACAAGACAGTAGGACTTGCTCTTCTCGTCGCACAAACAATAAATACTAACGAGGTGGCTGCCTTTCCGCACACATCCCCTACAAGGTAACAATCGAAAATGTATCTTAACTCCTTCTTAAAGTACGAAACAAAAGAATATCCAATATGAACATTACAGAGATTATATTCTACATTCCTCTCAATGTAATCTTTGGAGCAGACCTTAAGGTATTGTATGTCTCTGCGTAGGAATGTGTCATTACGGTATGTGTTGGCTACCCATGTGCTAGACAGAAACGTATAAAATACAATGACGCGGACACGCGTGCTGCATAGGAAAGTACAATTACTCGATAACTCGATTCAGTCGAGTCGATTGACGAAAGAAACGAACGAATAGGGTGCGGGCTGACTGGCGGGGTTGGCGAGGGTGGCAATGTATGGGCCCCTCAAGGGGGGAGGGGGGGGAGGTGCGTCCCCCGCGCACCCTCTCAAAGGTATCCGCCACTGTCAATGCCTTAGAGTAACACATACATTTCGACAAAACCTTTATAATGAGAAATTTTTCGTAGTACGTCATCGATAAAAACCAGTAATGTTATGTTTGAGAATCTGCTTCCACTGTTGTAAGGAGAAAACTACTAACTATGAGTTAGGATTTTAAATCGAGAGTAAGGAATTTAATTGTTTTTATGACAGTAAACAGCAGCGACGTTTCATGACTTCGGTAAGTCATGAACACAAACAAAGCAACAATTAATATTTAATCGTTTTTTTTTTACCCTTCAACATCTCCTTTGTCTACAGTTTTGGTACACATTAATTAATGTCTGTTCTTCAAAATAATTATGAAGCAAATTAATAGAGTTACAGAGTCAGGACCCTAATAGAGATTCTGTTCAGTGTCTTTCAGTTCCATTAGGCTAGCGAAGCCTCGAAATTCCCTCCATTCTCTTTTCAGTAACTGGCAACTATGAGATAATTACCTATTTCGAACAGTGACTGTCGATATAAACTGGTATTATCCTAAATACGTTAAAGTATGACTTTTTTGCTGTGTCTCTGCGCTTAAAACTGTCTGTTTCAAAGTCCTAGTTTCTCGCGCTACGTGACGCCATTGTCACATGTCAATTCCCCGTAATATGAAAGAGAAGCGTTTTATCGACAGTTTAAAACACTCGAACGACAGCTTTCCGTAGATAATCCCATATGTGACATACTTAACTAATTTTGAAGAATCTATATTCCCTTTAATTACAGTAAAAGGTGAAGCATGATGCAATATTCCCAACACGTATCTAGTTTGCACCATAATGACAGAGTTAAGACCACATTTGTCAAGCACGGGAGCCGAAGGGAGTGTACGACTCTACACAAAGGTGGTATGATAAATGACACTCATATTTTATTAGACTATTAAAACAAGGGGAGTAAATTTGATGCTTGGTTGTGCAGTTTTAAAATGGTATGATGGTAGCCTTCATTTATTTTAGCAATCTGTCCGCATAAATTTCTCTCTTAATGTATTCGAAACGCCGACCAATAACGGAAAAATATATCGTCTTGGGGCGACTCTCTTTGTTGAATTTAATTGCATGTTATTCAATGTCCTCAGATACCGAGTGCCTAAGTTAAGTAATAATTTTGCCCGAGAGAACCACCGCTATATCTCTTGGAAAACTTGTTACCAGTATAAACATCGTAACTGGGTCCTAGAATACGCATCACTGCCTTCAATAACGATCCGCCGCTCCAGGTGCCGCTAACAACCATTGAATATGAAATGAGAAAGCAAAGAGTAAATAACTCTCAACTTCAGGCAGTGATTTCTAAAAAGACTGCACCCTGCATGTTGATTAAAAATAAATAATCTCACTGCCACGTCAGACCGTTTGTAAAGAAAAAGACTGACTGCTGACAATACAGCGCAATATATACGCTTTTTTAATAACAATAGGGGAGACAGGGGAAATACCGAAATACCAGCCAGTACCAACACCATATTTTTTTCCAGTTTAGTCTTGGAATTAGTGTGAGTTAGTGCTGCAGCTTAGCGGACGATGCCGAAGCAAGGTGCGCAAGCGACAATTTCTTGTAAAAGAGAGTCTCACTGTGGCGCAAAAACTTAAATTTTATTGACTATTGAAGTTATTGTTTGTTTATGCTTAAATTGAGGCAAGCGTTTCTATATTTTTTAACTGAAATAACTATAATGTTGGTAAGCAGTATGTTTTCTACAGTGCCTTTTAGCATGGGTTTTATAACTTTTTGAACATTCGTGAAGCCCTTAAATTCTTGTATCCTCCATCATGTCTCGGTGGGATGAATAACAATGTAAAACACTCAATATTCAATAACCATTCGAATTAAGTGAAGAATGATGAGGTGCTCCATAAAGACGCATAGCTGTTTGAAGTTGCTTTATTCACAAATACCGGTTTCACGTCAGTGTAGATGCATCTTTAAATTTATAATGATTGTATTTTCATAAAGTAGACAATTACGAAGTCCCAGCATTCAGGAAATTATCCGCGTTAAGGGTCAAACCACACTGGTGGGGCGTCATAGTAAAATTGATAACACCAAAAAGATGCTTGTCAGAATGCTGAATGAGCCAAGCCGGAAAACATGCCGTGGGATGTATACAGGATTAGGTAGGTCCTACATACCAGCTGTGTAAAACCAATGTAGTTTGAGGCGTCACGTCACGGATTGCGCGTCCCCTCCCGCCGATGGTTCGAGTCCTCCCTCGTGCATGGGTGTGTGAATTTGTCTTACCATAAGTTAGTTTAAGTTACTGTAAGTAGTGTGTAAGTATAGGGACCGATGACCTCAGCAATTTGGTCCCTTAAGAATTCACACACATTTGAACACTTTTGAGTAAAACTTAGATTCCTGTGACATGTATGTGCTTCCATCGTATTGCTAACAAACCGATACAGGAGCAATATCGGCAGGATTTCGATACTTCCCCATGCCGTGAACTTCAGAAAAGATTCCATGACACTTCAGTAAATCACATATCCATTTTGAGATAGCGTGAACGGGGAAATTAAAATCAGGGACGGCTAGGTGGGCTGAGAAAACGCTATAAAAGACTTTATATTTAGTGAAGGCAGGCAAATGCCGACATACTGAGAATTACGCTTTATGATAGATTAGAATTAAATTGAAGACAAGAAGCATTCCTTGGGGAGAAATTCTATTCTTCCTTCTAAACAACAACATTAATTAGTGAACCACGTGACTACATTGGAACCAGTATTCTATGGTATTTACGTTGTTAAGTTGTGGCGAATTGCCTATGACTTTGCCGGAAAACAAGGCCTTCATCACAACTTCAATAAAATTACCAAGATAGCAGGCGAAGACTCAGTTTCTCTTTTTAAGTACAGAAAACCTTAAACAAGCTTAAGAAAATCACCAGCAACAATTATCAATGGAGCTCTAGGTTTTTAAAAAGAATGCTGCATAAGTATTTTCATTTATATCAAGATAATAAAATGTGTTACTTTCATAGAACAGGATTCTTCTGCTGCCTGTATTTCATACTGCTGGTATTACCCTGTGAGGATGTCGTTATTACCCAGGTAGTCCGGAAAATATCGACAGGTAGCAGACTTAAGGTTAGATTAGGTTAGTGTTTTTTAACGTCCCGTCGACAACGAGGTCATTAGAGACGGAGCACAAGCTCGGGTTAGGGAAGGATAGGGAAGGAAATCGGCCGTGCCCTTTCAAAGGAACTATCCCGGCATTCGCCTGAAGCGATTTAGAGAAATCACGGAAAACCTAAATCAGGATGGCTAGAGACGGGATTGAACCGTCGTCCTCCCGAATGCGAGTCCAGCGTGCTAACCACTGCGCCACCTCGCTCGGTGAGCAGACTTAAGGTAATGTTTATTAGATTGGCGCGCACGTTCGTTGCGTTTTTCCGTAAACAACGGAAGCTTTAGCCATAAATAATATATTTTCCTTCACTATTTGCTACAGTCTGCCAACGCTTGGTTAAATTTTCGTCTCCTCAGCTGTAGACATCAGGTGGTTTTGAGGCGAAGAACTCGTCAAGCCTTGTTTGGAGCCCATTTTCATACGGAAAGGAATTTCCTCAGATGTTGTATGATAGACAGCGGAGAAGGTAAAAATCTGAGGGTGCAAGATCAAGTGAATAACGTGGGTGCGGAATGATTTCGCAATCCAACTCCTGTGTAGCGTTTTCTGTCAGTCTACCAGAATGAGGGCGAGCGTTATTGTGGAGTAGTATCAGTTCACGCAGTCTTCCTGGTCGTTGTTCTTGGATTGCATGTGCAAGACGACTCAGTTGCAGACAGTAGCTGTAAGCAGTAATAGTTACACTCGGGGAAGGAATTCGTGAAGCGCAATACCGTCGTTCTTCCATCGGGTACGTAATATTACCTTTTAGGGATGCGCGCAGGTCATTGTATGGGGAGTTGCTGTTTTGTTTGGACTCAACCACTCCTTTCTTTTCTTATGTTAGCATAAACGCACCATTTCCCATCACCAGTAACAATACAGGTTAGGAATGGTCGGTGTTGTTCATGAGCCAATTGATGATGAGCAAACAGAGATGCACATATGGCCAACCGCTTATGAGGTGTGACAACAAAGTAATGAGACTGTTTTTCTTTACAAGATGTGGCAACGCTGCAGGCTTGTGTAGACACAATATCTTTGACTTTGGTCTATAAGCAGCTTCTAGTCCAAGCGGCACATCGATGCAACTGCTCACTCGTGAGTTGTGCTGTAATAAGCTAACAAGTGTTTGCGTCTCTCGTCACACAAATGGAACTGCATAATATGGCGCAGTGGTATGCCATTTCTTTTTGTGTTAAATTTGGTGAAAACGCGACGACAACTTTCGGTAAGCTTCAGAAGGCTTTTGGAGAGCAGGTTATGTCAAGAGCTCAAGTTTTTCATTGGCATAAGATGTTTAATGAAGGCAGAACGAATGTTGAAGATGAAGACCGCAGTGGACGACCATCAACATCATGGACGGATGTCAACTTAACCAGGGTGCGTGAATTCGTTCAATCTGGTCGAAGATTATCCGTGAAAACAATTGCAGAAGAACTGAACATCAATCGAGAAATGGTTAGTCAAATATTAACTGAAGATCTTGGCATGAGAAACATTTGTGCAAGAATGGTCCCCAAAAAATCTCACAGCACAACAGCGAGAAACACTGAAAAATTGTAAGTAGGCTGTTTATGTTTTCTTACTGGCAACGTTACATAGCGCTCTGTATGAAAATCACTGGCTGTGCTGTGTGCAGTCTGTGGCTAGTTTGTATTATTGTCTGCTATTGTAGTGTTGGGCAGCGGCAGCTGGATGTGAACAGCGCGTAGCGTTGAGCAGTTGGAGGTGAGCGGCCAGCAGTGGTGGATGTGGGGAGAGAAATGGCGGAGTTTTGAAATTTGTAAGACTGGATGTCATGAACTGCTATGTATATTATGACTTTTCTACACTATTAAGGTAAATACATTGTTTGTTCTCAATTAAAATCTTTCATTTGCTAACTATGCCTATCAGTAGTTAGTGCCTTCCGTAGTTTGAATCTTTTATTTAGCTGGCAGTAGTGGCGCTCGCTGTATTGCAGTAGTTCGAGTAATGAAGATTTCTGTGAGGTAAGTGATATGTGAAAGGTATAGGTTAATGTTAGTCAGGGCCATTCTTTTGTACGGATTTTTGAAAGTCAGATTGCGTTGCGCTAAACATATTGTGTGTCAGTTTAAGCACAGTCTTGTATAATTGTTCAAGGGCGACGTTTCATATGTCGACCCTTAGCCGAGGATACCTCATTGAAATCTTCTGATTTTTTTCTTGTAGTTTGTGTACTTAGTGTAGCTATTGTTTATTGCTAGCGCGTAATTATAGAGAGAATTTCCTTTGTAGTTGCAGTCTTTCATTGTTGTACAGTAAAACAGGTGTGGCACGCATGTAGATTTGCACCAAGTATTTCGCAGCTGCAATTAACTAGATATTATTTTCAGTGCTATGTTAATGTGTTCCCTTATTTTTGCTCTTCAAATTGTGTTTTTCTGTGTTGTCGTGTGAAATATTGTGACAATAATGGCGTGTGAAAAACGTAATACTAGGCTCCAAAGTAAACTGAGAAATGACAGTGAAGACGAAAGCAGTGTTTTAACGCCACCATGTAATGAATTAACTAATATTCAAAGTAGTAATTTGGTAACTGTGCATAGGGAAATGGAGCGGGCGTCAAATAATGGTGTAGACAACAGTGAAACAGGTAGTGAACAGGGAAGCATTATCGATCGATCGGTCGGCAACAGCTCGCCTCAGGAATCGGGAATGACAGAACACAATAATGCAAATACTATAGACTCAGGTTTTGGGTTCTCACCGTTTTCTCAAATGAGTCAAGACACATTTTCCGCTTGTCAAAATGTAAATGTTGCCAGTGCAAATTCACTGCCGAAAAGCATTAAGGAACATGTTTCAGACACCAGTGCATTGTTATTACAATTAATGCAACAAATGGGACAAAAGCTTCAAAAGTTAGACACAATGGAACAAAATCAGAGACAAACACAGCAAAAGCTTCAAAAGTTAGACACAATGGAACAAAATCTTCAAAAGTTAGACACAATGGAACAACACCAGAGACAAACACAGCAACAGCTAGACGCAATGGAACAAAATCTTCACACCACGCTTGAGCAAACACGTGAAGATTTAACTACTGAGTTACATAAAATAGAATCGAAATGTCAAAAAGTCTGTAATGACGTAAAAACACAAATTTGTGAGCATTTTCAACCAATTTTCTCGCGGCATGAAAATGCATTACAGAATCACGAGGCAGCCATAAAAGAACTGCAAACCATTGTTCATGAAAATCACAACACCTTGTAAGCTAAAATTGACTCAGTTGCATATACCGATTCGGTTACGCAACTTCCAAAAACTCAGGAAAACTTAAAGGACACAGTAGAAAGACACATGGAGGAAACTAGTTCATTATCAGAGAAAGTAGTTGAACTTTCGGATCAGCTGAATAATTTGTCTACGAAGGTAGATGATAATCTGAATGACACAAAACCGGTAGTCTTTAATGACACAGAAGAGTGCAAACAAATTAGGAAATTCAAACAAAATCAGAATCAAATTAATACGCAACACCAAAGAGAAATCCGGGAAGTACAAGATCTGCTGACACAAGTAATACAAAAATTACATATTTCAGAGGACACTCGTGCTCCAACACGGGAAGAGGGACTTAGAAATACGGAACAACCACAAAATAATAACACAGGACACTTCGGAAATTATGAAAGAAATTGGCAAGGCACACCGAATTTTGAAATGGAACTGCCGAAACGACGTAATAATGACCGATATGCGACTCGCCGACATGATGATTTTGACTATAAGCTGTTTATTACTACACGTAAATTCAAAACATGTAAGAATTCCGGCAACGACATTCATCCACAAGCGTGGCTTCAACAATTCTCTCATTGTTTCCCCCCCAACTGGTCATTAGAGCACAGATTAGAATTTATGTGTGGCTATCTGGAGAATGAACCAGCTGTAAGAATGCGATCGGTCATTCACGATTGTCACAGTGAAGGAGAATTTTAACATGCTTTCCTCTCAGCATATTGGTCTCAAGCTACACAAGACCGAGTAAAACATAGCATCATAATGATGAAACGTTTCGAACAATCTGAATTTTCCAGTCTTATAAAATATTTTGAACACATGTTGCATAAGAATCAGTATCTTTCAAACCCATACAGCCCCTCAGAACTCATCCGCATTTGCTTAATCAAACTGCCTGAACATTTACGACATATTATTTTAGCAGGACGTTGCAAAGATGACATTGAAGCTTTTCAGGGACTGTTACAAGAACTGGAAATTGACACTGACAATCGTGGAACGCGAAAACAGGAGCTCAACAATTATAGGTCACATCTGTCACAATTCCGCGGTGACAGAAATAATACACGACAAGGCTATTCTTACAACGTAAATCGTGACCAAAACAGAGACCACCCATATGACAACCACTGGCAGAGTAATAATAGTTACAGAGAAAGATCGCATTTCCGTAGTAATGAATATGACTGAGATTACCATATAAACAGACATTATGGGAACAAAAACAATTATTATCAAGGGAGACAGAATAACTTCAGACGCAACAGTTCAGCGCGCAGTTACGATTCCGGGAGAAATTCTCCACCACATGACCGACAAACAAGAAACTATGTAAACTACCGACAGAAGGACAGACCTGAATTCCATCAGAGCTGGCGAGCTTCAAACAGGGCAGGGCCTTCTCGTCAAGGTGAATTTGTAGAAGTTATGCCTCGTAATCCCAATAGCGACGCGCGCCAACAAAGAGACGGACAATGACTTGCACCGCAGGCAGCCACGTTCACCGGCTGGCTGGGACAAAAGTAACATAGCTAACCTTGAGAAAAATTCCAGTATTCTTTACCGACGTATACCGCATGATAATTATGTTCAAGTTGAAACTCTGAGTATTGTGAAGAGTAAAGGATTGCACCACATTTCACATGTGTTAACCGTTTATTGAAAGATAATCTGTTTTTTAACTTAGTCTTTGCCATAAAACTTTTCACTTCACGCTACTAGTATGCTTGTCAGACTTAGAATCTGTTAACACGCAACAATGTTTGAAGTTAAATATCCAGTCAAGAACCAAGAGAACTTATTGAAACAGAAATTACGAATGCATTGTTATAGGGAACAGACGTCACAGTGATATTGTGTGTGTACATTCTTGCTTGTTAGTTGCACGATTACGTAACGACTATAAGGCTTACATACTTAGAACATATACTGGTACTGCTAATGAGATTTTAATGCAACATATTGGTTTACTTGAAAATACATTCTGGATTTAAAGTACTTTCTGTGAGATACCAGATGACACAGTGGTTAGTTTATGTGACAGCTACATGATTTTATCACGACGCTACTAATGAGTGACAATTTACAATGTTGTTTTTGCGGTGTATCTGTTTTATATCTGCACAGGTTTTCTGAATTCTTCTGGAAAGAAAAACATGTTTTAGTAGTAACTTTTGTGGTATAGCTACAATGAGACAGCCTTTTTCGTAGCACAACCATACATTACATTATAGTACTTTCTTCATCACGGTAATAAGCATAATAAATAAGATATCTATACACAAAGCATTTCAGTTTTGTTTATCATGAGGTAAGTACATTGACTTTTGCGGAACTTAGCTTTCAGAGGACGATAACTAGGACACTTCCACAGAAATTATCTTACAGCAAGATGCACATTTAGCGCTAAAGGACACGTATTTGAGTGATTAATTTTGTACTTAAAACATTTATTTTTTTTTAATTTTTGAATTACAATGATACATAGGTTTTCCATGATACATTTCATTCCATTGCTGTAATCTGTAACACCCGAGGGTATAATTACATTAATCCTCAGGGGGGCACACGCTTACTTTGTGTACCATGTGTGTGGCAAGCACAAGGAGCCCTAGCTAATACGGTATTTGCTTATACAACTTTACACATCGGTATCATATTTTTCTAACACACAAGTTACACAGCTATCTGAACATTTAACTGAGAGATAAACATTTTTTTTACTACATCAGTGACACATGTTTACGCAATTACACAGAAGGGTAACTTCACACGTACGAAATTGTATTTTGTCTGTACTTTGTGAACTGTTCATATTTTTTCAGAACCATTGTGATATTATGAGAGCTTTGAATGATGTATTTGGTAAGGGAGCATGATTTTAAAGTATGTTTAAGGTAGAAGACACTATTGAAATGAGCAAAGAATTTTTTTTTAAGTTTTGACATTATAGCTGAAAGCTACAATGTTTTTGAGATTTGACTGAGGTTTTATGATGTTATTTTTACGACGACGATGTGCATTATGCTGTTGAGGTATGTTTATGATCAATAAGATGATGCTATCGTATATGAGGAATTTGATTATGCTATGTATTTATTATGATGAAATATTGAAGAAGTGTCGACAAATACGTATATGTTAATGAGTAGTGGTTAGGGACTCTGATTTGTGGAAAAGTATGTTGGAAACCAAGAATCGTACTTTAAGAGTTATGAAATGTGTCTAAATGCATGAATGTATCACAATGCCAACGAATATTTTTTGGACACTGTTATATTTATAGGATTTTGTTTCTACAGGTTTGCAACGCAAATTCTCGAACCATGAAATTTTTATTTGAGACTGTCACAGTAGTGCAAACTGGTGTCATAAATATTTCGGTAAGAAAGCCAAGTGACCATGACGTAATGCGTCTTGAGTGGCCAGCTGTGTCACATGCCTGGAGAAAAAGCCATTAGTGTGTGCCTTTTCAGAGGCACAGGTGGAAAAAAAAGGCCATTATCCTTGCTATTGACATTCCTTTGTAGAAAGCATCGCAAATACGACACGCTCAAACTTGAAAACATATGATTATGCTGTGGAGCTCTAATTTATGATATTTACTAAAATGTCTAATGAAACGATGAGAAACATTTCACAGATATTGTCTTGCTAGTTGAGAGAAATGCCATATGGCTTGCTTTATGTATTTATTTACTCATTTTGTTTAATATCTAGTTCTAGCTGCACTGCAGCATTGGTTAAAATAAAATTTAATAGATGTACTATTATAAATAATTTGTGCCTACAGATCCAGTAATTAATTTTATGATGAATTCAAAAAAAAACGAAGGAGCATAAAAAGACATTTCCCTTCACAGGAATTGCATACGGAATTTTCTTTTCAACTACTTGGTAATTTTTTTGGTATAATAACTTCTTGTGGTGCACCACTTTAATTACATAGACATTAAGATGTGAATATCTATTTCCCTTGTCTGCATTGTTGTCTTTAGTGTAATATTTTTTCTGCTTGAGCTGTGTCATGTTCAGATATAAGTTACTGCATTTGCTGCTGCTGTTTGCCAGGCATAGTGCTGCTAAATTTCACTTTGTATTACTCTGTTAAGCTAGTTTTACTACTGATTTATTTTTCTTGTTGCTGCACATTGGCTCATATTAGTTGTAATGTTGCATTGCTTGGTAATTTAGATTTACTGTAGCTTGCTTTGCAATTTTCCATTTTTTTGTTGTCATTGCTGTTTGTGTTAATTGTTTTGTGCTGCTGCATTGCCTCATCCCTTAGTTTAGCATCTGAGCTCCGTAGATTTAAGTTAGCTTAAGAGGGGGTAGCCTATAAGAGAATGAGTTGCGATGAATTTGAAGAAATGCACTGAGAGGCTATACGAGGAAAGTACAGAAAGCAGCTATAGATAGGAATTTTTGGGAATAATGATGAATGAAGGGAGATCTCCAAGACAAAAAAAGTTTTGTTTCCAGAATACTGCAGTACGAAATGTTACACTGGAAACGAACCCTGTCTTTCCTTTTGTACTATTTTGCTATGTGTTTATGTACCATTGTGCATTAGTCTTTTTCCTGTCTTTAAGTGTTTAGCTAATAAGATTTATGTAGTAGAATTTTTCAAATACTATGTTATTTACCTTGTATAGATGCTTAGACATTATTTATTCTGTTTTGTTTTAATGCTCATGTGTAAAGTAGATGTTTCAATAATTATTCTGATCTTTTATGTATTTACTTATGTCATAATTCTTGTAACACTGATGTATATGTTTATTCCTATTCTTTTGTAAAGCCCCTATTACTGCAAATGTTATCTGTATTATTATGTTTTTAATGATGTATTTTGTACCATTGTTATTGTATTCTTATGTTATAAAATTGTAATTGATACCAATTCATCATATTATTAACTTGTAAGTTACATTTCACTGCACACGTTTCTGTTGGTCATAGTATATGGACAATATGTGAGAAGTAGGGACTGATAGTGCTTGCACGTGTGTTGTTAATTCAGCAAGGGACTGTTAATAGCATTGCTGGTTCTAAGGACATTCAAAAAAGTTTTGTGAGTGCACAAGTGGTGGTTTATGGACTTGCTGTATTCTCTGCAAGACTCTTCGATGGTGATTGTGCACCTTCACAGTCGCAACAGATGGCTGCTGGCCGTCTCTACAAGGACTACAGTGGGTCTGCATCTTTGATGGCCCACCAATACCATTATTTCCACAAGGACTGCAGTGGGTCTGCACCTCTGGTGGCCCACCAATACCATACT
The DNA here is from genome assembly GCF_023864345.2 of Schistocerca serialis cubense. NCBI lineage: Eukaryota > Metazoa > Arthropoda > Insecta > Orthoptera > Acrididae > Schistocerca > Schistocerca serialis. Next base: position 450,059,570 of record NC_064644.1, read on the forward strand.
CTCTACCAGGACTACAGTGGTCTGCTCTGTGATGACCTACCTACCAATATTCTTCAAAACGTCGAATGACTCTGCTGTGGGTTTGCTCTATTGTGGCCCATTACCTGTCAGCATGTCAAGAGTCAGCACTGTCTTTCCGTTGGAGGGACAACACTACTTCTTCAAGATTGCATGGAAATCCACTACTTCTGTGTGCATTTTCTTTTACTGCTCAGACGTTGAGAAAAAAAAAACACTGCAGTTTTACTGTGATGAATGATCAGGACTGTCTTTATGGACTGTGAGAAAATTTTAGCTCTTGACCAACACTGTATCAATAAGTGTGTGCATTTGATATCTTTCTTACTGTAATTATGAAAAAAATTTTCAAATCTCCATTGGCCAGTGCCCAAAATAATTTGTAAAATTTTTTGTGGGGAGCATGGGGGCTATGTAAGTAGGGTGTTTACGTTTTCTTATTGGCCATGTAACGTAGCGCTCTGTATGAAAATCACTGGCTACGCTGTGTGCAGTCTGTGGCTAGTTTGCGTTGTTGTCTGTCATTGTAGTGTTGGGCAGCGGCAGCTGGATGTGAACAACGCGTAGCGTTGCGCAGTTGGAGGTGAGCCGCCAGCAGTGGTGGATGTGGGGAGAGAAATGGCGGAGTTTTGAAATTTGTAAGACCGGATGTCATGAACTGCTATGTATATTATGACTTTTCAACACTATTAAGGTAAATACATTGTTTGTTTTCTATTAAAATCTTTCATTTGCTAACTATGCCTATCAGTAGTTAGTGCCTTCTGTAGTTTGAATCTTTTATTTAGCTGGCAGTAGTGGCGCTCGCTGTATTGCAGTAGTTCGAGAAATGAAGATTTTTGTGAGGTAAGTGATTTGTGAAAGGTATAGGTTAATGTTAGTCAGGGCCATTCTTTTGTTCGGATTTTTGAAAGTCAGATTGCGTTGTGCTAAACATACTGTGTGTCAGTTTAAGCACAGTCTTGTATAATTGTTCAAAGGGGACGTTTCAAAATGTGGTAGCCGATCTATTAGAGCAAACGGAAATCAATCCAGAATTGGTTAGCCATGTTGTCACTGGTGATGAAAGTTGGTTTTTTCAGTACGATCCAGAGACAAAACGCCAAAGTTCGCAATGGTGCTCAAAAGCATCACCCATACCAACAAAAGCTCGCATGTGAATTTTATTTTATTTAAATTCTATAAATGAAATGCGAGGAGTGCTGTTCAACATATAGGTTTATTCAGTGAAACTGCATTAAACTGCATATGCAATTATTATTGAAATTTTATCAAATCCATTTAACAATCACTCACAAATTATTCAGATAACGACAAACAAACAAAAAATTTTGTCGCCAGATACTGTAGAAAGTTTAAAAAAACAGCAAATAGAATTGAATTGGCACCAAGAGCTCACAACAAGTGAATTATATAAGGTGGCTTACCTGGCATTTGCTTTTTAACATGAGCATTGTATGACTTCATTCTAATTTAACATATAAATAAACTCCACGAGACGGGTTGACCTGGTGTAACAAATGAGGAAGGAATAAAAAAAAAGCTGAACGTATGACTCTCTTAACGGACATCTACATCAAAATCTACATACATACTCTGCAATCCACAATACGGTGCGTGGCGGAGGGTACCTCGTACCACAACTAGCATGTTCTCTCCCTGTTCCACTCCCAAACAGAACGGGGGAAAAAGGACTTCCTATATGCCTCTGTACGAGCCATAATCTCTCTTATCTTATCTTTGTGGTCTTTCCGATTTATATAAGTTGGCGGCAGTAAAATTGTACTGCGGTCAGCCTCAAATGCTGGTTCTCTAAATTTCCTCCGTAGCGATTCACGAACAGAACGCCTCATTCCCTCTAGAGACTCTCACCCGATTTCCTGAAGCATTTCCGTAACACTCGCGTGATGGTCAAACGTACCAGTAACAAATCTAGCAGCCCGCCTCAGTTTTGCTTCTATGTCCTCCCTCATTCCGATCTGATAGGGATCCCAAATGCTCGAGCAGTTCTCAAGAATAGGTCGTATTAGAGTTTTATGAGCGGTCCCCTTTACAGATGAACCACATATTCCCAAAATTCTACCAATGAAACGAAGACGACTATCCGCCTTCCTCACAACTGCCATTACATGCTTGTCCCACTTCATATCACTATGCAATGTTACGCCCAAATATTTAATCGACGTGACTGTGTCAAGCGCTACACTACTAATGGAGTATTCAAACATTAAGGGATTAATTTTCCCATTCATCTGCATTAATTTTCATTTATCTATATTTAGAGTTAGCTGCCATTCTTTACACCAATCTCAAATCCTGTCCAAGTCATCTTGTATTCTCCTACAGCCACTCAACGACGACACCTTCCCGTACACCACAGCATCATCAGCCAACAGCCGCACATTGCTATCCACCCTATCCAAAAGATCATTTATGTTGATAGAAAACAACAGCGGACCTACCACACGTCCCTGGGGTACTCCAGATGATACCCTCACCTCCGATGAACACTCACCATCGAGGACAAGGTACTGGGTTCTATTACTTAAGAGGTCTTCGAGCCACTCACGTATTTGCAAACCAATCCCATATGCTCCTACCTTAGTTAGGAGTCTGAAGCGGGGCACCGAGTCAAACGCTTGCCGGAAGACAAGGAATATGGCATCCGTCTGATACCCTTCATCCATGGTTCGCAAGATATCATGTGAAAAAAGGGCGAGTTGCGTTTCGCAGGAGCGATGCTTCCTAAAGCCGTGCTGATGCATGGACAGCAACTTCTCTGTCTCAAAGAAATTCATTATATTCGAACTGAGAATGTGTTCAAGAATCCTGCAACAAACCGATGTTAAGGATATTGGTCTGTAATTTTAAGGATCCATCCTTCTACCCTTCTTAGATATAGGCGTCAACTGCGCTTTTTCCAGTCGCTCGGGGCTTTACGTTGCGCAAGAGATTCACGATAAATGCAAGCTAAGTAAGGTGCCAATGCAGTAGAGTACTCTCTGTGAAACCGAATTGGAATCCCATCAGGACGTGGCGATTAATTTATTTTCAACCCATTCAGCTGCTTCACAACCCTGGGATGTCTGTCACTATGTCCTCCATCCGGGAATCTGTACGAGACACAAACGACGGTATGTTTGTACAATACTCCTGCGTGAAAGATTTCTCAAATGCTAAATTTAAAATTTCAGCTTTCGTTATGCTGTCTTCCGTTTCCAGGCCAGACTGATCAGTGAGTGACTGGATGGAAGCCTTCGACCCGCTTAGTGATTTTACGTAAGACCACAATTTCCTTGGGTTTTCAGCAAGATGTTTTGCTAAGGTATGACGGTGGTAGTGGTTGTATGCTTTGCGCATCGCTCTTTTTACAGCAGCACGAATCTCTACTAACTTTTGTCTGTCATCCTCCCGATCTTTCTTGTAGCGCAAGTGCAACTGTCTTTGCTTCCTGAGCATTCTCCGAATTGCGCTGTTAGACCACGGTGGGTCTTTTCCGTCCGTAACCCACTCTTTCGGCACATACTTGTCCAATGCGTGATTTACAATGTGTTTAAAATTTACCCATAATTCTTCCACGTCCATCGTACCGGAAGTAAATGAAGTCGATTCATTTACTAAGTGGGATGCTAACAACTGCTTATCTGCTTTTTCTAGTAAGAATACTCTCCTAGCCTTCTTGACCGACTTTTTAACTTTCGTAACCATAGTCGTAATGACAACATCATGATCACTAATCCCTGTCTCAACATTGACACCATCGATGAGGTCTGGTCTGTTCGTGGCTACCAGATCTTAAATATTTCCATTACACGTTGGCTGTCGATTTAGCTCCTCAAGACAGTTTTCAGATAATTTGTTCCAAAGTAATTCACACGACGGCTTGTCTGTACCACCTGTAATGAATCCATAGACATCCGAGTCTGTATTAGGTAGGTTGAAGTCGCCTCCGTTTAATATAGCATGATCCTGGTACTTCTGCGATACAGAGTGTAGACTCCCTTTGAATGATTCTAGAACTCTCACGGTGGAACCTGGTGGCCGGTAATGACAGCCAACAATTAGCTTTATTTCTCCTAGCCCCGTTAAACGTGTCCAGATCGCAATCACCCTCTACTTCGACCTCAGTAGACACAATATTTTTGTCAACTGCAATGAAGACACCACCTCCTACGGTGTCTAATCTGTCTTTCCGATACACGCTCCAACCCTCACCAAATATTTCAGAACTTCCTTTCTCAGGGTTCAGCCAGGTCTCAGTCCCGAGAATAATTTGCGCGCTACACGCTTCCTGGAGGGCAGTAAATTCGGGAACTTTAGTCCGAACACTCTGAAAATTTACTTCTAATATCTTGATAGCTGAAGTGTCTCTACACTAAGCGCGTCCTGATTTCCCTGCCTGCACGTCGACTGGTGAGTGTTCATCAGGACACCTCGCACTACTGCCTAGCCTAAAGAAACCCCATGTGCACGCCACAAGTACTCTGCTACTCGAGTAGCCGCTTCCTTTGTGTAGTGCACCCCTAACCTTTCTAGGGGCAAACGATGAATACTGTACCTTGCGTCTTTATGAGCATCTAACATATTGCCAAGAAATTGAAGAAATCGAAAGAAGAATGCGCAAGTAGGAAAGCGGGCGTTTTCTGTATTACCATGTTCATAGCGTGGTCGGTGTGGTGGTGGAGTCGGCTGATTGCCTGCGGCTGCATCAAGACTCTGCCGGCGAGATAGTTGATAGCTTCTAACATGCCCTACGCTGAAAACAGTGACCGAAACCTGCTACTGGAAGTTATCATTACTGGACGACGGTATGCGTCCATCTGCAAGTGCAAATCTACGTGAAACTGCATTAAGCAAAGCTCAGAACTGTTCTAACAGTACTACTGTCATCGGACATGCAGTAAATCAAAATGTGATCCTGAGTTGATGTCTTGATAACGCGCACATTGAGTGAAGCTCGCCTACTAGGATCTAACAAACTTTGCTCTCTACGCTGTTTGCGACGAATGCAAAGTGCATTGCCTCATGACAAGCGTTAAGAGAATCCTCACGACTTATTGGAAGCAGTCAAGAGTGAACTCCTGCCTCCTCAGAAGCAATATTCGGAATGCCAAATACTAGTGCGCTCCTCGCCCCTGAAGAGAGAGAGCCGCTCCCCTGCAGCGTCTTGTCTCCGCCCTTCCACAAATTACGTAGCTCTTAATATTTTTCAAAGCGAACATTAGATTCTTGCCAATGAGGAGGTCCCTTTCAAAATTTCCTCCCTCCTTGCTGTCGTATTCCGCGAGGAAAAGAGAGCGATACTCTGTGTGAGACAGAGTACACAAATAAACCAATATCTCTCCCTTTGAGTATTGCCGCTACGTCCCCAGGTGTTCTGCTCGCGGGAAACGGCCAAAATTCACCGGGCCACTTGAGATTCTTGGACACCCAAGTCGTGTTGCTGTTATTCAACTCGCCGCTCTGTCCGCGTTACTTAGAATCGTGACAAAACTGTTTTCCGCTCTAAGTTTGTAGTTTCCGCTACCTCGGGCACGCGTGCGAATGTCCACGGCTTCCCTTGGCAGCGTGTTGTATGCAGCGTCTTCGCCTGTCGCTAATCCTCTGGGGGCCTGCCCTCTGTGAAGCGTGCCGTCATAAGCGCGCGACCGCCGCTCGACCGTGGGCGCACTACCTGTGTCCACCTGGTCGCCGGGCTTCCCAGCTCGGAACGCATCAGAAGAATTCCTCTCATGCACAGAGTGTACCAAGTTTGCAAAGAGAAGAATCATAGCCCTTTACCGATGCTTAATGACACAATAATTCACCTCCATCACACTTCATATATTTCAATAAACTAATGACTGATTTTAAAAGCAATTATCTTCTTTCATTATAAATATGAAAAGCTTTGACGCTTTTCAACCTTGCACACGCTCCTACGTATCAGCGAGATTCAAGTCCTGAAGCAGTAATTATAGTTCCAGGTGTGTATAATGGAGAAATTGATCCTTCTGATGTATCACATAGCTGAAGTCCCCATCAAGAATAAAATGGTCGTAGCTGCTCCCATGCAAAGGCGGGAACTCTTCTGAATAAAATCTGGACCGTTACGTCTGTATTCCGAGCCAGAGGGAACGTAAACATTATGATTCTGACACCATGGAAGGTCAACGCGAAACTCCTGGCAGACGCCAGGTAAACCATATCTTCAACGACGATCTCCTCGCGTACAAATATTGCTGTCCAAATATCGCCGTCAGCGCACGTCGTAGCATAGACATCGCATCCATGAAAACTAGGAAGCTTTTTGAAGCAAAGTTCTTGCAGTAGGGCAGTACGGACAACGGACGCTTGCAACCTTTCGCGGAGCATATGAAGCTTGGCTGCGTACCAATCGTGTACCAACTCAGTTATTCGTGCATGCTCCGTAGGCCGATCCAAACCTCCTCATACCACGCTGTCCACAGCCCTTGTTGCTCATACAGTACTTGATTTTCGCAACAGGAAAGGACAATGTTGTCATCATTGTGTTTAGCACGTCGACACATCTAATGCTTCTCTGAAGGACACTGTAAAATAGCATACAGACAGTGTAAACCACTGACATTGTAAACTAACATATAAGAGAGTATTTAATGGTATGCTGGATTCTACTTTAATTGCTAACGGTATTCCTTCTTTCCACATAGTAACTACGTCTTCAGTATATAAATTAACTGAAGTGGGTGATAAACTGCACCCTTTTCCAACACCTTGCTGTATCGAAATTTCATCCAAAATTTTCGAACTTAATATTGTAACTAATTTCGTATTTATGTATAGACTCTACATGGCGCTATTATGGTGTTTATTAGAAATTTTTATTTCTAATAATTTCAAGAAAAGTTTTGTCAGCTCAACAGTTTATTTGCTTCCCGACAGTGTTCCAGTACTTTGCAAAAACAGTAGCAATTAACTGCTACAACTGAACACAGCGGACGAAAAATGAGACACGCTCAGAGGGTGTCACGCGAATACCGGCTAACGTCCGCTACAGTCTCGAAAATGACCTCAGTATGCGGTGACGTCAGTCCACCAGTTCTTTCAGGTACTCCAAATCTATCTGCAGCCAAACATTAATCAGCTGCTCCTACAGAGCCACCGGATTGCTGGTACAAGAGTTGCTAAGTTCCACCCACAGTTCCTATCAGTGACATACGTATTCTATTGGATGTAAGATCGTTTGATTTAGTGGAACAGATCAGTTGCTATAGGGTGACAGTATTCGGCAAACCAGAAACATACGCGTGTAGTGATACGATCACGGCTGTTGTCACGATGATGTTAAGAAAGGTCGACATTTGTTCTCCGATAAGGTCGCCATAAACATCCGCGTTCATGTTCTCAGTAACATGAATAATTGGGTAGAAGTCATAGTTTACAAAACACCTCGAAACATAACATGATCCTCGGTCTCACCTCCACTCCCAAACACCTCACAGGGCCGTCGGTAAACTCGATACCATGCATCGCTTGAAAAGAGACAAACTCGCGACTCTCCTGGCCACTCTGCACACCCCACATCGGTCTGTGTGTAGTTTCAGTGTTGTTTGGCCAATTGAATGGGAGTAGCTTTTAGTGCCGGTGTGAAAAACGCTTATTTGAGCGATACCCTACTCCATTTCACCACTGCTTGCAGTTTCTTTCGTAATATAAGATCTAAAATACTGGAGATGGGCCTACGTTCAGTGACACCAGCAATTCCTGTTGGTTTTCGGATCAACGGTAAGTTACCAGTCGTGACACTAGTTCCTGGTGCCTGTACATGGTACACAATTCCTCGTAGGCACAATGGCCGATCACGTAGATGCACCAAGATATCGTATAACTTCGTTCTCGGTGTTGTCATAGACGTATCCAAACATGCTAGTTCCCTTCTGCCAGTGTGTCAGGTTTCCAAGTCAACCCATCTCACTGCACTGATGTTACGCACCTGGCTGACACATTCAAACGTCTCTACTGCCATAACTTACTTCCACTATGGAGAGCCAATTTCTGCCTCAGACCGGTCACCGGTCACCGGTCATCATCTAGAGCGGCCCTGTCAGTTTTTCTAAGGAGATTCCTAATATTTTGTGCTTTGGTCTTATGCAAAGTCCAGTCGTACAGTATAATAGCTTTAAAAAGTAAACGGTTTTTAGTTACCTTCTTTTCGACACAGCCTAATGCTTTTCCGAGCTTTGAAACATAATATCAGTTACTGGTATATCTATTATTGATCACTGGTGACCAGATACGTCATTACCACTTGCAGCCGCTTCTGTATTATAACTGTCTCCAGCCTCATCACGAGTGGTAAATTCACAGGTTGCAATATAGATGTTTTCTACACAAGTCTGAATTACGTTTATCCACACAATTTTATCCCGTGCTTCTCGTCGACTACCTTACTTTCCGCCTGTTTTGCAGCAAACAGTAACATGGTCCCCGTATCTCTTGCTTTACTAGTATTCAGAAACTGGCTAGAATTTTCGTCAGAAAGAAGTTTTCCGAACTATTTCCAAATTTTAAAATAATGCTGCAGAAAACTAATCTTCACTTCCATTTTTAGTAGACCAATTGATGATTATCTCTCTTTCCGTAAGAACTGAGTTGGTAGAATTACGCACTTCGCATTACCTGTCCCATGTTTGCTGCATTAGCAACTGACCAAGGGCATCTAGTGTTCATTGGCTGCTGAAATTTGGCCCGTTGATTCAGTTTTAACAGTATATAGCAAAGAAAAGGAAAGTAGGGGTAATCGGTATGGTATATCGTACCGTTGCCTTGCCTTCTGTGACAAAGAATTCTCAGGGAAATTTTTATTCCATCTTTTCTTCAGTTTTTTGATTTTTACAGAATAACTCCACAAATAAATTTAAATAGGATAATGCAACCACCAAGTCATGCAGCATGGATAACATATGCTATTTCTCAGTGAGAATTAATAACGAGACGATCCAGTCACATATTAGCATCTGATGCTACACTTACTGCCATTAGTCGAAAGGCAGCCGCATCCATCGCCGAAGCTATAGAATTCTTTCTCAATTTGATCATTTGATATAGCCAATAACTTCTTACAGGTAGACTCAAAGTTTTAGTAAGTACGTATCGTTCATTTTTTGCCACTCTTCAATCCACCTCAGAGAACACGGTGCAAAGCTCTTGAAATTTACCCAAAAGATCTGGTACTTACGAGAAATGTATTTCTTTGTTTTGGTTCTACATTAACATGAATATGTATTCTTCGCTGTCACATACAGAACGAAAAGGGCAGAAAGTCATATATCTTTCTCTCAGAGCAATTTAGGACAGCAGCATCGCCAACATATACATATTACTCTTTCCAGCCTAAGGTCCTGCCGCCATGGATGCGTCAATATGATTGTAAATTGTAAATAATGTATATCTTTCATTGATAACGGAATAACTGTGAATGTTTATTCAGCCGTCGAGGATTAATGGGAGCAGTGTAAACATTTGAACTAGGCACAATGGAGGGATCAGCGTCAAAACAACGATACGCAGTGGACTGTAAACAATTGTTACAGCAAGGGAATGTGACACGTTTGATGGTGATCCGTGCGTTATCTCAGAGGCATGCTGTTGTGTCGGAGTGGGCTTTACGCCGGTGTTGCGTTGCACACTCCACGTTTCCTCGTCATACTCATCGTTGTCGTCGCGGTCATCGTTGTCGCCTTTATCGTTAGCGTCGTCGCCACACAAACCAGACGCTACCCTGCACACGCCATCATTGCGGTCAGCTATACGAAACAGTTACATTTATGTCATCTAAGGTGCCACGACATCAACTAGAAAAGTTTTCACTCTACCGTGACACAAACGGCAAAGTAAAAAAAGAGAGAAAAGGCTAACGAGAACTTTATTAACGCAAGAGCTAAGAAAATTGGTCTAGTGGAGAGTGCTGTGCCTTGGAACGCTTCACAGGCCTTCGCCTCTGTTAAGCCTGCAATAGATGTTGAATGTAGTTTATTGTTCCATATTTAATGATAACATTCGCTTTGTGTGGGCTGCAGTCTTTTACCGAAATTAAAAGAAATACGATTCTTAATGTATATTGACAGAAGCGGAGAGCGAAAATTTGTAACAAGCTCGGGAATCGAACCCAGAACTTCTGCTTAGTACGCAGGTGGGGTAGCCACTAAGCCACCTTGCCACACCTATTCACACACCTGCTCAGATTATCCTTGAACGCCCTACTCGTCGGTCCAAATTCTCACTGCCGCCCCAGTCTACTTTAAATTCCTCCTTACACATGAATAGAATTGCCGAGGCTGTCCACGTTCTGAAACAGCATCTCAGCATCGAACGTAAATGGGGGATCCATCCTGAAACGCAATGCAGGTACTTATACAAATGAAATGACCCAGTTTTAGAGACTACTTAAATAAAATCATATTCCAGGTAATGGAGAGCCTCAGCAGTTCTGTTCGTGCGTAAGAGGGTGAAACACGTATGTAACATAGCAGCGATGGCGAGGCATTGTAGCATCTGTGACCAGAGAGTATGCGCTTGACCGCGCGAGTGTTGCGAGCGGTTCTCAGTCTGTCAGTCAGTCGTTGCGAGTCTGTAGCTCTGTCTAGTTGGGTAGTGTAGTCTGTCAGTAGTCGTCGCGAGCAGTAGCTCTGTTCAGTGGCGTGCAGTACGCTAGTAGTCGTCATGCAGAGCGGTCGGTCAGTGGTAGCAGTCCAGTGGGATTGCGTGATGTGGTCTGGCGACAACACTGGTCAAGATGCTGAATGAGGTATACTGTTAATTAAGATAATCAACGGATAATGTAAAGTTTAATTATTGTAACTAATTTTCAACAAGTGCCCCCAATAATAACTTTGATTTCAAAAGCAATTTTACATAAAATTTTCATTTAATTGAAGTAACTATTTCGTTCCACTTCCCCTAAACAAAAGTTTCAGTTTTCAAATTTTAATTATCAAATATTTGCAATGCAGTTCCTCCAAGCGGTGCGCAACAACAAGAGCAGAAATTTGACTAGGTGTTGCAATGAGGTAAGAATTTAATTTTGATTTTTGCACAGGGCTAAAGACCGATATTTCGGTTTAATTGAATCATTATTATCACTGAGATTTTTTTTATCACTAAATCGACTTTAACTTTTTTGTGAAGAACTTATACTTGAGTCAGATTGCGATTCTCACTTTTATTGTCATTAAATTTAATTGCTAGGGAGGTTACGTTTGGCTCCTATTCATTTATTATTTCTGTCTTTAAAATTTTTGTGGGGAGGTTACACTTAGCGCAATGTCCATTAGCATTTCTATATAATATCACCTTTTAAAATTTCGGTGGGGAGGTTACACTTGGCGACACCCAGTCCAGGATCGTATTTCGTTGAGAGTCTTTTGAGCAACAGTCAGATATCTGCTCTTATTTGCTTAGATATAATTAGGATTTGGCGCAACGCTTTTATTAATCTTGTGACTTTCTTTCTACAGGTCAACGGCAATTCGTTGCTCTATTGTATTTGTGTGTTGCTTTTGCATTTGTGCTTATTGTTTTGTGAATAATTGTGACTGTTGTTAAAATGCCGCGAAAGACTGTGAATAGTGTATCGCGAGGTATTATGAACGAAATTACCGACTTAAACAACGTGACCAATAGTAATTGTGACACGCAGTGTAATGATGACAATCCTGCGTTCACTGACAATCAATGCATTCCAACCACTAGTGATAACTTTTACCCTGATAATGAACAAACAAACTCAGTTGTCTCGTCTGTTATTTTGACGACAATTGATGACGCAGAACGCTCTATTGTAATGAGCGCTGCCCAGCTTAACACACCCGATTCGGAAAACTCAAGTAATGTACAGACAAATTTGTCTAATGAAAATGAACAGATCACACAAAGTAGGACAGATTCATTTAATTCCGAAATAATGTCTGACAGTGTACATCCGACTGATAATCCTTTTTGTAAGTTGCAAAATGACCAAATGGTCACACAAAGCGGGACAATTGCAAATACACCGTCAAATAGTACAGAGAATGGAGTAGATAATGTTACATTGGGTCAAATTATGGCAATATTGCTACAAAATAATGAGCAGGTCAAACAACAGAGTGAAGATTTCAGACAACTTAGGGAAGATAACAAACGCTTAAATGAGAAACTTGACAATAATGACGAAAAACTCAAACAATACTTAAATGAAAAATTAGACGACAATTCGAGACAGCTTAGTGAACAAATTAGAGCCGTTGCTGCGCAGTGCCATGACACTAAGGAACAGTTGCGCGTGTAAATTGAGGCTTGTTCAAAAAAAAAAATAGCGAAGAAATTAAGTCTGTTGCGCAGGAATTAAGAGAAATGCAAACAGCCGCAACAGACACACTCAGAGACGAAATTAGCGGAGTCGCTAAACAATGCTCTGAAAAAGCTACACAATTACGGGATGAGTTTAAAGCAATGACGGTAGAACTTTCGCGCACAATGGACGCAAAGATAGACGCGAAATTCGAACAGCAGAACACTCAGATGAACGAGCGCTTTAATCAGCACATACAAAACAGTGATACGCGTTTCCGCAAATTTATTCAAGATCAAAACAAAGTAAAACGACAAGTCATGGAAACAATCACTGCACAAAGACAAGAGGACAAACGTAAAATGTTCGCGAATGCGAAGACGTATGTAGACAATAATATTACTACAGTGTCCGACAAAATTAATACCATAGAACAATTGAACGCGGAATTACGGGATGAAATTTCTGATCTTAAATCAAAAACAGATACACACACAGTAAATATTCAAACAGTGACAGACAGATTCGAACAATTAGAACTAACACAGGATTGCGATGTCATCAAAGCTGATGTTAAAAAACTGAGCGAAACTACGCGTAAGTTGCAAAAACAGATTAATGCATCCGATTCTAAAACCGATGATCAGGCAAAAATACTGACTGAAAAATATGATGAATTAGCCAGTCGTATTGATGCTATTGAAAGTAGTAATGATAATAAATCAGACGATACTGCACCGATTTCATTTAACCAAACACCTGAATTTCAAAATTTACAGCAGACAATTAATGAGATCGATTCGTCTAATAACACGTTACGTAGAAAGTTATCGAGTTTACAACAAGAAGTAAGAGAATTAAAAACTATTTCAGTCACCAATACGTCACAGAATCCGCCACTTTGCGAACATTTGTCAGACTCGCGCAACGCGTATAATGTGAGCAATTTACAGAGACTACGCGAATTAAAATCCGAAAAGCTACGCGACTTAAAATCGGAAAAGCTACGCGACTTAAAATCTGAAAAGCTACGCAACTTGAAATCCGAAATGACACAGACGAACAGATTCACACACAAACCTGAACGTGTTCTCAAATTCAGTGACGAGAGCGTTGATAATATGCAATTTGTATTTGTAAGAAAATGTAAAGAATTTAATAATGACAGAACACAGGTACACGCTTTGAGCTATATACGACAATTTGTTTTTGTACTTTCACCGCTATTATCTGTAATGGAGAAACTAGCTTTGAATCTGAGGCGACAATTTGCTATTGTATTTTCATCAGCATTATCTATTATACGGAAATTTGAATTAACATGGTTACAACAATTTGGTTTTGGAATTTTACCGCCATTGCCTGCAACGCTAAAGCTAAAATTTATTTGCAGTGCGTAATTGACCTCAGGGGATTCATTACGCTTTAATGAATATGTGCCGTAGCGAGCATAGGGCCCCGAGCTGTAGTAGTGCTGTTTCATCTTTAGTTTTCTGCACTGCTGCCTTTTCTTCTACTATCCTTTATATCTATCCAAACTGCTCTTTAACTATTGCTCTACCTAGTATTAAGAAACAAGTAATGAAAACCCGATATGACAAATCTTTTACCGAATGTGACAATTTTCAGTAGGCACTCCCGTAATGACAACTACCAGCGTAATTTTAATAACAGATAAAATCGTAATCATCAGTATGTACAAAATTTTCGGCAGTCGCAACCACATTTTTGTAACAATAGATGTTTTTCACCACAATGGCATGAAAGTCAGCCGCTTAGCATACCTAACCAACAATGCAGTCTACAAGGTCAACCAAACTTTAATGTTTCGCCGCGTGCACGTATAGTCCCAGCTCCAACAAATAGTAACGCATGGCAGCGAAGAAATAACTACGTACAGATAACACACTATTTCAATTCCTATCGCAATGCGCCGTATAGAAATTACTATCATGACAGACGTAAAAATAACGAGCACAAATTTCAGCGTACATTTAATAACAGTCGATCTTATGAGCAGCAACAACTTCAGCAACAACAAATAATCATGAATGAAACAGACAATAGGTGTCATCTATAGCGTAACACGTCAATAAGAAATAACAGAGCAGTTCATATAGTGGATATGCCACAACATTCTCCCGTAAATAATAACACATACGATAGATCTTAACCAGATACAGCACAGATTGCATATTACAGTAACGCATACATTACTTTTGACACGCAGAATTTTGCTCACGAGAATGTTATTTGAAACATGCTCTGTTGAATGCACCACTTTTATCGCACCCAGATGTTACCAGAAATTTTTCCATTGCCACCGACAGTGCCAACACCGCTTTAGGCGTAAATATTTTCCTGGAAATTCAAGAAGATGGTTCAATAGTAATTAAAAACATCGCATTTGCAAGCCGCATTTTGTCACCCGCTGAACGAAATTATTCTGTTACAGAACTTGAAACATTATGTGTTGTATGGGCTTTCACGACATTTAGGCACTTTCTTTATGGCAGACATACCACCGTTTACACAGACCACAGAGCGATACAATTTTTGCTTTCAGCTAAATTTACTCACGACAGGTTAAGTAGATGGAAACTTTATTTACAGGAATTTAATTTTACGATTGTTCACATTCCCGGCACACAAAATGTTATAGCAGACGCACTATCGCGTTCTCTCGGCAACAATCAGCAAGACGTAGCAACCAACTTCTGCAAAACAAATTTCAGTGTCATGTACATTCAACAAGTTGCATTTGAAAACTTTATTTCATCGTCATTACAGGACATAGCAAAGGAGCAAAACAAAGACAACGTATGGAAAGAAATTAAACACCTTTGGGAAGATAGGAATAATGTTACGATTAGAAACCACTACACTGTACGCAATGACATTCTGTTTCGCCGCTCTCATCCTGACAGCAACAATTGGTTATTATGCATTCCTGACGAACTGGTTAACAAATTAATTTGGTACACTCATTTAAGTTACGCACATTACGGAGCACGAAAATGTTTTCTTATACTGAGACAGATCTGTTATTTTACCAACATGGAGAAACGTATACGACGAGTTTTAGCGTCTTGTAAAATTTGCCAGAAAGCTAAATCAGACACCACTTCACATATTCCTCCTTTATATCCCATTGTACCTGTTAAATTAAGACATATGGCCGCTGTAGATATTTTTGGTCCGATTCCCAGAACTAACAGAGGTTTTTGCTACATCTTTGTCGCTGTTGAGCTCACTTCAAAATTTGTTACTTTCACTCCGTTACGTAAAGCTACTGCTAAAACTGTTTCGAAAGCATTTGTAAAACATTTTCTATTTCATGTAGGGCATGTGATGAAAGTAATTTCTGACAATGGATCTCAATTTCGTAGTAGCGTACGGACACGCATGTTACGAGCCAGAAACATTTCTCCGATTTATATATCCAAGTACCATGTTTCTTCGAACCCCTGTGAACGGTTAATGAAAGAAATTGGTAAACTGTGCCGAATATACTGCCACAAAAGACATATTGATTGGGATACACACATACTCTCATTCCTAGATGTAATTAATTCCATTCCAAATGAATCCACTATGCTATCTCCGTCTGTTATATTGAAAAACGTTGAACCACCAAACAAAATTAAAGAATTAGTAAACTTCCCCAAATGTCGTCGACTAAGACACCACGAAATAATTGACATTGCGCTGAACAACATCAAACGTGCCGCAGAGCGCCGGAGAAGGCAGCAAAAACAGGTTTGTAGACGCCGAGACTTTCACGTTGGACAGAAGATATTAGTACGTACACATTATTTATCCTGTAAATTAAAAGGTAAGTGCAGTAAATTTCAACTTCTATACGCAGGTCCATATCGGATTCGCAGCATCCCTCACCCCAATGTTGTACACGTCGAAACTTTGAGAACCAGAAAATCGAAAGGCAACCACCATATCTCAAACATTAAACCGTTTATTGAGTGAAGACACTTTATGATTCAACATACTATGATGTCATTTACTAATGCAATTATTTCACCTGACTAATTACTGATGATTATCGTATTTTTTCTTGGCAAGTGCCCGGCAAGGTAAGGTTAGCAGGTCGCTTTTCTTGTCGTTACACATCAGACCGTGCACATTTTCCATTTTTTTTGTGTGTATATGATTGTACTCCAGTTTTGTTTGTATGCACTATGATATAGTTAAGATGTAACACACCAGTCGACTTTGACATTCTTTTTGCCCTATGACATCTCAAGATCGTGACTGTTTTACATTTTTTGCTGCTGCATTGTATTATTCTGGGTACATTTTTGCATCTGAACACTGTCAATGTCTTTGCATATTACGTTTTCTGTCATGTTATGCTGTATGGCTAATTGTGTCACCATAAACCAGTCATTATTTAGTGGGTATATGATTTAAATGCAAGACATTAATCTTTGTTCATCAATTTCAGAAAGAAATGATGCGTGTAAGAGATAAATTCAACAGAAATGGGAATTTCACCTACGGAATAAACGAAAGAAGATGCAATAATTTTATGAGGAAGAGTACATGGATCAGGATTAACAAGCATTAACAAGAATATACTATACTCATCGTAGAATAGCAGTCTTAACTAATTTTTTCTTTCAGAATACAAGGTAATTGATGCAGGCTGTCAGAGAGAACTATACATCTTAGTTTTAGTGATGAAATATGCTAGAAATAAGGAATAGTTGTATAATGAGTAATGAAGTGATTTTTTGCAGAGGATAATGAATACTGATGAATAATGATGAAGGATATGCTGTTATGAATAATGAAGTTTTTCTTTACAGGTGATGATAATAATGAAGTTTTGATGATATGGATAATGAAGTTTTCTTTACAGATGAGGATAATGTTGAAGTTCTATTTAGACTATGTAGTTATTTAAGTATTTGTTGCAGTTTGTTTTGACAGCAGGTGTTATATTGCATAGTAGGATGACGGAAAGATTTGGAAAGGACAGCTATGGAACACATTTTATACACATTTCACTACCTGTTAATTCGAAGTTCACTACTTTTCAGCATAGTGTGCGTTTCTTCTTTCAGGTCAATAATCCATTTTGTATTTTTTCCAGGAGAAGCTTTTCATGATTCTTACTAAACCTGTTTCTTATTAAACCTGTTCTAGTACTTGCATTTTTTTTTACCCATTTGTGTTTATCATTTATGAATGTGATCACATATACTGCCTTGTTACATAACCTTGCTACAGCTGACTCATGACGAATGACGTTACTATCCTCATTTGCAGCACTTGGTCAAAAGCAAAAAGTGTTATGCCTCAGCAATTAATTATCGATCCCAACGCAATGCATTGCTAACAAAACAGTCCCAAATAGTGATACCAGTTTGAGAAAATTCTGAATAATACTGAGTAGCTCTGAATAGTATGTCACTCGAGTAATGACTTCTTAATGAGACAACAAAAATACACATATATATAAAATAATGCCTAGTAACTGGCTAGTAATTGCCACTGTTATTGTAATGAGACTTCTTATAATCCCCATGATTATTAATGCTATGACTATAATTAACTGATTTTTAATAATGACTTCGTAATGATCTGAATAATAATGAATGAGGAACAATGCTTTATACTATTCGATACCTGATGGCCACTGAGTGCCAATAATTAGTGTCACTTAATGAATTGTTATTAATTATGCCATTAATTAGCTCTTGTTTTCAATGTTCATAGTTTATAATTGGAAATGAATGTGATTGTTTAATAATGCTTTGTGATTAGGAAAAAGCTAATGATTATTACTATTGAAATGACAAATGATTAATTAACTATGCCATACTTTGTAAATGGAAAAGAATGCAATTGTTTCATGATGCTTTGTAATTAGGAGAAGGTTAATGATTAATACAATATTGGAATGACAAACTATGCCATACTTTGTAAATGGAAAAGAATGCGATTGTTTCATGATGCTTTGTAATTAGGAGAAGGTTAATGATTAATACAATATTGGAATGACAAATGATTAATTAACTATGCTATGCTTTGTAACTGGAAAAGAATGCGATTATTTAATAATGCTTTGTAACTAGGAAAAGAAGATTACTGATTCTATGTAAAACAATTAATGAACATTTTTCTGTAATACTACATACATGGTACAGAAATGTTCAATAACTGGGCTATGAATGCCGCAAACTACTACTGTAATTGACAATATTATGTGACTTAATGTCCTTCACCTCATGAGCTAACTACCCTGAATTACTGCGATGTCCATTTGTCCTGTTTATCCTAGTGATCATGGAGCACTATCTTTGGTTCTGCACTAATTCTACGTTGGCGTGCCTTGTAAGAGCGTGGTGTTGACACGACATGCTGTCCACCACCGTGAGCGATGAAGACGTTATTATGGTCCCACTGTTTGGTGTACCTAATGTACTGCCAAAATGAAATCATGAAACATTAATACGACAGTTCAGTGTCTTGGCTACACTGATAAATTCTGAGGGGAAAAGATCTTCAAGTTGTGTCACTTGGTGTTGTACTTCTGTGGAAAGATATGGACAGCTGTGTGCAATCTAAAGTGCTACAACCATGATGCAATCCTTCCCTTTCCTATCCTAATTCTTGTCACATAGTGAAAATCATTTTTTGCTAACATTATTTATGTTCATGGGTTATACATTTTTTTTCGATTCGCTAAACTCCAGTGCGAGTACACTTATGTCACTGGTCGACATGATTTTTTTTGCTATTATGTTTATTTATTGCCAAAATGCTAAAGACATTTTTTTTTATTTATTCTGAAGTACAATATATGTGCACTTTTGTCTTTTATATTGTATATCCATTTTTTATCTTCTGAACTACAGTGCATGAGCACTTCTGTTAGGTGTTAATATGTTTTCTACTGAACTTCAGTGCCTGTACACTTTTCTCATTTTTCAATATGATTTCCACTATTCTGTATATTCAATACTTTAATGCGTATGCACTTATGTCATTTGTTACTAATTGTACATACATTTCATCAATTACTGATATGTTCTCAACTGCAGTGCATGTGCACTCATGTCACTTGTCAACATAATATTTTGCCAGTCTGTTTATTTGTTCTGAATATGCTAAAGAATTTTTTTTCAGTGCCTGTGCACTTTGTTATCTGTCAGATAATTTGTATATGCATTTTTCTGATTTGCTACTATGTTTTGTACTCACATTTTGCCTTTGTCTGATATATTTTGTACTTAGTGCGTGTGCACAACATTTAAATATTCTGTATGTTGTAGAATTTTGTTAATTAAAGAAAAATTTTGCCTCGCTTGGCAAGTCCAAATGACTGACCATCGCTGCCAAATTTTTCCCCCCCAGTGGAGGGTTATGAAACACGTATGTAACATAGCAACGATGGCGAGGCATTGTAGCATCTGTGACCAGAGAGTATGCGCTTGACCGCGCGAGTGTTGCGAGCGGTTCTCAGTCTGTCAGTCAGTCGTTGCGAGTCTGTAGCTCTGTCTAGTTGGGTAGTGTAGTCTGTCAGTAGTCATCGCGAGCAGTAGCTCTGTTCAGTGGCGTGCAGTACGCTAGTAGTCGTCATGCAGAGCGGTCGGTCAGTGGTAGCAGTCCAGTGGGATTGCGTGATGTGGTCTGGCGACAACACTGGTCAAGATGCTGAATGAGGTATACTGTTAATTAAGATAATCAACGGATAATGTAAAGTTTAATTATTGTAACTAATTTTCAACAAGTGCCCCCAATAATAACTTTGATTTCAAAAGCAATTTTACATAAAATTTTCATTTAATTGAAGTAACTATTTCGTTCCACTTCCCCTAAACAAAAGTTTCAGTTTTCAAATTTTAAATATCAAAAAAAAAAAAAAAAGGAATATTATTATTTGCAATGCAGTTCCTCCAAGCAGTGCGCAACAACAAGAGCAGAAATTTGACTAGGTGTTGCAATGAGGTAAGAATTTAATTTTGATTTTTGCACAGGGCTAAAGACCGATATTTCGGTTTAATTGAATCATGATTATCACTGAGATTTTTTTTATCACTGAATCGACTTTAACTTTTTTGTGAAGAACTTATACTTGAGTAGGATTGCGATTCTCACTTTTATTGTCATTAAATTTAATTGCTAGGGAGGTTACGTTTGGCTCCTATTCATTTATTATTTCTGTCTTTAAAATTTTTGTGGGGAGGTTACAAGGGAATATAAAGTATACTGGGGCAGCAGTGAGAATTTGGATGGAGCATGGAGGGGTGTCAGCTTAATCCGTGCAGTTGTGTGAACTGCTGGGCCAACGTGTCTTAGTAGTTAACTGACCTGCCTAGAAAGCGGAAAGCCGGCCGGTGTGACCGTGCGGTTAAAGGCGCTTCAGTCTGGAACCGCGTGACCGCTACGGTCGCAGGTTCGAATCCTGCCTCGGGCATGGATGTGTGTGATGTCCTCAGGTTAGTTAGGTTTAATTAGTTCTAAGTTCTAAGCGACTGATAACTTCAGAAGTTAAGTCGCATAGTGCTCAGAGCCATTTGAGCCATTAGAAAGCAGAAAAAAGTCTCTGAATTTGTGTAATTTCGTTTGTGCAAAAATGACTGCGCAAAAATATTGTTTTTCCAAACGCGAAAACTGTCCAAGGCACAATACGGTAATGCTCCAAGGAACAAAATGAAGAATCTGGTGAATGAACGAGAGAAGTCTTTTTATGTTAAACTCGAGAAAAAGCGATTCTAGTGCTTGAATTGTGATCTCACATCTCAAACAACGTGCAATAATTTTTGTTGCATAAACTAAACATCTTGTGTGCGTCGAATGTGGAAATAGCGTTATTAGCGTACGGCGTGTTCCCGGACTGAAGTAATTTCCCAAAATGCAGTCAAACTTCACTGTGCAAGAGGATAGAAATAGGCAAATTAAGCGAACCACACGCAATAATTTCGTAATAATTACGACTAAACGAATTTCTGGTTGTGATAATACAGCGATAATACCACACCACCTACATTTAGCTGTGAAGCAGCTGACTAAAGATTAGCACAGCACTTGCGGAAAGATTTCTCATTTTTCTACTTCTTGTACCATGGCCACACGTCTGGGCTAGGTCGGTATGGATATTAACGGCTCTTACATGGTTAGTTTAATGGGTGGGCGGATGCCTTTCCTGTCGCCACTTTGTTAGACCCCCCTCCAACTCCCCCTCCCGTACCCCGCCCTATCTCCCCAGCGCCATACTGCATGCAATGTGCTTATATTTTCTGTCTGCGTATAGAGTGAAAGTGAGCGAAAGTTTTCTAAATGTTTTCTAATTGTGTATTTCTAGAGGGACTCGGGTACCAGTAGTCGGATATGGGAAACCGTCTAAAAACCACATCCAGAATGGCCATCCCGACCTTCGCCGTCGTTAATCCGTAGCGCGGATTCGTTCCGGGATAGAAAATTTCAAATGGCTCTAAGCACTATGGGATTTAACACCTGACGTCATCAGTCATGCCCGAGGCAGGATTCGAACCTGCGACCGTAGCAGCAGCGCGGTTCCAGACTGAAGCCCCTACAACCGCTCGGCCACAGCGGCCGGCGTTCCGGGACATGTACACGTCCCCGTCCTGGAAGGGCCGCTTTAACACGCGTGTCTCATCGGGCGGGTGACGGCAAAACTTCATCAGGCTTTGTAAATATTAATTTTTTAGCTCGAAAATTGGAATGAGATGTAGATTAACGGACGTAATTTAGCACAACGAAAAAGCCAGTCCAAAGCTGGAAATTTCGCGGTAACTGTCCTTTTACACATTTATGACAATGATACGATGACTTGGAAATTGGTGCTGGCCCAAAACTATTCTTCGACTGAATAAGAAAAGTGAAATTTGCAAGTTTCGACTGGTTTTTGCGTTGTACTGATTAACAGAAGTTGCTGACCTACGGCTATTGCAGCATGCTGGAAGTTCTTAAAGATCGGAATTGTTCGACTTATGTTACAGCGAATGGAATATAACTACAATGCTACTGTTCACTAGACAAACAGAGGCAAGGCCTCCGGTCCAGTATGCATACCAGTCAGGTTCCTTTCAGAGTATGCTGTTATAAAAGCTCCATATTCGTCAATTATATACAACCGCTCGCTCACAGAAAGTTCCGTATCTATAGAATGGAAAATTGCTCAAGTCACACCAATACCCAAAATGGGAAATATGAGTAATCCGCTGAATTGCAGGCTCATGTCACTAACGTCGATTTGCAGTAGGGTTTTGGAAAATATACTGTGTTCTAACATTTTGAATTACCTCGAAGAAAACGTTTTATTGACACATAGTCAGCACGGATTCAGAAAAGATCGTTCTTGTGAAACACGACTAGTTCTTTATTTTCATGAAGTAATGACTGGTATCGACAGGGGATGTCAAATTGATTCCATATTTGTAGATTTCCAGAAGGCTTTCGATAGCATTCCTCACAAGCGTCTTCTAATCAAACTGCGTGGCTATGGAATATCGTCTCAGTTGTGCGTCTGGATTCGTGATTTCTTGCCAGAAAGATCACAATCCCTATTTGTTGTTGTAGTTGTTGTGGTCTTCAGTTCTGAGCCTGGTTTGATGCAGCTCTCCATGCTACTCTATCCTGTGCAAGCTTCTTCATCTCCCAGTACCAACTGCAACCTACATCCATCTGAATCTGCTTAGTGTATTCATCTCTTGGTCTCCCTCTGCGATTTTTACCCTCCACGCTGCCCTCCAATACTAAACTGGTGATCCGTTGATGCCTCAGAACATGTCCTGCCAACCGATCCCTTCTTCTAGTCAAGTTGTGCCACAAACTTCTCATCTCCCCAGTCCTATTCAATACTTCCTCATTAGTTATGTGATCTACCCATCTACTAGACAAATAAGGAATTCTATGTGTTTACTCGTGTGTGTGTGTGTGCGTGTGTGTGTGTGTGTGTGTGTGTGTGTGTGGTGTCTGTTCTATCGGAAATGCCTAGGGCGGCCAATGATATCTTCATATCAGAACCACGCCAGGCTCAAACTGTTACGGGAATCAGCGAAATGTCACGAGGTATGAGAATAATGGGCAAGGTGCATTACGTTAGTAGTGTGTCAATAAACTGAGAATTTTGGTCCGACGGGACTCGTGCTAGGATAGTCCGTGTAGGTGCGGTGGGGACTGTACCCGGATGGCGCAGTTGTGAGCGCATTTGCCTAGTAAGCAGGAGGTCCCAGATCAAATCTCGGTTGGGCAAAGCTTTTCAACTTTCCCCATTGATTTAAATGAATGCCCACTGGCAGCCAATGGTTGTAATTCCTTTGCGACTTATGTCAATAGGGTGGGTTACAAAAGGACATTTTTCATCATACTTTGAGTCCACCATGCCACTGACCACAGTGAATGGGGATGGCTCACATCTGAATGCTTCGATCATTTCGTTGAAATTTTCAGTTGCTCCCATCAGTGCGTTAGCATTTGATAATCTAACATTGTTATTGCACTATAAGTACCAATAACCACACCCAGGGCATGTTGTTTCGATCTTTTTCAGGCCACTCATTTGACAGAGAATTACACAATGAATGAAGCGGAAGACGATCTAGTTTTCATTTAGACGACCAGATGAACCACAAAATAGGTAGAACTCTTCACTGACCTCATACAAACCGCGAGTGAGGGAGTGAAAAGGATTGACGTCACTTCAGTTGCGTCCATTTTCACAGAGCATCAAGATAAATGTGAAAAAAAGATTCACCTGTTGCACGAACACAGATATTTAATGAATACATCGAAATTTCTTTCTTAAAGTAAACGTCATTAGTTGCTATATTTGGCAGGAATATATTTCTTACTAAAACTATGCAGATAGAAAACATATTTTTGCTTTTCCTTGCCCCTGTTTACTGGGGAGAGAGACTGCTTCATAATTCATTTTATTCTGCTCTCTCGTGACAGGATGAATCACCACTGGCTTGCCTGTTTCTTATCTCTGAAAAACGGGCTTAAATGTTTCTTTCCCCTTTGCAGCAACATTCTGAGCGCAACTACCTTTGGATTGTTTTTGGTTCTTCAGATTTTATCTACTCAACAGATGCGAATGGTGAGTCGGAATCGGGCTGTAGCAATACCTCGGGAAAAGAAATTACGTACCTGATTTTTTTCCCTGACCATATGTTCTGTTCAAATTTAAAAGTGTTGCAGTCCAGAAGAACTTGTCACTACTATATTTAATAGGTGATGTGTAGTTATATTACTACTCTATAACACGCCACTGATCAGTAAGTGAAACCAAGTAAAGAAGAAGCATTATTAAAACCAGTTTACATTAGAAACATTTTGAAATAGAAGTTTTTCACAACGACTACATTTTCATTTGAAGATAGAGACGATTGTTAAAGATATTAAACAAACGCAGTTCATTTGGCGGTCTCAGGTGTACCATTGTAGAAAGTCCTCTCTTTCAAAGGTACAAAGTGCTGTGGAATTGACGAAGTATGGCTAAGCTGTCCATACGTCATGTATTTATTAAAAATAATCAGAATTTTATTCATAACAAACTATGTAACTGAAGAATTAGCAATTGCCTTTAAATAGCTTTAATCTATTGTACAACACTTGAGTGTGTGGAACTCATAACGTTTACAAATGCTTCACGAAGCACAACATATTGCCCCGCAACAACAAAACATATAAAAAAGCAGAAACTGTTAATGGTAATCTCCAGTGCGTGTTCTTTCATGAGATTCTAAAATCTGTCTGTTGACTGAAACATGGACCAAAAACATTATGTGTTCCTCGGCACATCATCTTCCAGGTGTAACACTCTCCCTTACTGCTGCGGTGAAAATGGACTGATATTAAAAGGTACCGATTGTCTCCCAGAATCGTAGGGTGCCTTCAGTGTTCCTACCTGGGAGTCAATAATTCCTCAACAATACATCGTACTTCAGCTTCCTTAAGAAATTATAAGTGGTACGTGGGTTATGTCAAGCGGATTGTAAGCACAAAAGATATAACGCTAAGTAACAATTCTCCTTAATCACATTGTGATGACAAAATTCAGGTAAAAAATGTGGTAACGTGTGTCATCAAAAATATTCACTATTCATAGGATTGAGGACTTAACTGTAATTTCTCGGTTATTTGATATCATTCAAACAAGAATAGAAAGGATGGTATCTGGCCAGATGACGTTAGCCTGTAGAGATTGAAGTAAGTGCCAGTAAAGGACAAAGGCTAAAGCCGGCTCGACGTTCCGAATAATTCAAAGTACACGATTTTCTTCTAAATAATCAGACTTTTATAAGTTATAAGACTCCCTACGTGGATCCGAGAGGACAATGAAGAGCCAATCTTGCGGGAATGTGAAAACGACTAATCGAAAAGAATCATGGCCAACTATCTGATCATAATCTCCTATTGGCACAACAGGACATAATTTGTAAAAGGCACAGGTAGTTCAGTCAGAAATTACGTGTGTGGCCAATTACAGCTAATAAATTACATTTTATTACGATACCAGATTAAATTAAGCAACTTATCACGTTACCAGTTACCTGCGACGGTCCTGACACATTTACTTATAATCAAACTGAAATATTTGGACAGATCATCACACAGACATACATGAAGTGTATTCGCATTTGCCAATATGAACCACCACCGGCTGTGTACTGGAATGACGAGAATAAAAAATTTGTGGCGGACGGGGCTCGAAACTGGATTTCCAGCCTTACGCGAACGGTCGCTTTAACACCTTCGTCTCTAGGAGCACGAATCACAGCCAGACCCAACATCTATAAGTCGTCGTCGATGTGTCGCAACCTGCGCTCGTACGTCACGTAGATTTTTGTCCAGGAAGGACATATTTATTTAGCGTCATGAGCCAGATACTGGCTAGTAAACAAGAAATAGAGGTGCGTGTATTATTAAGAAGTACGAAGCAATGTTCATTCGAACATGCATGCATGTTCGAAGGATCATTGCATCGTACTTCTTAATACCACAGGATATGCAGTTTCACATAAAACCAGGGGCTGCCGATAATAATACTATAATCAGGTCGCATAGTTACATACCCGTTCAAGTCAGCCACGTTTACGAGATAGGTTATACAACAGTCATTAGAACGTCTTTAAACGGAAGCTCCGTTTAAACATCGCAGTGATTTTGTAGATGTGATTCTATTGAAGACGGCACATCTTGTCTTCTTTCCACCAGTCTACAGGCTTCCTCAATCCGCTACTGGAGAGCTATGCAGCACGAACGACTTAGTATCCTTCATATAAACAAAATGTTGACAGATGTTCAAGAAATCGTCAAAAAACCGAACGATGGTCGATCAAAGATTGCGCATAATATCTGATACCACTCATTGTCACACAGAGCCACACTACGGGAAACAATTTTGCCCTGGGCGGCCTTCCATGTGTGATCAAAAGTATCCTGATACCCCCAAAAACATACGTTTTGCATATTAGGTGCACTGTGCTTCCACCTTCCTGCCAGGTACTCCATATCAACGACCAAAGTAGTCATTAGACATCGTGAGAGAGCAGAATAGGGGGCTCCGCGGACCTCACGAACTTCCAACGTGTCAGATGATATGGTATCATTTGCGTCATACGTCTGTACGCGAGATTTTCAAATTCCTAAACATCCCTAGGGCCACTGTTTCCGGCGTGATAGTGAAGTGGAAACGTGAAGGGACGCGCACAGCCCAAAAGCGTACAGGCCGACCTCGTCTGTTGTCTCACAGAGAGCGCCGACAGCTGAAGAGGATCGTAATGTGTAATAGGCAGACATCTATCCAGACCATCACACAGGAATTCACAACTGCGTCAGGATCCCCTGCAAGTACTGTGACAGTTAGCCGGGAGGTGAGAAATCATGGATTTCATGGTCGAGCAGCTGCTCATAAGCCACACATGACGCCGGAAATGCTAAACGACGCCTCGGTTGGTGAAAGGAGCGTAAACAATGGACGATTGAACAGTGGATAAAAGTTGTGTGGAGTGACGAATCACTGTGCACAATGTGGCGATCGGATGGCAGGGTGTGCGTAGGGCGAATGGTCGGTGAATGTCATCTGCCAGCGTGTGTAGTACCAAAAGTAAAATTCGTAGGCTGTGGTGCTATGGTGTGGTCATGTTTTTCGTGGAGGGGGCTTACATCATTTGTTGTTATGAGTGGCACTATCACAGCACAGTCCTACATTGATATTTTAAGCACCTTCTTGCTTCCCACTGTTTAAGAGCAAGTCGGGGAAGGCGATTGCATCTTTCAACACAGTTGAGCACCTGTTCATAATGCACAGCCTGTGGCGGAGTGGTTACACGACAATAACATCCCTGTAATGGACTGGCCTGCAGAGAGTTCTGACCTGAATTCTATTGAACACCTTTGGGATGTTCTGAAACGCCGACTTCGTGCCAGGCCCCATAGGGCGACATAGATGCTTCTCGTCAGTGCAGCACTCCGTGAAGAATGGGCTGCCATTCCCCAAGAAACCTTTCAGCACCTGATGGAACGTGTGCCTGAGAGAGTGGAAGCTGTCATCTAGGCTAAGGGTGGGCCAACACCGTATTGAATTCCAGCATTACCGATGGAGGGCGCCACGAACTTGTATGTCATTTTCAGCCAGGTGTCCGGATACTTTTGATCACATAGTGTATGTACTACCGTGTAGCTCTAGAAGTAGAACCAAGAGAACATGGATTAGAAGCTTCAGCTATATGGGTAACTAAGGAATATTAAATCTGATCAAATGTAGACGGCGGTTCGTATGCCTTTCTCCCAACAAAAATTAATGCCACTGACAAGGGGAAGGCCTCAGACACGGCCAACCGATTCGGCTCAGATATGGCAGGTCGCTTGTGTATAACCTAAAACGAAGGAATCTAAGACATTTTGGGTCAACACCCCCGCGTTTTTTAGAAAATCACCCCTAAAAGTTATAACGAGCAATATACTCAAAATTGGAGGGATCGATAGATAATTGTAAATACGACATTTTTCATCATCAGGTATGGGGGTCCGCAAACGCATACTTCTCCAGAAATCGAGGTAAGAACCTTTTACAACTGTCGCTTCTCTACCCACATGGAAACGCTTTTTGCCGACAGCACCTATAGCACAACGGCCAAGGTAACTGACTGGGAATCGGAGAACCCGGGTTCGAATCTCGAAGAAACGAAGCGGATGTTCTTCTTTTCGTTTGTATTTTTCCATATCTCAATTGACAGGGATAGGAGGGTTAATAAGGTAAGTAAATCAATAAGGAATGATAATAACTAGGCAAATAAATTTCTCAAACCTCTTGGGATAGTAAACAATGAAAATGTTACTCCAGGTCACTTTACAATGGCTCTCCCAGTCACTGTTACGTGTCCTCACTTTCCTTCGAACAACTAGATGGATGGTACTGTAAGTAGGCTGTTTAGGTTTTTATATAGGTAACGCCACGTAGCGCTCTGTATGTAAATCACTGGCTGTGCTGTGTGCAGTCTGTGGCTAGTTTGCATTGTTGTCTGCCATTGTAGTGTTGGGCAGCTGGATGTGAACAGCGCGTAGCGTTGCGCAGTTGGAGGTGAGCCGCCACCAGTGGTGGACGTGGGGAAAGAAATGGCGGAGTTTTGAAATTTGTAAGACTGGATGTCATGAACTGCTATATATATTATGAATATTAAGGTAAATACATCATTTGCTCTCTATCAAAATCTTTCATTTGCTAACTATGCCTATCAGTAGTTAGTGTCTTCAGTAGTTAGAACCTTTTATTTAGCTAGCAGTAGTGGCGCTCGCTATATTGCAGTAGTTCGAGTAACGAAGATTTTTGTGAGGTAAGTGATTTGTGAAAGGTATAGGTTAATGTTAGTCAGGGCCATTCTTTTGTAGGGATTATTGAAAGTCAGATTGTGTTGCGCTAAAAATATTGTGTGACAGTTCAAGCACAGTCGTGTATAATTTTTCAAAAGGGGACGTTTCAAACGCATTATTGTGGCCAAGATAGACACGAAGCCCACGGCCTACTACTGTAGTGCAAGTTTATATGCCAACTAGCTCTGCAGATGATGAAGAAATTGATAAAATGTATGATGAGATAAGAGAAATTATTCAGGTAGTGAAGGGAGACGAAAATTTAATAGTCATGGGTGACTGGAATTCGAGAGTAGGAAAAGGGAGAGAAGGAAACATAGTAGGTGAATATGGATTGGGGGTAAGAAATGAAAGAGGAAGCCGTCTGATAGAATGTGGTTCTAGAAACATAAAAGAAGGTTGTATACCTGGAAGAATCCAGGAGATACTGACAGTTTTCAGATAGATTATATAATGGTAAGACAGAGATTTGGGAACCAGGTTTTAAACTGTAAGATATTTCCAGGGGCAGATGTGGAGTCTGAGCTGTAGATTAAAGCTGAAGAAACTGCAAAAGGGTGGGAATTTAAGGAGATGGGACCTGGATAAACTGACTAAACCAGAAGTTGCACAGAGTTTCAGGGAGAGCATAAGGGATCAATTGACACCGAAAGAAATAAAGTAGAAGAAGAATGGATGGCTCTAAGGGATGAAGTAGTGAAGGCAGCAGAGGATCAAGTAGGTAAAAAGACGAGGGCTAGTAGAAAACCTTGGGTAACGAATGAAATATTGAATTTAATTGATGAAAGGAGAAAATATAAAAACGCAGTAAATAAAGCAGGCAGAAATGAATACAAACATCTCAAAAATGATATCGATAGGAAGTGCAAAATCGCTAAGCAAAAATGGCTAGAGGACAAATGTAAGGATATAGAGGCTTACCTCACTAGGCGTAAGAAAGATACTGCCTAAAGGGAAAAATAAAGAGACATTTGGAGAAAAGAGAACCACTTGTATGAATATCAAGAGCTGAGATGGACACCCAGTTCTAAGCAAAGAACGGTAAGCAGAAAGGTGGATGGAGTATATAGAGGGTCTATACAAGGGCGATGTATTTGAGGAAAATATTATGGAAATGGAAGAGGATGTAGATGAAGATGAAGTGGGAGATACGATACTGCGTGAAGAGTCTGACAGAGCTCTGAAAGACCTAAGTCGAAACAAGGCCCCGGGAGTAGACAACATTCCATTGGAACCACTGACGGTCTTGGGAGAGCCAGTCCTGACAAAACTCTACCATCTGACGAGCAAGATGTATGAGACAGACGAAATACCCTCAGACTTCAAGAAGAATATAATAATTCCAATCCCAAAGAAAGCAGGTGTTGACAGATGTGAAAATTACCGAACTATCAGTTTAATAAGTCACAGCTGCAAAATATTAACGCGAATTCTTTACAGACGAATGGAAAAACTGGTAGAAACCGACCTCGGGGAAGATCAGTTGGAATTCCGTAGAAATGTTGGAACACGTGACGCAATACTGCCCTAACGACTTATCTTAGAAGAAAGATTACGGAAAGGCAAACCTACGTTTCTAGCATTTGTAGACTTAGAGAAAACTTTTGACAATGTTGATTGGAACACTATCTTTCAAATTCCAAAGGTGTCAGGGATAAAATACAGGGATCGAAGGGCTATTTACAGTTTTTACGGAAACCAGATAGCAGTTATAAGAGTCGAGGGGCGTGAAAGGGAAGCAGCTGTTGGGTAGGGAGTGAGACAGGGTTGTAGCCTCTCCCCGATGTTATTCAATCTGTATATTGAGCAAGCAGTAAAGGAAATGAAAGAAAAATTCGGGGTAGGTATTAAAATCCATGGAGAAGAAATAAAAACTTTGAGGTTCGCCGACGACATTGTAATTGTGTCAGAGACAGCAAAGGTCCTGGAAGAGCAGTTGAACGGAATGGAAAGTGTCTTGAAGGAGGATATAAGATAACATCACCAAAAGCAAAACGAGGATAATGGAATGTAGTCGAATTAAGTCGGGTGATGCTGAGGGAATTAGATTAGGAAATGAGACACTTAAAGTAGTAAAGGAGTTTTGCTATTTGCGGTGCAAAATAACTGTCTAACATTCTGCGTGGTGTCTGTTTGTTCTAAGTCGTGTCTCCCTACCACTTTCGCGCAACGACGCTCTGAGCGTGTTTTTTAGGGAATTGACTAGTTTGAACCTAGGACATGCTGCTGGTGAGGAGACGCAAGACCACACATGACAAGTAGAGTTCAGAAGAGTTCAGTGAGACTAGCGATGATATAACCAAATACTTAATGATTTGTTTGGCCCCTTTACTGTTTTAACCAACCAACTTAATGATTTCAGCGTCAGCTCCACTGCACTCCCTGCAAATGAATCATAATACTAACTAAATTTAGTGGAAGGGGTTCAAGGATTTCCTATTTTTAGTTAGTTGGTAAAATAACGTCGAAAAAGCAGTTAATTTTACCATTGGAAATTTTATTCTACTCACAAAGCATTGTTTATAAATTGCACTATTGATAAAAGGAAATGTTTTAATACAGGATGATAAAAGCCAACTGCGTTCAACGAAAATGTGAACGAATATTCCCTGAATGGGATTCCAAGTTCTACAGTGGATCGAAGGATGACCTATGCCATATCACATCTATAATCTAGGTTTAAATTAAGTTTCATAAAAGAGAAAACTATCAAGATGGTCTACAGTGACCCTCAATTATCTTTAATTACTTATCTAACTTGTCGTAAATTACAGTGGCTCATGTGGCTTCTCAAAAACTATATAACAGAAAAATCATCGTGTTTCAGATTTTAACTTACTTAACAAATGTGAATATCATGAGCTTTAATTGACGATCGACACTAGTATTACACAAAAAAGGGGGGGGGGGGTAACGGATGAGACTTCTGCAGTTCTGAGTGAAGCCTTATGCGCTCAAAAATGCGGCATCGCGTGCGTTCATTACCTTGTCCGTGTTCGTCAGGGGGCGGCAGACGGCACAGCTCCACGTATCTCGCCGTCTCGGAAGCAAGTCCTTCCTAACTTCTCCTTACTACAATTTACCGAAGTTGGTTTAAAAAAACTGTCTGGCTGTGTTTTCATCTGACCAATCAGGGTCTCAATGTCAACCTTAAGCTCTGCCTACAAAAATTCTGTCTATCCAATGAGAAACGTTATACTTTTCGTGGTGGGGCAACGTTTTTAAAGTTTGCAACGTAACAGAGACACGAAAAAGTCTCACACTAAAACTTGCGGCTGGTGTGACCCTTTTAGTGTTATTGTAAGATCTATACTGTTCTTCTGGAGGGCTCTAGCTTTTAACATGGGCTGGGGGTTGGTCCTGGTGGTTAGCTGGCGACGTGGGTGTCTGTCCCTTATCGTAGGGCCTTCTAGTTTAACACGGTTCTGCTCTCGGCTTCTGTTCTCATTTCTCCCCTCGGAACTGCATGTCTCACGGTGGGAAGGTATAACATGCATTTAGGCATTCTTGTGTTAGTCTGTGGTATTCCATTTGCTCACTCGTTACTCGTATTACTT
The DNA here is from genome assembly GCF_023864345.2 of Schistocerca serialis cubense. Taxonomy (NCBI): domain Eukaryota; kingdom Metazoa; phylum Arthropoda; class Insecta; order Orthoptera; family Acrididae; genus Schistocerca; species Schistocerca serialis. The sequence goes on from NC_064644.1 coordinate 450,092,306, forward strand.
TGGTTAATTTAATGTCACGATTTATTCGGAGCTTTGTGACATACTACTGGATTTGCTTATCACGTCAGGGTTTTCATTAAAAGTGTAGGATTTGTCTGACACCTTACATATCACCACCCTTCGAACTTCATTGCAGCACTGAATTTAGGCAATGATTGAATCGTTGTCTAAGTCAGTCAAAAATTATTCCTTTATCTAAATTTTGTTGGCCACTGTTCAGCCACGTTATTCTGCTTCTATGCTAGTTTGTATTACTAATTTATATTTTTATATTCTTCCATATTATTCTCAAAAATATGTTTATATTGACAAGAGAAGATTATTTCTATTCTATTATTATTTTTTAATTAATTTCTTTCTTTATTTAAGTGTGAAGTTTGTTTTTTAAGAAGTTAGTTATCGAAAGTGAGGAGTCTTTCACATCGATTTTCTTAGAAATATTTTTTTTATGTAGTAATTAAGTAAAATCTATTCCTAACATATTTTCTAAATATCATGTACAAGTAAAATGTTTTAGTTTATAGACACTCATTTCAACATTGTTACACTAACAAATAAGAATTATTTCCAAGCATTGCTTTGACAAAGAAATATACATACACAAGTATTGAGATATTATCTTAACAAATGGTACAAATGTTAAAGAAAAGGGAAAACATCCAACAAGATAATTTTTTATTCTTTGTTTTTATACGGAGAAAGTAAGTAAAATACAGTTATTCTTTCATTTTTATGAGGAGATAATAAGTGGCATATAGTTTTAGTGTTTATTATGCCTTACTTTTTGTTCTTTATATACTGTCCATTTCAGAACTAATGACTTATTTTTATCGAAGGTCTATTTTTTACTTAAGTCCATAGTCAATGACTTATTTTGTAGTTTATTAGCTGTCTGGTGTGTTTAACTTATTTAGTTTTTCACACGTTTCTTTTGCAGAATTCCTACATCACATAATTTGATTTCACACATTCACACAATCCTATGAATGTTTAAGCATGAGGTTGGCGAATGTTTTTGCTCGAAGGTGTTGGACTTGAGCGAGATGGATGTGGGCAAATATTTGATGTACAGCTTCGTTCGTCGTTCCTTGTTGGCTTTGCAAGTGTGTGTTGCTGTTGTGGAGGTCCCATAATGCAATGGAGCTGTGAGTGCAGAATCTCGTGGTTTACTGGCTTTGTATGTGTGAAAGTCATCGTTATGTGTCACTGAAAGCAGTCATTTTTTGTAGTAATACTTTGCAGATGACTAGTTCACAATAGGAACGGGATTTGGGAAGGTATGTCGTCTATTCTTCACCCATCTTCTTTCTTGGTCTCAATCTTGCGAATCTTCAACTTCTGTTCTTCCTGCTTTTTCTCTGCTTCTTACTTGATTCTTGGTTCTTCTCTGGGCAGGATATGGAAATATTTATTGATAACTAGTCGCTTTTAAGTTCTCCTCCTAGTAACAGTTTCATAAATTGTTTGTGCGTGTCATTTTTACTTTGTGAAAATTTTCTTCAGTTTCGTGCATCAGCGTGCTGTTTAATAGCAGTATTGTGACTTTTACACATATTTTTTTGACAGTGGCAGGTTGCCCAAGCGGTCTTCTCGTCGGGCCGTTTTTTCTCACTCTGCTGAGTCGGGGCGTCCCAAGACCCTCTTGACCATTTTGACCCTATTGTCACAGCAGGGTTCCGCTTAGCGGGCAGAATTACTGCCCACATCAGCTACTACGGCCCTCTGTTGGTCTCGCTGTCCTTTCCCTTCTCTCGACGCTTCTGCCTTGTAGGAATCGTGTCTTGCTAATTACGTCCTTTTCTTTCTTGGTACTTCTCGTGTTGCAACTTGTGGGTCATAGCATCTGGTCTTTGCTGGAGTTTTTATGATGGTTCTTACAAAAAGTTTTACTTGTAATCATCTAATGTATGTCTAGTACCTACATTGTTTTACGCCTTCTTAAAAATCTTTACAAATTTCGGCGCCCTTTCCATGTTACAATTCTAAGATATTTTGAGTCTTAACTTCTACAAGAATTCTCAAATCCATTTTTTATTTTTGTGTAATGTCGTGGTGTATAGTATTTTAGTATTACATGCTGTAATACTATCTATATTTTATCCCTTCACCTTAATCTATGGTAGTATTGGTGTTATTTTTGTTCTCGTTTTTATTGGAACTACTTTCTTTTTCCCACCTTCCTCTCTCTTCACTCTTCTTTCTCCTGACGATCTTATCTGCAACATAATCTTCGAATATTGTGCTGATTATTTACCAGTAATAAAATTAATCTTCAAACTTTTTGATATGACTCACATGGAGAAGTCCTAAGGTTTTGCCTGTTTTTGGGTTCACTAGTTCCACAGCATTATCATGAGCAGTTCGGCTAATTATGACAGGTAATTTGTATGCAGCATAAAACTTATGTATTTTGTGTTTGTTTGATGGAGAGATGGTGTGTTTTTACAAATGCTTTCTGGCCTACTGAGAATGTTCTTTTAATTGCTGTTCTATCTCTTCTTTCTTTTCTTTTAATGGCTGCCTTTCTGATGTTGGAGAGTGCTGTTGCTATGACTTGTTTGTGCTGTCTACGTGGTACAACAGGAAATCTAACATTTTCTCTGGTTATGTTTGGGGGTTCAATATTTTTAAGTACAGTAACTGGAGGTAGTAGTGTAGTGCTATGTGGCACTTCATTTATCTCTTCTTGAAAATCTTTAAGGTATATATCCCAAGTGTTGTGTCTTTTGCCTGCATATAATCGGCATAAAGTGCCTATGTCCTTCATAGATCGTTCTGCTGGATTTACGCTAGGTTTGTACTTAGATATGTAGATGGGTTTTATTTTGTGTTGTTTTAACACGTTCTGCCATTGCACTGATTTGTATTGTGGGCCATTATCCGAAATTAGTCGTTCCACTTGACCTACTTGTCTGAGAAAATCCTGTCTAAATGCTTTACTTATAGCAAGACCTGTTGCCCGTTTTAATGGTGTCAAGGTAACATATTTAGAAGTAAGTTCCAAAACGACAAATATTAAAATATATCCATTTTTTGTGCGTCGGAGGGGCCCCATCAAATCTGTTGCAGCTATTTGTTTTAATTTTTTAGGGATTATTGGGAACATAGGTGGTTTGATTTGGAAAGTGACGTGTTTAGCCCTCATACATTTTTTGCATTTGACTAATACTGTTCTAATTCGTCTTTCCATATTCGGAAAATGGCTTGTTTGTTTTATTTTTAAAAAGCATTTCTTTGGTCCAAAGTGGCCATTACTTAAATCTGTGTACCATATGTACTTATCTGGGATATAAATTAACCATTCATTCGTTGCAACATTTCGTCTAAAAATTAAAACATTGTTTTTAACGAGATAGTGCTGTTGAGTGTCTGGAAAATCCTTACTTCTCCACTTGTGTTTGAATCCTAGTATTTCGGGATCCTTGCCCTGTACTTTGCCTATGTTTTTCAATGCTGTCGTAGTTTTCGAAAGGTACTTGTTTCATATAGTACATTGTAAACTGGTCTTCTGCTGCTTCCAAACCTATGTTATTGGATGCACCCTGTGGACATCGTGATAAAGCATCTGCTAATACATTCACTGGTCCTGGTATGTGTGTAATAGTGAAGTCAAATTCTTGTAGTATTAACATCCATCTGGCTAACCTCCCATCAGTTAGTTTGACGCAAAACAGAAATTCTAATGCTTTGTGGTCAGTGTATACTTTTGTTTTTCTTCCGAATAGGAAGTATCGAAAACGTTGGAAGGCCCATACAATAGCCAATGCTTCCAGCTCCGTGACTGAATAGTTTTTTTCGCTTTTTGTGAGTACACGACTGGCAAATGCAATTGTTCTATATGATCTTAGCCCTGCCTGTTCGTATTCTTGGAATAAAACAAATCCTAAACCTGTTCTCGCGCTATCAGTGGCCATACAAAAATTTTGTCTTAGATCAGGATGTGTTAAAATCGGTGCTGTTGTTAGTACGTTTTTCACTTTTAAAAATTCTTCGTTGGCTTGTTGATCCCATACCCATGGCGTGTTTTTTCCAGTCAATGCACACAGGCGTGGTGCTGCGAGAGAGTCCATCGAAATAAATTTTTTATAGAATCCAGTGGGACCTAGAAATCCTCTGAGAGTTTTCTTATTATATGGAGTACAGAATTCTGTGATTGCCATTAGGTTTTCTGGGTCAGGCATTACCCTTTTCTCTGAAATTATGTGTCCTAGAAATTTAACCTCTCACCTTCCAAATTTGGATTTTGTTACATTTAATGTGACCCCATGCTCTTTCATGATCTGTAAAAACTGATTTAATGTGTCGTTGTGATGTTCCCGAGAGGGTTCTGCTATAATAACATCATCAACATAACAAGTAATTTTTTGTAAAATTTCAGGACTGAGTGTAGTATTAAATCCCCTAATAAACGCTGCTAATGATATTTTTAAACCAAATGGCAATCGTTTAAACTGATAACATCTACCGAATACGATAAATGCTGTAAATTTTCCACATTCTGGGGCCAATTCTATTTGGCAGAAAGTACTCTGTAAATCAATTGATGAAAATATCTTAGCACCGTGGAAGTTTTGTATCAATTCCTCTAATTTTTCTGGGTGATATGTCTCAGTGATTATGATTGTGTTGATCTGTCTGGAATCAAGCACTAACCTAATGCTCCCATCCCATTTTTGTACAATATGGAGCGGGCTGTTATATGTGGAGGTAGCTGGTTCAATAATATCGTCATCTAACATTTTAGATATCTCCTGGAATACTTTATTCCTGTAGCTTAATGGGATTGTATAGGGTGGCACTCTAAATGGTTTGTGCTGTTTTACTTCAAACTTGTACTGAAAGTGTTTAATACTGCCAGTCTTAGGTAAAAATACCTCTGCTTTATCTCGTAAAATACCCTCTAATTCTCTTTTACTGTGTTCCGAAATACCTTGAACTTCTTGCAATTTTTCGTCGATTTCTTTATGGACTTCTGAGTTGAGGCGATTCCCCCTTTTGTGCATACCATTCCAATTCTTCATTCTTTTTATCTCTTGTCATTCTTAATTGTTTGTTTATAACTGGTATTTCTTCTAATTTTAGATTTTGCTCAAAGAGAAGTGTGACATTCCCGAATGTTATGCTACCTTTCCCCATATCCATTATCGCTTGTCTCTCATTTAAAAAATCTGCACCTATAATCAAATCTACAGTTAGTTTAGGTATAATCACAAAGTTGGCTTCGATCTTTTGACCTTGACACGAAAGAGTTAACCTTGTTTGTCTCGTAACTTCCGCAGCATTGTTTCTAATAGGACCTCTTACTTTAATCGTACGTGTTTTCAGAACTGGCAATTCCTCATTGGCATTACACTGCATGAATAAATTTTCTGACATCGCAGTCAGTTCACTTCCGCTATCAATTACAATATTGACTGGGATATGCTTTACCATGACCTTCACAATTGGTTGAATTTGAAAGGGTTGGTTCTGGTCTTCTTCTTGCATCAACTAATCCACCACTGAATCATACATGAGTCTTTTTAGGAATTTCCCTTGTGAATTCGAACTTTCTGTAGGATAAGCTTCGACTGCTACTTCTCTCTCTTTTATTTCCTCTTCTCTATTTCTTCCTTCATTTACGCTTTCTTCAACATCCTCTACTTTTTCCTCATCCTCGTCTATCTTCTCCTTCTTCGTCGCTACTTCCACATAATCGCATCTCTTAGATGCTCTAATTATCGCTTCATAACTTCCTTCATTATATACGTTGGGTTGTGTGCCCACTAGTAACTTATTTTCAACTTCTGTCGACTGTGCATTATCCTCATTGAATTCGCTTTCCCTGGTTTCCATCTCAAATAGCTCTGCAATACTCATTACTTCGGCCTTTCCTCCTACATTCGTTGTGCATGCCTCTGGTAATTCATCTTCCACGTCAATAATCTCCCAATTAACTTCGTCCCAACACGATATTGGTATTTTCTTGTCTTCGTTTTCATCTGGTGCCTGCGCATTTGTTTCTTCCTTCTTCTCTTTTCATGATAAGATTTTTACTTCTCTGTTCAAGGTGCTGCAATTGTCCTGGGTCGGTGCGTCATTCTCTTTGGCGTGGCCGCTTAGCTGTCAATTCGAACGTTTATCGGGGTTTGGTGGTCTTACCTCCACCTCTTCTATTTGTATTCTCTTTTCTTGTTCAGCTTGTTGATAGTGGTTTCTTTGTTGATAATTTGTCGGTCTATTGGTTCTCCAGTACCCATTCCGGTTGTCGTTATTCCCTCTGTAATAGTTGTTGCCGTTCCTGGGTGAATTATAGTTATTGCCCTATTCTCTTCTAAATCCATAACCGGTTCTTTGTTGAAATCTATTGTTTCTTGTTGCGAAGTTATCACATGGTTCGTAATTATTGTTTCTTCGTACTGCTTTTTGCTTTCGTTTTCACGTGCGCTTCGTCTTTTTCTTGCGTCATCTTCCGAAAATATGAACTCTAAAGTCTATTCACCGAGAGCTGGGACGAAACATAAACAGTGTTACGTGAGCGACTACGCTCGTTTCCAGAGAAAGTATTCGGTGTTCACGTGATACGTAGGGGTGTGGAAAATCCTTGGCGCACGCTTTGCAGCTGGCGGCGTTCGGCTGGCTGCCGAGCTGTCACAGCGGATCGTGAGTAACCTGGGCAACAATGTACGAAATAAATTTAACAATAATGTTAAAATAATTTTAAACTGAGTTCATTCTGTTGAAGCAAATTTATTTTCATTCAGGTTGCTGACAAAACGCTCCATTCAAACAATTAATTGTTAATTTTAATAACAATACCAGTAACAACAACGATAAAGGACGAAACAAGGTTCACTCTGTCGAACTTGGACTGTTTTCATTTAGGTTTATATGAAACCGCTCCTCTCCCTCCTCTATAATGCAGTCTAATTTCCATATTTGAGTTTCCACTTTTTCTATGAGATGGAGGACGCACTTGTTCCAATCCTCTGCAGTCACAGTTCTTACTGACTCTTCTAGCAGTACCTTAACTTCCGCCATTTTGTATGTTTTGTTTTTCGCCGCAACATAGCCTTTGATTCTGGCCCCCACTAACTCGATGTCGTTTAATTCACAGTGGTACGGAGAAATTCTGAGAATAGTTTTCCCCGCATTCTTCGCCATTTCATCTATTGCGTATTCGTTGTGCGCTGTTCTGTGATTTTTAACTAAAGTTCTTTCTTCAGCATACCGTCTTCGAAATCGATGTTTTTAGATTTTAGCCACTCTGATATTTCATGCTTATTGGAATTCGCATTCGGAACTTTTTCTGATGTCTTTACATTTAAGCCACTCTGATATTTCATGCTTATTGGAATTCACATTGGGAACTTTTTCTTCTCTCCGAGTATGGTACGGCGCGTTATCAAGAACAATAACTGCATTTTCCTGAAGCCGAGGATGAACATCTTGAAACCACTTCTCGAAGGTTTCGGCGCACATCTCCTCATGATAATCTCCACTTTTCTTGGATTCGAAACTCCACAGACATCCTTCAACGAACCCTGGTTTGCTGCCAATGTATGCGATAATCAGACGTTTCCCTTTACCTGATGGGCCCTTGCTTCCGGTGGATAATCCGGACAGAAAGGCTTGTATTGAAGAATTTATAGTGTCATCTACCCAGACGTAACTTAGGGTATGTCCTGCGTTCACCCACGTTTCGTCCAAATAGTAAATGGGTCTGCCTTCATATCTCAACCGTTTAATGGTTCGAAGATAACGCCACCTCTATAAAATGATGTCATCCCAGTCTATTAGCATGCTATCGCGCCCACGCCTGACGTATTTGAAACTCATTTCTCTCAATAACTTATAAAATGTAGTTCTCCGAAAATTGCCCAGATCTGCATCTTCGTTCACGACTGTAAGCACTTTGTCAAAGTTGGCAATTAGTTACGAAAAAAAAATCCGTGTACTTTCCTTCGTATCGAATTTCTATTGAAGTCATCAACACTTTCAGAAAGTTTCTGCCGTAATTTTCCTTTCTTGGGAGACTTCAAAAAGTGTGTGGCCTTGTACTCACTTATCACAGGATACACTGTAGAACGTCCAACACCTGTAGCTGCAGCTGTTTTCGAAACAATGTCACTCATCGACTGCTCTGGATGTAACAGTGCCGTTTTATACACATTAAGCACAATGTGCTTCTCAGAAGAACTAAATGATTTCTTCTTTGCTCGCTTCTTTGGTGGACTCAGAACTGACACGTCGACCTCCTCGTTGAATTCGTGGATGACAATGAGGACAGCCGTATGTGATGCTCATGAAATAAGTGAATATATACATACATATATATATATATATATATATATATATATATATATATATATATATATATGAAATAAGAAACCATGCGATGCTATTGGATGCACGCATAAACAGTGAATGCTCGGCGTGACTACAAACACATATACTTACTCTAATAATCAACAACCAGTCTTTCAAGCGTCTTTACAGATGAACTTAAGATATTCTGAATTCGTCGCTGTACAGCACCCACTAACGAGCTCACACCTGCAACTGAGACGGCCACACTGACTGAGCGCCACGCCTGCGAATCGCACAATGCATCGCTCATAAAGGACAAACGGTTGCACCCATCGCATTCGAACAAACTACAAAATTAAATTCAAACCCTTCTGAAACTTTTCTCGCTTACACCCCCAGCAAAAAAATTTAAAGGGGAAAAGTTTGTCTCGTACTATATTTCGGATGATGACTTGGTGAAAGTTCTGCGTCAGACGTGAGATTTTAATTTATTACATTGCTATTACTGACTCTATTGGGCACAAAATTTGCAGACGTCATCAACATATAGTACTAAAGGCAATTATAAAATTATTTTGCTGTGCGACACACATGGCGTGGCAAATATAGAGTAACGCGAAAAAACAACTTTTCGTGAAAGCTTAGATATTTCTCTTTTTCTGTGACAACAAATTTTAATGTAATGTAAAGAAAGGCGTCGGAAGGTAGTTCTCGGATCACTTTGCCATGTTCAGGTGCCAAATTACAAAAACACGACTTCCATTTTTAATTTTTGACGCCCCTACCTTGTACACCCCTCGACGGCAGCGCTGTGGTCACACGCCTTGCCGTGTTTACAGTACGTCTCTTGTTTCAGTGAATGGAGTGTAGTTCCCTTAGAATAGCTTGAAATGCTTCGACGTCATTGCCTCCGCGACCTACTAATGATTGGTATTTCAATGGTAACTGCATCGCGCATAATTTAATCAACTCTCCGTCACTGTATGGTACATCTTAGCATTGATTTTTCTTTGCCATTGATTCGAAAAATTTCACGGGACTCTTCTCTCCTGAATTTTCAAAGTATGGGTTCTGTAATAATTCGTACTTCACTCTGTTCTGTGCTTCGCTGGACCAATATCGTGAGAGAAACTTCTCTCTGAAATCTTCGTACGATCGGCATGTCGCTGCAACATTGTGCATGGTTTCTACGACTGTTCCTGACATGTGTGCACATATAATGTCTAATTGGTGTGCTAGCGTCCAGTATTCTGGTAATCCTACTCGGAATTGATCAATAAAAGTTCGTGGATGTAATGAGTTTCCTTCTCGAAAGTGTTGAAATTTTCTGACTGAGGAAATGATCGTTGTCGTACTTCGTCATAGTTCCATATGAAATTTGGGATTCTTCGCCACTCTTGTTTCTGATCATTTCTCCCGTCGTTCTTTCCGGTTGTGGTAGATCCATTGGATATTGTCCACTGTAACTTTCGCCTACCCTTGCGTAGTATCGTTGGAGTGGTATGCAATAATTTTCTTCCACCGGTTGTGAACGTGTAGCTGAATGCATTGCACTGTACTCTTCGCGACCTGGCTTTCCATTGTCAGGTATTGGTTCGGTATCTTGTCTGGCTAACCTTGCTGCTTCATTGCACGATCCAAACTGTCTTGAAACATACATTTGTGGTTCCGCATGTGTTTGTGATGACGTTTGTTCATCAAGAATTTCGAAACGTGTTTGTTGCTGTGCAGGCTGTCTGATTTCACGTATGTTACCTTCCGCCTGTGACTGGAATCGCAAATGCGTAATATCTTCGTTAACTGCTTGTTTTTCCGGTGCTGTTACAGATGCGGATGTGGTTACAGACTCAGTGCTTGTTCGATCCTGTTCACTACGCTCTTCAATGGTTTGCAACAGCTCTGTTCGCAATTTCTGAAATTGTCGCTTCGTTTGCGCTTCTATTTTGTCTATTCGGTTATCATATCTTTTCAGCGCTGCTTTTGTGATACGTTTGTGTAACACACTGTTTTCAACAATTTCACGCGCTGTACCTGCTGCTTGTCTAATAATTACGTTTATCTGTTTCTCTAGTTTCTTGACTTCTCCCTGGGTGTTGTTACATAATGTTTTGATCTCGACCAGAATGTCATTACGCAATGTTTGTACGTTCACTTGTACCTTGTCAATGTCTGTTCTCAATTGATTGTGACCTGTTATTAAGTTTCCTATCACTTCTCGAGATTCTTTTGCCTCGTCTTCAATATGACTTACACGTAACTGAATTTTTTGTTTTGTTCTTTAATCTCACACATTTGTATCGTGGTTTCTGCATTCTGAATTTGAATTTGGTTCGGTATGTCTTTATTTTGCCTTGTCATGGTTTCCGTAATTTGTTGTAATAATTCTGCCAGTTTGGTTGGTCCTATTCGTTTTCTTCCGACGACCTACGCTCTGTGTTTTCGCCCAAGTGTTGGTCCACAACCGATTGCATTGAACTGTGCTGTGACACGTTTCTGCTCGCATTCCTTGTACTCTGTAGTGAGGGAGCTCTGATAACTTGTACTATGGGTTCTACGTATTCAAGACGCAAGTTAGAATCCTCATGGACTGTCTCTTTACTTTCCTGCTCCTCTGTCGTATGCTTACTTACGTTTTCTATGCCTTGACGTACATTATCCTCGTTATGGTGCGTTATATGTCCTATTTATCGCGATACTGCATCGTCTGTTGTACTGTCCTCTATTCTCTGTCCATTTTCATGCTGGGTCTCTACCTCAATTCGGTCAAGGTCTCGATTTGCCATTGCTAATCTTTCCGAATCCCTTATTTTCTGTTTTAAAAGCAATTCACGCGCCCTACTTCAAGTCAACATGCGCTCATACGATCTCACGCGTTTCCTAAACTTTTTGTTCACACGACTTGACACTAATTATACCCAAGACTGACAATCCGTTCACTTACTTGTTGGGTCAGAACCAACTTGTCAACGATGTATCCGCCACTTGTGGGCTTGCATTTAGGAGAAAACTTAATTCTAACAATTTTTAAAATTCATAACTTAATTATGCTATTGTCTCTGCTAGAATGTCTCACTATCTATCACTGCAGCTACTGTTTACAACTATTTATGTCTTTAAAAAAAAAATTTTTATTACGAAAAATTTTTAACAGGATATTTTTCTGACCTACCTAGGCATGTGGTCGACCTTCAATCATGGTATTTTACCATCCTGGCAGGGTCGCCATTTTCTAACATTCTGTGTGTTTTCTGTTTGTTCTACATCGTGTTTACCTACCACTTTCGTGCAACGATGCTCTGAGCGTGTTTTTTTAGGGAACTGACTAGTTTGAACCTGGGACCTGTTACTGGTAAGGAGACGCCAGACCACACATGACATGTAGAGTTCAGTGAGACTAGCGATGATATAACCAAATACTTAATGATATCAGTGTCAGCTCCACTGCACTCCCTGTAAAATAATCTTAATAGTAACTAAATTTAGTGGAAGGGGTTCAAGGTTTCCTATTTTTAGTTAGCTGGTAAAATAACGTCGAAAAAGCAGTTAAGTTTACCATTGGAAATTTTATTCTACTCACAAAACATTGTTTATAAATTGCACTATTGATAAAAGGAAATGTTTTAATACAGGATGATAAAAACCAACTGCGTTCAACATAAGTGTGAACGAATATTCCCTGAGTGGGTTTCCAAGTTCTACAATGGTTCGAAGGATAACCTATGCCATATCACATCTATAATCTAGGTTTAAATTAAGTTTCACAAAAGAGAAAACTTTCAAAATGGTCTACAGTGACCCTCAATTATCTTTAATTACTTATCTAACTTGTCGTAAATTACAGTGGCTCATATGGCTTCTCAAAAACTATATAACAGAAAAATCATCGCGTTTCAGATTTTTACTTCAAGTGGCAACTGTGAACACCATGAGCTTTAATTGACGATCGACACTAGTATTACGCAAAAAGGGGGGTGTAACAGATGAGACTTCTGCAGTTCTGAGTGAAGCTTTATGCGCTCAAAAATGCGGCATCGCGTACGTTCATTACCTTGTAGGTGTTCGTCAGGGGGCGCCGGGCAGCACAGCTCTGCTCACCTCGCCGTCTCGGAAGCAACTCTCTCCTAATTTCTCCTTACTACAATTTACCAAAGTTGGTCTAAAAAAACTATCTGGCTGTGTTTTCATATGACCAATCAGGGTTTCAATGTTAACCTTAAGCTCTGCCTATGTAATTTTTTTCCTTCTTTTCTTCGTAATTCTGTAGCTCTCAATTCGTTCGAGCAATCAATCATTCATGATAGGAAACACAGTCATAGCTCAGTCACTCAAAATGATTCTGAAATTTTACTTGTTAGAATGAAATCAGGCGATGATTCTTCTTCTCTGCGGGCTCGTGCTTTGCGGCGGTCTGCTAATCTGTATAAATAAAATGCCTCGTAATTTTGGGAGCGTTGTATAATCAGTCGGGAAACCTCATATCAAGCGGATATTTGGCTTTGATGAAGTTTTACCTTCCGAAGAAGTAATGGAGCTCTTGGATTATTAAATGCAGGTTCGTATCCAGTCTTTCGGAAGTTCCCTTCTGATTAACAAGTACGCAATATATCGATAAATATCATTAATTCTCACATTTCAAATACACCCCTTTTATTTGAAGGAGCAATCTATATATATTTCCATTTAATCGTACAGTTCGTATCAGTTATCTTCTGTGATAAATCTCAATAATCAGATTACAGTTCTTCCAAACCAAGCTCAGGCTAATCGGCACGAAGACAATCTCGGAATCTCCCTTTCTTTTTTTTTTCTAACAACCATCAGAGAGAGTACTACAAAGAATACTTATGCGCTCATGGCATAGCTATTGTATGAACTACTTTTTGCATGGGTTCTGCGAGTATGAAGATAGAAAGTTAGTAAACGTCATTCAAGGGTAGAATTGTATCTGAATAATTCATCGAATATAAAGAGATATTACAATTGCCCCTCGCAGCGAGCAAAGTCAATGATAATACACTTTGCAGCGTTTGGTGGAGGCGGCACGGAGGACAGGCGATGGCATATGGTACAGGATAGAAGCTGGTAACGTGCCGTAGAAACAGGAAGATGATCTCAGGAACAGATGGTCAGGGACGTGAACATGAAACAGGTTTACAGTGGAATAAGAAAAGGTTCTAACTGAATAAATCCCTGGAAGAGAGTGGATTAAGGCAACGAAGTCCATATTTCATCGTTGAACTCAAAATCGGAGTGGATTCTTATATTCTTCCATCTGTACTAGACTGGAACATCCATCAGTCCTGACAATCGCGAATTTTTTTTGTAGTCCTCAGTACCAAAGTTGTTTTGCATTACAACTGCTGATTGTCCAAAACATTGCTAAACAGACTGTGGGCAATTAAATTTTGTTGTAGCTCATATCGAATGTATTCCTCTCAAAAAAAAATTTTAATCTAATCTTCGTTTTGTTATAGTGCAGGTGGAAGTAGAGCATTGAATCTGTCCGAGTTTTGCTTTCAATTACGAAATTATGGATAAAATTTAAGTTTACACCTGATGAAAAATTGTAAACATAGGCATATGACACTGACTCCACAAAAGAAATAATTTGAAAAATTTTCATTATTCTTATAATTAGTTGATTTATAGATCCACTTGCAAATAAATATCATTAATGATGATGTATGTTCATTTAACAAATCATCCACTCGTAGAATCTTCTTCATCCTCTCAAGAACATTTATGGAAATATATTTCAACAATTATGTCCATAATATGAAACACACAAACTGCTATTCTTAAAATGTTAATTAAAATTCTTAAATTAATTCTCCTGGTAAAGAAGGCATAATGAAAATCTAAACATTATAATAATTTTCTCTCGCGCAACCAGAGAGTTTCTTCAATCGTTTGCAACAGTGACATTATCGACTGTTGCTTCATTTCACAGTTCATTTGTTTTCTTGCCCGAACAGCGCACATCATACACACAGCGTTATTTACCTACATATCCCACACTATTCAAGTATCACACGCAATTCTCACATAAGTGCCGTGTCTTGAGGAATTGTAGATGCACTTTCATTGTATATCACTGTGGCTTCTGCTCATAATCCACACTTACATACGCTAGTAATTAACAAATTCTTCTACCTATATTAAAATTTTTGTGCTAAACTATCACAGGAGTAATATCACTGTCTCTTAACCTATCACAGGAGCAATCTCACTGTCTCTTAACCTATCACAGGAGCAATCTCACTGTCTCTTAACCTATCACAGGAGCAATCTCACTGTCTCTTTATCACAGGAGCAATCTCACTGTCTCTTAACCTATCACAGGAGTAATCTCACTGCCTCTTAACCTCTAGACAACATAAACTTCTTGATATTTATATACACATTTGACTCATAGTCAAATTCCACTCTAAATTCTTCTCCATATTTGGTATCACAGATCTACGATCCTTCACTAAATTTCTTAATATCATTATGCGGGAATAATCCCTTTACTCTTTTCGATTCGGGATATGCCAACAAGTATGATCCAGGATATGGTATATTTACAATAACGTATGGTCCAGTATAAATAAGATTCCATTTCTTTATGTTCTTTATCAGTTTCGAGGAATGGATGTGTCGCCTCAATAAAACCTTTTCTCCAAGATGAAACGTCTGAATCCGGTGAATCCGTTTATCGTATGTCAGTTTCCGTTGTTTTGCCTTTTTAGTTAAATTGACAAGTGCGAGTCGAATCTTTTCCTCCCATTTTAAATTCTGGTCTTCATACTTTCGCAGATGGTTTATCCAGAAGTTCTTTTCAATCTGACTAAACATAAGCTCTGTTGGAATAAAGTTAGTTGAGGTATGTGTCAGATTATTAAATATTTGTTCAAATTCTGACAAATAATCAGCCCATGATGCTTGTTTACTGTGACAGTATGTACGCATAAATCGGTTTAATTCTCGGAAAACTCGTTCTATTGGACTACCTTGTGGATGGTTCATGATGTCAAAATTTGTCGAATACCAAGTTGTGTTAATGTTTGCTTCCATTTAAATCCAGTAAAAATTCTGGCATTATCTGTAATTATGGATTTCGGTAAACCTACATGCGGAAGATAGTCACGCACCAATCTCATTACAACAGCTCTGGCAGTAGCACACTTTAATGGATATAGTTTTACATATTTTGTAAACACGTCAAAGAATCCAACAATGAATTTCACTCCTCTTCTTGATCGTGGGAGAGGGCCACAGATACCACACGAAATTAACGCCCTTGGCTCTCATGGAATAATTGAATGCTGAACATGCTTACTACCTCTATTATCCGGTTTTGCCTTTTGACAGAGTAAACAGTTTTGTATTGTTTGGTGCACTTTTCTCCGAATATTCGGAAAATAACAGTATGCTCCTATTTTATTGGCACATTTAATCACACCAAAATGTCCCCATGATAAGTGGGTAAACCAAATTAATTTTTCCTCATATTCCTTCGGGATACATACACACCACCGTGGATTGTTGTCCTTCCCACATCTGAAGAATAATACTCCATTTACTAATTTATAATGATCTAAACTAGCCCTTGAATTTTGTTGTTCCTTTAGCTGAATTATCTTCTTCCATCGAGGGTCTTTTCGTTGTAAATTTCCCATATCTCTACAAAGATGTACATAATAAGTCTTGTAGATATTGTCCTGCAACAGTAATACTGGAAAATCCGAAGTATTTACTGATTCTATTTCCGGTGTTAAACCTTCTGGGGATCTTGACAGTGCATCCGCAATAATATTTTCTTTGCCAGACACATGAGTAATTTTAAATTGGTACTGTTGTAGTGTCATTGTCCAACGTGACAGTCTAGGATGTAATAATTTACATGTTTGCAAAAAGGTTAGTGATTGATGGTCACAATACACAATCGTTTTCGAACCATATAAATAATAGTTAAACTTCTTGAATGCCCAGATAACCGCAAGTGCTTCAAGTTCTGTGGTCGTATAGGCTCTTTCACAGGGCGATAACACTCGACTAGCAAATGCTATCGGACAGAATGTTGGTACCCCTTTTATTTTCCTTATTTGGAAGAGACAAGCACCTAATCCAACATCCGATGAATCCGTGGACAGACAGAACTCACAATTCATATCAGGGTGATATAATAAGGATGCGTCAACGAGTTGGTCTTTAATGTCTCGAAAAGCTAGTTCACGTTCTTCAGTCCATTGCCATGGCACATCCTTCCGCAGAAGCCGGTTTAATGCCTCAGAATTCATGGCTTGAGTCTTTATGAAACGACGGAAGAACGATGCCATACCTATAAATCCCTTCAGCTGTCTTTTATTCCGTGGTGATGGAAAATTTCGAATTGCACTTATCTTCTTCTCGCTAGGCAGGATACCTTTCGCATCTATCATATGTCCTAAGAACTTAATTTGTGGTAAAGCAAAATGAGACTTTTGTAAGTTTACTGTAATCCCGGTTTTCTTGAAAACAGCAAAAATCCTTTCCAAAGTATGCAAATGCTCTTCCCATGTTTTCGTGGCTATTAATAAGTCGTCAACAAACACAGTTATACGACTACGCAATTCTGGTCCAAGAACACAATCCAACGCTGAAATAAATATTCCGGCATTAATATTAAGTCCGAACGGGACAACTCTAAATTGGTAACTTCTCCCAGCATAGATAAATGCGGTATATTTCCTAGATTCTTTATCCATTTGGACCTGCCAGTACGAACTTCTCAAATCAACACTAGTTAAGTACGAAACATCCTGGAAATTTTGAATTAATTCATCTATATTTTCAGGATGCGTTCTTACAGGTACTATTATTTTATAAATCTCTCTCGCATCCATAACTAATCTAACGTTACCTCCAGGTTTTGGGACGACTAAGAGCGGAGAACAATAGGGACTAGTTGATGGCTCAATCAAGTTCCATTCTAACATTCTATTTATCTCCCTTTGAACGGATTGTTTTAAACGCCAGGGGATCGGATAGTGCGTGTAACAGTAAGTCTGATGTGACTTGACTTGTAGGTTACAAATATACCGTTTAATAATTCCTGGTTTCTCATCAAAAATCTCTTCATATGCCTCTAACAAATAATGAAGCTGCTGACTTTGTTCTCCGGTAAGCTGATTTGATTCACTAGCTTTTATCATTGTTGTTTGGTTAAAGTCCTCCTGTTGTATCAAATCCTTTGAAAGCTCCTTCCACCGACCGTTTTTAGTGTCAATTAATTGAATTAAGGCACCGCGACAATATTTCTCATGCACCGTTTCCTTTCTATTTAAATCCAGTGCTATCTCTTCTCCATTTAATCTAAATTTAACTATTCTTTCCAAAAAATCAATCTGACAATCGTACTCCTGCATACTCCCAATACCAAGAAGACAGTCCACTAATAACTTCTCCACTACAAGTAACGTGCATTTTATTGCTACATTTCCCATTTTCATCTCTAATTGTGTTTGCATTTTGACATTGGGAGAGCGTGCTCCAACAGCTACGATGATTTTGCAGTTCTGTACTGGCAAAATTGGTACCTTCTTCTTCCTAGTAATTCTCCGAAAAAGAGCGCCTGAGATGACATTGGCGGAAGCGGCGGTGTCTAATATCACATTCGTTGGAACTTCCTCTATTTCAACAAATACTTTTGATACCGGAACACTCGATCTGTCATTATGATGTTATTAAATCCTTTGTTAACTCTTCAGTCAACAGCTCACCATCATTATATCTTAACAATTGTAATTTTACTGTTTCGCCCCTAACAGATCCCCCGACCGCTCCTCCGGGGCACGATGCGGTCACGTTTAGTTTGACTGATTGTTGGTCCGATTGTTATTTGTCTCTTCAGCTACTTCAGTGGTTATCGGTTGTTGTGGTGAATTCTGACTATATTGCCTTGCTTGATTCGTGTAATTATTGTTGTTGTTTTGCTGGTGTTGGTAGAACTGTCCTGTGTTGCGATACATTGGATTCTATCGATTAAAATTCCTATTGTTCCTAAAATAGCCCCTCGCTGCACCATTACTAAAGTTTCCATTATGGTAATAATTATTGTTTGCATTTTGTCCATTTCCTTGCTCCTCGGAAAGTGTAGTTGGTTATTATTATTGTTACTGCTACCATTACTGCCATTCCCATTCCAGTTGCAGCTCAGATTCGCTTCTGTTACTCTTCTTTGATATGACATTGCTCTTGCCCTTTTATTGTCCTCCTCAATTATATCAATGTGATCAAGCGTAGTCATAAATGAGTCTATATCCGTATCATTTATATATAACAGCTGATTCCTTATACTGGTGGGTAGTCTGGACTTGAGTATTCTAAGTATATCCGGCAAAGGAATCGGTATATCCCAATACAAAATTTATTAATGTATTTCTCAAAATATCTCTTTAGAGATCCTCTAGAAAATGAGAAAGGCTCAGGATGTAATACTTCCTGCCTAAGTCTTTCTTGTATTCCAGCAGACCAATATTTTGCTAGAAAAGCCTGCTCAAATTCTGTGTAACATTTACACGAAGATGTTTGTTCGGATGCCCACAATGCTCCTGTTCCTTGTATATATCCAGATACAAAACTAATCTTTTGCCATTCTCTCCAAGATCGTGGAAATAGACCTCTGAAACTTCGAATAAAGACTACAGGATGGACATTCTTTTTGTCAGGGTTAAAGATTTGAAATTGTCTCTGTTTAATCATCTTCTCCTCAACGGTACTACGATTCCAAAAATCATCCTGTTCGTACTCTTCCCTGTGGCTATCCGTTGTATCGAATCTAACTTGTGACGTTCCAGTTCTGTGTACATCGGATCTTGGCGTGGACGGAATGTCACGAGCAGATTGAGGATGTTGTTTCCTACTTCTCGCTGTTTCTAAATCCTCCTGCGAGAGATTTAGTGATCTTTCGATATTTTCTTTCCAACGCGAGAATTCTTCGACAAGTTGTTCTCGAACTTCCTTTAACCCTTTGTTGAAAAAATTCTCCTCGGAACTCTCTGAAATTGACTGTAGAGCTACTTTCACAGTTTCTTCTATGGTTTCCGAAGGAAAATTTTGCCGCTCTAATGTCATTTCTGAAAACTTTCCCGCAAGTATTTTCATTCTATGTTCCACTGTCTCCTGTTTTTCATTCACGTCGTCAAATTGCTTCTTTAGATTGTCTTGGGATTCTATAATTTCTGGTATCATAGATACGGAACACTGTATGTCCTCTTGAGCTTGTATTACTTGAGGAAACAGTTCTACTTGTTTTTGTATCGTGTCAATTTTGACGGATACATATTCGGTTAGTTCCGCTTTTAATTTACTATTGTTTTCTTGGCATTGTTGGCGGACCTGCTCAATTTGAGCAATAAGATTCTGTTCGGTCCTTTCTGCCTGTTCTTTTATTTCCTGTGTCTGGGTATTTAATCTCTGATCTAATTCGGTAAAGGTTGCTCTTAACTGATTTTGTAATTGTTTGATTTTCGGCTAATTGATTTTGGAGTTCGTTTTGTATAACGGATAAGTCTCGTTTTACCTCCGCTTGGCCTTCGGCTAATAGAGACAACTGTTGCATAATAACAACTAATGTGTCAACAACCCTCTGATCAGCTGTTGTATGAATGTTTTCTGAACCAGCGGGATTATTTATATTGCTACCGCTAGCCACAACAGTCTCAGAATTGCTATCCGTGTCCTCTGCTTCTGTGCAAACAGCTGAAGGCTGTTGCACGTCTCGTTGCTGATTCAATGACATTTTAAATGCCGCTCTAATCAATACCATTAAAAAACTGTCAATATCAGGTTCCAGTCACTAAGTACAGTTTCAAATTTACTGTCGTAGACACTCTTAACTTTCAAATTACTTCACAGATGGTATAAAGTTCAATGTTCAGATACGAAAATCACACAATATACAGTTCTACAATCTAACTACTATCTGGAAAAAAGTTCTTTCTAAATTGATTTCAAACTATTTTAACTACAGGATAAAAAAATTAGATTTCTCTGGCCATGTTGTGTAGTCTCGGTGTTGTCCAATAGTTGAAATCGTTTCTTGGTATCAGCAATCTTTTACTATGGGCACCGAATCTCTCTTCAGATTAGTTACCTCTTGTTCTCGTTGGTTTTCATGAAACAAAAAAATACGTATATTATATAACAATCCAAGAGAGTCCTGTCACACTGGTGCCACAGTAATTTTTTTCCTTCCTTTCTACGTAATTCTGTAGCTCTCAATTCGTTCGAGCAATCAATCATTCATGATAGGAAACACAGTCATAGCTCAGTCACTCAAAATGATTCTGAAGTTTTACTTGTTAGAATGAAATCAGGCGATGATTCTTCTTCTCTGCAGGCTCGTGCTTTGCGGCGGTCTGCTAATCTGTACAAATAAAATGGCTCGTAATTTTGGGAGCGTTGTATAATCAGTCGGGGAAACTTCATATCAAGCGGACATTTGGCTTTGATGAAGTTTAACCTTCCGAAGAAGTAATGGAGCTCTTGGATTATTAAATGCAGGTTCGTATCCAGTCTTTCGGAAGTTCCCTTCTGATTAACAAGTACGCAGTATATTGATAAATATATTTAATTCTCACATTTCAAATACACCCCTTTTATTTGAAGGAGCAATCTATATACATTTCCTTTTAATCGTACAGTTCGTATCAGTTATCTTCTGTGATAAATCTCAATAATCAGATTACAGTTCTTCCAAACCAAGCTCAGGCTAATCCGCACGAAGACAATCTCGGAATCTCCCTTTCTTTTTTTTTCTAACAACCATCAGAGAGAGTACTACAAAGAATACTTATGCGCTCATGGCATAGCAAATGTACGAACTACTTTTCGCATGGATTCTGCGAGTATGAAGATTGAAAGTTAGTAAACGTCATTCAAGGGTAGAATTGTATCTGAATAATTCATCGAATATAAAGAGATATTACACCTACAAAAATTCTGTCTATCCAATGAGAAACGTTATACTTTTCATGGTGGGGCAATGTTTTTAGAGTTTCCAATGTAACAGAGACGCGAAAAAGCCTCACGCTAAAACTTGCGTTTGGGGTGGTCCTTTTAGTGTTATCGTAAGATCTGTACTGTTCTTCTGGAGGGCTCTAGCTTTTAACATGGGCTGGGGGGTGGTCCTAGCGGTTAGCTGGCGACGTGGGTGTCCGTCCCTTATCGTAGGGCCTTCCAGCTTAACACGGTTCTGCCCTCGGCTTCTGTTCTCGTTTCTCCCCTCGGAACTGCGTCTGTCTCACGGTGGGAAGGTATGACATGCATTTAGGCATTCTTGTGTTAGTCTGTGGTATTCCATTTGCTCACTCGTTACTCGTATTACTTTGGTTAATTTAATGTCACGATTTAGTCGGAGCTATGTGACATACTACTGGATTTGCTTATCATGTCAGGGTTTTCATGGAAGGTGTTGGATTTGCCTGACACTTTACAACATTTATCTTTTGACTTTTGAACATTATTAAGGTAAATACCTTGTTTGTTCACTATCAAAATATTTCATTTGCTAACTATATGCTTATCAGTAGTTTGTACCTTCAGTAGTTAGAATCTTTTATTTAGGTGGCAGTATTGGTGCTCCCTGTATTGCAGTAGTTCGAGTAACGAAGATTTTTGGAAGGTAAGTGATTCACGAAGGGTATAAGTTATTGTTAGTCAGGGGCATTCTTTTGTAGGGATTATTAAAAGTCAGATTCGGTTGCGCTAAAATATTGTGTGTCAGTTCAGACATGATCAGTATAAGTAAAGAGAAAACTGTCTGAGTAAGTTCCCTTTTACTCAGCTGTTTTAGTATCAAATAACGTAGAAGTTTACAAGCACAGTCATTCTTTACATACAAAGGGGAAGTTTCACTGTAAACAGATTCGAAGTAGCAGTTATGGTTCAAAAGTTACAAGACATTTTGGTTCCAATTACAGGCTGTACTGTTCTCTGTAAAGGGCAATCGTTTCATGTGTTCAAAACGGTGGCCCTCTCGGTCAACACACATTTGAAGGCGCTGAATCCAATCGTCATGCACTCGCAGAAGGATTTCCGTAGCTATGCTGGCACACACTTCTTCAGTGCGTTGACTGAGATGATATCTGTTTCTTATTTTGCTGAAGTTACAAGTTGCTTTCATTGATCCCACGGGCAAACGTCAAATAGCGTGATCTGTGTGGCCAGAACAACCTCGGCCAATCCAGTGACCGTCTAACCACTGACGAACAACTGCTCCGTAGTGTGGCGAAGACCCAATCTCTTGGAAATAAGAGGGAAAGCTGCTATCTTCATTCAGGAATAAGGGAAACACAATTTCTTGCAGCATTTTCCGGTAGAGTTGAGCATTAAAGTTCTGAAAAAGGGTCCAATTACACAGGTACCCCATATTCTACACCACACCATAACGTCACCAACTGCCTTGGAAGGTTACTTCCAGTGTGAATACTGTTCATTCCAGTATCTGTAGCTGTGACGATTGACTTCGCCATTGACAAAAAAGTTTGCCTCATCACTGTACAAGATAACTTGTGCGAACGTGGGAGTATGTTGAGCTTGCTCTAGGGCCCACGTGCAAAACTGAATGCGTCTGTCTGGGTCATCATCTGCTAGGTGCTGAACCTCGAATGGACGCCATTGGTAAGCCTGTGTAATTCGTACGATCGATGACTGACTGAGCCCACGTTCTGATGACAAATGTCTTGTGCCGCGGTGTGGGTTCTTGACGAAGAATGCCAAAACCATTGTTGAGCTTGTCTCGTCAGTAGAACATTTTGGACGGCCACTCCGTGCCTTGTCAGACACAGTCCCAATTTCTTGGAGTTTGTAAATTAAAGCTGGGCCGTGTTGTGTGAAACTGGTGGTCTTTCTGGGTGCCGGTTGTTAAAATCGGCCGCTATGACACGGAGACTCCGTTCTCTAAACATCAAAATGACACCAGTTCACTCCTCCTTGGTCAAAGCAATCTTCAGTTACCTGCAACAAAAAAAATCTTTGTAACTTTGAACCATAACTGCTACTTAGAATTTCTTTACAGGAATGAAATTGTCAAAAAATGCTGACGTTATTTGACGTATCACACAACCCCCCTTCTATTTAAAAATTTAACTTAGATTCAAGGTAGCAGATTTCTAGATGACGCCGACGTTCTGTACATACCGTAAAAGACAGACCACCTCATCCATACCCTGCTGGAATGTTCAGGTTTCCCCATTCCTGCAGTGTTTTTGGCATAACAGCGTGTGCTGCGACTTTGGCTCACCCTGTATTGTTTCACTGCGATCAGCCCCATAGTGCTACATTTGTCTTCACCAGGGTTTAAGCAGAATCACGAGAAACCAATTCGAGAAGTCTGTGACAATTTTGTAATGATTAAAATCTCCGTACTACAGATTCCATGGCGTGACTACGTATGCGGAGAAGTTTCAATAATGTATCAGATGTTGGTAGTATAACACGTAAAAAGTTATGATGCCATTTTTCCATTCAGTTTCCGTGAGTGATCCTTGATGTTAGCTGAACAAATTTTTCATCCACCTTTTACTCCGCTTGTGACAAAAGAAAGCAATCATTGCGACAGCAGCGTCTTTATCGTCCAAACTTCCGAACCACAATAATATCGTGCGATATCACTGAGCAGTCTAGTGAGAATTTGAATAATATTGTTCAATATATTAGGATGGTGCATAAGTTTATAGCGTTTTTCCGTAAGATTAATTAATACAACAGTTACACATAACAAATCTTAGTCATCAGTAATATAATTCCACTATTTACAATCCGTCTGCCAACGCTGGGGTAACTTTTCGATTCGGCGACTGTAGAAACCACGTGGTTTTGAAGTGAAGGACTGGTCAGCCGTGTTCGGAGGGTATTTTCAGGAAAAATGGTTCAAATGGCTCTGAGCACTATGGGGCTTAACTTGTGAGGTCATCAGTCCCCTAGGACCCAGAACTACTTAAACCTAACTAACCTAAGGACATCACACACACCCATGCCCGAGGCAGGATTCGAACCTGCGACCGCAGCGGTCGCGCGGTTCCAGATTGTAGCGCCTACAACCGCTGGGCCACTTCGGACGGCAGCGCGTTTTTATTCAGAGAAGAAGTTCTTTGGAGGTTGTTCCATAGAGAGGGGTCAAGGTGAAAATCTGAGAGTGCAATATAAAGTGAATAAGGTGGCTGCGGAATAACTTTACAACGAAACTCCTTTATAGAGTTTTTTGTCAGTCTAGCAGAAAGCGAGAGGGTTTGATCGTGGAGTAGCATCACCTCACGCAGTCTTCCTGGTCGTTGTTCTTGGACTGCGTCTACGACCCGTTGACAAGACGCGTGAGCTGTGATGGTTGCACCTCTCGGAAGCAAATCTTAGAAGACAACAGCGTAGCTGTTCCACCAAATGCATAATATATCTTTTATGTGAGCGCACAGGTCATGTACGGAGATTTGCTGCTTTGTTTGGGCTCAACTATTCCTTTCTTTTCTTTATGTTAGCGTAAAGACACAATTTCTCGTCACCATTAGCGGTACACGATAGGAATGATCGATATTGATGACTAGCCAAGTGATGACGAGCTATCAGACAAACACATATTTGTGACTTTTAACTTAGAGCATGTGGTACCCATACGCCCTATTTTAGGATTTTCCCCATCGCATTCAAATTCCGCATGATGATGGTGTAACCTCCCCACAAAAATAATTTAAAACGAACCAAGTGTAACCTCCCCACAAAAATAATTAAATTAAAATGAACGAAGTGTAACCTCCCCACAAAAATATTAATTAAAATGTGAATTTTAGTGTAACCTCCCCACATAAATAAGAATTAAATGAATTTTTTTTTAAATATTGTAACCTCTGAACAAAAATTGGTTCCCATTTATAATCTCCGTGCAGAAATGCATTCACATTTTATGTACCCACAAAATTCTTTTCTCATTTAATGTTAAGTTCGAAAAAGAAAAATTCCTAAACACCAAAATAATAAAAAAATTCAGTAACCTGGTAAATTTTATGACGACAGCAGCGCTGCGTCTCGGCCCTGTATTCTGAATAAAAAAAGCATAAATTCTTACCTCAATAAAAACTGCGAATATATCTGCTCTCACATAAAAAACTTTTGGCACAGCTCCGTGCAATGCTGGCATTGCTTTGTGATTCATGAAAGGAAAGATAATCCATTGAATAAAATCTTTAAATTGAAATGAATGCCTTTTTTAAAAAAAATACTTTATATTATAAAAATTATTATTGGGGCATTTTTTTTAAGAAATTGATTACAGTTAACATACGTTATTAGATATGCGCAAGGCTGCTTCTTTACCTTCTACAATAATACTCATCCTCCAGAGTCCCGACCAGAGCAGACTGCACACAAGCGCAGACACGCGCCGACTACCTGCCGACTACCTCCGACTACCGAAGACTACAGAAGACTACTGCCGACTAACGACAAGCAACAACTAACTACATACTGCTCTCTGGTCAGAGACTCTCCTATGCCTTGCCTATTGCAGGCAGCGCATACATCGCATACCTCTTACGTCGATACATATAAACCTTATCACCAACATCATTTACCTTGCATCTTGTCCACCAAAACTCCAATAATCATCAACTTCACAGTGTCTCAATACCTCATTAATACCTCTTCAATACGTCGACACATATAAACCTTATCGCCAATATCATTTCACTTCCATAGCAACTCTTTCCTCTAGTCAGTCTCCTCGAACAAGTACAGATAAAATCCTAGTGCAAACTTCACTTCATCATCCCATACAATCCGAAGACACAATGTCCACACACAACCTCTGTGTAATCCATCTGACCCTAATCTTCTACTCATTATGAATCATATAATACATTTTGGTTACCTTGTCCACCATTAAATAAAAGAAATGCCTACATGACCTCTAAAAGCCTTCAGTTTGAACAACATTCAGTAAATAAGTACGAGTACGGAGTGTAAATGATAGTAATAATTCACAGTGTGTACACCACTTTAAGAATCATGGCAAAACAGAAGCATAGATGTGGAGTATTTCTTGTGTCAAGTGTCACTTTCTATTTCAATTGCCCACGAAGAATGCAGTGTAATAACTGTCAATGGTCTAAACCTAGTGTTGGTATGTCATGTCGTTAGCTTCCTTCCTATTAGCATAAATTTATACAGCTTCCATAAAACCTCCAGCTCATGTGACTTCTATGAAGTTTCTTGTACCAATGTCGTTCGTCGAATTATAGCAGTTCATTTTCTTATCTTAAAAATATAAGGCACTGAGTGTAAGCAAAACATGCAATAGCGAGTAAATATACCAGTGGAGAACAGAATGTCAACAAGTGGATGCAGCACAATTCCTACAACGAGGCTCTGCCAAGCGAATAATCTATAATTAATACCATAGTGTGACCTAAACTCCATGTTCGTACAACGCATATCAGCATTTCTATATACCAAATTGAATAGTGGTTATGACAACAAACAGAAATATATACATATGCAATCCTCACGCAAAGCAGCAATTATGTATCTTACATAATAAACAGGTCATTAGCATCATATCAGCATAAGCAAATAAATGTTCATATGTTATCTTCATAAGTAAACATGAAGGCGCAAGCAGATAAATCACGAAGTATAACTTACATACATAACCATATCAGTACAACAAATCAGGTGACAATTATAATTTAAATAAATAAGCACAGCAGGGACATAATAAAAAAATGTGACATCAGTGAAAAGCATAGCAGCCAAGCGATGCATAATGTACACAAGTAACAACCCTGTTCATTAATAAAATATTGACAAAAATCAGCAAATGTACGCAAGCACGTCGCTTCACAAGTAAATTCATAGAACATAAAATTTAGCACAATATATAAATCACGTAATCGCGAGCAGCAAATTACGTCTAAAGTACGTATCTAAGTGGAAATATGTTACCTGAAAAATAAACTCAATTAATACTTACCTTTTTAGTTTATCACTTTCTTCTTCGAAATTACATTCTTCCTGAAATTTTCTCGATAGCAAGTCCTCTAAACGTCGGACACACACAGAATTTACCTGAAGTTCTTAAATATTTTATACAACCGTATCCTTCATATATATTGACGAAAAATACACTCTGATCATTACAACATCTCCATTCGAACAACATCTGCTGTCTAGCCCATCAAAACAACTGCACACGACATGGCCTCAAATAATACAGCTATCAACATCCTCTCAGCAAAGCACTAACCACCACAACTTCTGAACAAGCACTGCCAGTGGAGGAGGCGGAATAAAACTCTTAGGCGCAATCTCTGGCGCTGTGACTCAGTGTAGCTACCTTTCAATGGAATGATCACAGTTCATCACATTTGTCAGTTCTCGAATACACTGACGTGGATGATTGTGGGTTAATGCGTTCAAACGATCTTCATGAAATCCCGAAGGTCTTCGTGAACGAAGAGTCTCTAATGTCGAAACGATCACCCTTAAATCGAGAAAACCATTTTGTTGCCGTACTCTGTCCAGCGGCATTAATCCCATACACAGTGCAAATATTTCCACAGAGCCGGCCGGAATGGCCGAACAGTTCTAGGAACAAGTTGTGGCACAACTTGACTAGAAAAAAGAATCGGTTGGTAGGATGGGTTCATGAGTAATGTGAAAGACGCACCGGCCGCGCACGGGCGGCCGTCCGCGCACGGGCGCCCGCCGCACACGGGCGGCCAGACGCAAACGGTGGACAGACGCAACCGTGGGAGATCAGAAGTTTGGGGTACAACCTGACTTAAAGAAGGAATCAATTGGTAGGATGGCTTCATAAGTAATGCGAAAAACGCAAATAACTGGAAAAACGCAAATAACTGGAAAAACGCAAATAACTGGAAAAACGCAAATAACTGGAAAAACGCAAATAACTGGAAAAACGCAAATAACTGGAAAAACGCAAATAACTGGAAAAAACGCAAATAACTGGAAAAAACGCAAATAACTGGAAAAAAGGCAAATAACTGGAAAAAAGGCAAATAACTGGAAAAAAGGCAAGTAACGGGAAAAACGCAAATAACGGGACAAACGCAAATACTGGAGAAATAAATTCTGATGCACAACTTGACTAGAAGAATGAATCGGTTGTTAGGACGGGTTCAAGAGTAATACGAAAAGTGCAAATGCGGGACAGACGCAAATGCGGGACAAAGGGCAAATGCGGGACAAAGGGCAAATGCGGGACAAAGGGCAAATGCCAGAAAAACACAAATGCGGGACAAACACAAATGTGGAACTAACGCAAATGTGGAACTAACGCAAATGCGGAACAAACGCAAATGCGGAACAAACGCAAATGTGGAACAAACACAAATGCAGAACAAACGCAAATATGGGAGATAAGAAGTTTGTGGTACAGCATGAGTAAAAGAAGGAATCAATTGGTAGGATGGGTTCATGAGTAATGCGAAAAATGCAATTATTGGAATTACGCAAATTTGGGAGAAGAGAATTTTGTGGCACAACTTGACTAGAAGAATGAATCGGTTGGTAGGATGGGTTCATAAGTAATTCAAAAAATGCAAATATGGAGAACACACAGATATGGAGAACACACAGGTATGGAGAACACACAGGTATGGAGAACACACAGATATAGAGAACACACAGCTATAGAGAACACACAGATATAGAGAACACACAGATATAGAGAACACACAGACATGGAGAACACACAAACATGGAGAACACACAAACATGGAGAACACACAAACATGGAGAACACACAAACATGGAGAACACACAAACATGGAGAACACACAAACATGGAGAACACACAAACATGGAGAACACACAAACATGGAGAACACACAAACATGGAGAACACACAAACATGGAGAACACACAAACATGGAGAACACGCATACATGGAGAACACGCAAATATGGAGAACACGCAAATATGGAGAACACGCAAATATGGAGAACACACAAATATGGAGAACACGCAAATATGGAGAACACGCAAATATGGGAAAAACACAAGTGTGGGAAAAAGTATTCATATGCGCAAACTGACTACAAGAAGGAATCGGTTGGTAAGACAGGTACATGGGTAATGGGACAGAGGCAAATGCGTGGCAGACGCAGATGCCCCGCCGGGCAGGCGCAAATGCGGGGCAGGCGCAAATTCCGGGCAGGCACAAATGCGGGACAGACGCAAATGCGGGACAGACGAGAGTGTGGGAAAAACGCAAAAACGGGGAAAAACGCAACAACGGGGAAAAACGCAACAACGGGGAAAACGCAACAACGGGGAAAACGCAACAACGGGGAAAACCGCAAAAACCGCAAGAACGGGGAAAACCCGCAAAAACGGGGAAAACCACAAAAACGGGGAAAACCACAAAAACGGGGAAAACCGCAAAAACGGGGAAAACCGCAAAAACGGGGAAAACCGCAAAAATGGGGAAAACGCAAAAACGAGGAAAACGCAAAAAATTCGAAAACAGCAAAAGTGGAAACCGCAAAATTCCGAAAACCGCAAAATTCCGAAAACCGCAAAATTCTGAAAACCGCAAAATTCCGAAAATCGCAAAATTCCGAAAATCGCAAAATTCCGAAAATCGCAAAATTCCGAAAATCGCAAAATCCCGAAAATCGCAAAATCCCGAAAATCGCAAAATCCCGAAAATCGCAAAATCCCGAAAATCGCAAAATCCCGAAAATCGCAAAATCCCGAAAATCGCAAAATCCCGAAAATCGCAAAAATCGGAAAATCGCAAATATGGCAGAGGAGAATTTTGCGGCACAACTTGACTAGTAAAAGGAATCAGTTGGTAGGATGGGTTCATTAGTAATGTGAAAAACGCCAATATGGGAAACGCTCCAATACGGAGAACGGGCCACGACGGCGAAAACGGCCACGACGGCGAAAACGGCCACGACGGCGAAAACGGCCACGACGGCGAAAACGGCCACGACGGCGAAAACGGCCAAAACGTGAAAACGGCCAAAACGGGAAAACCACAAAAATCGCAAAATCGCAAAAATCGGAAAATCGCAAATATGGCAGAAGAGAATTTTGTGGCACAGCTTGACTAGAAGAAGGAATTGGTTGGTCGGCTGGGTTCATGAGTAATGGGGGAAACGGCGAATACGGGGGGAAACGGCGTATACGGGGGGAAACGGCGAATACGGGGGAAACGGCGAATACGGGGGGAAACGGCGAATACGGGGGGAAACGGCGAATACGGGGGGAAACGGCGAATACGGGGGGAAACGGCGAATACGGGGGGAAACGGCGAATACGTGGGGAAACGGCGAATACTTGGGGAAACGGCGAATACGTGGGGAAAACGGCGAATACGTGGGGAAAACGGCGAATACGTGGGGAAAACGGCGAATACGTGGGGAAAACGGCGAATACGTAGGGAAAACGGCGAATACGTGGGAAAACGGCGAATACGTGGGAAAACGGCGAATTTGGGAAAACGGCGAATTTGGGAAAACGGCGAATTTGGGAAAACGGCGAATTTGGGAAAACGGCGAATTTGGGAAAACGGCGAGTATGGGAAAACGGCGAGTATGGGAAAACGGCAAGTATGGGAAAAACCGCAAATATGGGAAAACCGCAAATATGGGAAAACCGCAAATATGGGAAAACCGCAAATATGGGAAAACCGCAAACATGGGAAAACCGCAAATATGGGAAAACCGCAAATATGGGAGAAACGCAAAAATCGGAAAACCGCAAAAATCATAAAATCACAAAAATAGGAAAATCGCAAATATGGCAGAAGAGAATTTTTGGCACAACTTGTCTAGAAGAAGGAATGGGAAAAACGGAAAAATTGGAAACCGCAATAATCGGAAAATCGCAAATATGGCAAAAGAGAATTTTGTGGCACAATTTGACTAGAAGAAGGAATCGGTTGGTAGGATGGGTTCATGAGTAATGCAAAAAACGCAAATATGGGAGGAACAAAAGTATGGATGGGAAGAACAAAAGTATGGATGGGAAGAACGAAAGTATGGATGGGAAGAACGAAAGTATGGATGGGAAGAACGAAAGTATGGATGGGAAGAACGAAAGTATGGATGGGAAGAACGAAAGTATGGATGGGAAGAACGAAAGTATGGATGGGAAGAACGAAAGTATGGATGGGAAAAACCGAAATGTAGGAAAAACCGAAATGTGGGAAAAACCAAAGTGTGGGAAAAACCAAAGTGTGGGAAAAACCAAAGTGTGGGAAAAACCGAAGTGTGGGAAAAACCGAAGTGTGGGAAAAACCGAAGAGTGTGAAAAACCGAAGTGTGGGAAAAACCAAAGTGTGGGAAAAACTGAAGTGTGGGAAAAACCGAATTATGGGAAACAGCGAAATATGGGAAACACCGAAATAGGGGAAACACCGAAATAGGGGAAACACCGAAATAGGGGAAACACCGAAATAGGGGAAACACCAAAATAGGGGAAACACCAAAATAGGGGAAACACCGAAATAGGGGAAACACCGAAATAGGGGAAACACCGAAATAGGGGAAACACCGAAATAGGGGAAACACCGAAATAGGGGAAACACCGATATAGGGGAAACAACGAAACATGGGAAAAACCCAAATATGGGAAAAACCCAAATATGGGAAAAACGCAAATATGGGAAAAACGCAAATATGGGAAAAACGCAAATATGGGAAAAACGCAAATATGGGAAAAACGCAAATATGGCAAAACGCAAATATGGGAAAAACGCAAATATGGGAAAAACGCAAATATGGGAAAAACACAAATATGGGAAAAACACAAATATGGGAAAAACACTAATATGGGAAAAACACAAATATGGGAAAAACGCAAATATGGGGAAAACGCAAATATGGGGAAAACGCAAATATGGGAAGAACAGAAAAATTGGAAAACCGCAAACATCGGAAAATCGCTAATATGGCAGAAGAGAAATTTGTGGCACAACTTGACTAGAAGAAGGAATCGGTTGGTAGTATGGCTTCAGGAGTAATGCGAAATATGCAAGTATGGGAAAAACGCAAATATGGGAGAAGCGCAAAATGGGAGAAATGCAAAATGGGAGAAAAGCAAAATGGGAGAAATGCAAAATGGGAGAAATGCAAAATGGGAGAATTGCAAAATGGGAGAAATGCAAAATGGGAGAAATGCAAAATGGGAGAAATGCAAAATGGGAGAAATGCAAAATGGGAGAAATGCAAATATGGGAGAAACGCAAATATGGGAGAAACGCAAATATAGGAGAAACACAAATATGGGAGAAACGCAAATATGGGAGATACGCAAATATGGGAGAAACGCAAATATAAGAGAAACGCAAATATGGGGAAAACGCAAATATGGGGAAAACGCAAATATGGGGAAAACGCAAATATGGGGAAAACGCAAATATGGGAAGAACAGAAAAATTGGAAAACCGCAAACATCGGAAAATCGCTAATATGGCAGAAGAGAAATTTGTGGCACAACTTGACTAGAAGAAGGAATCGGTTGGTAGTAAGGCTTCAGGAGTAATGCGAAATATGCAAATATGGGAAAAACGCAAATATGGGAGAAGCGCAAAATGGGAGAAATGCAAAATGGGAGAAAAGCAAAATGGGAGAAATGCAAAATGGGAGATATGCAAAATGGGAGAAATGCAAAATGGGAGAAATGCAAAATGGGAGAAATGCAAAATGGGAGAAATGCAAATATGGGAGAAACGCAAATATGGGTGAAACGCAAATATAGGAGAAACGCAAATATGGGAGAAACGCAAATATGGGAGATACGCAAATATGGGAGAAACGCAAATATAGGAGAAACGCAAATATGGGGAAAACGCAAATATGGGGAAAACGCAAACATGGGGAAAACGCAAATATGGGGAAAACGCAAATATGGGAAGAACAGAAAAATTGGAAAACCGCAAACATCGGAAAATCGCTAATATGGCAGAAGAGAAATTTGTGGCACAACTTGACTAGAAGAAGGAATCGATTGGTAGTATGGCTTCAGGAGTAATGCGAAATATGCAAATATGGGAAAAACGCAAATATGGGAGAAGCGCAAAATGGGAGAAATGCAAAATGGGAGCAAAGCAAAATGGGAGAAATGCAAAATGGGAGAAATGCAAAATGGGAGAAATGCGAAATGGGAGAAATGCAAAATTGGAGAAATGCAAAATGGCAGAAATGCAAATATGGGAGAAACGCAAATATGGGAGAAACGCAAATATAGGAGAAACGCAAATATGGGGAAAACGCAAATATGGGGAAAACGCAAATATGGGGAAAACGCAAATATGGGAAGAACAGAAAAATTGGAAAACCGCAAACATCGGAAAATCGCTAATATGGCAGAAGAGAAATTTGTGGCACAACTTGACTAGAAGAAGGAATCGATTGGTAGTATGGCTTCAGGAGTAATGCGAAATATGCAAATATGGGAAAAACGCAAACATGGGAGAAGCGCAAAATGGGAGAAATGCAAAATGGGAGCAAAGCAAAATGGGAGAAATGCAAAATGGGAGAAATGCAAAATGGGAGAAATGCGAAATGGGAGAAATGCAAAATTGGAGAAATGCAAAATGGGAGAAATGCAAATATGGGAGAAACGCAAATATGGGAGAAACGCAAATATAGGAGAAACGCAAATATGGGGAAAACGCAAATATGGGGAAAACGCAAATATGGGGAAAACGCAAATATGGGAAGAACAGAAAAATTGGAAAACCGCAAACATCGGAAAATCGCTAATAAGGCAGAAGAGAAATTTGTGGCACAACTTGACTAGAAGAAGGAATCGGTTGGTAGTATGGCTTCAGGAGTAATGCGAAATATGCAAATATGGGAAAAACGCAAAAATCCGGGAAAAACGCAAAAACCGGAAAACCGCAAAAATCGGAAAATCACAAAAATGGGAAAATTGCAAATATGGCAGAAGAGACTTTTTGGCACAACTTGTCTAGAAGAAGGAATCGGTTGGTAGGATGGGTTCCTGAGTGATGCGAAAAACCCAAATATGGGAAAAACCCAAATATGGGAAAAACCCAAATATGGGAAAAACCCAAATATGGGAAAAACCCAAATATGGGAAAAAGTGCAAACATGGTAGAAACGCAAAAATCGGAAAACTGCAAAATCCGGAAAACCGCAAAAGTTGGAAAATCGCAAATATGGCAGAAGAGAATTTTGTGGCACAACTTGTCTTGAAGAAGGAATCGGTTGGTAGGATGGATTCGTGAGTAATGCGAAAAACGCAAATATGGGAAAACCGCAAAAATCCGAAAACCGCAAAAAGCGACACACCGCAAAAAGCGACACACCGCAAAAAGCGACACACCGCAAAAAGCGACACACCGCAAGAAGCGACACACCGCAAAAAGCGACACACGACAAAAAGCGACACACCGCAAAAAGCGGAAAACCGCAAAAAGCGGAAAACCGCAAAAAGCGGAAAACCGCAAAAAGCGGAAAACCACAAAAACCGGAAAACCGCAAATATGGCAGAGGAGAATTTGTGGCACAAGTTGTCTAGATGAAGGAATCGGTTGGTAGGATGGATTCATGAGTAATGCGAAAAACGCAAATATGGGAAAAAGTGCAAACATGGTAGAAACGCAAAAATCGGAAAACCACAAAAACCGAAAAAACGCAAAAATCGGAAAAACGCAAAAATCGGAAAAACGCAAAAATCGGAAAAACGCAAAAATCGGAAAACCGCAAAAATCGGAAAATCGCAAATATGGCAGAATAGAAGTTGTATCACAAGTTGTCTAGAAGAAGGAATCGGTTGGTAGGATGGATTCATGAGTAACGCGAAAAACGCAAATATGGGAAAAACGCAAATATGGAAAAAACGCAAATATGGAAAAAACGCAAATATGGAAAAAACGCGAATATGGAAAAAACGTAAATATGGAAAAAACGCAAATATGGAAAAAACGCAAATATGGAAAGAACGCAAATATGGAAAAAACGCAAATATGGAAAAAAACACAAGTATGGAAAAAACGCAAATATGGAAAAAACGGAAAAACTGGAAAACCGCAAAATTCGAAAAATCGCTAATATGGCAGAGGAGAATATTGTGGCACAACTTGACTAGAAGAACGAATCTGTTGGTAGGATGGCTTCAGGAGTAATGCGAAAAACGCAAATATGGGGATAAACGCAAATATGGGGATAAACGCTAATATGGGGATAAATGCAAATATGGGGATAAACGCAAACGCGGAGAAAAATGCAAACGCGGGGAAAAACGCAAACGCGGGGAAAACCGCAAACACGGGGAAAAACGCAAACGCGGGGAAAAATGCAAACGCGGGGAAAAACGCAAACGCGGGGGAAAACGCAAACGCGGGGGAAAACGCAAGTGCGGGGGAAAACGCAAACGCGGGGGCAAAACGCAAACGCGGGGGCAAAACGCAAACGCGGGGGGGGGGGGGGGGGGCAAAACGCAAACGCGGGGGCAAAACGCAAACGCGGGGGCAAAACGCAAATGCGGGGGCAAATCGCAAACGCGGGGGCAAAACGCAAACGTGGGGGAAAAACGCAAACGTGGGGGAAAAACGCAAACGTGGGGGAAAAACGCAAACGTGGGGGAAAAACGCAAACGTGGGGGGAAACGCAAACTTGGGGAAAACGCAAACGTGGGGAAAAACGCAAATATGGGAAAAACGCAAATACGGGAAAAACGCAAATACGGGAAAACCGCAAAAAACGGAAAACCGCAAAAAACGGAAAACCGCAAAAAACGGAAAACCGCAAAAAACGGAAAATCGCAAATATTGCAGAAGAGAATTTTGTGGCACAACTTGTCTTGAAGAAGGAATCGGTTGGTAGGATGGATTCGTGAGTAATGCGAAAAACGCAAATATGGGAAAAACGCAAAAATCCGAAAACCGCAAAAAGCGACACACCGCAAAAAGCGACACACCGCAAAAAGCGACACACCGCAAAAAGCGACACACCGCAAAAAGCGACACACGACAAAAAGCGACACACCGCAAAAAGCGGAAAACCGCAAAAAGCGGAAAACCGCAAAAATCGGAAAACTGCAAAAATCGGAAAACCGCAAAAATCGGAAAACCGCAAAAATCGGAAAACCGCAAATATGGCAGAAGAGAATTTGTGGCACAAGTTGTCTAGATGAAGGAATCGGTTGGTAGGATGGATTCATGAGTAATGCGAAAAACGCAAATATGGGAAAAAGTGCAAACATGGTAGAAACGTAAAAATCGGAAAACCACAAAAACCGAAAAAACGCAAAAATCGGAAAAACGCAAAAATCGGAAAAACGCAAAAATCGGAAAAACGCAAAAATCGGAAAAACGGAAAAATCGGAAAAACGCAAAAATCGGAAAACCGCAAAAATCGGAAAATCGCAAATATGGCAGAATAGAATTTGTATCACAAGTTGTCTAGAAGAAGGAATCGGTTGGTAGGATGGATTCATGAGTAATGCGAAAAACGCAAATATGGGAAAAACGCAAATATGGAAAAAACGCAAATACGGAAAAAACGCAAATACGGAAAAAACGCAAATATGGAAAAAACGCAAATATGGAAAAAACGCAAATATGGAAAAAACGCAAATATGGAAAAAACGCAAATATGGAAAAAACGCAAATATGGAAAAAACGCAAATATGGAAAAAAACGCAAATATGGAAAAAAACGCAAATATGGAAAAAACGCAAATATGGAAAAAACGGAAAAACTGGAAAACCGCAAAATTCGAAAAATCGCTAATATGGCAGAGGAGAATATTGTATCACAACTTGACTAGAAGAACGAATCTGTTGGTAGGATGGCTTCAGGAGTAAAGCGAAAAACGCAAATATGGGAAAAACGCAAATATGGGGATAAACGCAAATATGGGGATAAACGCAAATATGGGGATAAACGCAAATATGGGGATAAACGCAAATGCGGGGGAAAACGCAAACGCGGGGGAAAACGCAAACGCGGGGGCAAAACGCAAACGCGGGGGCAAAACGCAAACGTGGGGGAAAGACGCAAACGTGGGGGAAAGACGCAAACGTGGGGGAAAAACGCAAACCTGTGGGAAAAACGCAAACGTGGGGGAAAAACGCAAACGTGGGGAAAAACGCAAATATGGGAAAAACGCAAACGTGGGGAAAAACGCAAATATGGGAAAAACGCAAATATGGGAAAAACGCAAATACGGGAAAAACGCAAAAAACGGAAAACGGCAAAAAACGGAAAACCGCAAAAAACGGAAAACCGCAAAAAACGGAAAACCGCAAAAAACGGAATACCGCAAAAAACGGAAAACCGCAAAAAACGGAAAATCTCAAAAATCGGAAAATCGCAAATATTGCAGAAGAGAATTTTGTGGCACAACTTGACTATAAGGATGAATCGGTTGGCCGGATGGGTTCATGAGTAATGCAAAAAACGCAAAAATGGGAAAAACACAAATATTTTTTTTGTTTTGGTTTTAGGGCGCAAAACTGCTATGGTCATTAGCGCCCGGTCCGTGACTTAGGAAACAGTAGAAAAACGAAATTGAAAAGCAGCAGCAATGGGAACGAAAGTCATAAAATTGGAGAAACTAAAAACAGAAGGAAGGCTTAAAAATCCACTACAGAAAGGGGTTGGTTGTCCCCAAAAAAAGCTTCAAATTACTAACGTCATGTCACTGGCACTAATAAACTTGAGAACGCGGGCGGTTGAGCGCGTGTCATCTGCTAAAATCGACGATATATCAGGCGATAGCTGTAGACGGGAGCGTAACGGATTAAAATAGGGGTACTCTATTAAAAGGTGTCTTACCGTCCACAGCTGAGAGCAGTGGGGACAGAGTGGGAGAGGATCGCCGCTTAAAAGATGTCGATGGCTAAAAAGACAGTGCCCTATCCGGAGTCGAGTTAAAATAACCTCCTCCCGACGACGCGTTCGGGAGGAAGAGGTCCAAGCACAAGGAAGAGCTTTCATGTCCCGCAATTTATTATGGGTAAGTGTCGACCAATGCGTGTGCCATAAATGAACAACACGTCGACACAGAACGCTCCGTAGATCGGCGAAGGGAATCGATTGAATAGCTGGCCGAGGAAGAGAGACTGCAGC
This sequence comes from Schistocerca serialis cubense, assembly GCF_023864345.2. Lineage (NCBI taxonomy): Eukaryota > Metazoa > Arthropoda > Insecta > Orthoptera > Acrididae > Schistocerca > Schistocerca serialis. Next base: position 450,130,686 of record NC_064644.1, read on the forward strand.
CTTGGCTGCAATATCGGCCGCCTCATTTCCACAGATACCAACGTGTCCCGGGAGCCAGAGGAACGCCACCGAGACGCCCCCCAGGTGGAGCAAGCGCAGACAGTCCTGAATCCGGTGGACCAGAGGGTGCACAGGATAAAGAGCTTGGAGACTGAGGAGAGAGCTGAGAGAATCTGAGCAGATAACGTACTGTATCTGCTGATGGCGGCGGATGTAGTGGACAGCCTGGAGAACAGCGTAAAACTCCGCAGTATAAACCGAACACTGGTCGGGAAGCCGAAAGTGGTTTGGGGTGTCGCCAACAATATAGGCACTCCCTACACCTAACGATGTTTTCGAGCCGTCAGTGTAAATAAACGTGGCGTCCGTCATTTGTGCACATAGGGCAGCAAATGCCCGACGATAAACAAGTGAAGGGGTACCATCCTTGGGAAATCGACAAAGGTCACGGAGCAGGCAGATCCGGGGACGGAGCCAAGGCGGTGCTATACCCCAAGTTGTCAAGAAGGTTTTAGGAAAGCGGAAGGAAAGAGAATGGAGCAGTTGACGGAAGCGGACTCCCAGTGGTAGTAGGGAGGAGGGGCGGCCTGCATACCCTACATCAAAGGAGGCGTCGAAAAAAATGTCATTTGCTGGATTAGCAGGCATGGAAGACAGATGGCTAGCATAACGACTCAGAAGGACTGCTCGCCGATTGGACAGCGGAGGTTCAGCAGTCTCAGCATAAAGGCTTTCCACAGGGCTGGTGCAAAAAGCTCCAGACACTAAACGTAATCCACGGTGGTGGATAGAGTCGAGACGCCGAAGAATAGACGGCCGAGCAGAGGAGTAGACTATGCTTCCATAGTCCAATTTCGAGCGCACTAAGGCCCGATAGAGGCGGAGAAGAACCACTCGGTCCGCTCCCCAGGAGGTACCATTCAGGACACGGAGGGTGTTGAGGGATCGCAGACAGCGAGCCGAAAGATAGGAAACGTGGGAGGACCAGCACAGTTTTCTGTCAAACATAAGACCCAAGAATTTAGCGACGTTTGAAAACGGAAGGTTGACAGGACCTAGATGTAAGGAGGGCGGAAGAAACTCCTTACGTCGCCAAAAATTAACACAAATGGTCTTACTGGGAGAGAAACGGAAGCCGGTTTCGATGCTCCAAGAGTGGAGGCGATCGAGACATCCTTGAAGACGTCGCTGAAGAAGGCTGGTCCGTTGAGAGCTGTAGTAGATCGCAATATCGTCCACAAAGAGGGAGCCCGAGACTTCAGGAAGGAGACAATCCATAATTGGGTTGATGGCAATGGCAAACAGTACAACACTCAGCACGGAGCCCTGGGGTACTCCGTTTTCTTGGGAGCAAGTATGGGAGAGAGTAGTGTTCACCCTCACCCTAAATGTGCGCTCTGCCATAAATTCGTGAAGAAAAAGGGGCAGCCGACCTCGACAGCCCCAAGAGAACAGTGTGCTTAGGACGCCTGTCCTCCAACAGGTATCGTATGCTCTCTCCAGATCAAAAAATATTGCTACTGTTTGGCGTTTCCAGAGAAAATTGTTCATGATATAAGTGGAGAGAGCAACAAGATGGTCAACTGCAGAACGATGCTTTCGGAATCCGCATTGGGCAGGTGTTAAAAGACTTCGGGATTCCAGCCACCACGCTAAACGGTAATTCACAATACGCGCCATAACCTTACAGGCACTACTCGTGAGAGAAATGGGGCGATAGCTAGAGGGGAGATGTTTGTCCTTTCCAGGTTTCGGAACAGGAACGACGATAGCTTCCCGCCATCGTCTGGGAAAAGTACTGTCTGTCCAAATTCGATTATAAAGGAGAAGGAGGTAACGCAGACTATGGGTTGATAAATGCAGCAACATTTGGACGTGGATACCATCCGGTCCTGGGGCGGAGGAGCGAGAAGAGGAGAGTGCATGTTGGAGTTCCCGCATGGAGGAAACAGTATTGTAGCTTTCGCGATTTTGAGAGGAGAAAGCAAGAGGTCGCACTGCCGCTGCACGTTTCTTCGGGAGAAACGCTGGAGGGTAATTTGAAGAGCTCGAAATCTCAGCAAAGTGCTGACCCAACGAGTTAGAAATTGCGACAGGGTCCACTAATGTGTCATGCGCGACAGTGAGCCCAGAGACTGGGGAGAAACTAGGCGCGGCTGAGAACCGTCGAAGCCGACTCCAAACTTCCGAGGAGGGAGTGAAGGTGTTAAATGAACTAATAAAGAATTTCCAGCTTGCCTTCTTGCTATCGCGGATGACACGACGGCATCGCGCTCGGAACTGCTTATAGCGGATACAGTTGGCCAAAGTAGGATGGTGGCGGAAAACGCGGAGAGCCGCTCACGTATTGCATCACGGCATGCCTCGTTCCACCAAGGAACTGGGGGGCGCCGGGGCAATTCGGAGGTACGTGGTATTGAATGTTCCGCAGTTGGAAGAATAACGTCGGTAATATGTGTGACCTCATCGTCCACGCTGGGAAAGTGACGGTCATCGAATGTCGCTGGAGACGAAAAAAGTGTCCAATCAGCTTGGGCAAACTTCCAGCGCCGCGGGCGCATGTATGGCAGTTGAGGCTGCAGTCTAAGGACACATGGAAAGTGGTCACTCGAGTGTGTATCATCAAGGGCGAACCATTCGAAGCGCCGAGCTAGCGGAACAGTACCGACCGCAAGGTCCAAATGAGATAACTTTGTCGTGGAAGCAGACAAAAATGTAGGGACCGCAGTGTTGAGGCAAACTAGATCGGCTTGGTGGAAGACGTCTAGTAATAGTGAGCCACGTGGACAAGGATGTGGAGACCCCAAAGCGGGTGGTGGGCAGTGAAGTCCCCAACCAGCAAATAGGGGGGTGGAAGCCGACTAAGAAAATGAAGGAGATCAGCTAGTGCCATTGGTGTGGACGATGGAATGTATACAGTACAAAGAGCGAACGTGTATCCGGAAAGGGAAAGACGGACGGCGACAGCTTGGAAGGAAGTGTTTAAATGGATTGGGTGATAATGGAGAGTTTCACGGAGAAGAATCATGAGTCCTCCATGTGCTGGAGTGCCTTCAACAGAGGGGAGATCATATCGGACGGACTGAAAATGAGGGAGAACAAAGCGGTCATGGGGACGCAGCTTTGTTTCCTGAAGACAGAAGATGAATGGCGAGTAGAATCGTAAGAGGATCGACAGTTCATCCCGATTGGCTCGAATACCGCGGATATTCCAGTGGATAATGGACATAGGGTGAACAGAAAATGGAGGAATGTGACCAAGGTCGCTGTCAACTCAACGACTGCTCAGAGCTTGCGACCGACAGCATGGAATGGCATTCAGCCGAAGGCAGAAGATCCTGATCCATAGGTTGGTCAGGAGCAGCTCCTGCCACCAGCGATCGGCCGGTTGATCGGCCGCCAGCAGTGCGCCTCGGCGACACAGAATACAGCCGAGGGCGATTTCCACCAGGTGCTGCTGTAGATGGGACACGCCTTGGCGGAGAAGGAGAGGAACCGGGTTTCTTTGTAGCCTTCTTGCATGTATGATGTTTAGAAGAAGGAAGAACCGATGGTTGGGAAGTTGCGGTATGTAAAAACTCTTCACGAGTATGCTCTTTTTTCGAAGTCTTTGTGTCTGACTTTTGGGCTCGAGATTTAGCAGAACTCGACGAAGGGTGAGCCAGAGAGTGGGCAGGCGAAAGTGGTGAGGTTGAACGGGCGATCTTTGCGCTGGCCGATCTGACTACCGTGGCACTAAAGGTGAGGTCGCAAGTCTGCGTGGCCGCCTCCTTTGTTGGCCGAGGAGAAGCAAGGACAGTACTGTATTTTCCTGTCTGAGGCACGGTGGGCTGTCGACTGGCGAATAATTTTCGAGCAGTACAGGTCGACACCTTTTCCTTCACTCTAATTTCCTGGATGAGCCTTTCGTCCTTAAAAACAGGGCTATCTCGAGAGAAAGCAGCGTGGTCACCCATACAGTTGATGCAGCGAGGGGATGGAGGTTGACAAACACCCTCATGGGCATCCTTGCCACACGTAACACATTTAGCCGGATTGGAACAGGACTGGCTGGTGTGATTGAACCGCTGACACCGATAGCAACGCGTAGGATTTGGGACGTAAGGGCGAACGGAAATTATCTCATAGCCTGCTTTGATTTTCGATGGGAGTTGAACTTTGTCAAATGTCAAGATGGCAGTGCAGGTTGGAATGATGTTCGTGTCAACCCTTTTCATAACTCTATGAACAGCCGTTACGCCCTGGTCAGACAGGTAGTGCTGAATTTCCTCGTCAGACAATCCATCGAGGGAGCGTGTATAAACGACTCCACGCGAGGAATTTAAAGTACGGTGCAGTTCCACCCGGACAGGGAAGGTGTGTAGTAATGAGGTACGCAGCAATTTTTGTGCCTGGAGGGCACTGACTGTTTCTAACAACAGGGTTCCATTCCGTAATCTGGAACAAGACTACAGGACCTGCAATTGCGTCGACACCTTTCTGAATAATGAAAGGGTTGACCGTGGAGAAGTCGTGACCGTCATCAGACCGAGAAACAACAAGGAACTGTGGCAACGATGGAAGAACTGTCTGTGGCTGAGACTCAGTGAACTTACGCCTGTGAGTAGACATAGTGGAAGGTGAAGAAACCATTGCGGAAGAATCCCCATGATTACCGGCGTCTCCGATGGCGCGCTCCTCCCTTGTGGGGGCCCTCTCTGAGGGCACTCCCGACTTAGGTGATTGTTCACACCTCAGGTCACACCTCCCGACAAACGGACGGAGGGACCAATCGGCACTTTCGGAAGGTATCAGCTCGGGTAATCACCCCTCCCTGGGCCTGGCCGTTACCAGGGGGTATGTACGTGTCCTACCTGTCTACCCAGGGCAGGGAATTACGCGTTACCCCGTCACCGGCTACGCATGGAAATGCGTGGGTCGGCCTTCAGACACGCACAGGGAGGAAAAAAGAGAAAGGGAAACGAAAGAAGAGGGGTCTCAAACGCCGCAGCGGAGAAAAGGGCAAAGAGAAGAGGGAACGAAAAGAGAAGGACAGAGGATGGACGAAGACTTGCAAGTATAGAAAGCAAGGAATTTGTAACAGTTTCGAGCGTCCGTCTCTGGACGTAGGCACAAACCATACTCAAAGAGGGGGAGAAAGGCAAAGAAAGAGCCAGAGGTGAGGGGGGGGCGAAGATGGGGGACGGGGAAGGATGCGGAAAGGAAGGGTACGCAGCCCGGAAAGAAAGGAGGGCCACATTAGCTCGGGGTCCCGTGCTCGGTACGCACGTATCCACAAAAGAGTTGTGGACCCCCTGGGGGGGAAAACACAAATGCGGCAAAAGCGTAAATGTGGGGAAAAAACACGCAAATGTGTGGGGGGGGGGAAAAAGTCACAGATGGGGGAAAAATAATCACAGATGGAGGGGAAGGCAGAGATGGGGGGGAAAAGGCAGAGATGGGGGGGAAAAGGCAGAGATGGTGGGGAAAAGGCAGAGATGGGGGGGAAAGGCAGAGATGGGGGGGAAAAGCAGAGATGGGGGGGAAAGGCAGAGATGGGGGGGAAAGGCAGAGATGGGAGGGGGGGAAAAATAAGCCAGAGATGGGAGGGGGGAAAAATTAGCCAGAGATGGGAGGGGGGGGGAAAATTAGCCATAGATGGGAGGGGGGGGGAAATTAGCCAGGGATGGGAGGGGGGGGGAAATTAGCCAGAGATGGGGAAGTAAAACGCAGAGATGGGGAAGTAAAACGCAGAGATGGGGAAGTAAAACGCAGAGATGGGGAAGTAAAACGCAAACATGGGAAAACAGCAAAAATGGGAAAACCGCAAAAATGGGAAAACCGCAAAAATGGGAAAACCGCAAAAATGGGAAAAACCGCAAAAATGGGAAGAACCGCAAAAATGGGAAAACCGCAAAAATGGGAAAACCGCAAAAATGGGAAAACCGCAAAAATGGGAAAACCGCAAAAATGGGAAAACCGCAAAAATGGGAAAACCGCAAAAATGGGAAAACCGCAAAAATGGGAAAACCGCAAAAGTGGGAAAACCGCAAAACTGGGAAAACCGCAAAAGTGGGAAAAGCGCAAAAGTGGGAAAAGCGCAAAAGTGGGAAAAGCGCAAAAGTGGGAAAAGCGCAAAAGTGGGAAAAGCGCAAAAGTGGGAAAAGCGCAAAAGTGGGAAAAGCGCAAAAATCGGAAAACCGCAAAAATCGGAAAACCGCAAAAATCGGAAAACCGCAAAAATCGGAAAACCGCAAAAATCGGAAAACCGCAAAAATAGGAAAACCGCAAGTATGCCAGAAGAGAAATTTGGGGCACAACTTTACTAGAAGAAGGCATCGGTTGGTAGGATGGGTTCATGAGTAATGGGAAAAGTGTAAGAGCAGCAAAAGCGCAACAGCGGCAATAGCGCAACAGCGGCAAAAGCGCAACAGCGGCAAAACGCAAAAGCGGCAATACGCAAAAGCGGCAAAACGCAAAAGCGGCAAAACGCAAAAGCGGCAAAAAAGCAAAAGCGGCAAAAAAGCAAAAGCGGCAAAAAAGCAAAAGCGGCAAAAAAGCAAAAGCGGCAAAACGCAAAAGCGGCAAAAAAGCAAAAGTGGCAAAAACGCAAAAGTGGCAAAAACACAAAAATCGGAAAAACGCAAATTTGGCAGAAGAGAATTCTGTGGCACAACTGGACTAGAAGGAGGCAGGATGGGTTCATGAGTAATGGGGAAAATGCAAACACGGGGCATGGGCGCAAACATGGGGCACGGGCGCAAACACGGGGCACGGGCGCAAACACGGGGCACGGGCGCAAACACGGGGCACGGGCGCAAACACGGGGCACGGGCGCAAACACGGGGCAAAGGCGTAAATACGGGAAAATAGCAAATACGGGTAAATAGCAAATACGGGAAAGTAGCAAATATCGGAAAATAGCAAATATCGGAAAATAGCAAATATCGGAAAATAGCAAATATGGGAAAATAGCAAATATCGGAAAATAGCAAATATGGGAAAATCGTCCTTTCTGCATTCTGAATTTTAATTTGGTTCGCGATTTCTTTATTTTGTCTTGTCATGGCTTCCATCATTAATTGTAATAATGCTGTCAGATAGGTGGGGCCTATTGCTTTTCTTCTGACGTCCTACGCTCTGTGTTTTCGCCCTAGTGTTGGTTCGCAACCGATTGCATTGAACTGTGCGGTGACACGTTTCTGCTCGAATTCCTTGTACTCTGTGGTGAGGGATCTCTGATTACTTGTACTATGGGTTCTACATATTCAAGATGCAAGTTAAAATCCTCATCGGCTGTCTCTCTACTTTCCTGCTCTTCTGTCGTTTGCTGACTTACGTTTTCTATGCCTTGACGTACATTTTCCTCGTTATGGTGCGTTATCTGTCCTATTTCTCGCGATACTGCATCGTCTGTTGTACTGTCCTCTATTCTCTCTCCATCTTCATGTTTGGTCTCTACCTCAATTCGGTCAACGTCTGGATCTGTCATTGCTAATCTTTCCGAATCCCTTATTTTCTGTTTTAAAAGCAATTCACGCGCCCTACTTCAAGTCAACATGCGCTCATACGATCTCACGCGTTTCATAAACTTTTTGTTCACACGACTTTACACTTATTATGCCCAAGACTGACACTCCATTCACTTACTTGTTGAGTCAGAACCAACTTGTCAACGATGTATCCGCATTGGAGAGAAAACTTAATTCTAACAAATTAAAATTCATAACTTAATTATGCTATTGTCTCTGCTAGAATGTCTCACTTTCTATTGAATACTTTATTACTATCTATCGCTGCAGCTACTGTTTCCAACTTACAAAAAAAAAATTTTCTTACGATAATTTTTAACAGGATATTTTTCTGACCTAGTTAGGCATGTGGTCGACCTTCAATCATGGTATTTTACCATCCTGGCAGGGTCACCATTTTCTAACATTCTGCGTGGTGTCTGTTCTAAGTTGTGTCTCCGTACCACTTTCGCGCGATGACGCTCTGAGCGTGTGTTTTAGGGAATTGACTAGTTTGAACCTAGGACCTGTTGCTGGTAAGGAGACGCCAGACCACACATGACTGTAGAGTTCAGCAAGACTAGCGATGATATAACCAAATACTTAATGATTTCAGTGTCAGCTCCACTGCACTCCCTGCAAAAGAATCTTAATACTAACTAAATTTAGTGGAAGGGGTTCAAGGCTTTCCTATTTTTAGTTAGCTGGTAAAATAACGTCGAAAAAGCAGTTAAGTTTACCATTGGAAATTTTATTCTACTCACAAAACATTGTTTATAAATTGTACTACTGATAAAAGGGAATGTTTTAATACAGGATGATAAAAGCTAACTGCGTTCAATGAAAATGTGAACTAATATTCCCTGAATAGGTTTCCTAGTTCAACAGTGGATCGAAGAATGACCTATGCCCTATCACATCTATAATCTAGATTTAAATTAAGTTTCATAAAACAGAAAACTATCAAGATGGTCTACAGTGACCCTCAATTATCTTTAATTACTTATCTAACTTGTCGTAAATTACAGTGGCTGATGTGGCTTCTCAATAATTATATAACAGAAAAATCATCGCATTTGAGATTTTAACTTACGTGGCAAATGTGAATACCATGAGCTTTAATTGACGATCGGCACTAGTATTACGCAAAAAGGTGATGTAACAGATGAGACTTCTGCAGTTCTGGGTTAAGCCTTATGGGCTCCAAAATGCGGCATTGCGTGCGTTCGTTACCTTGTCGGTATTCGTCAGGGGGCGGCGGACGGCACAGCTCCACGCATCTCGCTGTCTTGGAAGCAACTCCTTCCTAACTTCTCCTTACTACAATTTACGGAAGTTGGTTTAAAAAAAAAAAACTATCTGGCTGTGTTTTCATCTGACCAATCAGGGTCTCAATGTTAACCTTAAGCTCCGCCTACAAAAATTCTGTCCATCCAATGAGAAACGTTATACTTTTCGTGGTGGGGCAATGTTTTTAACGTTTGCAACGTAACAGGGACGCGAAAAAGTCTCACGCTAAAACTTGCGGCTGGTGTGGCCCTTTTAGTGTTATCATAAGAGCCATACTGTTCTTCTGGAGGGCTCTAGTTTTTAACATGGGCTGGGGGTGGTCCTGGTGGTTAGCTAGCAACGTGGGTGTCCGTACCTTATCGTAGGGCCATCTAGCATAACACGGTTCTGCTCTCGGCTTCTGTTCTCATTTCTTCCCTCGGAACTGCGTCTGTCTCATGGTGGGAAGGTATGACATGCATTTAGGCATTCTTGTTTTAGTCTGTGGTATTTCATTTGCTCACTCGTTGCTCGTATTACTTTGGTTAATTTAATGTCACGATTTATTCGGAGCTATGCGACATACTAATGGATTTGCTTTTCATGTCATGGTTTTCATGGAAGGTGTTGGATTTGCCTGACACCTTACAACTAATGATGGTCGAAGTAGAGAGGATATAAAATGTAGACGGGCAATGGCAAGAAAAGCAAGTGTTTCTGAAGAAGAGAAATTTGTTAACATCGAGTATTGATTTAAGTGTCAGGAAGTCGTTTCTGAAAGTATTTGTAGCCCGGAACTCGTGGTCGTGCGGTAGCGTTCTCGCTTCCCACGCCCGGGTTCCCGGGTTCGATTCCCGGCGGGGCCAGGGATTTTCTCTGCCTCGTGATGGCTGGGTGTTGTGTGCTGTCCTTAGGTTAGTTAGGTTTAAGTAGTTCTAAGTTCTAGGGGACTTATGACCACAGCAGTTGAGTCCCATAGTGCTCAGAGCCATTTGAAAGTATTTGTATGGAGTGTAGCCATGTATGGAAGTGAAACATAGACGGTAAATAGTTTGGACAAGAAGAGAATAGAAGCTTTCGCAATGCAGTGCTACACAAGAATGCTGAAGATTAGATGGGTAGGTCACATAACTAATAAGGTGCTATTGATTAGAATTGGGGAGAAGAGGAGTTTGTGGCACAACTTGACAAGAAGAAAGAACCGGTTGGTAGGACATGTTCTGAGGCATCAAGGGATCACAAAATTAGCATTGGAGGGCAGCGTGGAGGGTAAAAATTGTAGAGGGAGACCAAGAGATGAATACACTAAACAGATTTAGAAGGATGTGGGTTGCAGTAAGTACTGGGAGATTAAGAAGCTTGCACAGGATAGAGTAGCAGGGAGATCTGCATCAAACCAGTCTCAGGACTGAGGACCACAACAACAACAACAACAACAACCAGCTCGTGAACTTAACTGTAGCTAGATGTCTTCGCTCAATTGTATCTTTCCTCGTAGTAACCTCGCGACGTGTGGAAGAGGGTACATTAGAGTGAGCAGCCTACACTGACTCGACAAAATAGTGCTGCGTGCACAGTCTTGCTCTCAGTAGGTATGCCGCGCGTAGTGGCTTTAAGAACAACGAGTCGCTCTCATTCGAGTGCTGCGATGGACCAGTACTGTAATACCCCTTGTGCTGGATGCGAAACCTCGTATTTTTGTCTGCCCTAAGGCTTCTGTCTTCCAGCCTGTTGGAAGAGATACACTTGGAATGTTACATAGGGAGAGATGTGGGCCACTAAGTGCTGAAGTCCCAAGGGTTTTATGTATTTACATTCTTTATCCTAAATTTGGAAAGGTTTTGTTGTATTAGCGACATGGCTCTAACCGAGCAGTGCCTGAGTTTACATTCTTTACTGTTTACGTTATATATGTTTTAAGTTTGAGAGTTCTTCAAATACTTCAGTTGCCAATTTAATGCTCTGAAAACATTGTGAAACGTCCCCTTTGAACAATTATACATGACAGTCCTTTACCTGACACACAATATTTTTTAGCGCAACGCAATCTGACTTTCAAAAAAACCCCTACGAAAGAATGGCCCTGACTAACATTAACCTATACGTTTCACAAATCACTTACCTCACAAAAATCTTCGCTGTTCAAGCTACTGCAATACAGCGAGCGCCACTACTGCCAGCTAAATAAAAGATTCAAACTACTGAAGGCACTAACTACTGATAGGGATAGTTAGCAAATGAAAGATATTAATAGAGAACAAACAATGTATTTACCTTGATATCATCATATATAAATATAGCAGTTCGTGACAAATTTCAAAACTCCGCCATCTCTCTCCCCACATCCACCACTGCTGGCGGCTCACCTCCAACTGCGCAACGCTACGCGCTGTTCACATCCAGCTGCCGCTGCCCAACACTACAATGGCAGACAACAATGCAAACTAGACACAGACTGCACACAGCACAGCCAGTGATTTTCATACAGAGGTGGCGTTACCAATAAAAAAAACCTAAACAGCCTACTTACAATTGTAAAATTGCAGCATCGTACCAGGCGATCTGCACGTCAAGAATATTGTGGGAATAGACTATCTGCTTTTTACTTCGAACTGTTGAGCTAGTCTGCGAGGGATTAGCAGAGCGGTCTAGGGCGCTGCAGTCATGGACTGTGCGGCTAGTCCCGGCGGAGGTTCGAGTGCTCCCTCGGGTATGGGTGTGTGTGTCTGCCCTTAGGATAATTTAGGTTAAGTAGTGTGTAAGCTTAGGGACTAAAAACCTTAGCAGTTGAGTCCCATAAGATTTCACACACATTTGTAAGTTTGTTGAGCAAGTCTTTCTGATTCTTCTCCGTTGTGTGTAAGGTTGACGGCAGGAAATTAGTGTAAATTAGAATGTCGGAAAAACTACGCAACGCCAAGTCTCATAACACATCTCTATGTCGACAGTGAAATATTATGGCGTCAATCTTAAGAAATACACTACTGGCCATTAAAATTGCTACACCAAGAATAAACGCAGATGATAAACGGGTATTCATTGGACAAATATATTATACTATAAATGATATGTGATTACATTTTCACGAAATTTGGGTGCATAGATCCTGAGAAATCAGTACGCAGAGCAACCACCTCTGGCCGTAACAACGCCCTTGACACGCCTGGGCATTGAGTCAAACAGCGCCTGTAAAGCGTGTACAGGTGCAGCTGCCCATGCAGCTTCAACACGATGCCACAGTTCTTCAAGAGTAGTGGCTGGAGTATTTTGAAGAGCCTGTTGCTCGGCCACCATTGATCAGACGTTTTCAATTGGTGAGAGATCTGGAGAATGTACTGGCCAGGTCAGCAGTCGAACATTTTCTATATCCAGAAAGGTCTGTACAGGAACTGCAACATGCGGTCGTGCATTATACTGCTGAAATGCAGGGTTTCGCAGGGATCGAATGAAGGGTAGAGCCACGGGTCGTAACACATCTGAAATGTAACGTCCACTGTTTAAAGTGCCGTCAATGCGAACAAGAGGTGACGGAGACGTGTAACCAATAGCACCCCATACCATAACGCCACGTGGTACGCCAGTATGGCGATGCCGAATACACGCTTTCAATGTGCGTTCACCGCGATGTCGCCAAACACGGATGCGACCATCATGATGCTGTAAACAGAACCTGGATTCATCCGAAAAAATGACGTTTTGCCATCAGTGCACCCAGATACGTCGTTGAGCACACCATCGCAGGCGCTCCTGTCTGTGATGCAGCGTCAAGGGTAACCGCAGCCATGGTCTCCGAGCTGATTGTCCATGCTGCTGCAAACGTCATCGAACTGTTCGTGCAGATGGTTGTTGTCTTGCAAACGTCCCCATCTGTTGCCTCAGGGATCGAGTCGTGGCTGCACGATCCGTTACAGCCATGCGGATAAGATGCCTGTCATCTCGACTGCTAGTGATACGAGGTCGTTGGGATCCGGCACGGCGATACGTATTACCCTCCTTAACCCACCGATTCCATATTCTGCTAACAGTCATCGGATCTCGACCAACGGGAGCAGCAATGTCGTGATACGATAAACCGCAATCGCGATAGGCTACAATCCGACCTTTATCAAAGTCGGAAACGTAATAGTACACATTTCTCCTCCTTACACGAAGCATCACAACAACGTTTCACCAGGAAACGCCGGTCTACTGCTGTTTGTGTATGAGAAATCGGTTGGAAACCTTCCTCATGTCAGCACGTTGTAGGTGTCACCACCGGCGACAACCTTGTGTGAATGCTCTGAAAAGCTAATCATGTCACAGCATCATCTTCTTGTCGGTTAAATTTCGCGTCTGTAGCAAGTCATCTTTGTGGTGTAGCAGTTTTAATGACCAGCAGCATATTTGTGTAAGAAATGTAGATAAATCAACTGGCGAGAATAGACTTCGAGGAACATGTGGAAATTTTCCTGAGGTTCAAGAGCAGCCATTGTGATATTTTTTTACAGATAGAAGGTAATTTAACCGCTAAGGCGTAAAAGAGTCAGCTACAGTGCAATTAAATATAAGTAAAGGCTACAAAAGATTAAATGAATAGAAGTTCGTGAAATGTGAACTGTTTTTCATTCGCAACTATCTTTACTGGACTGTGAAAGCGCTTACATGTACACGCATGACAATCGACCCCCGTAATGAATGAGCACGGGTTCGAGCCTGCACACGGTCCTAGTTCCTTTCAAAGGAACTGTTTCAATTTTATCAGTAATTTTCCCCTGATCTGACGCCAGCATTTAAAAATCATCGGAGTGTACTGCTGCGCCTACCACGTAGTCACGTCTTGTCTATAGGGAAGCTATAAAAATACAGGACGTTTGGAAGAGCGACGTAGTGTGGCAACATCAGCGGAGCGAAACAGGAGACAGCGGCAGTGATCCAGCTCAGTCGTCTTTCACATTATGGTCACTATGGAAACTCAATTAATGTAGAAATACTTTCAAAACTTCCTAGTTAAGCTCTGTCCTGATCAAAGATACTTTGGCATTGAAGAGGCACACAGATTTTTAGTATTACACATTGCATATAGCAGAAGTTTATTGTTTTGTGAGTAGTAAGTAAATATACAAACATTAAAAGAGGTGACTGCGACGGGAGTCCAGTTTTGAGTGAATTTTGTGCGTAATATGATATATATATGTTGTTTAACCTATGTTGTGTAACATTTTTGCAAGCTTTGCTGTGGGGCTGGTCGTCATTGTGAGAGCTGACCAGACTGGTCCATTACAGATGAATATCATGAGATGTCAATATGTCGTACAGGCAAGTGCAGGTAGTGTTCTTCCACTGCAGTTCAACTGTACCAGTCTCCTCCTACTAAAAAGCAGAACATTGTTTTTTTTTTCAATGTAGTGAATGCAGTAATTAGCGACATAGTGCGTTTTAATGTATAGATTTAAAGTGCATACACTATTGTCTGTACTGTTAAGTTGGGTTGATCGTTGGAGGGACCTTTAAGATCCAATAATAAATTTAGGTTATAGTTTAGACCGGTTCACAGAACAGAAAAACGCAAGGTGAAAAATAATCAAATATTGAGTCCATTCCTGAAGGTTTTTTGGGAGCAGAGGCAACAGCTTCGCCGCAGGCAATCATGGATCCATTAACGGATATCTCAAGGTAGTTATAAATTTTAGCCACGACTGTTACTGATGTTAATATACGAATTAAGCCAATCTGAAATGAAAACCAAGGTAGAGAACGTTGTAACTAAGCAAGATATGGAGTCAATTACTGTGTGTGATACTGATATAGCTAGAAGACAAGACCAAAGGTCGAATGAAATAATGCAACTGCGTCACGCACAGGAACTATTTTCGAACGAACTGACCAAGGTTGCACAACAGACTGAAGACATAAGCAAGCGCCAGAATACTGTCGTATCTGCAACATATCAGTTAAATATGACTACTAACAGTTTGTCATTAGGATATCAGAAACTCATTCCTGAGTAATTTAACAGACAAGTTTTTCAGGGGCTGTATGCAGAAGCTGAATTTTTTCGGGTATAATGATGGTGTAGAACTAAAAGAGAAACTCTGTGTAGATACAAATAAATGTGACGGTCATTATCCAACATACCGATCTCTGTATTAGAAGTAAATATTAAAGGACTTCCTGGTACTGTGGTTTTGGACGCTGGTGCTTCGGTAAATGCGATCTCCCCAATATCTTTGAAAGGTTGTCTTAAGGAAAGGAGTTGTGTACTTCCACTGCAGACAATTGTAGGTTAGATGATGGTTGGAGCTGTCGGCACTCTGTCGCAGACTGTGAAGATACGAATGATGCTTACACTAAGACTGCGAAATGTAGCTATTGCCGCTCGGGATTAGCGGAGCGGTCTGGGGAGCTGCAGTCATGGACTGTGCGACTGGTCCCAGCGGAGGTTCGAGTCCTCCCTCGGGCATGGATGTGTGTGTGTGTGTTTATCCTTAGGATAATTTAGGTTAAGTAGTGTGTAAGCTTAGGGACTGATGACCTTAGCAGTTAAGTCCCATACGATTTCACACACATTTGAACATTTGTAGCTATTCAGTGCACGTTGTTACTAATTAATAAATTGAGGTCGACTGCATCTTAGGATGGGAGGGTATATACGGTAAGGGCGGAAGAATCCATTTCTCTGTTAGAAAGTTTATAATTAAGTTAGAGGGCGCCGAATTCAACTAGACTCGTTGAGAAAGGAAAGGAAGAATGAACGATACTGCAAAGGGTCATGCATAAAGTTGGATAATGACCATAACAGAAGGTCTTCCAACGAAGTGGAACAAAAGGAGAATATAGGCAGTTTGAATGATCACGTCGGCCCGCAGCTCGTGGTCGTGCGGTAGCGTTCTCGCTTCCCACGCTCGGGTTCCCGGGTTCGATTCCCGGTGGGGTCAGGGATTTTCCCTGTCTCGTGATGGCTGGGTGTTTTGTGATGTCCTTAGGTTAGTTAGGTTTAAGTAGTTCTAAGTTCTAGGAGACTGATGACCATAGATGTTAAGTCCCATAGTGCTCAGAGCCATTTGAACCATTTGAATGATCACGTCCATAACAAATCAGAAGAAACCTAGAATCTCACAAAAGATCAGAAGAAACAGTGAGCAAAGTTGATTAATAATTATTATAAACTCTTCGAGGAAAGGCCACGACTCATTAAAGGATACAATTGTCACCTCAAAGTTTTCCATACCAAACCTTCAAACATAACTTTTATCCCATATCGTGGAAGCTCAAATCGGCAACAGAAAAGGAAATTGATCGCATGATTTCGGAGGATTTTATCGAACCCTTGATCAGCCCCTATGGTATACAACTCTTAGTGGCAGCGATGGAAAAGTTCGCCTAGAACTGCGATCGCCTGGTCATGAACAAAATTATTGTTCCATTACACACATATTCAGAGAACATGAACCAGTTGTTTCAAAACTTTCACGGCGTGCAGTACCTAACCAGTATTGAAATGTGTGCTTTGTACTGGCAACTAAGTTTTGATCAAACCTCAGTGAAGTATACAGCATTCCTCTATACAGGGAGAAGCTGTCACTTGTGAGTCCTTCCGTTCGGCATTAAAAGTGCGTGTTGGAAAATTTATACAGACCCTGGGCTATGTACTAGGACCTGCTTGTGACGTCATCTGACTTCATTTGCGGATGATTTGTTGATAGACACATCGACCTAGCAGGAAAATATGGAATTATTAGCTTGTGTACAGGAACCTTTTAGGGAGATCGAAGTAACAGTAATCTTGCCAAAATCGCATTTCCTGTTGAAGATCAAGTTCCTAGGTCACTAAATTGATTCCTAAGGAATTTTCCCGGACTCGGAAAAGATACATGCAATTGAGAACTTTCTGGCGCCAGGGGCTAAGACACAGCTCAAAAGGTTTCTCGATTTCGCTTCGTTTTTCCGTCGTGTGTTCGGGATCAGTCGTTGAATGCTGAAGAATTTTTGAATCCTCTGCTTAAAAACGTAGCATGGCAGTGGATAAATGAATGTCAACAAGAATTCAATGATGTAATCAGAGCATTAGTGAATTCGAGATCATTATATCGTCTGGATATATCGTTGGACTTAGGTTAGCTGATGGATGCATCCTCTGTCGGGCTGAATGCGTGTCTATTTCAAACAAGAGGAACTGACGGAATACTGACATTTTGCCCTGTAGTACTCGCCAGTAGGACCTTGTGTCCATGTGAGCGATCTTACGAGACTACAGAGCAAGAAGCACTGGTTGTTGTTTTGAGCTTTCCGCAAATTTAACTGTTATCTCTACAGATCACATACACCTGTGTAATGTTATCACCAAACTTTAACATTTGTTAACTTTTAAGATGTAACGTTCAAGACTTTCAAGATGGATATTGACGTTACAGGTGTATAATTTTAAGATTTAATATATTAGTGGAAAGGAGAGTTTAGATGCGAATGCCCTATTTCGATTTCCTGAAGGACTCAATCACGAAATAGCTGTAGAAGAACAAACAAAGGATTTTATTACTCTGCTAATTCAAGATCAGTTGAATCGAAGGTATTCCTTGGAATTATTCTTTAGTATTGCTGGATTGCAAGAACAAGATGATGAGTGGTCGAAGTTCGGCAATTACAGCAGTGGTAACACGTCTTACAAAAGTTCTGCAAAATAGTAGATCAAGTCCGTTTCATGCGAGGAGTGAAAATGCGAAGAAAGGGTGTTTTTACATTCTTAGTGACTGTGGAAAGAGACATACGGTAAACACATCAAGAATAGTGCCATTTTGGGGTTAGTGAGAGCACAGACAAGTTAAGAGCCTACTGTTACTTCCAAAAACTCATGCACAAGGTGCTGGAAGAGTTTTACTCTTGTCAGTTATGTCAAAAGATGAAGCCACACAACCGTGGCAGTAAGGATACATTGCATTCAATAGTACCGGACAAGTCTCCAGACGTCCTTTGTGTGGATGTTTGCGGTCCATTGTCTGCACCGGAGGTGCCTATAAGTACCGGGTGATCAAAAAGTCTGTATAAATTTGAAAACTTCATAAAACACGGAATAATGCAGATAGACAGGTAAAAATTTACACACATGCTTGGAAAGACATGGGGTTTTATTAGAACCAAAAAAATACAAAGTTCGCAAAATGTCCGACAGATGGCGCTGGACAGCAAAACGTCAGTACTGCTACCGTGACGGGTGAGAGGTACGCCGATATGTTACAGAATCGCATCATCCCCAGCCTGGCTCATAAACACCTGCTGGAACGTACGATGTTTATGCAGGATGGCGCTCCACCCCATATTGCTAGACGCGTGAAAGATCTGTTACGCGCGTCGTTTGATGATGATCGTGTGCTCAGCCGCCACTTTCATCATGCTTGGCCTCCCAGGTCCCCAGACCTCAGTCCGTGCGATTATTGGCTTTGGGGTTACCTGAAGTTGCAAGTGTATCGTGATCGACGGACATCTCTAAGGATGCTGAAAGACAACTTCCGACGCCAATGCCTCACCATAACTCCGGACATGCTTTACAGTGCTGTTCACAACATTATTCCTCCACTATAGCTATTGTCGAGGAATGATGGTGGACATATTGAGCATTTCCTGTAGAGAATATCATATTTGATTTGTCTCACTTTGTTATGCTAATTATTGCTATTCTGATCAGATGAAGCACCATCTGTCGGACATTTTTTGAACTTTTGTATTTTTTTTGGTTCTAATAAAACCCCATGTCATTCCAAGCATGTTTGTCAATTTGTACCTCTCTGTCCCCATTATTCAGTGATTTATTCAGTTTTCAAATTTGCTTTCTTTGATGTCTTCACGTAAAAGTGTATCAATTACAGACAGCAAACAGTGAACCAATTCTAAATCTATTACTTGACGACGTCGTGTAGCGTGTTGGCAAGGCAAATGCAGTACTGTCGGGTAATGTTTCCAGTTTTACCTGTTTTGCTTATAGAAATGCATTATACAGAGTGTGTGTTTAGCAAATACAAACCTCAAGGTAGCATCCCGAAGGGAGTCCAGTGGGATGGATTATGAGAGAGCTAAACAAATTTATGGACACCTATTGCCATGCCCAACGAACTGTGTACATTGACTACCTGGGGAAATTTGAAGATTCATGAGCAATTTGCCCAGTACTACCAGAAATTTCACAGCAGCATAATTGATGTTTCGTCAAGAAGAGCGGAGTGAGAGGGTAGATGAAATCCCCAACCTACCGAAGGTGAATCCTCATTGGGAAGAAAAGGTTAGAAATGCCCTGGTTAATCTCACAGAGAAGGCGAGAGTACTTAAACGAGCATATGATCGAAGAAGATTGCGGAAGCTAGGTTCAAATGGTTCAAATGGCTCTGAGCACTATGGGACTTGACATCTATGGTCATCAGTCCCCTAGAACTTAGAACTACTTAAACCGAACTAACCTAAGGACATCACACACATCCATGCCCGAGGCAGGATTCGAACCTGCGATCGTAGCAGTCGCGCGGTTCCGGACTGAGGGCCTAGAACCGCTAGACCACCGCGGCCGGCCGGAAGCTAGGTTTTAATATCGGAGAACTAGTGAAAGGTGGCTACACTGAGTCACAGCGCCAGAGATTGCGCCAAAGAGTTTTATTCCGCCGCCTCCACTGGCAGTGCTTGTTCAGAAGTTGTGGTGGTTAGTGCTTTGATGAGAGGATGTTGATAGCTGTACTATTGGAGACCATGTCGTGTGCAGTTGTTTTGATGGGCTAGACAGCAGATGATGCTCGAATGGAGATGTTGTAATGATCAGAGTGTATTTTTAGTCAATATATATGAAGGTAAAAAACATTTTTATTTTTTTTTAAATTTCCTAACTAACAATGCCTCTTGGTCACAGGTTCAGTCAACAAAGCATCTGGCTTGTGTTCATGTATTAGACTGTAATTCGCGTTTCTATGTGCAATTATAGTGTTTCAGTTTTATTTAATTAATTCAGTGTAAATGGTATTTAAAATATCTTGTCTTATTGAGGAAGAACCGTGCCAGATGTGTACGTTTAATCACACTTCCACACACAGAACAGTTACACTTGTGCTTTGTTGTTCGTAGTTTTTGTTTCGTAGCTTTTATAGTTGCTGGGGACTTAATTAATTAATTGTGGTAACTGAAGTTTCCTTTGATTCTTTGTTGTTATTCTATGCTGTCAGATTGCTACTAATACTAGTCAGGGCCAACCGGTTACGAGACAGCGTAACCGGACAGCTACTAAATCAAAAAATTAAAATTATTTGCATTGTAAATAATTAAGCCCCCATGCACTAGTACTCTTGGAAACACACCGTAAGTCTTCGCTGTTAACTAAGGAAAACAAAAAATAGCAACTTCTGTACATTGAGCCACTTACGATTTTGAGAATCGTGTATACTTGGTTATCTGGGAACAAACCGAATGAAAAGGCTTTATCCTCATCAAGATTGAAGAAATATTTCTCTTAATATAACCTAGACTTATCCATGAACTAATACGGAAGTAGATGAGATAATGATTAATTAAAGTTTAATGATTTTTTATATAGTCAGATATAATGATTTTCTTTGAAAGACAGTAGCGTAAGTTAATGAATGTTTCATTCACAGAGCTCAGCAACAAGGATGGTCTGAATATTGTTATCTTATATGTGTAATGACATGTTATAATGTCAAATATGTTCCTGTGGTCTAGGGGCAGCGTCTTTGATAAGTAGTCAAACCGTATTCGATCCTAGGTTCGAAAGCCACCACCGCTCATATTCTGAGTAATAATCAGCATTGGTGGCCGAAGACTTCTGGCGTAAGAAGCCACTCTGTTTGTGGCAACGGCCTTGTCAAAGAGGTTCAGGGCACCGTCCTGTCTTTGTGGTGGGAAACTGTCCCTAGAGGTGGAAGAACCAGCAATGATCTACGGCATAAGGATGTAGAAGGCAATGGAAACCACTGCATTAAAGACACATAACGTGTATACACAGGACAGTAACTGAAAAAGCGTCATGATGATCTCCCCATTGGGGAAAGATTCTCGAATAGTCCCCCATTTGGATCTCTGGAAGGTGAACATGAGAAGAAGATTGAATAAGCAACGAATGGATAACCTTCTACGAATCGGGGTGATGAACGTCAAAAGCTTGAACGTGGTAGGGAAGCTTGAAAATCTGAAAATGGGAATCCAAAGGCTCAATCTATATATAGCAGGCCCAGTGAAGTGAAATGGAAAAAAGACAAGGATTCCTGGCCAGCTGAGTAAAGGTAATATCAACAGTAGTAGAAAATGGTATGAAAAGGAAGTTAGGGCAGACAGTGTGTTACTGTGAATGGTTCAGTGATAGGGCTGTTCTTATCAGAATCGGCAGCAAACCAACATCGACAACGATAGTTCAAATGGTTCAAATGGCTCTGAGCACTATGGGACTTAACGTCTGAGGTCATCAGTCACATAGAACTTAGAACTACTTATACCTAACTAACCTAAGGACATCACACACATCCCTGATCGAGGCAGAATTCGAACCTGCGCCGTAGCGGTCGCGCGGTTCCAGACTGTAGTGCCTAGAACCGCTCGACCATCCCGGCCGGAAATAGTTCAGGAATACATGCCGATGGCGCAAGCTGACGATGAAGATACAAAGAAAGGATATGAGACTATTGAAAGGGTAATACAGTACGTAAATGAAATTCTAATAGTCATTGGGGACTGGAATGCAGTTGTAGGGGAAGGAGTAGAAGAAAAAGCTACAGGTGAATATGGGCATCGTACTAGGAATGAGAGATGAGAAAGACTGATTGATTTCTGTAATAAATTTCTGCTAGTAATAGCGAACACTCCGCTCGAGAATCATAAGAGGAGGAGGCATACTCGGAAAAGGCCGTGTGATACGGGAAAATTTCAGTTAGATTACATCATTATCAGACAGAGATTCCGAAATCAGATACTTGATTGTAAGGCGTACCCAGGAGCAGATATACATGCGGATCGCAATGTAGTAGTGATGAAGAGCAAATTGAAGTTTAACAGATTAGTCAGGAATAATCAATAAGCAAAGAAGTAGTATGTAGTAGTACTAAGGAATGACAAGATACAGTTAATGTTCTCTAAAGCTGTAGATTTAGTAATAAGGAATAGTTCACCAGGCAGCATAGTCTAAGATGGACATCTCTAAAAAGGGCAATCGCAAAGGTGGAAAGAAAAACATAGTACAAAGAAGGTAACTGCGAGAAACCATGTGTAACAGAAGAAATACTTGAGCTGATCAATGAAAGAAGGAAGCACAAAAATGTTCCGGGAAATTCAGGAATTCATAAATTCAAGTCACTGAGGAATGAAATAAATAGTATATTGAAGACAAAACGATATGGCTGCTTGAAGAATGTTAAGAAACAGGAAAGAAATTACTGTCGCAAGGACTGACTCAGCATATAAGAAAGTCTAAACAACTTTTAGTGAAATGAAAAGCAAGGATGTTAACAGTAAGAGTGCAACAGGAATCCCACTATTAAATACAGTGGAGAGAGCGGATCGGTGGAAGCAATACATTGAAGGCCTCTAAGAGGGGATAGTGCAGCCTGTTGTGATAGAAGAAGAAACAGGAATCGTTTTGGAAGAGATAGGGGATTCAGTATTATAATCAGAATTTAAGGGAGCTTTGCAGGAATGAAGATCAAATAAGGAAGAAGGGATACATGACATTCCATCAGAATTCCTAAAATCATTGGGGGAAGTGGCCACAAAACGACTATTCACGCTGGTATGTAGAATGTATCCGACTTTCGGGAAAATATCATCCACACAATTAAGAAGACTGCAAGATAATTATCGCACAATCAGTCAAACAGCTCATGCATCCACGTTACTGACAAGGATAATACACAGAAGAAGGGAAAAGAAAATTGAGTATGTGGTAGATGACAATCAGTTTGGCTTTAGGAAAGGCAAAGGCATCAGAGAGGCAATTCTGATGTTACGGTTGACTATGGAAACAAGAGTTAAGATAAATCAAGACACGTTCATAGGATTTGTCGACATGGAAATAGCTTTCGAGAATGTAAAATGGTGCTAAAAATATAGGGGTAAACCACAGGGAGCGACGGGTAATATACAACACTTACAAGAGCCAAGAGCGAAAAATAAGAATGGACGACCAAAATCGAAGTGCTGGGATTAAAAAGGTGTCAGACAGGGATGTCGTCTTTCGCCCCTACTGTTCAGTCTATACATTGAAGAAGCAATGATGGATATAAAAAAGAGTTCAGGAGTGTAACTAAAATTTAAGGTGAAAGGATATCA
Source organism: Schistocerca serialis cubense (assembly GCF_023864345.2). Taxonomy (NCBI): domain Eukaryota; kingdom Metazoa; phylum Arthropoda; class Insecta; order Orthoptera; family Acrididae; genus Schistocerca; species Schistocerca serialis. Next base: position 450,153,728 of record NC_064644.1, read on the forward strand.
ATGACACGATTCGCTGATGATATTGCTATCCTGAGTGAAAGTGAAGAAGAATTACAAGATCTGCTGTTCAGAATGAACAAGCTAATGAGCACAGAATATGGACTGAGAATAAAGCTAAGAAAGATGAAAGTAATAAGAAGTAGTAGAAACGATAACAGCATGAAACTTAATACTATGATTGATGCTCTCGAAATAAATAATGTCAAGGAATTCTACTAAATAGGCAGTAAAACAACCAATGACGGACGGAGCAAGGAGGACATCAAAAGCAGACTAACACTGGTAAGAAGGACATTCCAGCCCAAGAGAAGTCTACTGGTATCGAACTTGGGCCTTAATGTGAAGAAGCAGTTTCTGAGAATATATGTTTGGAGCACAGCACCGGACTGTGGGAAAACCGGAACAGGAGATAATTGAAGCATTCTGCGCAGAATGGGAGAGGATAGGAATATGTGGAGGACACTGACAAGGAGAACGGACAATGATAGAAACCCTGTTAAGACTTCAGGGGATGAATTCCATGATACTAGAGAGAGCTGTAGAGAGCAAAAACTGTAGAGGAAGGTAGAGACTGGAATATATACCCAGCGAATTATTGAGGACGTAGGTTGCAAGTGATACTCAGAGATGTAGAGGTAGGCACAGGAGAGGAATTCGTGGTGGGATGAATCTAACCAGTCAGAAGACGGATGACTAAAAAAAAAAAAAAAAAAAAAAAAAAAAAAAAAAAAAAAAAAAAAAAAAACGAGAAGTGTGTATTTTTATGTCAGCTAGTGTTGAAACTTCCCCTTTGAACAATTTTATATATGACTGTGCTTAAACTGACACACAATATTTTGTTAGCGCAACGCAATCTGACTTTCAAAAAAATCCCTACGAAAGAATGGCCCTGACTAACATTAAACTATACCTTTCACAAATCACTTACCTCACAAAAATCTTCGCTGCTCAAGCTACTGCAATACAGCGAGCGCCACTACTGCCAGCTAAATAAAAGATTCAAACTATGGAAGGAACTAACTACTGATAGGGATAGTTAGCAAATGAAAGATATTAATAGAGAACAAACAATGTATTTACCTTGATATCATCATATATAAATATAGCAGTTCATGACAAATTACAAATCTTCGCCATCTCTCTCCCCACATCCACCACTGCTGGCGGCTCACCTCCAACTGCGCAACGCTACGCGCTGTTCACAGCCAGCTGCCTAACACTACAATGGCGAGTATTACAACAATGCAAATCAGCCACAGACTGCACACAGCACAGCCAGTGATTTTCATACAGAGGTGGCGTTACCATAAAAAAACCTAAACAGCCTGCTTACATAGAGAAAACATAAACAGCCTACTTACATAGCCCCCATGCTCCCCACAAAAAATTTTTTTTACAAATGGTGTTGGGCACTGGCCAATACAGATTTAAAAATTTTTTTTTTCATAATTACAATAACAAAGAAATCAAATGCACACACTTATTGATACAATGTTGGTCAAAAGCTAAAATTTTCTCACAGTCTGTAAAGACAGTCCTGATTCATCACAGTAAAATTACAGTGTTTTTCCTTTTTTTTTCAAAGTCTGAACAGTAAAAGAAAATGCACACAGAAGTAGTGGATTTCCATGCAGTCTTGAAGAAGTAGTGTTGTCCTTCCAACGGAAAGACAGTGCTGACTCGACATGCATACAGGTAATGGGCCACAACAGAGTAAACCCACAGCAGAGTCAGTTGACGTTTTGAAGAATATTGGTAGTTAGGTCATCACAGAGCAGACCCACTGTAGTCCTGGTAGAGATTACGGTATTGGTGGGCCACCAGAGGTGCAGACCCACTGCAGTCCTTGTAGAAATAATGGCATGGTGGGTCATCATAGATGCAGACCCACTGTAGTCCTTGTAGAGATAATGGTACTGGTGGGTCATCAAAGATGCAGACCCACTGTAGTCCTTGGAGAGATAGCCAGCAGCCATCTGTTGTGACTGTGCAGGTGCACAATCACCGTTGAAGAGTCTTGCGGATAATATAGCAAGTCCATAAACCACCACTTATGCACTCACAAAGTTTTTGAAATTGTCCTTAGAACCAGCAATGCTGTTATCCAGTCCCTTGCTGAATCATTAACACACGTGCAAACACTATCAGTCCCTACTTCTCACATATTGTCCATATACTATGACCAACAGAAACGTGTGCAGTGAAATGTAACTTACAAGTTAATAATATCATGAACTGGTGACAATTACAATTTTATAACATAAGAATACAATAACAAAGGTACAAAACACATCATTAAAAACATAATAATACAGATAACGTTTGTAGTAATAGGGGCTTTACAAAAGAATAGAAATAAACATATACATCAGTGTTACAGGAATTATGACATAAGTAAATACATAAAAGATCAGAATAACTTTTGAAACATCAACTTTACACATGAGCATTAAAACAAAACAGAATTAATAATGTCTAACATCTTTACAAAGTAAATAACATATTATTAACGCAAATTATATTTGAGGATAACAGTATTCCTCATCTTAGTTCATGTAGCTGAGTATGAGAAAAATTCTACAACAAAAGTCTGATGAGGTAAACATATAAAGACAGGAAGAACATATATACACAAGGGTACCCAAACACATAGTGGGATAACACAAAAGGAAAGGACAGGGTTTGTTTCATTGCAGTATTTTGCAAACAAAACTTTCTTTGCTTCTTGGAGATCTCCCTTCATTCATCATTATTCCCAAAAGTCCTATCTAAGCCTGCTTTCTGTATTTTGTTCATATCCTCTGTCAAAAACAGTTTTTCTCTCTGCTTTCTGTATTCTGTTCACATCCTCTGTCAATAATAGTTTTTCTCCACTGTACAGTATCCTTTTTATTTTGCCAGACCATTTTCTGATAGCTTCTCAATGCATTTCTTATAAATTTATAATAGTTAGTTTCTTATATAGTCTCCTCTTAAGCTAACTTAAATCTACTGAGCTCAGATACTAAACTAAGGGACGAGGCAATGCAGCAGCACATAACAAATTAACACAAACAGCAATGCAAAAAAATTGGAAAATTGCAAAGCAAGCTACAGTAAATATAAATTACCAAGCAATGCAACATTACAACTAACATGAGCCAATGTACAGTAGCAAGAAAAATAAGTCAGTAGTAAAATTAGCTTAACAGAGTAACACAATTTAAAATTCAGTAGCACTATGCCTGGCAAACAGCAGCAGCAAATATAAAAAATATAAAAAATATAAAACTTATATCTATACATGACAAAGCTCAAGCAGAAAAAATATTACAGTAAAAACAACAATGCAGATAAGGGAAATGTATATTCACATCTTAATATCTATGTGATTAAAGTGGTGCACCACAACAACTGATTGTAAAAAGAAATATTACCATGTACTTGAAAAGAAAATTATGTGTTACTGTTACTAGTTCCTTCTTATTGTTCTTTCCTTTCCAAGTGCTCCTTTTTTAAAGAATGTGGATCATAAAATAATTATTTAATAGATCTGTTGACAGAAAGTGTTCACATTAGCAAATGCATTTCATTTTATAAAAGCAATGCTGCAACACAGCTGGAAACCAGATATCAAATGAAATAAGCAACTATGAAAAGCAAAGCATAAAAATATCATTCAGTAGTCATGTGACATTTCGTAAGTCAGTAGCTCTCAACTCTCATAGAAAGACACTTGTCATAATCAAGTGTGCTGATGTACGAATATTTCCCATCAGTTCATAAGCATTGCAGTAATTAGCACAAAGTACGAGTAATCATATGTTTTCAGGTAATGAGCGTGTAATATTTGCGATGCTTTCTACAAAGGAATGTCAATAGCAAGGTTAATGGAAGTAATGAGGGTGTCACATTTGCAATACTTTCTCTAAAGGAATGTCAATGGCGAGGATAAAGGCCTGCCTTTTTTTCTACCTGTGCTTCCGGAAAGGCACACCCTAATGGCTTGTTCTCCAGGTGTTTGACACAGCTGTGTGCCCACGACGCATTACGTGCAGGTGGTCACTTAACTTTCTTACGGAAATATTTACGACAGCAGTTTCCGCTACAGTGACAGTCTCACATAAAAGTATTTCACAGGTCAAGAATTAGCGTTGCAAATCTGTAGAAAGAAAATCCTATGAATATAACGTTGTCCAAAAACTTTTCGCCGGCATTGTGATACATTCACACATTTACACACATTTCATAACTCTTAAAGTACGATTCTTGGTTTCCAACATCCTTTTTCACAAGTCAAGAGTCCCTACCCACTATTCATTACTCCTTACCTTATTACACATATACGTATCCATCGACACTCGTCAATATTTCGTCATTATAAATATGAAGCATAATCAAATAACTCATATAGCCTCAGCCTATTAATCATAAACATACCTCAGCAGCATAATACACATCGTCGTCGTAAAAATAACATCATAACACCTCAGTCAAATCTCAAAATCGTCGTAGCTTCCTCCAATAATTAAAAAAATTCTCTGCTCATGTCAAAAGTGTCATCTGCCTCAGACGTACTTTAAAAATCATGAATCCATACCAAATACATCATTCAAAGCTCTCATAGTATCACAATGGTTCCGAAAAAATATGAGCATTTCACAAAGTACAGACAAAATACAATTTCATAAGTGTGAAGTTATCCAACTGTGTAATTGCGTAAACATCTGTCACTGATGTAATAAAAAAAGTTTATCTCTCAGTTACATGATCAGATAGCTGTGTAATTTGTGTGTTAGAGAAATATGGTACCGATGTGTAAAGTTGTATAAGCAAATACCATATTAGCTAGGGTTCCTTGTGGTTGCCAAACACATGGTACACAAAGTAGGCGTATACCCCCCTGAGGATTAATGTAATTATACCCTCAGGTGTTACTGATTACAGCAATGGAATGAAATATATCACAGAAAACCCTTGTCTCATTGTACTTCAAATATCTTAAAAAAATAAATGTTTTAAGTGCGAAATTAATCACTCAAATACGTGTACTGTAGCGCTAAATGTGCGTCTTGTTGCAACATAATCTGTGTGGAAATGTCGTAGTTATCGTCCTCCGAAAGCTAAGTTCTGCAGAAGTCAATGTACTTACCTCATAATACACAAAAGTGAAATGCTTTGCGTACAAATGTCTTAGTTATTACGCTTATTGCCGTGATGAGGAAAGTACTGTGCTGTAACGTATTGTTGTGCTACGGAAAAGGCAGTCTCATTGTAGCTATACCACAAAAGTTACTACTTAAACCTGTTTTACTTTCCAGAATAAAACAGCAAACTGTTTAGATGTAAAACAGAAACACTGCAAAAGCAACATTGTAAATTGTCACTCATTAGTAGCGTCGTGATAAAATCGTGTAGCTGTCACATAAACTAACCACTGTGCCATCTGGTATCTCACTGAAAGTACTTTAAATCCAGAATATATTTTCAAGTAAACCAAAATGTTGCATTAAAATCTCATTAGCAGTACTGGTAAATGTTCTAAGTATGTAAGCCTTATAGTCGTTCCATAATCGTGCAACTAACAAGCAAGAATGTACACACACAATAACACTGCGGCGTCTGTTCACTATAACAATGCATTCGTCATTTCTGTTTAAATAAGTTCTCTTGGTTCTTGATTGGATATTTAGCTTCAAACATTATTGTATGTTAACAGATTCCAAGTCTGACAAAGCATACTAGAAATGTAAAGTGAAAAGTTTTATACCAAAGACTAAGTTAAAAAGCAGATTATCTCTCAATAAATGGTTTTACATGTGAAATGTGGTGTAAACCTTTAATCTTCCTAGTACGCAGAGTTTCAACTTCAACGCAATTATCATGTGGTATACGTTGGATTCTGTAAGGTCCATTGTAAACTAGAAAGAATTTGTGACTCAAGTGTTTCTTCTTATGTGACAATGAATGAGCTTTAATGAGAACTTTCTGACCAATATACAACTTCTTTGCATTTGCTTTACCGTGTAGTTTTCTCCTTTTGTCTGCTGCAGATTTTGTATTTTTAAGAGCCAAATCAATTATGTCTTTGTGTCGAAGTTTACGTGTATTCGGGAAAGGTACAAGCTCTCTGATTCTGTTCGGTGGTTCTTCATTCTTCAGTACAAGAGTAGGTGGTAAAGTAGTGGAGTCGTGAGGCATTTCATTCAGCACGTTTTGAAATAAGTGTAAATATCTGTCCCAATGCTGATGCTTTCTGTGACAATAAAGTCTGCAAAGCTTATTGATTTCTTTCATAATCCGTTCAGACGGGTTGCAATGTGGTGAGTACAATGAAATAAAAACGGGTTTGATTTTATGGTTGCGAAGCATGCGTGACCAAACAGCAGATCTGAATTGCGGTCCGTTATCTGAAATGACTTTACTAACGTGTCCAACTTCACGTAAGAAATTTTTAACAAAGGCGTTGGATACAGATTGTCCAGTGGCTTTACGTAACGGAGTGAAAGAAACAAATTTTGAAGTAAGTTCAACAGCGACTAGAACATACGAAAATCCATTAGATGTTCTGACAAGCGGTCCCAAGAGATCAACAGCAGCAAATTCTTTTAATTTAGAAGGAATGATAGGAAACAACGGAGCACGATGTGAGACAGTAGATGGTTTCGCCTTTTGACAAATTTTACAAATAGACAAGACTCTTCGAATTCGCTTTTCCATATTGTTAAAATAACAAGTCGTTCGAAGAATATGATAACATTTTCGTGGGCCAAAATGTGCGTAGCTGAAATGAATGTACCAAATGAGCTTATTAACAAAATCGTCAGGAATGCAAAGTACCCATAGCTTGTCATCAACAGTGCAGCGTTTGAAGGGTATGTTGTTTCTAACCAGGTAATAATGCCGAATCTGAGTGTGTGTCTTTTCATGCCATTTACTTTTGATGTCTTTCCAAATCGGATCTTTATCTTGTTCATGAGCAATGTCTTTTAAAGATGTGGTGATGAAGTTTTCAAAGGCGACTTTCTGAATGTAAAGAATACTGAAATTTTTCTCGAGGTTGCCTTCTTTGTTACTTTTCTCAAGCCCAATCGGTGCGCGTGACAATGCGTCCGCAACAATGTTCTCCTTGCCGGGAATGTAGTATATTGTGAAGCGGAATTCTTGCAGAAACAATGCCCAACGTTTTAACCTGTCATGTTTTAATTTTGAAGACATAAGAAATTTTAATGCACGATGATCACTGTATATGAAACTTCCCCTTTGAACAATTTTATATATGACTGTGCTTAAACTGACACACAATATTTTGTTAGCGCAACGCAATCTGACTTTCAAAAAAATCCCTACGAAAGAATGGCCCTGACTAACATTAAACTATACCTTTCACAAATCACTTACCTCACAAAAATCTTCGCTGCTCAAGCTACTGCAATACAGCGAGCGCCACTACTGCCAGCTAAATAAAAGATTCAAACTATGGAAGGAACTAACTACTGATAGGGATAGTTAGCAAATGAAAGATATTAATAGAGAACAAACAATGTATTTACCTTGATATCATCATATATAAATATAGCAGTTCATGACAAATTACAAATCTTCGCCATCTCTCTCCCCACATCCACCACTGCTGGCGGCTCACCTCCAACTGCGCAACGCTACGCGCTGTTCACAGCCAGCTGCCTAACTCTACAATGGCGAGTATTACAACAATGCAAAGCAGCCACAGACTGCACACAGCACAGCCAGTGATTTTCATACAGAGGTGGCGTTACCATAAAAAAACCTAAACAGCCTGCTTACATAGAGAAAACATAAACAGCCTACTTACAGTGTGTGTGTAGTGATAAATTTTAATTTTTGAAATGATTATTTTCAACTTTTTGTTGACGTTGAGAACGGTTGGTTGGTTGATTTGGGGGGAGTGGACCAGACAGCGAGTTTATCGGCCCCATCGGGTTAGGGAAGGAAGTCGGCCGTGCCCTTCAAAGTAACCATCCCGGAGTTTTCCTGTAGCAGTTTAGGGAAATCATGGAGAACGTAAATCAGGATAGCCGGACGCGGTAATCTTCGTCCTCCCGAATGCGAGTTCAGTTTGCTAACCACTGCGCCATCTCGCTTGGTGATGAAACGGGATTCATTTGTAAATTCAGTTAGCATCTGTGTGATAGTGACAGCTAAATTCCTTTTGCTTAATGTCATTTAGAGTATTTCCTTGAAATGAGAATTTTGCATCACTGTAGTAGTTGATGTTCGGAATTTTTTGAGTTTTGAGCTATAAATTATTAACCTATATCTTTAGGAATACCTGGCCCAGGTGATTTATAGTGGGAGAGTGCTAATCTGTGTCTTGTGCTGACAGTATTTATGTTAGTGTGAGCCATCAGCTCAATTTGTAGCACCCAGAGTAATAGAACATGTCTTATCTGAGTTTTCGCGATCCTGAAGTCGTAATCCAAATCAGACAAATCTTTTCTAAAGCAACGTTTCTGTGATGTATGGTTCAGTAGAATTTGTGTACGTCAGAGTGCAGACTGCTACGAAGATGTGATGACGATACGACTATTCAGCCTAAGGGAATCTGAAGCCAGACTTTGAAATAAAAGGGGTCAATACGCACAATCTGTGGCTGATTGAGTTGTATGCGGAAGATCTTTTGCGTTGTAAGGAATGCACCGCAAATAATAAAACAGTGTGTGGAGAAGTGATAGTATCATGAACGATCAGTAACAACTTTACAGAGAACGACCATGACACCAATGACGTGGAAATAACAGTTCAACCCTTAAGCGAATGGTGACAGTCTTAGGATATGTAGATAGCACTTACTTGTAATTATGTTTGCGATTCAGAGAGGCAAATACATGACAAGTGTGAACTATGCAGTTTTGCTTCCGGAACTGAGTCAGTGCATTTTACTTACAAGTATACGTCTACTTTCCCCATATACCCTACCCTACACTGTTCCGAGTATAATGATACAATCCAGTCTTAAGATTAACGACGTTTTCTGTTCGACAATGGTCATGACATTTGCTGTCAGATAAAGGTCATCAACTGCGAGAAAGAAGCGCTCCGGATGGAGGAGTAATCTGAGACGTTATTGGGAGGAGAGGAGGTACACTGGATATTGTAACTTTTGTCTTCAGCTGAAGACGAGAACAGATGTCGAGGAACACGCGAAAATTTTCCTATTGTTGTAGAGCTGTCATTGTGATATTTCTTAAAGGCAGAACATTATTTAAGCTCTAAGGGGTATGAAAGTCATCTGAAAGCTCTTAAGTAACAGTAACGCCGACAAGTATCATAAATAAATAAAAGTTTGTGAGAAGGTGAGCTATTTTTCATCCACAATGAACTTTACTGGAAAATGTAGGTATTCACTTGTACATGCGTAGATAGTCGTCTCCCTTGATGTATGAGTGCCAGTTCGAGCCTTTACACGGCCCTGTTCCATCGGAATAGGACTCCTTGCATCGGAACTTTTTTATCTTACGCAGTCTGACGCCAGCATTCAAAAATCACGAAGTGTACTACTGCACCTAGCACGTAGTCACGTCTGTCTGTAGTGAAGCTGTGAGCGGCGCGAAGCGAAACAGAGGTGAAACGATCGAACTCAATTGTCTTTCAGATAACGGCTGCTGTTAATATTCAAAAAAGTTGGAAATATTTTCAAAACCTGCTAGGTATGTCCTGATGAAGGGTACTTAAGCATTAAAGAGATTATGCACATCTTTTAGTATTATACATTCCACATAGCAGAAATATTTAAAACTCCATTAATTTATAAGTAGAAAGAGAATATACAAACATTAAACAAGAAGGAGCTGTGCGACTTAAAAGGAAGTTGGTGGGCTAGTTTCTACATCTGAAACATGGCGTCACTTCAAAATTTCGCGTCATTCGCGTAAGAGTGGAGTTAGTAGCGCCACTATTAGGATGCAAATTAGGTTTGCTTTAGATACAGTCTGTAAGGGTCATGAGCGTTAATGTTGCGATTCGACGCGGCTAGTTGACATGAGTCTAGCCTTTGAGGCGACAAAGACGCCGTTATCAAAACCTCACTGAATCTGTACAACGTAGCGTAACAGGGCTACAGGAAGCTGGAGGTTCCTTTCGCAGAGGTGTAGCCACAGTCCATGATTGCTGGCAGTCGTGGTCACGAGAATGTATGGTCGCAAGAAGACCGGGCTTCGGATGGACCACGTGGCGCTACCGAAAAGGAAGACCATCATGTCCGACATATCGCTGTGGCGCAACGTCTTGCATCTGCAGCAGCTGTTTGAACACCAGATGGCACCACAGTGACGCAGCTAAGTTACAAATCGGTTACTTCAATGACAGGTCCCAGCCAGTTCTTAGCCCCGCAGCGTGCATTCCATTGATCCCAAACCACCGCCAACTGCGACTTCTGTGGTGTTAAGCGAGAGCTCATTGGAGGCATGTACATCTACGTGATTACTCTGATAATCACTGCAAAGTGCCTGGCAGAGGGTTCAATGAACCACCTTCAAGGTGTGTCTCTACCGTTCTACTCTCGAACGGCGTGCGGGAAAAGCGAGCGCTTAAATTTTTCTGTACGTAGCCTAATTTCTCTTATTTTATCCTGATGATCATTTCTCCCTATGTAGTTGGGTGCCAACACAATGTTTTCGAAATCAGAGGACAAAACTGGTGATTTAACTTTCATGAGAAGATCCCGTCGCAACGAAAAACGCCTTTGTTTTAATGATTGCCACTCCAATTCACGTATCATGTCCGTGGCACTCTTTCCCCTATTTCGCGATAGTACAAAACGAGCCGCCCTTCGAACTTTCTCGATGTGATCCGTCAGTCCCACCTGATGCCGATCCCACACCGCACAGCAATACTCCAGAACAGGGCGGTCAAGTGTGATGTAAGCAGACTCTTTAGTAGATCAGTTGCACCTTCTAAGTGTTCTGCCAATGAATCGCAGTCTTTGGTTTGCTCTGACCACAATAATATCTATGTGATCGTTCAGTTTAGGTTATTTGTAGTTGTAATCCGTAAGTATTTACTTGAATTTACAGCCTTAAGATTTGTGCCACTTATCGCGTTATCGAAATTCAGCGGATTTCTTTTAGTACTCATGTGAATAACTTCACACTTATCTTTATTCGGGGTCAATTGCCACTTTTTGCACCACACAGATATCTTACCTAAACCGTTTTGCAATTCGCTTTGGTCAACTGATGACTTAACAAGACGATAAATGACAGCATAATTTACAAACAATCTAATAGTGCTACTCAGATTGTCTCCTATGTCGTTAATATAGACCAGGAAGAACAGAGGGCCGGTATCACTTCCTTTGGAAACGCAGGATATTACTTCTGTTTTACTCGATGACTTTCCGTCCATTACTACGAACTGTGACCTTTCTGGCAAGAAATCACGAACCTAGTCGTACAAGTGAGGCTATACTCCATAGGCATGCAGTTTGATTAGAAGGCGTTTGTGAGGAACGGTGCCGGAAGTCTTCCGGAAATCTAAAAATATGGATAGCACTCATTACTTCATGAGTATTAAGAGCTAGTTGTGTTTCACAAGAACGATGTTTTCTGAATCCGTGCTGACTATGTGTCAATAAATAGTTTCCTTCACGGTAATTCATAATGTTCGAACACAGTATATGTTCCAAAACCCTACTGGAAATCGACGTTAGTGATACGAACCTGTAATTCTGCGGATTGCTCCTACTTCTCTTTTCGGGTATTGGTGTGACTTTAACAGTTTTCCAGTCTTTAGATCCGAATATTTCTGTGAGCGAGCGCTTGTAAACAATTGCTAAATATGGATTTGTTGTATGCACATACTCTGAGAGCAACCTGACTGGTATACAATGTGGACCGGAGGCTATAAAGGCACATTTGCATGCCGTGCGTGAGTTTCCTCGGAAACGCGAAATCTTAATTAAATAATTAATCTGTGACAAATAAATAAAGCCTATGGCACAGAACTGCAGCGCTGTGTCGCTGATAAAACAAAACACAATTACGATACTCCTATGTTTGATTAAGAAGGAGAGGTCATGTACAACAACTGGTGCGGGAAGCACGTATATTTTATTAACTGGCACACCGCCATATTTGAAGTTGCGAGTTGCAATCTTACTAGGAACTCGATTCTGTAAAGAATTTATATTTATGAAAGTAAGTAGAATTATTTAACTGTAGGCTTATTCGTTGAATATATCTGATTTAACTAACTGTGTAAACTTTTTATGTTTAGTAGACAGTCACCTCTGTACGACGTATTGACATGGCTAGCAAATTATTCTAATATTGAGATTTAGATTTGAGTCCGCACCTACCGCAGCAGTCATTGGAAACGATTTAAATACGAAGTCCGATTATTTGAATCACATTTCACGGTCAACTACGAATAACATTGCACTTACGAAAAAGCCATTGTCAAGCGTCTGATACCAAATAATTAACCGTCCACGTTCCAGATAAGCAAATATTAATTACAACCAATCACTATCATCCATATACAATAATTAATATTTTATTTTATTTTATTTTATTTTATTTACTTTATAGGGCCTTGCCTTTATTAAGTGATTTAAGCTGCTTTGCTACACCGAGGATATCTACTATGTTTCTCAACTTGGCAATTGTTCTTGATTTTGAATTTAGGAATATTTACTTTGTCTTCTTCGGTGAAGGAGTTTCGGAAAACCGTGTTTAATAACTCTGCATTACTGGCACTGTCATCCGTGACGTGGAGATACTTTGTGTTTTCTGAAGAAAGCTAGTTACGCCGCAGTGCCAGTTATGGCTGTACGTTGGTTAGGAGGCCAGTTGAGAGTCATTAACCGTCTGCATACTGGACATATTGAATCTACACCTGCAGTTAAGGTCTGGTGCTTCGTATGATAACAGGAGCATCTCGTGGGTGCACCAAGCACCTTGATTGTAAAACTTTACGACAGTCCGGTGATTCGACTGGGTGATTCGACCTGTTGTGCTGCCATTCATGAACAGTATCCCAAGGGGTGTCTTTCAACATGATAATGCCCACCCACATACCGCTGTTGTAACCTAAAACGCCCTAGAAAGTGTCGACATGTTGCCTTGCGTTTCTAGATCACCAGATCTGTCTCCAGACGAGGTCATACGCGACGTCATCGGATGACAACGTGCAAAACTCATCCCTACCCCACCACTCAATCTATGTTGTTGTTGTTGTTGTTATCTTCAGTCCAACGACTGGTATGATGCAGCTCTAATGGTTCAAATGGCTCTGAGCACCATGGGACTCAACTTCTGAGGTCATTAGTCCCCTACATTTTAGAACTAGTTAAACCTAACTAACCTAAGGACATTACACACATCCATGCCCGAGGCAGGATTCGAACCTGCGACCGTAGCGGTCTCGCGGTTCCAGACTGCAGCGCCCGGAACCGCACGGCCACTTCGGACGGCGATGCAGCTCTCCATGCTTCTCTATCCTGTGCAAGCTTCTTCATCTCCCAGTACCTACTGCAACTTACATCCTTCTGAATCTGCTTAGTGTATTCATCTCTTGGTCTCCCTATACGTTTTTTACCCTCGTCGCTGCCCTCCAATACCAAATTGGTGATCCCTTTATGTCTCAGAACATGTCCTACCAACCGAAACCTTCTTCTAGTCAAGTTTTGCCACAAACTCCTCTTCTCCCTAGTTCTATTTAGTACCTCATTAGTTACATGATCGACCCATCTAGTCTTCAGCATTCATCTGTAGCACCACATTTCGAAAGCTTCTATTCTCTTCTTGACCGAACTATTTATCGTCCATGTTTCACTTCCATACATCGCTACGCTCCATTTAAATACTGTCAGAAACGACTTCCTGACACGTAAATCTATACTCGACATTAACAGATTGCTCCTCTTCAGAAACGCGTTCCTTCCCGTTGCCAGTCTCCATTTTATATCCTGTATACTGTGATCATCATCAGTTATTTTGCTCCCCAAATATCAAAACTCATCTACTACTTTAAGTGTCTCATTTCCTAATCTAGTTCCCTCAGCATCACCCGACTTAATTCGACTACATTCCATTAACCTCGTTTTACTTTTGTTGATGTTTATCTTAAATCCTCCTTTCAAGACACGTCCATTCCGTTCAACTGCTCTTCCAGGACCTTTGATGTCTCTGACAGAATTATTATTTCATCGACGAACCTCAAAGTTTTTATTTCTTCTCCATGGATTTTAACTCCTACTCCGAATATTTCTTTTATTTCCTTTAGTGCTTGCTCAATATACAGATTGGACAACATCGGGAATAGGCTACAACCCTGTCTCACTCCCTTCCCAACCACTGCTTCCCTTTCCGGCCATTTGGTTTCTGTACAAATTGTAAACAGCCTTTCGCTCTCTGTATTCTACCTCTGCCACCTTCAGAATTTGAAAGAGTATTCCAGTCAACATTGTCAAGAGCTTTCTCTAAGACTACAAATGACAGAAACGTAGGTTTACCTTTCCTTAATCTAAGATAAATCATAGGGTCAATATTGCCTCACGTATACCAACATTTCTACGCAATCCAAACTGATCTTCCCCGAGGTCCGCTTCTACCAGTTTTTCGATTCGTCTGTAAAGAATCACTCATAATAAACCCCCAGAAATGTTTCAGTTTAACCAGTGAGTCCGCCCACGGCGGAATAAGGGGCGTACAGTATAAGTGACCATGCTTCCTCACCGAAGTTTTGCAGCGTCAGTCTGTTCTTGAACCGACTTTGAGAACTGCAGTGTAGGAATTCTCCCCACCTGGATATGCCCTCGTTATTTTATGTCCCCTTGACGGGCCGTAGCAGCGCCGTCGGTTTCTGAAAGTGCACTACTACTGTCTATGCCTTACGTAATGAAGCGGAAGTAGTTTTTTGTAGAAATAATTTTTACACAGAACGCCGTTATGGTGCATTTATTTAAGAAACACTGTGAAATTAACTGATTACAAGCTATCAACAGTATGAGAGCATAGTCTACCGCATGACTACATCGACAAGGATTCTATGGACGACTGCCGACTTTGGAACATAGTTTGTAACTTGAGCGTACTAATGGTATAGTTTGTATATGATTGTACATCTTCAATTATACCAGAGTTATTCATTTATTAATATCAACGTTTCCCTTCATTGTAAAATTACTGAAAGAGTATGCACTGATACACCAAGAAAAAATGCAGATGATAAACGAGTATTCACTGGACAAATATATTATACTAGAACTGACATGTGATTACATTTTCAAGCAATTTGTGTGCGTAGATCCTGAGAAATCAGTACCCAGAACAACCACCTCTGGCCGTAGTAACGGCCTTGATACGCCTGGGCATTGAGTCAAACAGAGCTTGGGTGGCGTGTACAGGTACAGCTGCCCATTCACCTTCAACACGATACCACATTTCATCAAGAGTAGTGACTGGCGTATTGTGAAGAGCCACCATTGACCAGACGTTTTCAATTAGTGAGAGATCTGGAGACTGTGCTGGCCAGGGCAGCAGTCGAACATTTTCTATATCCAGAAAGGTCCGTACAGGAACTGCAACATGCGGTCGTGCATTATCCTGCTGAAATGTAGGGTTTCGCAGGGATCGAATGAAGGGTAGAACCACGGGTCGTAACACATCTGAAATGTAACGTCCACTGTTCAAAGTGCCGTCAATGCGAACAAGAGGTGACCGAGACGTATAACTAATGGCACCCCATACCATCACGCTGGGTGATACGCCAGTATTGCGATGACGAATACACGATTCCAATGTGCGTTCACTGCGATGTCGCCAAACACGGATTCGACCATCATGATTCTCTAAACAGAACCTTGATTCGTGCGAAAAAATGACGTTTTGCTATTCGTGAACCCAGGTTCGTCGTTAAGTACACCACCGCAGGCGCTCCTGTCTGTGATGAGGCGTCAAGGGTAACCGCAGCCATGGTCTCCGAGCTGATAGTCCATGCTGCTGCAAACGTCGTCGAACTGTTCGTGAAGATGGTTGTTGTCTTGCAAACGTCCCCATCTGTTGACTCAGGGATCTAGACGTGGCTGCACGATCCGTTACAGACATGCGGATAAGATGCCTGTCATCTCGACTGCTAGTGAAACGAGGCCGTTGGGATCCAGCACGGTGTTCCGTATTACCCTCCTTAACCCACCGATTCCATATTCTGCTAACAGTCATTGGATCTCGACCAACGCGAGCAGCAATGTCGCAATACGATAAACCGCAGTCGCGATAGGCTACAGCCCGACCTTTATTCAAGTCGGAAACGTGATGGTACGCATTTCTGCTCCTTACACGAGGCATCACAACAACGTTTCACCAGGCAACGCCGGTCAACTGCTGTTTGTGTATGAGAAATTGGTTGGAAACATTTCTCATGTCAGCACGTTGTAGGAGTCACCACCGGCGCCAAAATTGTGTGAATGCTCTGGAAAGCCAGTCATTTGGATATCACAGCATCTTCTTCCTGTTGGTTAAATTTCGCGTCTGTAGCACGTCATCTTCGTGGTGCAGCAATTTTAATTGCCAGTAGCGTTTGTAACACCCGGAGGCTCCTCCTAATGTTTGAGTTTCAAAAGGCAACGTTTTTAGCAAAGATTAATTAATACCAATTATTCGATTCGTGCCAGAATACCTTTAGTAACGTAACGATCGATCTCTGCACCGCCACCTCGTCCCACTGGCTCTAAAAACGCCAGACTGCTAACCGCCTCTGCTAACCAAATGGCAACCTACCGCTTGCTCCTTACTCTTCATGTGCTTCAGCGTTCATATATTCACTTGACGTACGTGAAGCACCAAAACTGGAAATAAAGTAAAAGGTGTTCTTATCTGCAAATAAGGGAGGGGGGGGGGGGGGTATCTTACAAACTCCAGCGTCAGACTGCGTCAACCATTCCTTTGTTGACCGACCAATTGCTACAAGCATGGACCTCCATGTCACAAACTGACATCTGGCTCCTGTATAATACAATCTATAGACGTTTGCATCGCTACATTCAGCATCCTCGGGGTTCACCTGTTGTTAACCTACTAGCATTTCACATCTGCAATGGCGTGCCTGACGCTTACGTTAACCGTGATGTTGCAATGCTAATCACTTAAATAGTTATGTAGACAAATGTATTCCATAAATTTCGTTACTCTGCGTTACTTTTTGCTGTTGCGATTTCGTCCGTTGTAAGTTGTTTTTGTAAGAGGAGGGCTGACCTTAAGTCAAATAAACGATTCTTTTTTTAATTTGATTGTAACTTGTAATTTCCACTCAAAGTTGCTCACTCTCTACCTTTTCAGTAACTTACGAAAGCACGCTACTATGAAGGGCGTTGTAAATGATTTAAACGAAAGAAAATGCATAAAATAAAGATACTTTACAGTCATGGAAAATACTGCGCAAATCGTATTAACAGGAATGGTATGTTGAGTCTTGAATCACAGCGAACCAAAAACCCTTTCAAGAGACGCGTTGCAACATTGATTAGGGAACGGTACCGGAATGTCATTCCAAATCGATATACTTATGCTTTCGACTTAAATGATAGCCAAATAAGCGATGTAAATCATGTAAATCGGGGTGAAGATTTCATTCACTTCATGTCCTCATCCACACAGTCGACGAACGCTGCTGCTCCAGACTCGATAGCAGATGGTGTCAGGCACACGACAAGCTGCTCACAACAGTTTTTGCAATACCTGCATATCTACGAAAGTGTGCGGTGGTCAATTCAAGAGATAATTGTTTTGAAACAAAAATGGAAAAGTAAAGAAATAAAAACTTAAATATAGTCCCATTGTGTATTAAAACAGGAACCAAAGTAAAAGCAGTATCGAGAAAGCGCACATCTCCGCACATCTATGAAATCAGAATCTGATTTTCGGTAACAGTAAATATCGTGTTGCTGAACACAGTGGAGAGCAATTTGTTTAAAAAGTGTTCGAAATGTGTGTGAATTCCTAGAGGACCAAACCAAAAAGGGAGGTTGAAACCCGGAGCCTGCATAGAGCCTATTCCGGTCGGAGAATATCAAGTAGGCCTTTGAGCTAAACGTACCCTTCCGACAGGAGGATCATAGTGTAACTTTGACATCGATAAACTATTGATCAATCGATAGTATACGTAGTATCATCACAATCGGTAGTCTGGTTTAACTATCGATAGTCCTATCGTTTGTAATGTAATTGTTTTGAATTGGCGCCTGCAGAATTGTTTGTTCCTATTACCTCCAATACGGTTGGAGTGCATAGGAGAAGTAGATTGTGTGGAGGTATCTAATGAACAACAAATATGGTGGCACCTTAGCCAGTGTAAGTAATTTACAAGCTATGGAAATTTGTGGTATGTTCCTATGGGACAAAACAGCTGAGGTCATCGGTCCCTAGACTTACACACTACTTAAAGTAACTTATGCTAGAACAACACACACACCCATATTCGAGGAAGGACTCGAACCTCCGGCAGGAGGGGCCGCGCAGTCCGTGACACGGTTGGCTTAAAACCTCCTCAGAAAGCTACCTACGAGATGGTCGAAACTATGCATCTCAAACCTGTGACAACATACCGCTTATCAGAACTGATCCCAAGCATGATCCGTCGGGCTCAAGTCATTGCATATAAAAGTCCCTTCCATGCGGTTGATTCTTGCCCACTGCAAAACGCTGTTCACGAAAAAGGCAGGTAGTGCACATGCATTGTTGTCTTGGAAGACGCAATGTTCAAATGGTTCAAATGGCTCTGAGCACTATGGGACTTAACATCTGAGGTCATCAGTCCCCTAGAACTTAGAACTACGTAAACGTAACTAACCTAAGGACATCACACACATCCATGCCCGAGGCAGGATTAGAACCTGCGACCGTAGCGGTCGCACGGTTCCAGACTGAAGCGCCTAGAACCGCTCGGACACACCGGCCGGCCAAGACGCAATGTTAACTGTAGAGTTGGACAATAATGGAGAGAAAAAATGGTTCACACTGCTTCTGTACACTGTTTCCGCTAACAGAATGGCACTCAATGAAGGCGTTGCCGTCCCGTGTGGCCTTGGAAGTATCAGCCCCGATCCTATTTGCAAGTCTGAATAAAGCGGTCACTTTGACGTTGATTAATCGGAGCTAATCAACGGGATGTAGGTGAACAGGTAAGGCAATACCAGTCATAACAACGGGAAGAGACCGAAGTCAACTATTTAATTCTGACATAATTCGATATTTACAAATGAAAACGTCCAAAGTCGGCTCCGTTAAATCTGATATACTTCAAGATTGCAGAGAAGCAGAATTCGACTACTAAGCATTCGAACCGAAAGGGAAGTGTCCAATAGCGTTCAGTACCAAGTTCATATGTTATCAAGCAGCATCAGTTGAGGTAAAAGTCACGAAAGTGTACACAACGAAGGTCCTGTAAGGTTGGGACGAACGAGGCAGAGAAATTCTAGCAATGAGAAGCTGCAGTGGAGCATGATAGCACGTTACGTAGCATGTAGCACACAGTACATCTACATTTACATGACTACTCTGCAATTCACAATTACGGGCCTGGCAGAAGGCTTATCGAACCACATTCACGCTATTTCTCCATCGTTCCACTCCCGAAGAGCACACGGGTGAAAAAGAATACTTAAATATTTCCTGCAAGCGTTCAAATGGTTCAAATGGATCTGAGCACTATGGGACTTAACATCTATGGTCATCAGTCCCCTAGAACTTAGAACTACTTAAACCTAACTAACCTAAGGACAGCACACAACACCCAGCCATCACGAGGCAGAGAAAATCCCTGACCCCGCGGGGAATCGAACCCGGGAACCCGGGCGTGGGAAGCGAGAACGCTACCGCACGACCACGAGATGCGGGCCTTGCGAGCGTTAATATCTCTAATTTTACGACAACAATCTCTTCTCCATACGTAGGTGAACGCCAAGAAAATATTTACGCGTTCGGAGGACAAAGTTGGTGACAGAAATCTCTTGAAAAGGTCCTTAAGCAAAGAA
This sequence comes from Schistocerca serialis cubense, assembly GCF_023864345.2. NCBI lineage: Eukaryota > Metazoa > Arthropoda > Insecta > Orthoptera > Acrididae > Schistocerca > Schistocerca serialis. Next base: position 450,173,718 of record NC_064644.1, read on the forward strand.
AGTCGTCTTTTTTAATGATCGTCACACGAATTCTCTTATCATATCCATGACACTTTGTCCTCTATTTCGCGATAACGTAAAACGTGCTGCCCTTCTTTGATAATACCGATGCCTTCCGTCAGTCCTGTCGCACACCGCCAGGCAGTACTACTGAAGAGGACGGCCAAGCGTAGTATAAGCTATTTAGTAGACCTGTTCTGCGAGTAAAACTTAGTTCTTGGTTAACTTTCCCTGCAACATTATCAATATCATCGTTATAATTAGAGTTATTCGCAACTGTAATCCCTAGGTATTTAGATGAACTCACAGTCTTCTGATACGTGTGATTCATCCTGCTACCGAAATTTAGCGGCTACCTTTTTGCACTAATGCAGACTGCTTCACACTTAGCGTTGTTTAAATTGCCACTTTTCGCACCATACGCACCTTATAGTAAGAGCAGAAGGAAATGAATATACAAACTAGCTAATGCTGAATTTCTTTCAAAACTTTATCATGACAGTAGACTATTCTGCAGCTAAAAATTCCGAATTGCTTTTTACTCTATCACTTGTCGATCATTTTATGAGTGAAATAATCATGATCAATGGTACCATTTTTCTTCCACATGCAGAAATCAACAGCAGTCGCATTTAATAATCTTTCCTCTACTTGTGGAAGCGCTTATCCTTACTATAATGAACAACATATCGAGCAATGTTGTGAAGACTTTAAATCACTGGACTCGTATTCCAGAAAATGGGGATTTAAAATCCCCATCTGCCTACATATGCTCTGGTAGATCGTAGTATCTCTCCTCTTCACTTTTAGCAAATGTCGAGATGTTTCCCAGTTTCTTTAAAAAAAAAGTACTTCTGTTTTCCTACGCCATCATTATCGTACCAGAGTTTCTGCTCCACTACAAGGACCTTGTATTTAACTGTGCATTAAATACTAACGTCGCATGTTTTTCTTGTCCGAAGATTTCTTCGAAACGATTATTGGAGATACCTGAATTACTTGTTACTTAGTTTGCTAAATTAGAGCCTCGATCTCCACTACGTATTTCAAAATATTTGGTTCATGATACACTACATACTGGCGATAGTAATCCAAGAAAAAGTGTGCATCCTACGTCATCGCACGAAGAGTCTGAAAAAGACGGCTGGGCCAGTTGTCGAAATAGCGCCTAATGAGGGTATCCACAAACCCACTGCGCTCTCGATATCGTTTCTGTAATTAAAACGCCGGGAATGTTCGAAATATCACGATATCCTCTCATTATGGACTGATGTTAATGTGTTGATTATCTTCGTTTATCTTTATCATGCCGGGTGCCACTGACACAGACACATGCACGTGTCCATGGAAAAAATTCTTGGCTTCAAAATGTGTGGCCTAAGACTAATTGAGATACTAATTCACATTCTTACCATTCTATCAACTTCATAGGATTCGTGTGGAGAGGCTGGAAACACATGCGACTATCAGACTACGGGAAAGAGTGGTAAAGATTATCTGCGCGTTGCTGTGAATGAAACAAACGAATTAGAAACCACGTCTTCCGAACATCTATTGACTGGTGGTACACTTTAGTAACAATATTAGCAAAAGGAAATCGCAAGAAAACATAGTTCTATAAATATTTTGCATCGCAATCTTCAATATATTCGAAAGCCATCAATCAAATGGCAGTCATTGTTTGTGTTTATTCTTTTTGATGCAGAATACATACACATGAAACAGATAACTGAATACAAAGAAAATATCTAGAACAAAATAAAGTAGTAATCCTGCCCTTCTGATTGTTGAACAGATGTACGGAAACATGCTAAGATAAAGAAATCACAGTTTGTCAAAACAGGAAATGGCTCTGAGCACTATGGAACTTAACATTTGAGGTCATCAGTCTCCTAGACATAGATCTACTTAAACGTAACTAACCTAAGGACCTCACACACATCCATGCCCGAGGCAGGATTCGAACCTGCGACCGTTGCAGCAGTGCGGTTCCGGACTGAAGCACCTAGAACCGCTGTGCCACAAAGGCCGGCATCAAAACAGCAGACGCCGTTTATGTAAGTATTGTTTTATATTTCTTCTAGGCTCATTTCTTACATGGCACAATTTTTTCGCCTCCGGAACGGAGCTTCAAGGAAAGTTATACTTACTGTACCGTCGACGTCTATATTATTAGAGATGAAGCGCAACCCTAAGAGGGCTAGGACAGACCAGCAAATCGCTCACGGCCCCTCTAAAAGAATCCTCGCAGCATTCGCCAGAAGTTATTTATGAAAATCTAGAAAAACTGTCAGTACTGAGGCAGGCGCCAGTAGTATCTCTGATATGAGTGCGATCGATTTCCTGTACAGAGGTTTGTCTTGTGGCTTGTGCCGGCTCGGGATATAAGCGAGCGCAGCCCGCGAGTACCAGGAACAAGGCTTTGAGAACGGAAGGCGGCAGTGCGAGAGTCGACGATTGGCTGGCAGGCAGAAGCGAAGATGGCGTGACTGAGGCCGGGCGGCGGTTATCACGAGGATATACTGGAGGCGGCGGGAGTTGGCCGTCGCTGTGCATTCTTCGGCAACCTCGTGAGCTGTGGATGTGCCCGCATCCTTGGAGGGACACGCTGTTAAGGTCTTGCGAAGTATTGGTCTGACATCTTTGCGAAATCGCTCAACATCAAGACACCCAGTTCAGTACTCTAATTACTAACAAGGGGGGAAGGCCTCAGAGACGGCCAACCGATTCGACTCAGAGTTGGCAGGTCACTTGTGTACGTCCTAAAACGAAGGAATCTAAGATATTTTGGGTCAACAGCCATACGTTTTTGAGAAAATCACCCCTAAAAGTTATGACGAGCAATCGACTCAAAGTTGGCGGGATCGATAGAAAATTGTAAATAGACCATTTTTCATCATGAGGTATGGGGTCCGAAAACGCTTACTTTTCCAGAAATCGAGGTAAGAAATTTTTACAACTGGCGGTCTATACCCACATGGTTAACGACTGTCGCCTACAGCGCCGATATAGCCGGCACACTAGCTCAGCGTGTTCGGTCAGAGGGTTAGGTGCCCTCTGTAATAAAAAAAAACTGAGTTAATAGACCAACAACGAACTCAAAAGGGTGTCTTACGACGTCCGCCCCGATCAGATTCAACGAACAGAAACGAACAAAACGAGATTAAAAAAAAAAAAAAATAGCGCAACGGGCAAGGTAACTGGCTGGGAATCGGATAACCTGGGTTCGAATCTCGAAGAAACCTAGCGGATGTTATTCCTTTCGTTTGTATTTTTCCCTATCTCAGTTGATAGGGATAGGAGGGTTAACAAGGTACGTAAATGAATAAGGAATGATAATAAGGTAGGCAAACTAATTTCGCAAACGCCGTGAGCTAGCAAAGTACTAAACTTTTAAGCCTTGTCACATGAAAACAACTCCGAGTAAAAGTGCTGCGACTACCTCACGGGTGATCACAGATAGACAGCCGTGCGACGCTTGTCCCGGTTGCCTCTTCGTCATATCATAGGAAAGGAACAGTGTAGCTGTCGAAATATTGCATTCATTAGATGCTCTTGGTGCCGTGAGTGTATTTGTTTCGAATGTTTATATGACAAGTACCATCCACCTAGTTGTTCGAAGAAAAGTGAGGATACGTAACAGTGACGGGAAGAGCCATTGTAAACTGAGCTGGAGTAACATTTTAGTTATTCACTATCCCAAGAAGTTTGAGAAATATATTTCCTACATTATTATCATTCCTTGTTGATTTACTTACCTTATTAACCCTCCTATCCCTATCAATTGAGATATGGAAAAATACCAATCAAAAGAATAACATCCACTAAGTTTCTTCGAGATTCGCAGCCAGTTACCTTGGCCGTTGCGCTATCGGTGCTGTCGGCGAATAGCGTTGACCATGTGGGTACAGAAGCGGCAATTGTAAAACTTTCTTACCTCGATTTCCGGAAAAGTATGCGTTTTCGGACCCCATACCTGGTGATGAAAAACGCTCTATTTACAATTATCTATCGATCCCGCCAACTTTGAGTCGATCGCTCGTCATAAGCTTTAGGGGTGATTTTCTCAAGAACGCGGGGGTGTTGACCTAAAATATCTAAGATTCCTTCGTTTTAGGCTGTACACAGGCGACCTACCAAATCTGAACCGAATTTGTTGGCCGTGTCTGAGGCCTTCCCCTTGTAAGAGGGCTTAGTTAACTGTGACTGTGATCGCTCATGGTACAGTAAGACGTTGCCGGACGCGTGATGTTGTGTGTGTTCGATTTCATTTGATGCCTCTTAGTAAGCGTGCGCTCTGCTTGCGCTGAATATTGATGTATTTGGAGAATGTTACTTCATTATCTATTATTAGAAAGTATTTAATTTGCTTACGATATCGGTTAATCCATGTCAATTTGTACTCTGCGGGCAATCTGAGTTTTTATTTCTAGATGTTACCGTGTTGGGCCTTGCAGGCCCATTTAAGGTGGCCAATATGTGTGTAATTATGTTCTAGTGAATGTCGGCTCGTGTGAGCACGTTCATTTCGCCCTCTTAGGGTTTGTTTATCACGTACTGTTCACTTAAAAATGGCTCTGATCTCTATGGATCGTAGCAGTCGTGCGGTTTGTAGCGCCTAGAACCGCTCGGCCACGCCGGCCTGCTGTTTCACATAACGAAAGGAGTTGCGAGTGAAATTAGTTGTTCGGCCTTGATTTTATAGTGTTAAATTATTGGTCAATATTGAATGTTAAAGTTAAGAAAAGTTTTTTGGCCTCCTGTTGTCGCGTGTGGTCTGTGTTTCAGTGAGCTAAGGCAGCGTACAACCGAAGCGCAGAGCTTCCCTTTGGATTGCAAGTTTGGCTCACGGGCGGTGGACTTCACCCGAGCTCGAGTGTTCCTCTTTGGTAACGTTTGCTGGGCTCACATTTCGGTGGCCTACTCGATGTGGGGTTGCAAACGGAGCCACGTCTTGGTTCGAAGTTAAGTATTACTTCCCTCGGTCGGTTCCACCGTTCGTGGTTAAACTTCGGCCTTACAAGCTGGGGCCTTACTTCTGTTGTTAAACATTTATGATTGTACAAAGTTTAACTTTCTACGCCCTAAAAACCCATCTTACAAGCCAATGGGCACTTTAATAATTTCGTGGTTTGCTTGAAAGGTTCTCTAGTAATTTGCAAGATTGTCCAAGTTACGTTTTAATAAATATGTTCGAAGTATTCGTGTTAAAATTGATGCTGTGTGTCCACTGTTATCTTACATGTAATGTTAATGTATTGGAATTGAAAGGGTCTTAAATAACGTGTCTTAACTACAGTTGTTTTGTTAAAGTTATGGTCAGATTCAGCCTTATCGGCTTCTGTCAATTTTTATATGAGATCGTTGCTAATGGTTTATTGGTTTATTAATGATTTTATGCAATGAGATAGTTTCTTAAATATTTTGCCTGAGTGGCGTTTCTCAATGTTTATGGGAGATCGTTGGCTGATGTTTTATTAACTTGCTTGTGATTATATGTAATGAGTGTTTCGTAAATAATCTTGCCTGAGTGGCGTCTGTCAGTTTTTATGTGAGATTGTTTTTGGTAGTTAATAAACACACTAGAATTGAAATGTTCACTTTATTGGGTCAGACCTTCCACTCCTTTTAGAGTTAAAGGTTAAACAAAGCAGGTGTTAAGTAGAAACGTTCCAAGTACACCTTTGAACTCCGCTCCTACCGCACTACTGTAGAGCCTACAAATTACTTCAGCTCTCGGAGAACGTGATCTGTTGCTCTGTGGTATAAATTGCGACCAAATAACTGCTAAAACACTGTGATTAGTTATTCCCTTGTCTTTCAGTGTCGATAATTAATTTGTACCTGAAGTTATGAGCAATGAAATACGGGCGGTGAAAGGTTATCTTCAAATTTTATTCGACACACACTGTAGTTCTAAGATTTTAAGGACATTAACGGGCCACAATAACTGAGAGATTAGTGAAATTTATGGTGTCACCACTTCCGAAAGTTTCTCTGTTTGGACATTGGCCCAGTAGGAAATCCAACTGATGAGAAATTTAGAAATCGAACTAGTTTCAGGGAAGATGTAAAAAATAGTTACATTTTGTCTATGACGTAAATCTGACAGAGACTGCAAATGACTTGGAAATTAAATTCAGCTCAGTGAGTAGCGCATGAAAATGAGATCCTAGGCTAACTATTACTTCCTGACTAAGTAAGGTTACACTGAGGGAATTGCATGAGGGAATGAGATGCCGGAAGTAATAGTCTTCTTTTTCGCACAACAGTAGAAATAGACAAGTGAAGTAAAATGTAGACAAGCTAAAAAAGAGAGGCCTTTTCTTGAAAAGTTCCGTTCAAAAGTTTTCGACCACCCATCAAAACTATGGCTATGTGGTTAAAATAGGAATTTCGTTTTTAATATCCCATCATATCCCCATTCTCATAATAGAACAAGTATAAGTATTTTAAGACGAAGCGCCTCTGTTGTGTATTTGGTTGTTGGCACAGAGAAGCACTAATGAGTATCCACCACACCACTGATGTGCCTTTAGAATTGATCTCATTCCTTCAGCTGTACGATTAGCAATCAGCTCGCACTAGTTTACTATACTTTGTCTACACCTAGCAATGTGTTTGTACATTTAATCAGTTTCGTAATATGTTACCTCCTTACGGGGCGGAAGTAAGAGACTGGATCTGAACAACGTGTTGAAATTGTAGCTGTACATCAGGAAAGTTGTTCTGTTACGACAAGAGCAACAAATGCTGGCGTAGCGCAATCTACAGTAGTAAATACGTTGCAACGGTTCAAGCAAACTGGTGCCAATGCACGTGTTTCCCGATCTGAAAGACACCGAATAACAACATACAGGGATGATCAGTCCACATGTATACAGGGTACACGACAGAGAATTCGTACTACTCTGAAATACGCGACGAAGTGAATAGTATGCAACCTCTGTTTCATCAGTGCAACGCCATCTTCGTGAACAAGTTTTAAAGGATTTTATGGTGCCCAAAAAAACCTTTATTACGCAAATAACATAAAATATTACAGTGATGACAGTAACGCAAAAACTGTAGTGTGCAACTATGATACAATGTGTTATTAAACGACGAATCTAACTCGTAAGCATTGTAAGACGTATGCTTTGCCGGCGATGGGCGAGACATGACAGAATCTCTGACCAGAGAGTAGTTTATCGTTAGTTGTTGCTTGTGGCTAGTCTGCGCTTGACTGCGCGAGTCGACAGTAGCGAGTGGACAGTAGTAGCAGCGAGTCGACAGTAGTAGCCGGTCGGCTTTAGTAGCGAGTCTGGTGTAGTCGGCATGCGTCGGCTGTGTGCTCTGATCGCGCCTCTGGTCAGGACTTTGGAGGATGAGTATTGTTGTAGAAGGTAAAGAAGCAGCCTTGTGCATATTTAATAATGTATGTTAATTGTAATTTAATTTGTTCAAAAAATGCCCCAACAATAATTTTTATAATATAAAGTAACTCTTTTAAAGAAAAGCATTCGTTTCAATTTAACGAATTTCCAATCCATTATCATTGCATCCAAGAATAAAAAAAAAAAGAATATACGCCAGCATTGCACGAAGCTGTGTCGAAAAATTCCTATTTAAGAGCAGATATAATTGCAGTTTTATTGAGGTAAGAATTTTTTGCCTTTTTTATTCAGAATACAGGGCCGAAGGTCAGCGCCGCTGTCCTTATAGATTCATCAGGTTACAAAACTTTTTTATTATTTGGTGTTTAGGAATTTTTCTATTTCGAACTTGACAATAAATGAGGAAAGAAATTTGTGGTAATATTAAGTGTGAATGCATTTCTGCATACAGACAATAAATGGGAGCCAATTTTGTTCAGAGGTTACAATATTTAAAAAAACTCATTTAATTATTATTTTTTGTTGGGAGGTTACAGCATATGGAAGCCATCCTCGAACACGTCTGCTCGTCGACGAAGCAAGAATTGGGGGGGGGGGGGGGAGGAGGATAGCCATGGTGTGAGGATATTTTGCTCCCGAGAATTAATGGAATGTTAAAGAGGGAAGAATATCGCAGGATAGTGACCAACACCTGGCGAGACGCTTACTGGTAGTGGTTTGTTCTGAAGCAGGATAATGATCCCAAACATGCTTACAAATTGTGCAGAATGTATGGAAATAGGAAAGAGAAACGAGAAAAACCAGAGAATATGATCCGGGTCATCAGACGCCTAACTTAAATCTCATTGACCTCTCATGGGATGAACTTGACAGAGAGATCAGAAAAATGAAGTCATCTAATGTTGACGATCTGTGGAATAATTTACAGTTGTTTTGGACTGCAGTATCTGCAAAAATACTACAAAGACTTATCGCAAGAATGCAAAGAATTAGTGACACTGTTCTGAGTGGAAAGGGCTTATACTCAGAAGTGACAAAATTCTAATTCTATATTCAGCTGTACTCAACAACACAGAGAGAATATATTTATTTTGTTGGTCTATTTAGATTGTAAGATGTGCTTGTACATTGAAATAAAGTACAGTAAAACTTGCTCAAATCGGCACGTAAAAAATTCGGAAATCTACCCAAACCGTACAAGTATTTCAGTCCCGGCGCATTCAGTGCACTTTTATTTTGCGGTGAACAAATGGTGTGTCGTGGGGCGATCACTCTGTTTTTAAAATAATTGAAAAGCCACGATCGCTTAATTATTGTTTGCTATCTAGCAAACGATATTGAAGCGATCGTGGTTTTTCAATTATTTTAAAAAAGCACTTTTATTTGCTGATGTTTTGTACGAAGCGGAACGTGCCTAACGCGGAAACGGAAAGCAAATCTCAGAACATACTTAAAAATTCATTGTATTAATTCGGAAAGGGGCTATACAGTAATATTGTATTACTCATTAGTTATTCACGGCTCTACGAGAGCGTAACTTTTAATACCTCTGTTAAGCGGCGCAAAACCAAGAAAAGAGATCTAGCGCAGTGCGGTGTACCTGGTGTGGGCCTAAAATTCGCCACTCTATGCAACAATGAATAAGTTACGCTCAGTGTCGGTGCACTACATCAAAGGAAACGGTTCGTTCGCCAGCGATCTGTTTGTCGGCTCTCTCGTTTCCCTCATTATTCACACGCGCCGGCGCATACAGGAACATTGTTGCGCATCTACCAACAAACTTCTGCAATGTTCGCAGTGAAAGAGGTGGGTATTGTTCCGTTAAACAATGGTTTTAACCGGCAGCCAGTTTCAAATGACTAATAGTGCTTTCAGTGATACAGTGATACAGTGATACAGTGACAAACAAACGGTATGTGTCATTAACACTTAACGAAAAGATTAAAGTAATCGAGACGAGTGAGGAAGACAAATTTCTGTGCGCGAAATTATGTTGCGTTTTAAATGCGATAAAACACAAATTTATGAGACTTTAATAGATAAGGATAAGATTCCTCACGACTGAACGAAAGGGAAAGGCAGACGTAAAGAAAGGCGAGGAAGACTGGAAATCAGGATAATTAAAGAAATAGTGTGGAAAGGTTCGTAAGTGCGTGGGCAAAAAAAACTTACCTTTATCTGGATCCATGTTGCAAAGGAGACTCTGAAAGTCGCTAAAGAGCTTGGAATCACGGAGTTTCAGGAATCCATAGGATGTCAGGACAGTTTCGAAGCTAGGCACAACATCATGAGGAATGAAGTGTGTGGAGAAGCTAAGAACGTGCACTAAAGTGTAGCAACAGAATGGAAGACAATACTGTCTGGCTCAGCTGTGAATTATGATCCGAAAACGTGTTCAATGCCGATGAAACGGGAATGTCTTGTCGCGCGCTGTCTTCGAAATCGCTAGCAGTTCGAAGTGAAAAGTGCACAGGCGGAAAAATATCTAAGGAAAGACTCACTGTATTGCTGTGTGGAAACAGGTTAGGTGAAATGGAGAAGCCACTGGTGAGTGGAAAGGCGGCAAAACCGTGTTGTTTCAAAAACATTGACGTCAGTAAGCTTCCAGTCAAATGGTGAAGCTATAAAAAGGCGTGGAAGATAAGTGGTCTTACACAAGAATGCCTGGTCCCTTTCAATGCCAAATAAATAAAGGAAATCGCCTTGTTCTCCTTTTCATAGAAAATGCAACCTGCAACCCGAAAGTAACGTTATCGAAGGTGAAGTTGGCTTGATTCCCTTCAGGTTATACCAACCTTACACAACCCATGGGCCAGCAGATTATTTGCACATTCAAGTGTCATTATAGGCGATTACTGATGCAATCTCTTATTCTTAATGTTGAAGCCGAAAGCGCTTTTGCTCTTGCACAGTCAGTTTCTGTCCTGGATGCAGCAAATTGGATTTAATTGGTGGCAAAGGAAATAAAACAAAGCGTGGTTTGGGGGTCAAGAACAAGACGCTTCTGTGGCCATCAAAGTTCAAGAAAATGCAACAACTGCTGAATTAATGAAAATGCGAAACATTTCATGTAGTGCAGACGATTACTTTCGAACTGATGACTTTCTGTCAACTCGCTCCCCTTTGACTTCAGCAACAGATTTAATAGAAATCCGCAACACAGAGGATGATCGAGAAGAAACAGAACAAGAAGAAGAACAGGAGCAAAATGAATCCCTAGAAAAATTAATACCGGTACTCCTGAAGAAGCCGTTACATGGACAAACGATGTAATGCAATTTGCGGCGCACACAAATTCTCCCAACTTGTTGGGACTATTGTATGGTGCAAAAAATTTCGTAGAAAAATAATTTCGAACAGGAAATAAAACAAGTTTCCCTCGTTGATATGTGGCGAAAAAAGTGAAATCTAAATCAAATAAACGTGGGAATAATTTGCATGTACATACAATAATGAAAGAATTTAAAGTTCGAATAAAAATTTAGAAATCCCATGTTATTTATCAATTGGTGTAATAATGAATTAGGCAACGACCTTGCCGCAGTGGATACACTGGTTCCCGTGAGATCACCGAAGTTAAGCGCTGTCGGGCGTGGTCGGCACTTGGATGGATGACCATCCAGGCCGTCATGCGCTGTTGGCATTTTTCGGGGTGCACTCAGCCTCGTGATGCCAATTGAGGAGCTACTCGACCAAATAGTTGCGGCTTCGGTCAAGAATACCATCTTACGACAGTGCGAGCGGTGTGTTGACCCCACGCCTCTCCTATCCGCGTCCTCGTCCGAGGATGACACGGCGGTCGGATGGTCACGGTAGGCCACTCGTGGCCTGAAGACGGAGTGCTATTTTGCAATATACAGTAAATGAACATCTATTGTGCTCGAGTGAAAGTACGTAAATACAGTATATGCATAATTAAAAATTTTTATTGCACTTTCGTGCATGATACCTGACAAAGTTTACTTAGACCAATGAGTTGTGTAATCCGGAAACTTGTCCAATTTGGAAAATTATTTTAGTACGAGGCAATTCCGTTTTGAGCAAGTTTTGCTATATTTAGTTTTGTCATGGGTGATCGGAAACTTTTGACCAGTAGTGTAACATCTATTTCAATGTTCTGAGGCCATACCTGAATGTATTTGTTAGGACTGTAGCCGTAAACGGTAGTGAAACGTGTGCGACAACAGTACAGACTTGAGGAGCGTAGAAGATTTTGAGGTGTTGTGCCATGGAAGAAGGGTGAAGATTTGATGTGTAGATCGAATAACTAATTAAGAGGTACTGAACTGATTAGGAAGAAAATAGCTTTAACAGACAACTTGACTACAAGAAGTAATAGGTAAATATGACATATTCTGAGGCATCAAGTACTAGCTATTCTAGTAATGGAAACCAGTGTGTAGGGGCTGCAACTCAAGAATGCGCGGAAAAACGGAATAACGGTCAAATGTAAAAACTTAGATATAATAGTCGCCACCTGTTGCTGGGTACGGAAACTATCGAAATTGACATTGGTCTCACCCCTAAATATCACTTAGGTGTGAGACCAATGTCAATTTTGATAGTTCTCGTATTCAGCAATAGATGGCAACACTTATCTCTTAGTTATCGCATTTGAGGGTTAGCCCGTTTTTCCGCGCATGTCTTCAATTATAGAGAGAGACCAGGGTATGAATATAGTAAGCAGTTTCAAAGGGCTGGTAGGATTCAGCAGTTATGGAAAAATGAAAATACTTGCACATTGATAGAGTACCGAGAAGAGCCACAGCTAATCAGAACTACCAACTACTGACTACAGTAACGAATAAAACTCTCGTTGAAGTAGGGGCAACTTTTGGAAAACATCATTTATTAATTTACGTGGAAAATTAAAGGAGATACTTAACGAGGTACTTCTTGGGTACAAGGACTTTAAATAATGGACGTGGCGGTACGTCTCTGGAGGACGTGCAGTTCGGGCGCTGTCTACGTTTTGTTTGGATGCGCAACTTTGGCTGCTCCGCCGACCGCTGGCTCCGCGTGCAACCCAATGTAGTTACGCAGTTTTAAGTGGATGCGAGTGGACTAACGACTAACGTGGCTACTGAACGCCACGTCCCAGCCTGTTCTGCACTCTGTTGCGTGAAATTTGTCCACCAGTAAACTGGTCATTCAGAACTTAGTTGAGCATTGCATTAGTTAAGTGTCTACGGTATGGTGATAGAACTAAATATTGCTGAGGCTATTAATGATGTATCCTTGTCTGGAGAGATTCCTGTTTTTCGACGACGACTGTATTAGGTTCCACCAGTGTCTGACAATGAGAACGATAGCACGCCAGAGAATCATTTGAAATTTAGTTTTATCTACATTTCGCAACTTCAAACGTGACTATTCGATACACTGGCGGTACGAATTAAAAAACGCCTACTGTCACAACTTTTCGTGTTTTATTAAAGTACACGATGCGTTTCGGACTCTGAGTCCATCATCAGGTGTACTTTGTCTTAATACATGCTTTATTTTTTCCCTTGAATGAGGTGAAATGCATATTCCTGTCACGAATAGGCTTGATATTAGATTATGAATTTCGTAAGTCAAACGCTGAAAATATGTGCGAAATAGTGGAAAAGATGAACAGTGCAAACTCACCACATAATCCAAGAAAAGTGTTTTCAACATTTTAGCACCAGCAAACATTCTTTTCTCCATCGTTTTCGTACATGTCACTTCATTCAAAATGCAAATTAGTATACACCTGTTTGTAAACACTTCACAGATTTTTTTGTAAATGGTGTGTTCAAAGATGAATTATTTCGTAGCGCTAAAGATATGATTATTAAACAATTGACATATGCTGGAAATAACTTATAATAGGTCTTTAAAATTACTGAAATAACTGTGGCCTGCGAAATCAGTTTTTTCATTTAACACATATTCTGGTTTTTTGATATCGTGGAGGTATATATTCAGTTGTTCTAACAGATTTAGGGTCTTATCACTGGCTTCATTATGTAGTACTACCAAATTGTTTCCTAGACTGTTGATGACATGTTTCGTTTCCAACATATGTTGAGCAACGAACTGGTTGAACCTGAAAGCATTTACATATTCTTGAAAACGTGTTTTGAAGTTCCTGCCTCTTTTCCCCACATGGTAGGCAGGGCAACTGGGGCATGATACTTTCTACATTCCGCTGTTGTTGTATGTTTGCGTATTTGATTTTATGTTATGGCCGAGTAAGTTTTATAGCTTATTATTAGTTGAGAATGAATTGTTACTTTTTTTTTAAAAAAAAAGGTTAGCGATTTTTTGTGATATGGGGCCCAGGTATGGGATACTGGCGAATACTTTCTCTTCTTTCAAAGTGTGGCCACTCGTTGCCTTACTTCTGTGTATTTGCCTTTTATAATTGTCAGTTGTTTTGTCAGTGTAGCCATTGCTTATGGAAATGCTCTTTATTGTATCTATCTCATTCTTGAGGGTGTTTTCTTCTAAATTAAGGGAATATCCTTCGTGTAGCATGGAGCTAAATAACGCATGTTTCTGCGTGGTGGGATGATATGATGAGTTGCTCAGTGTTATGTCTATGTATGTGCGTTTTTTGTGTATGATGAACTTATGTTCTTGTTGATGGTAGTGATTTTAAGATCCAGGAAATTTATGCTTTTGTTGTCCTGATGTTCTATTGTGAATTTTCTGTTTTTGTGGAAAGAATCGAATACTTAGATCTCATTTTTGTTCCATCAAATAGCAGCAAGTTATCATCAACATATCTCCTGTAATATATTATTTCACTTTTGAGACTATTGTAGTCATTAAAGAATTTACTTTCCAGATGATTTAGAAATATGTCTGCCAGAAAGCTTGATATGCTACTGCCCATGGCAAGACCCTCATTCAGTTGGTAAACGTTCACGTTAAATGTATAGTAATTGTAAGACAATATTAGCTGATGATGGACCCACAGAGACCGAAATGCATCGTGTACCTAATAAAACACGAAAAGTTGTGACTGAATTAATTCTTACCTCCAGTCTATGCTTCTGAATGTTTTAAAAACGGAGTTAATAGTCTTCCTCTTGCTGTCATCATTCTACAATCGTGAATGACTCTTAGAACCGTACGTATGAGGGTGCGCGGATATTGACACACACAAACACTCACGCACGCACACACACACAAAAACGCACACATATACATTCTGGCAAGACCAAAACAAAAGTAAATTTACCAGTATCAATGCGTGATATTAATCTGTCACTAATGGAACTCATTTCTGGATGTGTCCATCGCACTGATATCGTGTTTCGTTTTCCCTGCCACAATATTACATATAAAAGTCAACAGTAAGACAGTTATTACTATTTGCGTTGTGAGTGAGCCTTTGTTGTCCATTTAGTTAATTCGTCTGTGACAACAGGTTATTGAATCTATTATCATACAAGACGCAAAAGCACATTGGAGACCATCCTAAATGAAGTATAATAAGACACAACATCCTAAGTGACGCAGTGCACCGGTACACGTCGTTTCAAAACGTCGTGTATATTAGACCTCTATTGAAAACGTTAAATATCAAGCCCTGTTACACGACGAACCAACTGTACAGTTTATGCAAAATTCAGGAATGTACTAGCGCAGATCATTAATGCTGCACTTCATCTAATATGTGCTCTCTTGCTGAGTTTATTGCTAGATAGTGAATATTTATTGCAGGTACACAGAGACCTACCAAATTTGCAATTTCGTACAGTTCAGATTTTCGCCTTAAATCACACACGGTCCAGAACGACCAGGCAAATTGGGGAAACGTACAGTTAATTACACCTTCACAGATGCTCTTAAGTACATTGTTTGTTCTATCAGATAAATGAAAGTAGTCTTTATAATGAAATATCAGTCGCAATGTAACTATTTATTATACTTCTAACTGATGTATGCTACAGTTTATTTTGTCCACATCGCTCATACTGTTAACATTTTTCCGTGATAATAGATGGCCATACCTGATGATATGGAATGTATGCTGATGTTACAACATCTGCCTCTGTATCCAGTACGGTGACTTGCTTCTTGAATTTTACGAAATTCGTCCCTAAAATTATTAGTGACAGTATTGTGTCACATGACTCTGTAATATAGCACTTTATGGGAGTCATATGCACGTGGAATAATTGATGGCAGGTTGCTCAAACGGGACGAATATTAAACATACGCCCCGATAACGATTTATGAGACGAAAGGTTGCACGCTCAACCTATAACTGAACGAATGTGTACTCATCACTGTCAGTACTAACAACAAGGAGAAGTGCTATTTTTGAAGTGACACCCCTTATATATTATTCATTACCATTGTCTATATGACAAAGCCATTTCACCTTAACTTTCTTCCTCTGAAAATTTTTAGCACAACTCTGCAGTTGTTAGTCACCTGGACACGGTTTCATTTTCAACGTTACTAGAGTATCTGCAACATTCTGCGCCGTCTTTACAGTAATTTCCACATCTATAAGTAAATTCTGTGTCCTATACTTTAAGTTTCCATGCGCCACGTTCATCAAGAAGCCAATCAGGCTATCAAATTCTATTACTTCTGATCCAGAACACACTATCCATCAACTGTCTTCATCTCCTTGTTCCCCTAAAGATACGTAGATATTAATTGCCCTCGCCACAGCACTTATCCAATGGTTAATATTGATCTACAACATTATGTAATATTAAATGACATAGAAGGTATTAATGGAAGAAAATTAAGAGTAGGATATAATCAAAGCAATCCCATCACAAACTTATTTATGTTTTTCTGAGCATGTAATACATTCAGCACCATTTTTCGTTAACTGGTAGGTCAAAAATCCTATGAAAGGCTAACGAAATGCGTATTTCGGCAACAACTTACATACCGCGTTTGACTATCTGATTTAGGCCTTCCTTTCACATTCCCATAAAAACAAGCATTTATGGGCAATATGAAACTGTAGATGCAGAGCTGAATTGTGGCATTGTTCATGAAACTGGTAGGGATTTATGTTTAAACTGTACGGTCCTTAAACTTATGTCTACAGACGTTGACTATCTGTAATTGTCTCCTATTTTTGAGTATTATTATGTATATGTTATTGTAGTTACTCCATCAGGTAAAGATTTTCCCTTCTTTGAATAATGTGTAGTGGATGAAAATGATTTATTGAAGCTGGGTGGCGTACTCTGTCTCTTTGATATTGTACACTATTATTTCACAAAGGTTACGATTTGTGATGGAATAAGAGTTTATTGCAAGTTTTCCTCCAATTTTACCCTTTAACATTTATTTATATAACTTTCCTTCAAATGGTTCAAATGGCTCTGAGCACTATGGGACTTAACTGCTGAGGTCATCAGTCCCCTAGAACTTAGAACTACTCAAACCTAACTAACCTAAGGACATCACACACATCCATGCCCGAGGCAGGATTCGAACCTGCGACCGTAGCGGTCACGTGGTTCCAAACTGAAGCGCTTAGAACCGCACGGCCACGCCGTAACTTTCCTTAATGTCGCTGGGTACCTGCATGTATTTATTTGCATTTAGCGTAACCTTCTTGTGCATGCAGTTAATCATTTTGGGTTGAATCAATTTTTTTTTTTTTTGTAGTTCATTGTAGAAACTTCCTACCTACTCACGTGGCTTGGCTTTCTGAAGCCTTATGTGATGCGTTTATTGTGAGACATGTCATGTCTAGATAATTGCGCTAGAGAACTTTCAGAAATATGAGCTATTAATGTTGTTGAGCACGTTCCAAAATTTACAAGTAATGTGTTAAGTTCTTTGGTGGAGAATATATGTGGGAATATTGTGTCAACTACAAATCTTCATGTTAGTTTGGCATTAAAGGAAAGTATCAGCAAGGAGAGCTCTTAGAGGACTACCAACTGGGGGGCCTTCTGCTTCTTTATATTTTTTATTGTGTACTGTCAAGTAAATATGAAACTCTGTAAGCTGTTATGATGTGAGACTCTGTAAGCTGTTGTGCTCCGATTGGCTAAATTATTTCACAATGCTCTCTATTATTACTTCTGTTGTATCAACTGCTAGGATTATGAATGCAGAATGACTATGTCCAGCAAGGAAAATTAGAGTTTGAGGGGACGGGGGGTCTGTAAATTCTTAATTTTGCTGTTACTTGGTAGCTGTTGATTATTTATGATTCGTTTAATGGTAGGTGTATGTTATGATGTTGTTTTTCTATGACTTTTATTGTGGACTATCTAGAGATACAATTATGGGTTGTTGAATCCTCTTCGTGTGTATTTTATTGTGTTCTTAGGATAGGTGAATTTCTACGTGTGTAAATAAAAGTTTGCGTTTATTTGGTTTTTGCACAAAAAAGCACGTAAGAGGAATGGTAGATGCCTTGTTTGGTCAACAGGAAAGGTGCAGGGTGACAATTATTGAACTATATGAAAAAAACCTAAATTGGTTACAAATTACGGCGTGCACACTTTATTCAACATGTAAACGTCACAGCACTTATTCGGATTTTGATGATGACATGTTCAATATGCTTGCCATTATTGCGAAATTCTTCATGACCCGCTGAAGTATCAGAACATAGATGCTGTCGATGACCTCCTGAATGGCTGTTTTTAGCTCAACAATGATTTTGGGGATACTGCTGTACACCCTCTCTTTAACATAGCCCCCAAAAATGGAGCCACATGCGTTCAGATCCGGAGAGTACGGTGGCCGTCGAGGCCAATGTCTGTGGCCTTTGGGTACCCCAGAGACAGAATTCGGTCCCCTGAGTGCTCCTCCACGATATCAAACACTCTCCTGCTTCGATGGGGTCGAGCTCCATCTTCCATGAACCTCATCTTGTCGAAACCAGGGTAACGTTGGGTAATTGGGATGAAATCATCTTCCAAAACCTACATGTACCGTTTGGTAGTCACTGTGCCTTCAAGGAATACCGTACTGATTCTTCCGTGACTGGACACTGCACATACACAGTCGCTCGTTGAGGAAAATGGCCTTCTCGATTGCGAAATGCGGACGAACAAGCTTACAAATGTGTCAATTGTGATTATTGACGAACCCATCCAAATGAAAGTTGGCGTCGTCGCTAAGCCAACCCATGCATGCGTTAATAATTCCCATCATGCCCCGCGGCTAACCGTGCAGTTTGAACGTCCTTACGCAAACAGTCCAGACGGTATGACAATTTCGTTTCATATAATTCAATTAGTTCAATAATTGTCACCCTGTAAGTGTCACGCAAATACAACCGCAACTGATGGATAGCCGAAAAGTGATCGCACTAACACGTGGTTCCTGAATAGGTGCTGCCGCCTTTTTATTAGCGGCTGGAGCAGCAGTGTAGATACTAGATGATCGATCTGACCTTTTAACCAAGCCAAAATGGCCTTGAGATGTTGGTACTGCGAACACCTGATGACAAGAATTATTTGCAAATGTATTATCTTTGGGGGAAAAAGTCTGGGGTCCTACAGGTAGGAGAGTTGAATGTTAGATCCCTTAATTGTGCAGGGGGACAGAAAACTAGAAAAGAGAGACGAATATGTTGATGTCAGTTATA
The DNA here is from genome assembly GCF_023864345.2 of Schistocerca serialis cubense. NCBI lineage: Eukaryota > Metazoa > Arthropoda > Insecta > Orthoptera > Acrididae > Schistocerca > Schistocerca serialis. Next base: position 450,192,657 of record NC_064644.1, read on the forward strand.
CACTGAAGCGCCAAAGAAGGTGGTAGAGGCGCGCGTATTCAAACACAGAGAAATGTAAACAGGCAGAATACGGCGCTGCGGTCGGCAACACGTATATAAGACAAGATCTGTATGGCGCAGTTGTTAGATCGGTTACTCCTGCTACAAAGACAGGTTAACAAGATTAGAGTGAGTGAACTTTGTGTTGTGATCGGCGCATGAGCAATGGGACAGCATCTCCGAGATAGCGATGAAGTAAAATATCAAATCTACGAGGTCGCTGCGGCCAGAAAAAGATTCTGCCAGAACGGGACCAACGACGAATGAATAGAATCGTTCTACGTGTCAGAAGTGCAACTCTTCCGCAAATTGCTGCAGATTTCAGTCCTGGGCCGTCAGCAAGTGTCAACGTTCGCACCGTTTAACGAAACATCATCGCTATGGGCATTCGGAACTTAAGGCCCTCTCGTGTACCCTTGATGACTGCATAACACAAAGCTTTACGCCTCGCCTTGGCCTGCCAAAACAGACACTGGACTATTGATAACTGGAAATATGTTGCCTGATCGGACGAGTCTCGTTTCACATTGTATAGAGCGGACGGACGTGTACAGGTATGGAGAAAACCTCACGAATCCGTGGACCCTGCATGGCAGCAAGGGACTGTTCAAGCTGGTGGAGGCTCTGCGATGGAGTGGGGCGTTGCTGTTGGAATGATATGGGAACCCTGGTACCTCTAGATACAACTCGGATAGGTGACATACGTAAGCATCCTGTCTGGTCACCTGCAGCCATTCTTGTCCGTTGTGCATTCTGATGGACTTGGGCAATTCCTGCAGTAAAATAGACACCCCACCGTCGAGAATTGCTACAGAGTGGCTCCAGGAACACTCTTCTGAGTTGAAACATTTCCGCCGGCCACCAAACTTCCCAGACAAACATTATTGAGCATATATGGGATGCCTTGCTGTTTGCTGCTTAGAAGAGATCTCCACCCCATGCACTCTTACGGATTTATGAACAGCAATGCAGGAACGATGGTGTCAGTTCAGCACTACTCCAGACGAGTATTATGTCCGGAGAGAATAAAATAATCCATGCAAAGCGTGCGAAAATATATATACTGATCACCCAGGACATTGTGCCATTTCTCTGGCGCGTTGCGTATCCGGCTCTATCGATTGCGACTTGTATTTCTGTTTCCGTTTGGTTCGGCCTGCGCAGGCGCTGAGGCGGCTGCTGCCCTCTGGAGCGTTTTTCGCGGGGGAACGGATCGGCAGTTGGATTCGCACCGAGCTGGTGGTATTTTGCCTTCCGCCCCGGCACGGAGGTGTGGTCTCGTTGTTGGCGGGCCTCGTTGATTTGGCCGTTGGGCGGTGTGGCGTGTTGGTGATGGGCTGTAGTGGACAACTGATGGATCCCCGCACGCGATTGCTCAAGGTTCTCCGCCTCTGAAAAGGGTGCCACGATATCGCTTGGGTTTCCACACCCAGGAATTGTACGGACTGCAGGGCGGGCTTTCTGTGTATTTGCTCTGTCTGGTCTGCGTGGCGGGGTTCGTTTCACCTTGCTTCAGCTGTTTATATTTTCTGCGTGATTCCGTTTTGGCCGGAGTCTAGTTTTCTGCTGGTGTGTACCTGGTCATCGCCCCCATTTTCCTGCCCAGATGGCAGAGGTATCTGTTGGTGGGAATTATTTGGCAGTGTGTGTTTTGCCTGGACCCGGTGTGCTCACGCGCCCTGATTCTGAGTTGAAATTACTGTGGTCAGGCTGGTTCGGTTGCTGGAATGTGTGTTATTGGTTTTCTGGCTTGCTGGGGACTGCGCGCGCGCCTGTTCCGTTTTGTGATGTGGCAGCAGTCAGATATTTTTGTGTGTGCTGGTTAAGTTGCTAGCAATTGCTTTTAGCCTTGTGCTTACTTATTTTTGTGTAAATTCATTAACCGAATTCCATCCAAATCGTCCACTCAGACATAATGATCAAAAAATTGTTCAAATGGCTCTAAGCACAATGGAACTTAACATCTGAGGTCATCAGTCCCCTAGAACTTAGAAGTACTTAAACCTAATTAACCTAAGGACATCACACACATCCATGGCCGTGTCAGAATTCGAACCTGCGACCGTAGCGGTCGCGCGGTTCCAGACGTCTAGAACCGCTCGCCCACTGCGGCCGGCACATAATGATCACCAACCTGCTATGGATGTAAACCCGTCCAGGCAATAGCAGCGTCACCTAGCGGGGAATGACTGCTAGTCAGACACATGCAGCATCAGTGAGCCTGCTGTCCGCGTTGAGAACGGGTAAGGCGCACAAACTTCCTCATTTTGGTGGCCCCGAGGTTCGGCACGAGCATTTCGGAAACTGCACGTCTTGTCGGGGGTTCGTGGAGTGCTGTGGTGAGTATTCAACATGTGGCGAAACTAAAGGTGAATCTATGTCCAGACGACGTGGGGTTGGGTGAGCACTCCTGATTACAGATGTTGGACATTGTAGGCTGGGTGGACGGGTAAAACAGGACAGGTGGCGAAATGTGGAGGAACTAACATCAGACTTTAAAGCTGGGTACGGTACAATTGTGTCTGAACACACAGTGCGCTGAACACTCCCAACAGTGGGCCTCCGTGGCCGACAACTACGATTGAAACGGACATGTGACCAAACGCACTGGATGTTGGCGCAGTGGCAGAGCGTTGATTGGTGTGATGAATCTCGATACCTTCTTCATCATCCCCATGGGAGCGTGCGAACTCTTCGCCTTCCAGGGGAACAGGTCCTTGACATCTGCCCCCCCTACCGCCTCGTCGACCTACCAAGGCTTCAGTGCTTTCATACCACAACATGTCGACGCTGTTATCAACGCCAAAGGTGGACGTACCGTGTATTAGGTATGTGGTCATCATGTTCTGAATGATCATAGTATATAAGCAATAATAGAATGCTATTTTTAATCTAAAACGACAAAAATGTACAAAACTTCGTATGAGAGTCGCAGAATGACCACAAAAGATGCTTTGTAAGTAAAAACAAAATGCGTCTGGTGTAAAATTCTCTTTAATTAATTGTAGTAATCTTAAGACGGTGAAACCAGTAATAAGTGACTAATAAAAATACATCGTATAATTAGCTGGAGGCGATGTGGGCACGGACATAAGGAGCACAGAAATAGCTACAGACTTATGCAGACAGTCATGAAGATAGCTGAATTGGCAGTGGTATCTGAAAACCCAATAAGATGACGACAGAAAAGTGAGACTATTGCACAGAAAGGTGAGGCATCAAACAGGGAGAAGTGGTGTACATAAAAAAATTACAATTGAAATCAGCGAGTGATGGAAAACGTGGACGATGCGGCGATACAAAACTAATACAGTAAATGCCGTATGATGCAGACAAGTATTATTTGTAATATATATTATTCCACGCAATCCGAAAACCAATGGAGAATTTAGAAACAGTAAAAATTCTTACATGCAGCAAAATACGTTGTCGAAAAATGCGAACAGTGGTCTATCTGGTTAGGTAGTCAAATGTTCCTAAAATATTTGCATGTGTTAGTTCTGTCTGGGTTTTTAAGATGAGTTCAGGAGGTTTTAGTAATGCATGGAAAATCCCTGTCTCTTCTAAAATATCAAGATTGCTACCCGTATGCTCCAGATGTATGATTTACATATTCTCGTGTATGTCCGTGATGTGCTGTCGTCGTTCATGTAAATGAGTACTTAGTGTTGACCCTGAACTTGCACAATCTCTCTGCTCTACAGGGTGAAAAATTTGACAGGACATAGAGGATGCCCCACTGAAAATTTTGAGGTAGGGAACCTGGGGTCCCCAGCATAAGATGATAATAGGAACAAAATCACATTTTTGTGTACTTTTTATTTCCATTTGTTAAAGTTAACTGCAAATACCACCACTGACAAAATAAACATACCATTTGTACTGTATCTTACAAAATGTGCTTAAACTGACGTGAATCAACCTCAGTGAAAGCACGACATCAGCTAACATGATTGTGACACCCTGACGAATATATTTGGTGTGTTTGGAATCACATCACATGCAGGTACAATTCAGGCAACTGATTTCATCTCCGTATCCGCTGGGTTTGGTACGCAAGTGGCTTTAGATATCCCCATAGTAAATAATCAAGGAAATCAGGTCAGGGGACCTCGCAGTCCTTGGAATACGAACTCCCCTTCCAATACAGCGACCAGGAAATACAGCTTTGCGATGGTTGCGGGCATCCACAGTGATGTGAGGCGGTGCACCGTCATGTTGTATCCACATCCTCTCACAAACAGACAAGTGAACGTTGTGCAACAACTCAGGTAGAAATCTTTGCAGGAACCTCAAGTATGGGCAGCCATTATGACTTCCTAGTAATGAGGCTCGTCTTCCTTGTTTCGTTACAGGAAATAAAGAACATATATACTAGTATAAACAAACAGTACAGTGCATGTAAACTAGTACATATGTTAGTTGTAAACAAGCTTGGAAGCAGTAATGCTAGACAAATCGTTACACAAGTTTACTTCCATATCTCCTTAAACTGTCTTCTCCGAAATCAGGTTCCCTTTTCAGTAGACCATTCTCTATGTTCTTTTACATTTTTACACGCTCATACGCAAAAACTCTGTATAAACAGAATTGAAAATCTTTGCTGGTTTCGCCTGGATATCTGGCGTCACGTTAGCGTCAAGAGATGCAGTAGACACCCGGTAACTTAAACCAATCAAAAGCAAGCTTCCCTTGCATCTAAGTTTTGGTCGCTGTTCTCAAGAATATAAGAAGTTGGTGTTACATTTTTTGAAATCAGGAATTTGCCAATTTATCAGAAATGGAATCCTACTTCTTTCTTAGTGGAAGCTGTATTGCCTGTTGCTAAAAGAGAGCTGACGATCTTTGATTGAGATGAAAATTATGTCACATTGCGATTCATATTTAGCCTCCATGTTAATGTTGCGTACAAAAACATTTCCGTAACCATTGGAGGCTGCTATAAATAATTGTACTGTCAGCATCACTTGCAGCTGGTAATTTAGTATGTTCGTATCTGCGGTTGTATAAATTTTCGCACTCTTTAAAGAGCTTACTTTATTCTATTTTTGTTTGTTTTAAGGTCATCCCCTCTTTATCAATTTGACAGAGGCTTCCCGAGGATTTTAATTCCTCAATAACGTGAAGGATGGGGAGAGGCTTTAGGACAGCGTAAAATAATGGTATAACACAATTTATGCAAGTACCTAAATTGCAGGCCTGTTCTACTCCATATAAAAATATTACTAAGCTAGTGTAAAAAGAAAAACTGCAAAATACTCCCTTTATAACCATAGCATAGATCATCTGAGGATGTGCCTAAACTGGCGCGAAACTGGTCGTGGTCTTAGTAAAAAACGACTTCCTACAGCCAAATGTGGACATTAGGTTTCGGGTGCCTGCAGTTGAAAATATTATGTCTAGTTCAGTATTTTTTGCGTTGCACATAATTATGCTACAGTAGCTTCAGTGGGTGCAAAAATTACGTAAGCTCCTTCACCTTTGGTGTGGTTTATCATACACTGCTCTCGACCATGCTGACAAGACAACTATCAGTTTCTGCGTAGGAATATATAGCTTCTGCATAATCATTTGAGCAACCTAACCAGATATCGAAGAGATAGCTACAGACAACAAGCCGCTCCCAATGAAGTCTGACGCACGCTGACTCAACTGATGAAAGGGGGATTGTAAAAATACAGAACCACGTACAGGACAATGGGATACAGAACATGTAATGGTTTGAACCACAACTGAGTTGACAAATTTTAATGACACGTTCTGCGGTTCCTCTAAAGAATTAAATCTAATTTAGAAGATGAAAACATCGGCCAAGCAGAGACATACTAAGCCAAAGACCCGGGGTTCAGAGTCGCCATTTGCACGCACCTGGGTGAAATTCGCAGTAGGGTGTCGCCAACGAGTTGTACCAAGGAAAATCGGTGTACGTCTAGGTTGAAACACACCGTTCCAGCAGATCTTTCACGCTTAGCAAATACCATTAACCACAAAATCTTACTCTATGAATCACAGCCGTACATTAAACTTTTGTATGTCCCATTTATTTTAAAGAAGTGCAAATTTAATTGAAGAGTAGTAGTGAAAGAGGGTTTTCCTCTCTAATCACACCTTTTTAAGCGTGCCCAATACTACGAAACACTTCTAACTGAAAATAACGTTGAGGTTCTTACTGCCCGCTAATTGCCTGCCAGAATGTTCATTGTGAGAGCTGAGACGGCACCACTCGCTGAAGATACCTGTTCACTAGGACTCGCGGTTGTAGCATGGTCGCTGGTTCGAATCCTGCCTCGCGCATGGATGTGTGTGATGTCCTTGGGTTAGTTAGGTTTAAGTAGTTCTAAGTTCTAGCGGACTGATGACCTCAGATGTTAAGTCCCATAGTGCTCAGAGCCATTTGAAGTGACTGGAAGAAAACGCCCCTGACTCCTCTACATAAGATGGGTAAAAAACAGGATTTGCTAAATTACAAACGAGTCTCTTTAATATTCGTTTTCTGTAGAATTCTTAAGCATATTCTAAGTTCTATCATGGTAAAATTCCTCGAGACAGAAATGCTTCTGACCACACATCAGCACGGAGTTAGAAAGCATCGCTCGCCCGAAACTCAGCTTGCATTTTTCTCGCACCATAACCTATGAGTCTTACATGAAGTATTGCGTGTAGATAACATATTTATACATAAAAATGTTTTCCATTCCATCGTGGCAAGCTGTTACAGCAGCCGGCTTGAAAAGTTTTTCAGGGCAAAAAGAATCTCGGTTGCAAAAGTACATGATGTCAATGATGCGTTTCACCCTTTTAGAGCATCATCAGTGTGTCTACAAAAACGAGAAACCAATCATTTCGATAAAAATGGAGGAAAGGGGCATGATGCTATCTTGCATGGGTACGCGGACAACTTTAATCACGAGCAATAAAAACTTACGTAAAGATAACTTGATACGCGACCCATTAGTCATAAAAAATGGCTCTGAGCACTATAGGACTTAATATCTGAGGTCATCAGTCCCCTAGAACTTAGGACTACTTAAACCTAACTAACCTAAGGACATCACACACATCCATGCCCAAGGCAGGATTCGAACCTGCGACAATTGCGGTCGCGCGGTTCCAGACTGAAGCGCCTAGAACCGCTCGGCCACACCGGCCGGCCATTAGTCATAAAACCACATATAATGTAATATATTCACCATGGTAACCGTGTCATGAAACATCTAAAACCATGCAGTGGACCTAGTAAAAGGAGAGAAACAGCCAGAATAACACGGAGAAAGTTCAAATATGTGGAAGATAAATTTTCCACGGTTATCGTGTGTTACCTTGGGCACATTGGCCGGCTCCACCGTGGCTTAAGGCAGGTTTTCAGAAAAAAAACAAAAGTACGTAAAACTAGTAATTAAAATGCAAATAAGCAAACCGATGCAGACACAAATTCCAAAAATAAAGGTAGCCTCAAATAAAGCACAAAGTATAGGCAAAAAGGTTACATGAAAAACAACGAATCAAAATATGTCATTGAAACTCCGTCATGCGGAGTAAAACAGCTAAATTTTGTAGTACCTTCATAGCGTATGCTTTCTGAATCGATAAAACTTCAAGATAACAGGAGTGGTGGCTACCTTAAGCATCGGAAACAGACAAAATATTCTTACTTGTTAAAATAAAGAAACAAGTTATAAAATGCGAAGTGGTAAAGTCATCTACAATAAAAGAGTCGCTTAAAAGCCCGATTTAATATATGGTTTCCCTAACTCCCCATACAAAAAACTACAAATTGAGAGTGACGCTGTCGACATAGAATAATCATTGCAGCATCATTCGGAACATTGGTAACATTTTATCACAATATGTTTCATTACTGCTTATAGTTGATACTTCAGCAACCTGTCTTTGTCAACATCGAAATGTTTGACGATTTCCAGCTCCTCTAGTAGATTCTACTTCTTCCTCTTCTGAGCAAGATGCAGCACCCTCAGGTTTCTAAGTGTGTGGGACTTGTATTTGCTGGTAAAATTTTGTTCGAACTGCCGTGGGAGATAAGACCATGCCCTTTTCCACCATTTGTTTGGTTTCTTCTTTTTGTAGACAATCTGGTGATACCAAAAAGGGCGAAACAAGTCATTGACATTAAATAATTTTGCAACCGAGACTGATTTTGTTCTGAAATAAAAATATTTCTAGAGATCTCGAAATTTGACACGTTGACCGAGTACCAACTATTAACAAAGGTCTGAGCAAATGGAATGCGTTCTGAGATACGTGATTGGTTCGGACGCTTCTTAAGTAATATAAGCCGGTACGTTGTCTTTGGACAGCGAGTATCCGTAAGAGACAAGATCATCGTTAGGAGGGTCCCAGGGAAGTGTGATAGGACGACTCTGGTTCTCCATGTACGTAAAATGTCTGGTGGATAGGGTGACCAACAATATGCTGTAGTATATGAGGAAGTGTCCCTAAGTGACAGGATGACTCAGACAGAATTTTTATTTGATTTGATGAACGGCAGCTCGCTCTAAATGTAGAAAAATGAAATAAAATGTAGGTGAGTACGAAAATTGTAATGTTCGAATAGTATTACTGGTGTGCTGCTTGACACAGTTATGACGATTAAATATCTCCGCTTAACGTTGCAAATCGATATGAAAGCACGAACGAGTAAGGCTGGTAGTAGAAGAGGCGAGTGGTCATCATTAGTGTATTGGGAGAATCTAAGGAAATCCCCACCAAGCCGTATTAAACGAGAACATCGAAGCAGTTTACAGACGCGCTGCCAGATAGTATAACCGGCAGGTTCGATCATCAAGCGAGTTTTACGAACATGCTTCGTAAACTGAAATGGGAGTGAAGATGACTTATTCCCGTGGAACACTACTGCGAAAACTTAGAGAATCGATTCTAGTGCCACTAACGTATATTTCGCATAACAATCGCAAAGAGGAAGCAGGTTTGTACAGAGACTGTAGTTTTTCCCTCGTTTCATTTGGGAGCGGAACAGAGAAAGGAATGACTAGTAGTTCTATAAAGTAGACTCCGCCACGTAGCGTTTGTTGCCTACCTCTTTTATACATGTAGTTGTAGTTCAGTAAGAGACTAGGGTAGGGATATTTCTCTTACAATGACGGAGATTTACAAAAAACAGCTTTTTATCGACTCGGCGTTATTTATTCCTGGTCGGAAGCCCATTGACAACGTTGGCATTTTTCTAGTCCCTCCTGCTTTAATGTTATATGCTTTATGCTGTGTGAAAACAGCCCTCATTGTGCGAAACGGCACAGAGGTATTTGTGCAGCAGAAATGAGATCTCGGTCCGCTGGTTTCCAATGGCCGCGGAATCCACAATCACTATACGTAACGCCTTATTTTACCATGGCAGGCGGTCACCGCGGCGGTCATGTCCATACATGAATCGAAAAGTGCCACGGTCGGACCAGCGCCCCACGCGCTGAAGGCATTGGTTGATAGCGCATGAAACAGGACTATGGCAGTTTTGAATGGAGTTTTGGTTAAACGGTAGAAAGAGCTTTAATAACAAACAGTAATGAGTTAACTACGGGAGATTTCAGAAAGTAAGCTACACACTATTTTGCCAAGCCAAGTAGTTTTTCTTGACTACTGCATTCACACTTCAAAGTAACACAACACAGTGAAACCTGTAGACAACGATCGCACCGTTCTAGCATTTACGATAATGACGGAAGCTGAGGACATGAAATAAAATTTATAAGATGGCCGGGACTTCAACCAAGATCTCCTTGCTCACTATGCAGAAATGGTACCTATTACAAGACCACAGCACTATTGCTAGCGTACATGCATACTGTACTTTCGTCGATGTCCTCCCTAACACTAACTTTGATTCACGTCTTCACCTTATGTGAATTGATGTTCGTGTTAGGGAGGACATTGGAGTGGGATAGTCCGTGCAGGTATGTTAGCGATGGTGCTGCGGTGGTCTAATTGTCCGCGTTCCTGCATACCTGTATGAGGAAGGATAGCTGGGCTCAAGTTCTGGCCATGGCACAAAGTGTAATTCACTTCTTCAGCATCCATCATTATCGTAGGCTAAAATGAAACTCAAATGTCTGGAGGAAAATTTAATTATAGCAGTTCTACCATTTGCTCAGTTGCTAGTTTATAGAAACCCGTTCGGTGATCACGAAGCCATTCGAGAGCAGCTTTTTGAAGGTTTCTGCGAATCAGTTCCTCGATTGCGTGGACACTGTCATCTCTGGCCGATGACAACATTCTTCCCTTCCCATCAACACCAACATGTCTGTGCGGCGTTTCATAATTTCACTACGTCTGAAGGCGACACTGAACCTGGCCCGTATGTTGCCAGAATCATTCTCACGGTGAATGTGTCCAATTCTGACGTTTTCCCCACAAAACTTACACTGACCCGCTTTACGTCAACTTTGGAGTAGGTCTACGTTTCCAGTTGCTGCGCCTTTTGACTCACACTGTGCTGCACATCTTATCTCCACCGCAGAATATCTGAGTCTACTGGAAACCAAAAACATGTTCGCCCTTCAGGCAATGCGCCATTTTGTTGCACAGCTATCTTAGCATGGGACTACACGTGTAACTTCTTGAGGTCCATCGTGTATTATTACATGCTTTGTGTTATACTTGGATGTTTTGGAATAAGAAGGATTCCGGTACTGGAATTTGGAGTGAATTATCTATACTTTTTTTGAAGACGTCACATTCGCCTTTGACTGTAGAAATTATTTATTTCACGATTGCAGTATCGGCCTGTGGGCCATTTTCAAGTGGTACAACAAATATTTTGCTTCTGCACAAATTAGACTTTAAAATCTTCCAACATGCATGTATGTCATGATGAAAAATATGGATGTAGGAGGTTTTTAAAGTACTGGATGTGCCGAAGGAAAATCTTTTGCAGTACCTCTTGTGAATGGCCCAATGGCCGAAACTGCAATTGTCAAATAAATAGTCTCTACAGTCCTCCGCGAATAGGATATCCTTCAAAGAATTCTACACGACTCCGTATGCCGACATTAAGAATTCTGTGTATTTTCTTTGTAATTCGATAGTGTTTTTTTATTTTGAAATTGCGTTTTTGTTAGTTGGTACTGCATAGTTGGAATCGAATTGTTTGTTCGTGGTTTTCGCAGTGAAACATGCGTCAGTCGTAGAAACTGGAAGAATGGTAACATTTAATAACATTATACTGTAAGTATGCTGTTTAATTGAAAATTTGGAATTGAACTGTAGTGGACAACAATATTTTTAGCACCAAAGAAAACGTCAGGTAGCGACCACTGTTCAGGAGAAAACGTATTCTCTGAAATGTCGCACTCTGACAAGGATATTAATACTGGAATATGCAGGGTGAGACAAAAAGAACTTTACAACTTTCGAATGATAGAGAAACTTGTTGAGATGACTTACAAAATCCGTAGATATGTCGTTTTCCAGAAAACTACCTCAAGTTTGAATCACGTAGTGCATCAGTAGCGCATTCCACAAACTCTAGAGTCAGTGCAGTGCACAGTTAAAATGGCTACTTTCACTGGTACGGAACGTGCTCGCTCTGCGTTTTGGTGTTGTGAAATAAACTCTACAACAACAGTTCGTCGTAAATTTCACACAGAATACGGTAAATCCAATTATGACACTGGATCACATTCGTGACAGCCCCAGAATAAATGTGATTAGTGGTCTTAGCAAATTGAAAGTGTACGGCCCTTCCATCTTTATGGAGAAAATTGTCTGGATATGGTAGAAAAATTTTTAATTCCACACATCGATGAAGATTATCAAAATGGGCTGGTTTTCTACCAGTAAGATGGTGCACCATCTCATTTCCTCACAGAAATTCGAGGTTTCCTCGGTAATCGCTTCCCTCTTTGATGAATTGGCCGTGAAGGCCAATCGCACGGCCACCACGCACCACGGTCCAAAGATGTGACACCACTGCATTTATTTCTCTGGGATTTCGTTAAAGAGCGTTCCTCCCCTACCAAACAATTTATCCTATTCAAAAAATCGAGTCTTCGCTGCCGTTGCACAAGTTATGCCCCTTTTTGCTGCAACGAGTGTGGGAAGAAATTGATTACCGTTGGGACGTTTGCCGCATGACAGACGTACTCATATCATATCAAAATGACACCTGACACTTTTATCTGACACTTGAGTACATTTGCTGTAGAACGACACATCTACTGATTCTTTAGTTTATCTCCATAAATTTTTGTATCATTCAATTGTTGTAAAATCGTTTTTGACTCGCTCTGTAGAACTTTCTGTAAGTGAGCGACTTCCATTCGAGCACTTAAGTCGTTACAGATACAGTGAGGCGTAGAAACGAGAGACGCGAGGATGAGATAAGTATTCAGACAGAAATATGAGCAGAATAAGTCAGGGATAGATCAAGCTCTGATTCAAGTGCAAGTGTGTGGTCGTTATGTTGACGATTTATGCAACAGATTGATCTGACAAGTACCCTTTGGCTCCTGCAAGAAGAAATTTCCACCGCACACTACTACAGAAGTTAGAGAGACCTAACATACACAAAAAAAATGGCTGAAAAACTTTCAGCAATATGTATCTTCTGTAGTCGTCTGCTGTAAGGAGAAGACACAAAAATAATCTATTTTCTTACGTAACTAGTGGGATACTTGGGTACTGGAGTATTGTTAGTGTAAGAAAAACGTTAAATGAACGGAAAATATTATTTATTGCAAAATCTGAGAAAATCAAGTGAAACTTTTATTTATAAACTGATACACAAATTTCTGGGCTCTTTTCGGAATAGGAGATTTCCTCTTATGGATAGGAATCATGTTAATGAAATTTTTATACAAAGTGTGCGAAATCACTTTTATCCCTTTTCATTAAGAATGTTATTTACTCGGCAGAATGGCTGAGAGCAGCGCCTACTCAACTTGAATAATGATCCGATTGAATTTTTTTTTTAGTGCAGTCGAGGTTGTCACGTGAGAAATGTAATGGAGGGACGGGAATTAAGTATGTTATTTCTAATGGAGGAAAGATGGCGCTCGCCTACGCTGTAGTGCACAATACCGTGAGCTGCGACGACTGCTACCTGCGTCGTTCGCTGCTGAAAAATAACAAAACTATCTCTTTCTATCTGGATTTACCTTCACCAATCAAACTATCACTACGCCTTGATGAAGTCAAAATCTCCTATCGGCCCCTAGCCTAACTACTGGAGTGGTACACCAGTCAGATAACCAGTCCACCGCAATGCCACTCAATGTTCGCTCTCAGGCGCTAATACTCTGTCTATGTTCTCACAGCACATTAAGTGTCGCGGCCAACACAGTGAACCAACGCTTAACCGCGAGCGACTCAGTATAGAGTATCACTCCGATTCGCTAGCGACAGAGGTGCTCTCTCAGTGCGAGACTTCGTTCCTCGCTCTCTGCGTACATGCACGAGCGCACTCGCTCCCGCTACATGTTCCCCCTTCAAGAGTGGCACCGGAACTACCCTTATCCACGCAAAAAGCGAAAGGGTATATCATCTACTGTCTTTCCCTCACTCCTCCGGCTCATTGCGTCAGAAATAGTCCGCCAATCAGCGTTACTCTTACAAACGGGAGAATGGCGCTCCTTTAAAGCCGACCAATCCGGAAATATATAGCGTCTGCGTTATGAGTTTACTGACCACTTGTGAGAACTGTGAAACTGCGCACTAGGTCCGTCAAAAATGCGTATGCTGGGGCTCTCCTAAATAATACAGCGGGTTTTTCTTTGAAGGTGAACACGCAGGCCATTATCCCTTTTCTCTGGCAAAAACTGTTTGATTCCCCGGGCGGTCAGCCGGCCCACACAGCTGTGTGGTAAGCCACCCTCCTACGGACTTTCCAGCAGGCTGGTTGACTCTGCCAAACAAAACCTCCTGTAGCCGTCATGTCTTTAATGATTGTGTATGCCAGCCTCAACTTTTTAATCTCGGTGCGCACTTGCAATTTATTTATTAGATTTGCATATCAATTAAATGGAAATATGTAAAACGGACTCTACCCTATCGAGTTTGGCCCAGAATGAAACGTCTTGATACACAGAATGCGATGGTGAGGTCGGAATATGTAAGATATGAAGGTCAGGAGACCACGCCACCTTACACAATAATTAAGTGAAACAGATAAAAAGTATAAAAGAGACTGGATAAGTATAAGAAGGACTCGCGCTCTGAGGATTTTTCACTAACTTAATTGTAAGTGTAGAAAATAATTTCTTGTGGGTCAGTGGTCTCGTGCAAGACATTCAATTGGACGTCACTTCAGTGACTTGCATGTCCATCACCCATCCAAGTTATCCAACTGGGGAACTGGACCTACCACTTAACATGGAATCCAAACCACATGCTGATTCTGCTGACTGCTCACATCGTTTAGAGGTGAGGTCTAGGTTGAAAAAAGTGTGAAGAATGCGTAGCTCGACCGAGATTCTATCTCGCGACCCCTCGGTTTCCAGGCATGAACTTTTTAGCTGCATCACCAGGTCCGAAATGTATTCAGACAGTTCATCTTTTGGTTTCGTTACGTGATTTTGCGAGTATCAAAATACGTGATACATACGGCCTAATATTTTGATTGTATTGAATTAGAAGCTTAAATATTTCACATTGCCAACGGACTGTATACAATGCTAGCTGACAAATTTCGACTTGGTATCTACATCCATTCCTGAGAAAGAGGTGTCTTAACAAACTGACAGGCAGACAGAAAGACGGACAACAAACAGAAATACTATTTTTACCCGATATAAATACAAATTAACTATTTTCAGATTTTTCCTTTACTTATTCTGTGGAACCTCGCTTTTTGTCGAATTTCACTATTCTATGTCAGATGGAAGTAAACTATAGGTTTTGATGAGTGAGTTTGTGACTATCGAAACATGTGATTAAATAGCCGTATCCTTTGACTGTATTGACTTAGAAGCGGCCAAGGGAGCGTAGAGCTTAGTACATGACGATCTCAACTTGACACCTCTATCCGTTGCTGGAGAAAGGGGTGTTTACTGTCGGACAGACAGACAGCCACACAGACAGATAAAGTGATCTTGTGAGGGTTCCGTTTCTACTGATAGAAGAATGGGATCCTAGTTAAAGAATAAATTGGCTTCGTTGCCGCAAACGGTGGCAGAATTCAGCAATAGCTATGGAGTAAGCACCAACGCGTTTAGGTGTGGATTTGGCAGTAAAATAAAAAAACTTTTCCAGCCGTCGGTATCCGGAAATTACAGGAAATAGAGGAACATTCAGTATAACTGCGATATGAAGGGGTTTATAGCGTAATGGTGCAAGTCAGTTTTGCTCATTTTGTGAAACTGAACGTTTAGTGAAAGATTGTAGAGAAAATTCAGAAAAGACTAATACAAGCACATGTAAGGATAGTGAGCCTAATAAGGTACAGCATTAACACTGAAGCTTAAATGAAGGGTAGTTATATTAATATTATCGATATAATTAAGTCAATATCAGGAATTTCACTTTGAATCAACAATTTCACATCGAATTAACAAGACTGGAGCAAAATGCAGATTAATGAATGTATTACATGCATGCTGTAATGCAAAACTTATCAAAACAGTTTTTATAACCTTAAAGTACAACAAACTTTTCTGCGTAATAGTAATAATAAGAAGGGAAGGACATCTTTGCAGTGGAGGCACAGACAAAACAGTTCTGTTTTATAGCGTTGTGATGTGAGTCAGACTTACTCCACTTTGCCATGTAATGTAAACAGAAAATTGTTTCACGGCATTGTGGTGCAAGCTGAACTTACTTCACTTTGCCATAATATGTGTCATACAACGCATTTCACAGTAGAACCATTGGTGCCATCTTTGCTGCTATCTTGTATAGACAGATGTACATCACTATGTGATCCAAAAGAGTGCAGTTTCTGCTACAGAACATAGTACGTAACTCATTTCCCTCAAAATCTGACTTACACCATTATGCCATAAATCTCTTCGTATATATTGTTGCTGATTATCTACATCTACATCCAAACTCCGCAAGCCACCTGACGGTGTGTGGCGGAGGGTACCCTGAGTACCTCTATCGGATCTCCCTTCTATTCCAGTCTCGTATTGTTCGTGGAAAGAAGGATTGTCGGGATGCTTCTGTGTGGGCTCTAATATCTCTGATTTTATCCTCATGGTCTCTTCGCGAGATATACGTAGGAGGGAGCAATATACTGCTTGACTCTTCGGTGAAGGTATGTTCTCGAAACTTTAACAAAAGCCTGTACCTAGCTACTAAGCGTCTTCCACCGGAGTTTATCTATCATCTCCGTAACGCTTTCGCGATCACTAAATGATCCTGTAACGAAGCGCGCTGCTCTCCGTTGGATCTTCTCTCTCTTCTATCAACCCCATCTGGTACGGATCCCAAACTGCTGAGCAGTATTCAAGCAGTGGGCGAACAAGCGTACTGTAACCTACTTCCTTTGTTTTCGGATTGCATTTCCTTAAGATTCTTCCAATGAATCTTCGTCTGGCATCTGCTTTACCGACGTTCAACTTTATATGATCATTCCATTTTAAATCACTCCTAATGCGTACTCCTAGATAATTTATGGAATTAACTACTTCCAGTTGCTGACCTGCTATTTTGTAGCTAAATGATAAGGGATCTATCTTTCTGTGTATTCGCAGCACATTACACCTGACCACATTGAGACTGAATTGCCATTCCCCGCACCATGCGTCAATTCGCTGCAGATCCTCCTGCATTTCAGTACAATTTTCCATTGTTACAACCTCTCGATACACCACAGCATCATCTGAAAACAGCCTCAGCGAACTTCCGATGTCATCCACCAGGTCATATATGTATATTGTGAGTAGCAACGGTCCTATGACACTACCCTGCGGAACACCTGAAATCACTCTTACTTCGGAAGACTTCTCTCCACTGAGAATGACATGCTGCGTTCTCTTATCTAGGAACTCTCCAATCCAATCACACAATTGGTCTGATAGTCCATATGCTCTTACTTTGTTCATTAAACGACTGTGGGGAACTGTATCGAACGCCTTGCGGAAGTCAAGAAACACGGCCTCTAGCTGTGAACCCGTGTCTATGGCCCTCTGAGTCTCGTGGACGAATAGCGCGAGCTGGGTTTCACATGACCGTCTTTTTCGAAACCCATGCTGATTCCTACAGAGTAGATTTCTAGTCTCCAGAAAAGTCATTATACTCTAACATAATACGTGTTCCAAAATTCTACAACTGATCGACGTTAGAGATACAGGTCTATAGTTCTGCACATCTGTTCGACGTCCCTTCTTGAAAACGGGGATGACCTGTGCCCCTTTCCAATCCTTTGGAACGCTACGCTCCTCTAGAGCCTTACGGTACACCGCTGCAAGAAGGGGGGCAAGTTCCTTCGCGTACTCTGTGTAAAATCGAACTGTTATCCCATCAAGTCCAGCGGCCTTTCCTCTTTTGAGCGATTTTAATTGTTTCTCTCTCCCTCTGTCGTCTATTTCGATATCTACAATTTTGTCATCTGTGCGACAATCTAGAGTAGGAACTGCAGTGCAGTCTACCTCTGTGAAACAGCTTTGGAAAAAGACATTTAGTATTTCGGCCTTTAGTCTGTCATCCTCTGTTTCAGTACCATTTTGGTCACAGAGTGTCTGGACATTTTGTTTTGATCCACCTACCGCTTTGACGTAAGACCAAAATTTCTTACGATTTTCTGCCAAGGCAGTACATAGAACTTTACTATCGAATTCATTGAACGCCTCTCGCATAGCCCTCCTCACGCTACATTTCTCTTCGCGCAATTTTTGTTTGTCTGCAAGGCTTTGGCTATGTTTATGTTTGCTGTGAAGTTCCCTTTGCTTCCGCAGCAGTTTCCTAACTCGGTTGTTGTACCACGGTGGCTCTTTTCCATCTCTTACGATCTTGCTTGGCACATACTCATCTAACGCATATTGTACGATGGTTTTGAACTTTGTCCACTGATCCTCAACGCCATCTATACTTCAGACAAAACTTTTGTGTTGAGCCGTCAGGTACTCTGTAATCTGCTTTTTGTCACTTTTGCTAAACAGAAAAATCTTCGTACCTTTTTTAATATTTCTATTTACGGCTGAAATCATCGATGCCGTAACCGCTTTATGATCGCTGATTCCCTGTTCTGCGTTAACTGTTTCAAATAGTTCGGGTCTGTTTGTCACCAGAAGGTCTAATATGTTATCGCCACGAGTCGGTTCTCTGTTTAACTGCTCAAGGTAGTTTTCAGATAAAGCACTTAAAAATTTTCACTGGATTCTTTGTCCCTGCCACCCGTTATGAACGTTTGAGTCTCCCAGTCTATATCCGGCAAATTAAAATCTCCGCCTGTACGAATTGAGGATGACCTCTGAACCCAGACGGCAGGAGTCATTGGTGCCGACATGAGCAACAATTTGCAGTCGGGTGCACCCAGTGCTCTCTATCGCCGCCGGTAGGGCCTCCTCCACATATCGGATGAGACCCCCCGGCAAGCAGACAGAGTGAACACTGGCCTTCTTCCCCGACCTTTCCGCTATTTCCCTAAGGGGCTCCATCACCCGCCTAACGTTGGAGCTCCCAATAACTGATAAAACCCCTCCCCCGTGTGCCTGCTCGGACCTTGCTGAATGAGCAGCCACATGTCCACTCACAGGCAAAGCGGGCGATGCCACACGGCCAGCCTCCACATTTACCCTCCGCCTCGTGCGCCGCGAACGCCGCTGAACCCGCCACTCCCCTTGGGGAGAGGGTGGCCCAACCGCGCCCGGTACCCGCGAAGATGTCTCGACAGCAGGGACAGTGGGTGAAGCACTTAACACCTGGGGTGTACCTTGCGACACACCAGACTCCCCACTGCCGCTACACTCCGAGGCAGTAGCCTGAAGTCGGCTGACCGCGGCCATCAACACGTTCAGCTGTTCGCGAACAGTGGCCAACTCCTCCTGTGTCCGTACACAGCAGTCACACATCCTATCCATCCCAAGGAATCAATTTACTGAAGAGAGTTAATCAACTTTTGACTAGACTGCTAAGTCACTAAAGGCGGCTGATTATTGACTAAACTGTGATTGCCAGCCACTTCTTGTAGAAAACAATGAAAATAGCACTACCTGTCTCTGGACCGTATTGAAAACAAACACTAGCACTACTGGCACTATGGTTGACTAAAGGGACTCTGTATTAAAAACAAACACGAAATCTATGGAATACTATTAATAGCACTCGACAATTAAAGCTTCCTAAAAGCAAAAACACACGGAAGAAGTAGTGACAAGTAAGAAAAATACAGTTAATACTTAAATTAAGGTAGCTCGCTGCACAGCAGACGTGAAGCAGACGGCGGTTAGGACGACACTGACACTACTGGCACTATGGCTGACTAAAGGGACTCTCTCTGACTGTATTCAAAACAAACATGAAAACTATGGAATACTATTAATAGCACTCGACAATTAAAGCTTCCTAAAAGCAAAAACACACGGAAGAAGAAGTGACAAGTAAGAAAAATACAGTTAATACTTAAATTAAGGTAGCTCGCTGCACAGCGGACGTGAAGCAGACGGCGGTTAGGACGACACTGACACTACTGGCACTATGGCTGACTAAAGGGACTCTCTCTGACTGTATTCAAAACAAACATGAAAACTATGGAATACTATTAATAGCACTCGACAATTAAAGCTTCCTAAAAGCAAAAACACACGGAAGAAGAAGTGACAAGTAAGAAAAATACAGTTAATACTTAAATTAAGGTAGCTCGCTGCACAGCAGACGTGAAGCAGACGGCGGTTAGGACGACACTGACACTACTGGCACTATGGCTGACTAAAGGGACTCTCTCTGACTGTATTCAAAACAAACATGAAAACTATGGAACACTATTAATAGCACTCGACAATTAAAGCTTCCTAAAAGCAAAAACACACGGAAGAAGAAGTGACAAGTAAGAAAAATACAGTTAATACTTAAATTAAGGTAGCTCGCTGCACAGCAGACGTGAAGCAGACGGCGGTTAGGACGACACTGACACTACTGGCACTATGGATGACTAAAGGGACTCTCTCTGACTGTATTCAAAACAAACATGAAAACTATGGAATACTATTAATAGCACTCGACAATTAAAGCTTCCTAAAAGCAAAAACACGCGGAAGAAGAAGTGACAAGTAAGAAATATACAGTAATACTTAAATTAAGGTAGCCCACGAACCTACTACGATGTCGTAGCAGGCGGAGAGGTGATACTCCGACGTGGCGCGTCCCAGGTGGCGGATAGGGGGGGTCCTCACCGGCTTGCCGGCGGACTTGAGCGAAATAAAATAGCTCTCGCGGACCAAACACACAACATCAAGAAATCCATTAGTGTCTGTTCTGGTATCCAGCGACTAGTGGTCTGCGTCTGTTTACCTAGTTGGTGCGGCAGTGAAATATGGCTTGATCTCAACAATCAAGTCTGCAATTACCGTGATCGTGTTGAAGGTCACCACAACCAACTTCAACTTGAAGTAATCATGATGGAACAAATGGAAAGAAATCCGCTACCCCAGGCCCCAGTCAACGGACTGGACTTTCCTGGTCATCGGATTCTGGGGGACCAGGAACATCATGAGGAGAAGAGTCGGAGCTTCTCAAAACCTCTTCGCAAGCACTACCTTGGCACTCTCAATGCAAACACTCTGTTCAAACTTGGAAAACTAAAACAACTGACAGACATGCTAGATAAATTTCACATCTAAATTCTTGCCATCCAAGAGACGCGCTTCGTAGATGAAAACCATTTCGACACAGAACATTACAGGATTTACAAAGGTAAACCTGCTGTCAGAAGAGGAACACCATTATTGTTTGGTACAGGGTTTGCAGTACACAAATCAGTCGTGGATAACATCATAGACTTCAATTCAATATCAGAACGTATCTCGACACTGTCCTTCAAATCAGGTAATAAAGCATACACAATTATCAACGCACATGCACCTACAAATGACCATAACAGAAAGAAGCCACAAGAAATTGAAGACTTCTGGGAAGACATGGAGGAAGTAACTAACAACGTACCAGAAAGACATGTGAAAATTGTAATGGGTGATTTCAATGCGCAGCTTGGTAAGGAGAGAAAATTCAGAGAAATAACAGGCCCATACTCAGCGCATATTCGCACGAACAGAAATGGGGAACACCTCATAAAATATTGTCAAAACTTTAACCTCAAAATCATGTCAACACAATTTCAAAAACCAAGACGAAAACTTACAACATGGAAAGCACCCAACACAGTGTGGGGAGAATTTTAGATTGATCATGTGGCCATATCCAAGAAAAATTCGCGGGAATTTCTAAATGTCAGAACACGTAAAGGAGTCTTCGAGTCTGATCATTATTTGCTACAAGTTAAGATTAGGCCAATCCCAAGACTGAAACAGACAGCGCAAAACAAAATAGTCAACCCTGATCCGGAATACTTGAAAATAAACAGGGATAAAATCGTTGAAGAAATTAATAGGCACTCAATAGACACATGGACAGATCTGGCGAAGGCAGTTCAGAAGACTATGTGCTGGGGACAACCACCTAGAAAACGCAAACATAGGTGGTGGAACGCAAAGTGTGATGAAGCCATTGAGAGAAGAAAGCAAGCATGGGACAAGTTCAGTAGCTACAGAAATTCAGAAACATGGAAAGAATTTCACGAAGTTCAGAAACTAGCATCGAAGGAAATCAGAAGGGAAAAACGAGCATATGACAATAACAGACTAAAAGAAATTGAGGAAGATTTCAAAAGAAATAACACAAGAAATTTTTACAGAACTTTCAAAGAAAATATTAAGGGCTATCAACCCCCTAGCCTCTGCTTCCGAAGAACAGATGGATCCCTGGAAACAAACACAAAAGAAAACTGTAAAATTCTCAAACATTACTTTGATAAACTTCTTAATTGCAAAAAACCTACAGGAAAATTAACATTCCAAAAGACCACATCTAATGCCGATTCTGATCCACCCACAATAGAAGAGATAGAGGAAATCATAAAACAAATGAAAAATAACAGAGCTGCCGGAGAAGATGGTATTATCGCCGAGATCTGGAAACTCCAAGATGAAAACATCACCAAAAAAATCCATAAGATTATCTCCGAAATTTGGATCACAGAGAAAGTGCCAGAGGAATGGAAATGTGCATTGATCCACCCGTTACATAAAATGGGTGATAAGTCAGATCCAAACAATTACAGAGGCATTTCGCTAGTACCAGTTACATACAAAATTTTCTCTAAGGTGCTATTAAACAGACTAGAACCACAAGCAGATCTGCAAATTGGGGAATACCAGGCAGGCTTCAGAAAAGGGAGATCATGCATCGAACAGATCTGGAACTTGAGAACACTTTTGAAAGTCAGACAGGCAAGAAACACTGTAGTTACCTTTGTGGACTTTAAAAAAGCATATGATTCCATAGACAGACAGACACTCTTTGACGTACTGGAAGAATATGGTGTCGACAGAAAAACCAGGGCACTTATACAACAGACGCTTACAGACACTACCTCCAAGATTAAGTTCATGGGAGAAATTTCGGAACCCTTCCACATACACACAGGTGTCCGACAAGGAGACGGGCTCTCACCAATCCTGTTCAACATGGTGTTAGACAAAATTATCAAGCAGTGGGAGGAACAAGTTAAAGGAATACAGCTGGGAAGAACACGTGAAACCAAAACAATCATAAAATGTCTGGCATTTGCAGATGATATAGCCATACTCAGCAATAATACACAGGAGGCAAAGGAAGCACTGGAATGCTTGCACGAAATAGCTACAAAACAGGTCTGCAGGTATCTTACGAGAAGACACAATATATGGAACGACAGACCAACAATGTACACACCATGCATACGGTATATGGATCCGTAGAAAGAGTCGAAAAATTTAAGTATTTAGGGGAGTACATACAAATGGGAGGACCAAACAAGGCGGCTAACATGGAACGAACGAAGAAACTCCAGAAGGCATACAAACTCACATGGTCACATTATAATAAGAAAAGCATATCGAGGCAGGCCAAACTTAGGCACTACAAAACAGTTGTATTACCAGAAGCATTGTACGCGTCAGAAACAACCACAATTGGAGCATCAGGCATCATAGACACAGAAAAAATAGAACGCAAAATTCTCAGAAAAATATTTGGACCAATTCACAGAGATGGCATATGGATGAAGCGACCTACCAAAGAGCTGTACCAGCACACTGACAGACTAACAGACGCGATCAGAAAACGCAGATTAACTTTCTATGGGCACATGCTGAGAATGGACAACAACCGACTTACAAAGAAAATTTTTGATGTAGTAAACAGCTCAAGCAAGAAAACAAATTGGTATCATGAAATAGACGAAGACTTAAGGCAGATAGGGATCAACAGGCAAATGATAGGAGACAGGAAATACTTCAGAAACAAAGTTAGGAGTGCAAAATTTATTGTAAAGGAGAGAAAGAAGAAAGGAACTTTATGGACAGAGCAAAGGAAACAGGAGCACAGCCAAAGGATGAAGAGATTTTGGGAAGAGAAGAGGAAGAAAGGAAAGAAGTGAAAATTGTGTCATCATGTGATTTTCGAGTTCAAACACTGTCCATAAGGGCAACAATGAAATGAATGAATGAATGAATGAAATTAACGTAGCTCGCTGCACAGCAGACGTGAAGCAGACGGCGGCGGGTTGCAAGTAGCGCTTGACGAGATAGCCGCTCAAGTAAATGAAATTTTGCAAAAAATCTAAGGCATTACAGCATATTAAGAGGACGCAAGTTTAGTCCATTTATGGGGAAGGGTAGAAGAAATAGAGGAAAAGGTCCGTGAAATACTGGAAGAGTGCATCCCAGCCATATTATGTGTGAAGATCGCGCATGCGAACGCAGATAACTTGGTGTTGTGCGCGCCTAACCCACATTCACGCTAACGAAGCCCCGTCTCCCTAACTGAAGCAATTAGTCGTGATTAAAGACGCCGAAAACTTACTACAAACGTTTTTATCACGGTGGCCACCACAAGTAGATCTATATAAATACTCATTAAGCCAGTTTACGTTGCATGGCGGAGGGTAAATTGAAAGTAGTATTGTAAGTTTTCATTCTCGGTCCAGCCAGATACTGAGTGAGTGAAAAATTACAATCATATTCCCCTAATTTCTTTTACCATTCCTTCACGAGTCCTACGCAAGGTATACACTAGCGTCAGCATAATGGCCGCATAGTCATGTGGAAATAAAGGTTGTCTAAATATACTCCGCATGATTTCTTCTGAGGTGTCCTCTGAAGTCCTGCGAACAGTTTTCTACGTGTTACACTAACTTGTTAATATCCTAGTAGCGCGCCTCTGAATCATATCGATGTCTGCTGTCATGCCCACCTTATGAGGACTCCAGCATTGGAGCAGTATTCTAGAAATGATTGCACTACCGTGGTGTATGCGATATCCTTCAAAAGTGCACCGTACTTTCCTAGAGACCTTCCAGAAAATTTCACTCGTCTTTTCTCATACTAATTTTACTTGATCGTTCCACTTCATAAGTTCTTAGCACCCCCCCCCCCCCTTAAAACCAATATTATGTGCTGCGTTAACGATGTTAATCTTGTAATCAGATACTATATTGGTTTGTCTCTTTGTTGTTAGTGTAATATAACATTTTTCCACTTTTAAGAAAAGGTACCATTCATCTGACGAAGTGGAATTATTGATCAAGTTTCTCTGCTGTTCCTGTCTGCCAAGATAGCTGAGTGCTCGGTTCGAAACCGGTCACCGCTTATGAATAAAAGTGTTTTAATGCTACCGAGGCTGTTCTATATATTATTTTATCACCGTTAATTTGGCATCGCTGCTATGTCCAATACGTTTAAAAAGAACATCTGACTTCGTTGGTTGACAGAGTCACCAGATTAGTAATCTGAGTCCTTCGTTCCAGTTACTGTTGTCCTCATTAGTTCTCAAACAATTTAGATCTTCCTGGCACTGTAAATTCTCTTCCCCCTGGAAAGTATACTCTGTTTTTCCGGTATAGATTCTGTTATATCCTAGCCAGTAATGCCACCCGAGCCCGCTGCCAAAAGGTTGGCAGCATCAAAGTCCGGACGCCGTCCGCATAAGCAGCGCCAGTGAGACAGGAAATCGCCGCAAGTCTGCGCGCGCCACCGCTGGCTTCTGGTGTCTTAAGCGCTGGAGTCGCGAGCGCTAGGACAGTTCCGTATTCGCCGCTCAGTTGTATACTCGCCACCGAATTATGTACTTGCTAGTCGGTTGTGTGTTCATCGCAGCAGAGTTGTTGTTTGTCGTCAGCCGACGCTGACCTAGCCGCTCCGACTCGAACTAGACAGATTTCTGTAGACACGGAGTTCACTACTGGGTTTCTGTATCTTCGTTAATAAAGATAAGTACCGACTTTTATTTAATCAGAGTGTTTGGGTTTTCATCTTTCTGTTCACTGTTCCAGCGGACCGGTCGGCCCGCTATTAAAAGTGTGGTGGTGACTTCGTAAGCCGTTTCTACAGCGAATTGCTTGTCGCTACGAACGCAGCCACAAAACTGGCGACAAGGACTTCCGAACTCGTGTGCAGGGCTGGTTCAACTTGTTTCTGGTTATACTAATTATAGCGATAAAATTTTGGGGGCTGGTTTAATTTGTGTTCACTATGTCTGCCGAATTACAACAGTTGATCTTATTACAGAGTCAGCAAATACAAAGTCTGGTGGAAGCAATCGCCAAACAAGCGGCTAATCCTCCAACACAAAAGGAACAAGCACAGGCAGCACCACCTTTCCGTGCTTTTGATGCATCGAGAGAAGAATGGCGAGAATATTTCGCGCAGTTGCAGGCGCACATGACAGTCTACAAAATCACGGGTACTGAGCGGCAGCTTTATTTAATTTCCACTGCAGGCGTGGAAGTCTATCGACTACTTTGTAAGTTGTTCCCGGAATCCAAGCCAGAAGCTTTAGACTATGACGTTGTTGTTAACAAGCTTGCTGAGTATTTCGAGTCGCGAGTTCATGTGGCAGCAGCCAGATTCAAGTTCTTCAGATTAAAGAAACTGCCACATCAATATAATAAACAGTGGTTAACAGATTTACGGGGCCTCACCCGTCAGTGCCGATTTAATTGTGTGTGTGGAGCTTCCTACAGTGATGTCATGTTACGAGACGCTATTACTCAAAACATTGCAGATTCTCGTATTCGTGCTGCTATCTTAAAGTTGCCTGACCCGTCATTAGAGACTGTGATGAACATCATTGAAGCCCAAGATACTTTTGACTATGCTGAGTGTGAGTTAAATCAGCCATGTATTTCTCAAATTGCCTGTGCTAAGCAAGTTATGTCACGCCCGCGGCCCCACCGGCAGAGTCAGACTGTAAACACTAGCCGGCCGCGTCATGTTAAACACATTCGTCAGCCGCGTGTGCAAAATGATAGAGTTAAGTCTTGCCCTAAGTGTGTTCTTGCTCATCCTCGTGAACGTTGCCCGTTAAGAAACGCGGTTTGTCACTTTTGTCAAAGGAAAGGACACATTCAGACTGTTTGTTTGCGTAAACGCAAGAACAATTCTAGTGCTGCCCAGCCCATGGATATTCATGTTCTTCAAAGCCAGCCCGCCCAGAAGGTCGCGTTTAAAGACTCTTCCACGGTTCGTGTGGGTAATAAACTTGTTCGCAATAAGCCACCCACCCAGCCCTCTGCTATGCGACCCAAGCGTAATTCAAACGCTGTAAAAAGTAACGTACAGACTGCAAGTGAAGCGGGAGTTGTTGTTCCACCCGCCCAACCCACGAGTTGTCGTAAGCAGCGAACACGCGCTAAACGCGCTGATTTTGTGTCTTCCGCCTCCACTGCACCGATCCAGAGACAGTGTAATAAACTATTTGTGAAGCTCCGCATCCAGGATAAGACCTTCAATTTTCAATTAGACACTGGTGCGTCTGTGACTCTCATAAATAGTGCTACGTATGCGGCTATCGGCCGCCCTAAACTTTCAGCGGCAAAACATTCTTTGGCTACTTATAGTGTAGAACAAATTCCTGTGTTAGGTGTATGTTGCGTGCCAGCCACATTCCGTGGCAATACAAAAACTGTTTCATTCACAGTGCTCCGCGCTACAGACAGTGTAAACATTTTCGGATTAGACTGTTTTGACTTGTTTGGCCCGTCTATCCAAGACAATGTGTTGCAAATTAAGTCTGTTGTTCCTCAAGACAGCATAACCGATTTGTATAAACAATACAGTGACATATTTAAAGACGAACTAGGTTGTGCTGCGAACTTTGCCGCTCATATTACGTTAAAAGATAATGCTCAGCCTCGATTTTGTCGTGCTCGTCCAGTGCCTCACGCCCTCCGGGCACCTGTAGCAGATGAACTTCGTCGTTGGCAAAACAACGGTGTTATTCAACCCGTTTCAGCGAGCCAGTAGGCTTCTCCCTTAGTTATTATAAAGAAACCGTCTGGCAAGTTACGTTTGTGTGCTGAATTTAAGTCGACAGTTAATCCTCAGACTGTCATAAATTCTTTTCCTTTGCCTAGACCGGACGAGCTGATGGATAAGTTAGGGGAAGCTCGTTTCTTTTCCAAAATTGATCTCCGTGAAGCATATTTGCAATTCCCCCTCGACGAACAATCACAACAGTATTTTTTCATGAACACGTCGTTGGGGTTGTTCCGTTTTCTGCGTTTGCCTTTCGGTTGTGCGTCAGCTCCGGCTGTTTTTCAACGTTTTTTGTCACAACTTCTGGCTAATGTGCCATCGTGTTGCAACTATTTACACGATATTGTTGTGTCCGATCGGACGCCTGCTGAACATTTCCGTAATTTGGAGTGTTTGTTTACAGTGTTGTCTCAGGCAGGCCTACTTTGCAACATCGATAAATGTTCATTTTTCCTTACGGAGATGGAGTATCTGGGACATGTTATTAATGCTCAAGGCATTCATCCCTCCCAGTCACATTTAGCAGCTATTCGTGATTTGCCCGCCCCTCGCAATCTGCAGGAATTGCAAGCAGTTCTTGGCAAATTGACATATTATATTAGGTTTATACCTAATGCATCACAGATTGCTGCACCGTTGCATCGTCTCCGCCGTAAGAATGTTCCGTTTGTGTGGTCAGCTGATTGCCAATCAGCCTTTCAGCAGCTTAAAGAGGCTTTATTGCATGATCGTTGTCTGGTCCATTACGACCCTAACAAGCCTCTGGTGTTGGCTTGTGATGCCTCTTCTTTCGGCCTCGGTAATGTGTTGTCTCACCGAGTCGGTAACACCGAACGTCCTATTGCGATCGCATCTAAATTGCTAAACAAAGCTCAGTGTAATTATAGCCAATTGGACAAGGAAGCGTTGGCTATTGTGTTCGGTGTCACAAAATTCCATCACTACCTCTATGGTAGACCATTCTATTTAGTAACAGATCACAAGCCCCTGACGTCACTGTTTGATCCGTCTAAACCAGTTCCTCAACGGACAGCTCAGAGACTACAACGTTGTACTCTTTTGTTATCACAATACCAGTATGAGATACTGTTTCGCCCTACAGCTCAGCATGCAAACGCTGACGCACTTTCTAGATTGCCGATTGCTGCGGATGATGTCTTCGATTCCTCTGACGACTCTTGCCATCAGATTGACGCCGATGAGCATCAATCCCTCCGGGATTTTCCGATTGATTATCGTCAGGTGGCACGTGAGACAGCTACGGAACCTCATCTGAGTTTACTATTACGTTTTGTTCAACGTGGTTGGCCGTCCAAGGCAAAGGACATATCGGATCCTGTGGTTCGTCGCTATTATCCGCAACGTCATCTGTTGTCTGTTTCGCACGGAGTTTTGCTGTTACGCACCGAGAATGACCAGCTTCGTGTAGTGGTTCCCCAAGTGCTCCAATCCAAGGTCCTCGACTTGTTGCATCAAGGTCATTGGGGAGTGGTCCGCACCAAGCAGCTTGCCCGCCGTCATTGTACATGGATCGGCATTGATAAGCAGATTACGCAGATGTCTACAGATTGTTCGACGTGTGCCGACCACCAAGCTGCTCCGCCTCAACGCTATTTTGAGTGGGCACGCCCTGCCGGTCCCTGGCAGCGAGTACATATTGATTTTGCTGGTCCATATTGGAATTCTCGTTGGCTCATCGTGATAGATGCATTTAGTAATTTTCCGTTTGTTGTGCCCATGCAGTCTACAACGTCTGCACAAACTATAAGGGCGTTGACTTCAATTTTTTGTATTGAGGGTCTTCCAGAAGTTTTAGTGTCTGACAATGGTCCACAATTTACCTCTGCTGAATTTGAAAGTTTTTGTTCTGCCTGTGGCATTCGTCATGTTCTTACTCCGCCGTTCCACCCTCAATCGAATGGTGCAGCGGAACGTTTTGTACGCACATTCAAGGATCATATGGACCGCCTTCGTGCTACGCACTCTCGTCAGCAGGCCCTCATCACGTTCCTGTCGTCGTACCGGACCACGCCACGCGACGGCCCTTCGCCTGCGGAGCTTCTCCACGGCCGTCGTCATCGCACCCTACTACGGTTGTTGCACCCCCCGGATCGACCCGCCGCTTCTGAGAATCGCACGCGTTTTCAGCGCAACGACGCCGTTTTTTTCAGAGTTTATCACGGTCGCCGTCGTTGGGAACGTGGTACCGTGATAAGTGTCCAGGGTCGCGGTTTTTATACTGTTAAAGGTGCTACTGGGGTGCACAGGCGGCATCAGAACCAGTTGCGCCGCGCTGGCCGCCCGGATTCTGCCGCTCGTTCTTTGTCCACAGATTTGGTCCGCGGCGGGTTCCAGCCGCGCCTTCCGACTTCGCTGCCGCCCCCAGGGCAGCAGCAGCGGCCGTTGCCGCTACCACGCCGACAGCCCGTCCCGTTGATGCCTCCCGCGCAGCTTCATCCGGGAGCGCCCCAGGTGGTCGCTCCGGCGCCTGCGGTCCCTCTTCAGTCGCCACCGCCTTCGGAGCTGATGGACGTCGACCCCTCAGCCGGGCCGCCTTCCCCAGCGGTGGCTGTGCAGCCTGTCCTGCAGCCGCTTTCCTTGGGCACCCCCAAGGAGTCTGACACCGCAGCGCCTTGTCCGGCGCCCACTCAGCAGCCGTCGACGCAGCGTCAGGAGACGCTGCCTCTCTTCGTGGGTCCCGACGCCCCGTCGCGTCCAGTACCAGAAGCTGCGCCCGTGGTCACAGGCGTGCACCCTGACCTCGGTTTTCAGTCGGTGTTTCCCGAGGCCCCGCGCAGCCAATGCTGGGGTGCGGACCGGGGACTGCCACCGACAACAGTCTCCGCCCCGGTCTCTTCTGCTACGCCTGCGGCCAGACCCCTCCCCCGCCGTCGACGCTCGCCACGTCATTATTCAACGACGGTGCGGCGATTTGGGGGGGAGGAGTGTTATATCCTAGCCAGTAATGCCACCCGAGCCCGCTGCCAAAAGGTTGGCAGCATCAAAGTCCGGACGCCGTCCGCATAAGCAGCGCCAGTGAGACAGGAAATCGCCGCAAGTCTGCGCGCGCTACCGCTGGCTTCTGGTGTCTTAAGCGCTGGAGTCGCGAGCGCTAGGACAGTTCTGTATTCGCCGCTCAGTTGTATACTCGCCACCGAATTGTGTACTTGCTAGTCAGTTGTGTGTTCATCGCAGCAGAGTTGTTGTTTGTCGTCAGCCGACGCTGACCTAGCCGCTCCGACTCGAACTAGACAGATTTCTGTAGACACGGAGTTCACTACTGGGTTTCTGTATCTTCGTTAATAAAGATAAGTACCGACTTTTATTTAATCAGAGTGTTTGGGTTTTCATCTTTCTGTTCACTGTTCCAGCGGACCGGTCGGCCCGCTATTAAAAGTGTGGCGGTGACTTCGTAAGCCGTTTCTACAGCGAATTGCTTGTCGCTACGAACGCCTCCACAAAAGATTCCACATGTTTTCAAACATTTCTGTACTCTCTACCTCGAGTTTCAACCAACTCCCAGTTCCTAGTATGCTGCTTTCTATGGGAGACGTTGCTGGTGATCAGTGAGAAACCTCCAGCAATTTTTCTTGAAATTTGCAGGACAGGTAGCTTATTCCATAATCGTTCTGACATGCGCCTGGGATAGCAATATTTCAGCTTCCGATAGCCGTTAATTAATAAGCAATATTTTGATGAGATTGACCATGCGCCATGGATGCCCTCTCTCACCCACGGAAGCCAATTTATTTATGGTGGATTTAAACGAAAAAACCGCTGAACTCCTCAGTTTTAATATCGACAGAGGTCTGGAGATACGTCGATGACACATTCATGCTTCGGCCTGAAGGCGAGCATAAATTGGTGGAATATCTTGAGCATCTTAACCCCAATCACTAAAGGATAAGGTTTAACATGGAACGGAAGATGAATCGCTGTCTACCGTTTTCGGATTTACTACACATCCAGTCACTTTAATGTGACCTCCGCGTAATTTCAACGTGAAAGTGCAGTAACCACTATCATAC
Organism: Schistocerca serialis cubense; assembly: GCF_023864345.2. Lineage (NCBI taxonomy): Eukaryota > Metazoa > Arthropoda > Insecta > Orthoptera > Acrididae > Schistocerca > Schistocerca serialis. Next base: position 450,224,203 of record NC_064644.1, read on the forward strand.
GGCAGGTAGGAGAACCTGCAGTAGAAATTAATAAAAATACTTGTAAATAATAGTTTTTTCTATCAGCAGTCCTTTTTTAAATTTTATTGGCAGATCTAGATTTCAGCTAGAAAATAGCCATTCTCAATGCACTATCATGCGAGTATTCAATGAACTTTGTATGAAGCCCGACCAACAGGCATTACATGCATTGTTCAAAAATGATAGTGCAGTGAGAATGGCTAGTTTCTAGATGAAATCTACATCTGTCAATTATATTTAAAAAAGGACGACTGATAGCCGAAATCTATTATTTACAGTCGCTGAGTACAACAGACTTCTGAATGGAAGGTAACGCGATAAAAAAAAAAAAATTGAAAGAAAGTGGTCAGCGTGGCGGATTGCCGTCCTACGGGCCCGGGTTCGATTCAGGGCTGGGTCGGGGATTGTCTCCGCTCAGGTAGTGAGTGTTGTGCTGCCTTCATCATCATTTCATCCCCATCTGGCGCGCAGGTCGCCCAATGTGTCGTCGAATGTCCTACACCAAGGTCACCTGACGTGCCCCGCAAGGGGCCTCCCGGCCAATGACTCCCAGACGCTCCGTTTCTTCTGCTATTCCTTATGCTCTTCCAACAACGCTCATTTGCTGTACGTTGCTGCGTCAGGGAAAAATGATACATCGCTGCTAACCGTACAGGGCTTGGGCAACACTGTGGGAACACCGTGGGAAACGCATACTTGAAATGCAGATGCTAGGCTAGCGTGCAGGTGGCGCTGTCGTATTTGACCATGAGCGGCACCTCTGCAATGCCTTCAGAACGCCGCAAGTGTCACTCGTGGTCAGAGGAGTGGGCCGCATGGTGTGAGAACTAAGTCAGGTCGAACGCTTTCCTTGCCATTTCCAGTCTACATTTTATATCGTCTCTGCTTCGACCATCATCAGTGTGGTGTCATCGCCAGACACCACACTTGCTAGGTGGTAGCTTAAATCGGCCGCGGTCCATTTAGTACATGTCGGACCCGCGTGTCGCCACTGTGTGATCGCAGACCGAGCGCCACCACAAGGCAGGTCTCGAGATACGGAATAGCACTCGCCCCAGTTGTACGACGACTTTGCTAACGACTACACTGACGAAGCCTTTCTCTCATTTGCTGCGAGACAGTTAGAATAGCCTTCAGCTAAGTCCATGACTACGACCTAGCAAGGCGCCATTAACCGTATCTGAAGATAGTCTTATTTGTATTATCAAGAGCGATGTACCACAAGGATGGAATAAAGATAAGTATTCGAGGAGCTGCATACTTTTCTTGTTAGAATTCACTACTTATCCTGTTCCAGAATTCACGCCCGTCTGCTTAGATAGCGTGCATTTAGGCCTCCTCTATCTACAAGGTGTTGGCATATTTACCAACACATCATTGGCGACGAGGATGGGATTCGAACCCACGCGTGCACAGCACGAGACCTGGACTGAATGGTCACGCCAGTTTGGATTTCATCTCGCCGCCTACAGAATTCAAGGTAATGAGCGGCAGCCGTTTTTGCTTTCGTGTGTAGGTGTGTCCACCTACCGTTTGATAGTGAAATTGTTTCCCCGACGCGACGTAGCAACTCTGTCATATGAAGACATTTTGTCTGCTTTAGATGCCTATTTCAAAGAAATAGTAAATGTCGTTGCAAAAAGGTATACGTTCTTTCGTACAAAACGTACGGCCGGTCAAACTAATCGGGACTGGGTTGCAACTTTGCAAGGCCTTACTAGGGATCGTGCGTTTGAATGTGACTGTGGCCTTCCTTACTCAGATACTATGGTGCGTGATGCAATAGCACACAATGTTTCTGATGTTCGCATACGGGAGCAAATTTTGAAACTAGTTAATCCCTCCCTTCAACAAGTGATAGACATATTGGATAGGCAAGACAAACTTGACTGTGCTCAGGACTCATTTGCAACTTCGCCAGCCGTGTGTAACATTAACCGGCCTGCCGGGCGTGCTGCGCGGCCCGGTACACTGCCCTCCCACATGTCAACGCAGCTGCCGCCACGCTCTAAACCAGGTGTGCCGCGCCAGCATACAAATGCAGTGAAATCATGCCCGCGGTGTGCTACTAGACATTCGCGTGAAAATTGCCCGTCACGCCAAGCTATTTGCTTTTTTTGTAGTAAGAAAGGACATGTTCAAAGTGTTTGCCAGAAAAAGCTCAGATCAGACAATCACAATCATTCCAGGCCCTTCGCGCCGGAATTGAACCAAGGACACTCAGACTCGTGAACCTTCGCCCATGGACATTCATGTAGTTACTTCCACCCCGTCCAGTGCCACTTTCTCTAACAGTGACTGTGTTCGTCCCACTAAAAGTGTGCGTCGACGTCGCCGGAAATCACGTCAATTAGCAAATGATTCTGTACCAGTGACCGTTCAAATTGCACAAAACGGTCGCTCTTGTCGTCAGCAGGACAGTAAACTTTTTGTAGGTTTGGACTTTAATGGCAAGATCATACCATTCCAGCTCGATACCGGAGCTGCAGTTTCATTGCTCAATCACGACACATACAACCAACTGGGCAAACCTCCGTTGCGTGCAGCAAATGTTCAGTTAAAAAGTTATTCAGGACAGCAGATCCCTGTGTTAGGACAGTGCACCCTTCTTGCAACATACAAGGGACAAACAAAACTTGTGTCATTTTACGTTCTTCGTTCTTCTACTGCAGTGAACTTGTTTGGTTTAGATTTATTTCAGTTGTTTAACATGTCTATAGTAAATCAGGTCCTATCAGTGAATCAGACTGTGCCTTCAGACAGTGTTTCTCGTCTGTGTGAAGAATTTGCAGACATTTTGTCACCGGATTTAGGTTGCGCTAAAAACTATGAAGCACATTTGGAACTGAAAGTAAACGCGCAACCAAAATTTTTCAGAGCGCGCAATGTTCCTTACGCATTGCGTGATGAGGTCGCAAGAACATTACACGATTTAGACTCACAAGGTGTGCGTGAATGTGCGCATTGTCTCTTCTATTTCAGCTCCGCTTCATCGCTTACGCCGTACAGGTGTTCCGTTCGTCTGGACGACGGAATGCGAACGCGCCTTTCGCCAGTTGAAATCGGCGTTGCTTTTGCCTTACGCCATTCGATCCCCAGAAACCCCTTTTCTTGATGGTAGATGCATCGGATTTCGGGATCGGTGCTGTGCTTGCGCACAAAGTTGGCTCGCATGATCACCCTATTGCCTTTGCGTCCAAATTGCTCTCGTTTGCGCAGAGAAATTACTCCCAGATAGAGAAAGAAGCTTTGGCTCTCGTGTTTGGTGTTACTAAGTTCCATGATTTCTTGTATGGTCGTCACTTTACCATCATCACAGACCACAAACCTTTGACATCGCTTTTTCATCCGAACAAGCCTGTACCTCCGCGTACAGCGCAGAAATTCATTCGCTGGTCTATTTTCCTCTCGCAGTACCGCTACGATATCTTGTATCGGTCCACTGCTAAGCACGGAAACGCCGATGCGTTGTTCCGTTTGCCTGTTGCTGAGGATCAAGCATTCGATTCTTCCGAACTTGCTTGCATGTTCATTGATTCGGAAACCGATGAGGTGGTCGAATCGTTTCCGATTGATTTTCGTCGTGTAGCTACAGCCACAGCTGCTGACCCTGTCCTTGCTACCGTTTTGCGTTTTGTTGCTACGCAATGGCGTTTGTCAAAGTCTCGGATCGAGGATCCGTTGATTCGCCGATTTTTTGCTCACAAGGAGAGACTTTTTGTACGACGTGGTGTTTTGTTGTTGCGTTCTGATAATGATCAGTCCAGAGTCGTGGTCCCACGTTCGTTACAGTCTTCTGTTTTACGGCTTCTTCACCAAGGACATTGGGGTATAGTGCGAACGAAACAACTTGCTCGTCAGCACTGTACTTGGTTCGGAATCGATGCTGCGATTACGAATATGTGTTCTTCTTGCATGGCGTGTGCCGAACAACAGTCCGCACCGCCGCGTAAAGTCTTTGCATGACCAAAAGCCACTTCCCCTTGGCAACGCTTGCACATCGATTTTGCTGGTCCATTCTGGAATGCTCGGTGGTTGGTTCTGGTAGATGCTTTCAGTAATTTTCCTTTCGTTGTCCGGATGTCTTCCACGACGTCCTCTGCCACCATCCAAGCGTTGTCTGCTATCTTTTGCATTGAAGGTCTTCCGCAGACTATTGTTTCCGACAATGGCCCACAATTTCAGTCATTCTGCAAGGCCAATGGTATTCAACATCTGACATCCGCGCCGTTTTCGCCTCAGTCAAACGGTGCCGCTGAACGATTGGTCCGGACTTTCAAGTCACAGATGTTGAAGTTGAACGCGTCGCATTCTCGGGAGGACGCCTTGTTGCTCTTTTTGTCTTCGTATCGCTCTCAGCCCCGAGATGGTCGCTCGCCGGCTGAGTTGCTCCACCTTGATGTCTTTGCTGCATCCGCCGCATCAGGTTCCTGTGCAGCGGCAGACTCCTGCTTTTGCTCCAGGCGACGTTGTATTCTATCGCATCTTTCGCGGTTCACGGCGTTGGCTCGCAGGGCGCATTCTTCGCTGCCTCGGACGCTCGATGTATTTGGTTTTGGGGGCCTCTGGTGAGGTGCGTCGGCATCTCAATCAGCTGCGCCTCTGTCGTCGCACGGGTTCTGCCGCTCCCCGTCTGCTTTCAGCGACGGTGCCGTCCGGTCAGCGCCCTGGGGACCCATCTACTGGCTCGCCTCATCCCCAGGTGTTACCGACGATGCCTTCCATTTTGCCCCATGGCGACGCGCCGCCGCAGCCGCCGCCACCGCCACCTGTTCTTCCACCGGCGCCGCCCGCCTTGGACGCTTCGCTGCAGCCGCCAAGCGCCTCCCAGGGTCACGCGCCGCCGTTCGCTTCCCGTGACCAGCTGTCCTCCGCCATGGAACTCTTGCCCGCTCCGGACCACATGACGTCATCGCGCGTCGGATACCCCGACGCCATGGAGGTCGACCCTTCGGCCCCTCCTGTCTCTTTACGGGCGCATACACCGCATGTTGACGTGCACCCTGGAGCAGGTTTTCAGGCGTTTCCTAGCTCCCCTCAGACCGAATGGCCGGGTGCGGGTGGCACAGCCTCGCCTGTTGTTAGGCTCCCCACCTCATCGCATACGTCAACATGGGGTCCTCCCCACGGCGGGCGGAAGCCTTATAACACGACCGCCGATTTGCGGGGGAGGAATGTGGTCTCACTGCCAGACACCACACTTGCTAGGTGGTAGCTTAAATCGGCCGCGGTCCATTTAGTACATGTCGGACCCGCGTGTCGCCACTGTGTGATCGCAGACCGAGCGCCACCACAAGGCAGGTCTCGAGATACGGAATAGCACTCGCCCCAGTTGTACGACGACTTTGCTAGCGACTACACTGACGAAGCCTTTCTCTCATTTGCCGAGAGACAGTTAGAATAGCCTTCAGCTAAGTCCATGACTACGACCTAGCAAGGCGCCATTAACCGTATCTGAAGATAGTCTTATTTGTATTATCAAGAGCGATGTACCACAAGGATGGAATAAAGATAAGTATTCGAGGAGCTGCATACATTTCTTGTTAGAATTCACTACTTATCCTGTTCCAGAATTCACGCCCGTCTGCTTAGATAGCGTGCATTTAGGCCTCCTCTATCTACAAGGTGTTGGCACAGTTACCAACACATCAATCAGTTATTTTGCTCCTCAACTAGCGAAACTCATTTACTACTTTAAGCTTTTATTTCTTCTCCGTGGATTTTAATTTCTACTCCGAATTTCTCTTTTGTTTTCTTTGCTGCTTGCTCAATATACAGATTGAATAACATCGGGGATAGGCTACAACCCTGTCTCACTCCCTTCCGAACCACTGCTTCCCTTTCATGCCCCTCGACTCTTACAACTGCAGTCTGATGTCTGTACGAACTGCAAACAGCCTTTCGTTCCCTGTATTTGACCCCTGCCACTTTCAGAATTTGAAAGAGAGTATTCCAGTCAACATTGTCAAAAGCTTTCTCTAAGTCTGCGAATGCTAGACACGAAGGTTTGCCTTTCCTTAATCTATTTTCTAAGATAAGTCGTAGGGTCAGTATTGCCTCACTTGTTCCACCACTTCTACAGAATGAGAACTGATCTTCCCCGAGGTCGGCATCTACCAGTTTTTCCATTCGTCTGTAAAGAATCTGTGTTAATACACTCCTGGAAATGGAAAAAAGAACACATTGACACCGGTGTGTCAGACCCACCATACTTGCTCCGGACACTGCGAGAGGGCTGTACAAGCAATGATCACACGCACGGCACAGCGGACACACCAGGAACCGCGGTGTTGGCCGTCGAATGGCGCTAGCTGCGCAGCATTTGTGCACCGCCGCCGTCAGTGTCAGCCAGTTTGCCGTGGCATACGGAGCTCCATCGCAGTCTTTAACACTGGTAGCATGCCGCGACAGCGTGGACGTGAACCGTATGTGCAGTTGACGGACTTTCAGCGAGGGCGTATAGTGGGCATGCGGGAGGCCGGGAGGACGTACCGCCGAATTGCTCAACACGTGGGGCGTGAGGTCTCCACAGTACATCGATGTTGTCGCCAGTGGTCGGCGGAAGGTGCACGTGCCCGTCGACCTGGGACCGGACCGCAGCGACGCACGGATGCACGCCAAGACCGTAGGATCCTACGCAGTGCCGTAGGGGACCGCACCGCCACTTCCCAGCAAATTAGGGACACTGTTGCTCCTGGGGTATCGGCGAGGACCATTCGCAACCGTCTCCATGAAGCTGGGCTACGGTCCCGCACACCGTTAGGCCGTCTTCCGCTCACGCCCCAACATCGTGCAGCTCGCCTCCAGTGGTGTCGCGACAGGCGTGAATGGAGGGACGAATGGAGACGTGTCGTCTTCAGCGATGAGAGTCGCTTCTGCCTTGGTGCCAATGATGGTCGTATGCGTGTTTGGCGCCGTGCAGGTGAGCGCCACAATCAGGACTGCATACGACCGAGGCACACAGGGCCAACACCCGGCATCATGGTGTGGGGAGCGATCTCCTACACTGGCCGTACACCACTGGCGATCGTCGAGGGGACACTGAATAGTGCACGGTACATCCAAACCGTCATCGAACCCATCGTTCTACCATTCCTAGACCGGCAAGGGAACTTGCTGTTCCAACAGGACAATGCACGTCCGCATGTATCCCGTGCCACCCAACGTGCTCTAGAAGGTGTAAGTCAACTACCCTGGCCACCAAGATCTCCGGATCTGTCCCCCATTGAGCATGTTTGGGACTGGATGAAGCGTCGTCTCACGCGGTCTGCACGTCCAGCACGAACGCTGGTCCAACTGAGGCGCCAGGTGGAAATGGCATGGCAAGCCGTTCCACAGGACTACATCCAGCATCTCTACGATCGTCTCCATGGGAGAATAGCAGCCTGCATTGCTGCGAAAGGTGGATATACACTGTACTAGTGCCGACATTGTGCATGCTCTGTTGCCTGTGTCTATGTGCCTGTGGTTCTGTCAGTGTGATCATGTGATGTATCTGACCCCAGGAATGTGTCAATAAAGTTTCCCCTTCCTGGGACAATGAATTCACGGTGTTCTTATTTCAATTTCCAGGAGTGTATTTTGCAGTCATGACTTATGAAACAGAGATTTGGGTAATTTTCACACCTGTCGACACCTGCTTTCTTTGGGATTGGAATTATTATATTCTTCGTGAAGTCTAAGGCTATTTCGCCTGTCTCATACAACTTGCTCACCAGATAGTAGAGTTTTGTCATGGCTGGTTCTCCCAAGGCTGTCATTAGTTCTCATGGGGTGTTGTCTACTCCCGGGGCTTGTTTTGACTTAGGTCCTTCAGTGCTCTGTCAAATTCTTCACACAGTGTCGTGTCTCCTATTTCACCTTCATCCACGTCGTCTAGTATTTCCCTCAAGTACATCGCCCTTGTATAGACTCTCTATATTCTCCTTCCATCTTTTGCTTTCCCGTCTTTGCTTAGGACTAGTTTCAAATCTGAGCTCTTGACATGCATACAGGTGATTGACTTTTCTCCAAAAGCGTCTTTTTCCTGTAGGCCCCTAGTGAGATATGCCTCTATATCCTTACATTTGATCTCTAGCCATTCTTGCTTAGCCATTTTGCACTGTCTGTCTAATTTTTAAGACGTTTGTATTCCTTTTCTCCTGCTTCGTTTACTGCATTTTTATATTTTCTTCTTCCGTCAGTTAAATTCAGTATCTCTTCTGTTACCCAAGGATTTCCACTAGCCCTCGTATTTCTACCTATCTGATCCTCTGCAGCGTTCACTATTTCATCTCTCAAAGCTACCCATTCTTCCCTGTATTTGTCAATCGTCCCCTAATGTTCTCTTTGAAATTGTCTACAATTTCTGGTTCTTTCAGTTTATCCAGATGCCATTCATTTAAATTACCATCTTTTTGCAGTTTCTTCGGTTCAATAAATTGGAAATGTTTTAGAATTTAATACCTGATTCCTAAATTTCTGTCTTATCTATATATAATCTACCTGAAGTCTCCCAGTGTCTCCTCGCCTCTTCCATGTATACAACCTTCTTTCATGGTTCTTAGAGCAATTGTTAACTATGGTTAAGTTATGCTCTACGAAAAACTCTTTCAGGCGGCTTCCTCTTTCATTCTTAACCCCCATCCACATTCACTTAGTACTTTTCCTTCTATTTCTTTCCCTACTATCGAATTCCAGTCCCCCATGACTATTAAATTTTCATCTCCCTTAACTAATACCCACTATATCTAACTTTAACCCATCCATTTCCCTTTTCAAATTTTCTAACCTACCTGCCCGATTAAGGTATCTGATGTTCCACGCTCCGATCCGTAGAACGCCAGTTTTCTTTCTCGTAATAACGATGTCCTCCTGAGTAGTCCCCGCCCGGAGATCCGAATGGAAAATTTTTCCCAAGAGGACGCCATCATCATTTAACCATACAATAAAGCTGCATGCCCTCGGGAAAAATTACGGCTGTTAGTTTCCCCTTGCTTTCAGCTGTTCGCAGTACCAGCACAGCAAGGCCGTTTTGGTTGATGTTACAAGGCCAGATCAGTCAATCATCCAGACTGTACTCCTTCAAGTACTGAAGAGGCTGCTGCCCCTATCATGAACCACACGTTTGTCTGGCCTTATATGGTTGAAGTGTGCCAGAGTTCAAGTAAATTATAATTCTAGTAGTGGAGCCCTGGATCTTCCTTGTTAGCTCCTGTTTTTCCTCTTGTTACGTCATCAGATAAGTCTTCCCACTCATAGAGGCCCTCACTGTACTATATCCATCTATCCGCTCTCTCCTCTGCATTTAACAGTAGAATCCCCATTGCACTCTTAATATAAATGTGGTGTCACCGCCAGACACCGCACTTGCTAGGTGGTAGCCTTTAAATCGGCCGCGGTCCGTTAGCATACGTCGGACCCGCGTGTCGCCACTGTCAGTGATTGCAGACCGAGCGCCGCCACACGGCAGGTCTAGAGAGACTTCCTAGCACTCGCCCAGTTGTACAGCCGACTTTGCTAGAGATGGTTCACTGACAAATTACGCTCTCATTTGCCGAGACGATAGTTAGCATAGCCTTCAGCTACGTCATTTGCTACGACCTAGCAAGGCGCCATTGTCAATTCCTATTTATCTTGTGATGCATGTACAGTCAGACCGATGTTTACCAATTATGGATTAAAGTTAAGTATTCCTGAAGCTACGTACTTTTCTTGATAGTATAATTACTTTACCTGTTCCAGACCTCACGCCAGCCTGCGTGAGCTAAACGCGTGCCTTTCGGCTACCCGTCACTGTGGATTGGCTGTCTTGCCAGGCCACAACAATTAACTTGTTGGTTTTAATTTCACCGAAGGCTGTTTTGACTTTTCTATCCTCTCGAAAGACACTGCGTTGTATTAGGTAAATATTCCACCAGAAGAAATCCGTACGATTGTACCTTTATTATTATCCAATGATATGTCGCCTCATGGAAATAATGGAAGACGCAATCTACAAGCCCACCTGCATCTATTGTTCGCGAGACGTGATGTACCTATTAATTGAGCTTTGATTCACACGAGTAACTTTCTAGGACACTGTGCTGCGTTTTGTGAGCAGCTAGTTTTCTTCTAGGAACGTTATAACATTTTAGCTTAGAATATTCTCTAGGATGCTATAACAGGGAGGTGATACAGATACTGGTGTATAATCAGTTACCTATATTGTAAACAGTTAAAGTGCATTATTCGCCGTGAAAGCGATTCTCGAGCAATATGATCTAGGACAGCAGCCGTCCTGTGGCGTATTCATGCAGACAGGAACAGGAATACCGTCAGTGCTTGGTGCGTTGTTCGGTTTAAGTAACCTTAAATGTTTTTCAGTTTCGGGGTATAATACGTGTTTCGCTCGTTTGCAAGTCTTGATGGCGGTCACAGATTGGAGCGATAGGATACAGTTGTTTGAGAACACTTCTAAATATAAAATTTTAAATTTTTGCTTTCTTCAGTTTTCATACCCGATGGATCCGCGAGAAATTAAATGGGAAGTTGCATTGACTTTAGATAAGACCTTAAGTTCCTATAATTTTGTGATAAATCTCCCACCACCTTCTGGATGAAAATTATGGTACAAGGAGACTTCAAAAAGTATGTTACACAAGTCGTTTCACGCTAAAGCCCTGTAAGGACGGCGACATTTCTTGTGCCAGGACAGGCTTAGCAAGTAAATTCCTTCGTGTGAGCAGTTATCTCGCATGCCATGTGGTGGGGTGCCATCGCATTGCTAGTAAATGGCATGCAATAGAATGAACCTGTATTCGACGCCATATGTCTGCCATTTGAGTGTACAGTTCTGCTAATTTTTGTTATCAGTAGCGCATTATTTAAGAAGGGTGATGACTAGCTGAAAATGACTCAAATGTTCGTGGCGCCCTCCATCGGTAATGCTAGAATTCCAAATGGTGTTGGCCCACCCTTAGCCTTAATGATAGCTTCCACTCTCGCAGGCATACGTTCAGTTAGGTGCTGGAAGGTTTTTCAGGGAATGGCCGACCGTTCTTCACTGAGTGCTGCACTGAGGAGCGGTATCGATGTCGGTCGGTGAGGTCTGGCACGAAGTCGGAGTTCCAAAACATCCCAGAGGTGTTCTAAACGATTCAGGTCAGGACTCTGTGCAGGCCAGTCCATTAAAGGGATAGTATTGTCGTGTAACGACTCCGCCACAAGCCGTGCATTATGAACAGGTGCTTCGTCGTGTTGAAAGATGCAATTGATATCCGCAAATTGCTCTTCAACAGTGGGAAGCAAGAAGGTGCTTAAAATATCAATGTAGGCCTGTGTGTGATAGTGTCACGCAAAACAACAACGGGTGGAAGCCCCCTCCATGAAAAAACACGACCACACCCTAACACCACCGCCTCCGAATTTTAATGTTGGCACTACACACGCTGGCAGACGACGTGTACCGAGCATTAGCCATACCCACACACTGCCATCGGATCACCACACTGTGTACCGTGACTCCACACAACGTTTTTCAACTGTTCAATAGTCCAATGTTTACGCTCCTTACACCAAGCGAGGTGTCATTCGGCATTTATCGGCGTGATGTGTGCATTATGAGCAGCCGCTCGACCATGAAATCCAAGTTTTCTCACCTCCCAACTTACTGTCATAGTGCTTGCAGTGGATCCCGAGAAAGTTTGGAATTCATGTATGATGGTCTGGCTAGATGTCTGCCTATTACACAATCCGACGTTGTTCAACTGTCGACGGTATCTGTCTATCGACAGACGAGGTCGGTCTGTATGCCTTTCTGCGTACGTGTCCCTTCACGTTTCCACTTCACTATCTCATCGGAAACAAGGGACCTAGCATGTTTAGGAGTGTGGAAATCTTGCGTACACACGTATGACACAAGAGACACCCAATACCCTGACCACGTTTGAAGTCACTGAGTTCCACGGAGCCATCCATTCTGCTCTCTCACGATGTCTAATGACAACTGAAGTCGCTGATATTGAGTATTTGGCAGCAGGTGGCAGCACAACGCACCTAATATGAGAAAATGTATGCTTTTGGAGCTGTTCCGATACTTTTGACCACATAGTGTACGTATTGAATCTTACTGACACGAAAAGTGTCTATATGACTCAAAATCACCCACATATCATAACGAACACCCCAGGATATACTCGGTATAATGGATAATTCCGCAGAATATACTCGGTATAACAGATAAATCCCTGTAGGAAGTTAGGTTTGCGTCTCATTCCTAAATTGTAGCAGAGATGAAAAGTTCACGAACTTATTAAAATAAAAGCTTCGTCGATGAACTGTATCGGGATCTGCAGACATGTATGAACCCATAGAATGGTATTTTAAGAAACTGCGAGGCAACGTTCAGGCAAGGAAAGGGACTTGCAGCGCAGGATTCGCACAAGAAAGCGTGGATACTCTAAAATGCTAACATCAAAGGACGAAATTTTTTACCCTTCAGCCGGCCGCGGTGGTCTAGCGGTTCTAGGCGCGCAGTCCGGAACCGCGCGACTGCTACGGTCGCAGGTTCGAATCCTGCCTCAAGCATGGATGTGCGTGATGTCCTTAGGTTAGTTAGGTTTAAGTAGTTCTAAGTTCTAGGGGACTGATGACCACAGTAGTTAAGTCCCATAGTGCTCAGAGCCATTTGAACCATTTTTTTTTTTACCCTTCAACTTCTCCAGTAGTTAGTAGAGTAGGTGAAAAAATCTAAGCTGAGAACTGGTTTATGTTCACCAACCACACAAGACACATTATAAGTAATCATCGAAAATGTATCAATACAATTTAGTTGTGTGGAGCGTTTTTAATTCGAAGAATGTTATTCCGAACCCAGTTTCATTGTTCTTATCCCTTTGTAAGTTAAAACACGGTGTGAAGCTGAGTTCGTAATCCATGACTTGCATAGTGTCTCGTACTGACCATAAATTTTCCACCACAAAAACTATAAAGCTGTGTAAATTATTATCATTATCTTTCAGGATGACTGTCTTCAGATCCCAAAATCTCCCACTGGTTCAGTGAGGATTCCATAATTATACAGGAATATGATGTTGCTCAAGATGGTCAGCCATTTCAATCAGCATTATCGTCGTCATCATACAGCAGTCCACATAGGAGTGGTATGACAAAGGGAAGAAAAAGGAAGAGGGGTTACAAAGAAGAAGAAAATGCTATTTTGGAAAGTGCTAACAATATACAGACATGCATAAATAAACCAAAAATTGCTGCAACTGATGTATGAGGTTCATATGCAACTGCTTCTCTACAGCAAATAAAAAGCAAAACTCCGGTGACGAAAGCAAAGAGAGAGATATTTAGTATACTTTGTCATGTACAAGAGGAAAGCTTGGACAATCAAGCATAACAAGACTATTTATTTGTTTACGTTAATTAAAATTTAATTTGTTAATATCTGTAGAATACAAGTTGAGTGCAGAGCGTTATCTTGATATGAAATGCAATTACAGAAAATTAAAATCACAAAATTTATTGCTAATATCGACTGAGTTAATTTATGAACATCATACACTCTTTCTGCATTCCATATTAACTTCATAATTAACATTAATTATATTCTAGATTAGGCACTGTATCAGTACTGAAAATTTTTACAGACTCCCACTGCCACCACACACACGCAGTAGTGCTGAAATATTCTTGAAGTGAGTCCCCCACTTTCCTAGTCTCTTTAACTGACTTGTGTTGACCTAATCTTCTTAAGCTCCTGAGATTATTTTGTTGCCATTCCCCTGGAAAAATAATACATTGATTTGTGTCCTCTTCCTTTCCAATTGTCATACATAACTCTTCACATTCTGACCAGTAGAAAATTATGTAGCACACAAGTAGATAGTGTGATTTTCTACACATTTTCAATAGCGATCTCCATTTTCTTATGGAGAATTTTGAACCTATGGCTCAGTATCCCAAAAGCATTATCAAAAGATCTTCTTGCCGTGCTCAAATGGTAATTAAGTAGTTTCAGTTGCTTTGTGAGATTTCTCTGCTCTGATAAGGGAGCCCGCAGCTCGCGGTCGTGGGGTAGCGTTCTCGCTTCCCACGCCCGGGTTCCCGGGTTCGATTCCCGGCGGGGTCGGGGATTTTCTCTGCCTCGTGATGGCTGGGTGTTGTGTGATGTCCTTAGGTTAGTTAGGTTTAAGTAGTTCTAAGTTCTAGGGGACTGATGACCATAGATGTCGAGTCCCATAGTGCTCAGAGCCATTTGAACCATTTTGATAAGGGAAAAGCATCGTCAACTACAACTATATAAGACACTGTAGTTTGAGTGCCTGATAATATCTCTGGTGGAGAAATGTTCGTTAAAGTTTCACTATCAGTAAAAGTTTCACAGAGTGGACTGTTCTGGAACACTCCTCCATCACTACTCCTCCAATTACAACCTATATCCACATCAGCAAATTTATACTATGCATGAACAAGTGCCAGTATCACAATGCTGTTGCCTCCTCTGTAATTGTGGTAGTATGATCCCATATATCTTGGTGGTCGGAATTCCACATGCATCCCATCTACAGCACCAAGTCAATTAGGAAAGTTCCATGTGTCTTGGAACTGTTTTGATGTATGTTTCCATTCACTTTCTGTTAATGGCATATGAAAGACAGAAAATCTGATGTCATTGGGACTTCCATACAGACTTGAACTGAAAAATAAGTATGATCTTAAACTGAAATCATTGTGTGTCAGACACATTTTCCCCCAACAACTATAAATGTTGAATTATGAGGTGCACTGACTTTGTCTGAAAATTCCTCAGGTACAGGAGAAACAGTTTGGGCCCATAAATTGTAAGGTTGAATTCTTAAGATGGTTCAAATGGCTCTAAGCACTATGGGACTTAACATCTGAGATCATCAGTCCCCTAATTCTTAAGATAAACATTTACAATGAAGGAATACATTTTGAATATAATTGCCAGACTATAAAAGTATGTGACACTGCCTGCACGCAGGCAAAGCTGAAACTAGGATCAGAGACACATCCTTCCCCGAAAAAAAAAATAATTGTTAGGAATTTAACTTTAAATAATAGCTGCCATTTCTAATGAATTTAGGAGAACAAAGGGTATGCTAGGGGTTTGACAATGAAACTGTATCAAAAATTGTTGCAGAGGCACCCAGAATACGCCCTCACCCCGGAGTATGTTTCTTGCTGAGAGTAACACATCTGAACAAAATGGTTTCCTTGTTGTACTTTTCTGCTTAGTACATTAACTTATTTTGGCCACGTTCTGAAGAAATTTAACCAGCTCAGCGTACCTTCATGTCCGAATCCTTCAACGACCGGTAAGTTGCGTCACAAATTTCAGCAATTATTGATGATACCGTGCTTACAGGTATTCTCCACAAGATAGAAACCTCAGTGTTTGAACTACCTAAAGAAAATTATAGGATTAGTTACAAGCTTACGAGTGTGAAGTGTAGGCACAGCAGACAAGTAATACTAAGCTTATATAAGTTACCTGCTCACATCACGCATAATTGTGTTTTGCTTCGTTATTCGTGGACCTACTAAACGAAGCAATCTCAAGAGTTCCGTCTCGCCCGTCATCAGAAAATTTTTGTGTGATTCCCTGCCCTCCAACGTCAGTTCATCGTGTAACAGACTGTACAATTCCCGACCGCCGTCGTCACATATTGAAATCCAAGCTCTACTCCACCATCTTCTTTTACGCTAACGTAAATTTCTTCGTCGACGAAGTCGAGATATTACTGTAAATGACTGCATAAGCAACAACTGCCGCTCTCAGTTAGTTATCAACCATTTTCTGAAATAGAGTTGCGCCATCTGCAGTCATTAGATGGCATGCCAGCTCTTGGAGCAGGAAGTTGTACTATCCCACTGCACCGTTAGTGGCGCAGGAAGTGTCCTCGTCTGTATCGGGCTTAAGAGCATTGCGGAACGAGAGTTGCACCATCGTCAGAAGAGTGTTCCCTGCAAACGCACTTCTTCTGGGTCACGAGTAATATGTTGCTCATAGGGAAATGGCAGGGCTACTGGAAACATGCTCCAAATTTAAAGTACACGAGACAGTAAGAGTTTTGCGGGCAAAACGTGTAACTTTCACACGGAATACCGTGATATTTTGGCGGCAGACGGACCAAATGCCATGTCACGCACGTCCAGAGGTAGTGATATGGCACCATCAAACGGTCCAAAGCCGCACAGACGTAATACTCATCGGGTAGGAAAGCCATCGAAATCTACCACAAATTACAATATTCAGGCATTTGATAAACTCATCTGCAGCAACGGCTTATTTCGCAGCGATAGTAGGTTCACGAATAGTTCCGTTCTCGAATAGTTCCGTGACCAAGGAGCGGATCTCTGTCGGCGATGAACTGGACGATTCGTAGCACATTTCGTCCGTTGTTTACAGAAATTTGGTGACTATGTTGAAAAACAGTGTTGTGTATCTGTGTCACTTTGAAGTGCAGTGTAGCATTTTCTATATGAGATACTTAGCCTACCATAATAATAACAACTTACTTTTTCACGTCCCCTCGTACGTTGATCGCGAAAAACACACTCTCCTGTTTCCATTACGTATTTTATGGATGTATGACAAAGCACGAGCGATAGGCGAGAAATGTGCTATGTAATGAGTAGATTACAAGTGAGTGAGCTGGAGGTAGTAGAATTTGTCCGATCAATGCAGTAGTTTAAGAGGAGATTCTAAAAACAAGGCCCCGGGAGTAGACAACATTCCATTGGAACTACTGACGGCCTTGGGAGAGCTAGTCCTGAGAAAACTCTGCCATCTGGTGAGCAAGATGTAAGGTGAAATACCCTCAGACTTCAAGAAGAATATAATAATTCCAATCCCAAAGAAAGCAGGTGTTGACAGATGTGAAAATTACCGAACTATCAGTTTAATAAGACACCGCTGCAAAATACTAACGCGAATTCTTTACAGACGAATGGAAAAAATGGTAGAAGCCGACCTCGAGTAAGATCAGTTTGGATTCCGCAGAAATCTTGGAACACGTGAGGCAATACTGACCCTACGACTTATCTTAGAAAACAGATTAAGGAAAGACAAACCTACGTTTCCTGCATTTGTAGACTTAGAGAAAGCTTTTGACAATATTGACTGGAATACTCTCTTTCAAATTCTAAAGATGGCAGGGGTAAAATACAGGGAGTGAAAGGCTATTTACAATTTGTACAGAAACCAGATGGCAGTTGGAAGAGTCGAGGGGCATGAAAGGGAAGCAGCGGTTGGGAAGGGAGTGAGACAGGGTTGTGGCCTGTCCCCGATGTTATTCAATCTGTATATTGAGCAAGCAGTAAAGGAAATAAAACAAAAATTCGGAGTAGGTATTAAAATCCATGGAGAAGAAATAAAAATGTTGAGGTTTGCCGATGACGTTGTAATTCTGTCAGGGACAGCAAAGGGCTTGGAAGACCAGTTGAATGGATTGGACAGTGTCTTGAAAGGAGGATATAAGATGAAAATCAACAAAAGCAAAACGAGGATAATGGAATGTAGTCGAATTAAGTCGGGTGATGCTGAGGGAACTAGATTAGGAAATGAGACACTTAAAGTAGTAAAGGAGTTTTGCTATTTGGGGAGCAAAATAACGGATGATGGTCGAAGTAGAGAGGATATAAAATGTAGACTGGCAATGGCAAGGAAAGCGTTTCTGAAGAAGAGAAATTTGTTAACATCGAGTATTGATTTAAGTGTCAGGAAGGCGTTTCTGAAAGTATTTGTATGGAGCGTAGCCATGTATGGAAGTGAAACATGGACGATAACTAGTTTGGACAAGAAGAGAATAGAATCATTCGAAATGTGGTGCTACAGAAGAATGCTGAAGATTAGATGGGTAGATCACATAACTAATGAGGAAGTATTGAATAGAATTGGGGAGAAGAGGAGTTTGTGGCACAACTTGAAAAGAAGAAGGGATCGGTTGGTAGGACATGTTCTGAGGCATGAGGGGATCACAAATTTAGCATTGGAGCGCAGCGTGGAGGGTAAAAATCGTAGAGGGAGACCAAGAGATGAATACACTAAGCAGATTCAGAAGGATGTAGGTTGCAGTAAGTACTGGGAGATGAAGAAGCTTGCACAGGATAGAGTAGCATGGAGAGCTGCATCAAACCAGTCTCAAGACTGAAGACAACAGCAACAACAACAACCACAATTCTAAAAATCTTCTGGCCTGCTTTCAAACAAAATAACAACCGTGTCGGGATACTGCAGGGGTGGGGGTTCGCAAGGAATGACTATAAGAGTTAAAAAGTAAAGTCGTATGGCATGAATGGCGCGAGGCTGTGAAGGATGGGTTCAGTCTTCGTATACGCAGACACCTTTCCCTTGCGAAGTGTGAGAGCTGTGTGCGAAAGGGTGTGTGTTAAGTCAGTGTGATAGGTGAGTGTGTGTGTGTGTGTAGTGAGTGTCATTTTCGTGTTGGTAATGGTGAGAGAAGGGGGAGGTTGAAACCCGGTGCCTGCGTAGAGCCTATTCCGGTCGGAGAGCATAAGGAGGCCTCTGGGCTGAACGTGCCCTTCCGACAGGCGGGTCACCATCAGCTGTGTCGCGCGTCGTCACTTCACGAGAAACTGCAGAGAGGTTTGGAACTGAATCCAGGACATTAGAGTAAAGACTGGTGACCAGGGTCATTACGCCACTACCGATTCTGTGAACATCACGCAATTTGTTGGACAGTCAACCATCCAAGTATTGACTAAGTACTGAATTCGCTTATCTGATGGGAACTGGTGCATGCCCCTCGGCACGCCCGATGACTACTGTAAGAGGTTAAAACAGTTCTTTCTTGAGAATTCGGGACTGAATCAGAATGTGAACGGTCCTTTTAAACACGAGGATCCAGCAATGCTTATCATCCTCAAGCTGCCAGGGGAATGTAGAAAGTGACGTGTAACAATGCCGAACGCAGAAAAAGACGCACTGGCTTGTGCACTCGAAGAGCTGGATAGACTTTATTGGTGTAATTCACCGCCTCGCACGAAATCCACAGAATAAATGGAGAGAACATCTACGGCACCGCCGTCAAACCAGCGCGAATAGTGCTAGACAATGAAAATATAGCAACAGCCCGGATCGCGAACGAGCTAGGAGCACATTTAATAAACCTATGAAATGAGCAAGTAAAACGGCGTGCTTACGTAGATGGTCGCGAGGCAGAAAGGAGGTGAAGGCAGCCGGCCGCAGTGGTCTAGCGGTTCTAGGCGCTCAGTCCGGAACCGCGCGACTGCTACGGTCGCAGGTTCGAATCCTGCCTCGGGCTTGGATGTGTGTGAGGTCCTTAGGTTAGTTAGGTTTAAGTAGTTCTAAGTTCTAGGGGACTAATGACCACAGATGTTAAGTCCCATAGTGCTCAAAGCCATTTGAGCCATTTTTGAGGTGAAGGCAAGCTCTGGAGACCGTCCTCGCTCCCGGTGCTAATACATACAGGCGGCCACATAAGGAAACAGGCTTCTGCAGGAGTGTTGCCAGCTGTCCCGATTTTCGCAGGATGTTCCGATTTTCAGGGGTCTTTTGACACGTCCCGATTCACCCTCGATCCGGACACCGCGTGTCTCGATTTTGGGTCAGTCGAAAGTTATGAAAGCTACAAGGCTAAAACGATGGTGCGATAGAGGCCTCTCATTGTCTCGTTCTTTCCGCTGACGTGTCTTTACGGTCGTTGTCGTGCACGCGCTCTGCGCCGCTCCACATTTCACTCACTCTGGCAGGCACTTGAAGTTGTGTTCGTTTTGTGGGCCTTCCATTTCTTTTTCTTTTTTTATGTGGAAACTATTTTAAGTTGTACGCATGGAATAGTTTAATACATAGTTTAGAAGTTGTATTGTTGCCGTCAATATATCTTCTCATGGAAAAGGGTGACCAGGCTGAGTCACGCAATTTGACTCTTAGTCTGATCACGAGATGTGGCCATTAATCACACGCGTTGATAACGTAGGCTGACGTGAGGATCAATGAACTATACTTGACGGGATGTATGTGGAACATACCTAATCACCTAAGTGATTAGAAAGTTGGTAGACAGGCATACGATTAAATACTTAGCTTTAATTCAGCATCAGCGGTGAATGTCGATCTTGACTTTGTATAATAATATTTACAAGTGCAGTTATAGACTGAACCGCGAATACTTCTTTACAATTCTGATTGCTTCACACATACAGATCAATTGTCAATGCATAAACTGTATGTGGCGCCTGGCTAGGTCGTAGCTACTGACTTAGCTGAAGGCTATGCTAACTAGCGTCTGCAAATGAGATATCTCAAGCTATAACAAGTGAACCATTCCTATTAAAGTCGCCTGTAGAACTGGCCAGTGCGCTAGCTTGTCTCGTAAGACCAGACGAGTGGCGGCGCTCGGTCTGCTAGCGTCGACAGTGGCGACTCGCGGGTCCGATGTGTACTGACGGACCGCGGCCGATTTGAAGCCTACAACCTGGCAAGTGTGGTGCCTTGCGGTGACACCACACTTAACATCTGAGGTCATCAGTCCCCTAGAACTCAGAACTACTCACGCATCCATGCCCAAGGCAGGATTGGAGCCTGCGACCGTAGCGATCGCGCGGTTCCAGACTGAAGCGCCTAGAACCGCTCGGCCACAACGGCCGGCTTATCCATTATAAGTAAAGCGACAAGTTTTATGTAAAAAAAGGAAGTAAGGAAAAGCCAATACGGGACATTCCTGGGGTTGTGTATGGTGATTGAGGATAACTGACTGATGGTGACAGTTGCCCGGAAATTAGGAAAGAAGCGTAAGTAACTAAAGCATTCGTTTATTTCTGAAAACATGCTTCTCATATGACTGGCATTCTTTATTCCTTTGCTTTGGTTTAAAATTTCAAAAAAGGTTACACAACTGGCCATATCAGTTTTTACAATAAGCATTGCACGTAGTGTTCCAGCTTTTAAGCCTCGATTTCTCCGTCTACATGGAAGTCATCAACTAAAATAATCTCTTGGTAGATGCGATCGTTTCTGACAAACAGAAAAGGTACTGTACCATGGCAGGCAGTCTTTGTTTGGTGTTTGTCGTTCATTAAGATTTCCGAACGCCTCTCATCACCGTGTGTCTACACTACTCTTCCTCTCCATCCATCACTCCAGAAAATCGTGCTGCAGGAACTTTTGAAATGGATAGATATTGATAGTGTTGAGTGGTACTTAAGATAAGTAAATAAAATAGTGAAATCAAAATGAAGTAGAAATTAGAAAATAAATGAAAAACTTGGTTTAGTTTAGAGAGTTACATACTGGCAAACAGCGCGCAGAGCAGAAGAGACAATGACCCTAAAGTCAGCAAGTTCAGGAGAAGCCATCGCCCTACCCACATAAGCGGACGCTGTCGATTCAGCTGTCAGGGCATCGCCCCACAGGCTCACGTGTTTCTCAGTTGTCGCATGTGCGCAAAGGCCCTCGCCTACATTACAAGAGCCAATGACCGACGTTAAGAAGATTCTTCTAGAAGCTTTCCAACGTGACAGAAGAGGCAATGACAGTGAAGTCGTTCACCTCTGGTGAACTGAAGTGAATAAATACGCGAGACGCAGTGGGCCCGACAAGGAGAGTAGCAGTAGTTTTCAGTCAGTTTCGGTGCTGAAGACCGTCATCCAAGAAGAAACTACATCATACACAGAAGCATCAAGTCCGCCGCTGTAATGGAATAGCAAGCAGCAGCCTCGGCGCCAGAAGTTAAAAGGTATTTGAAGTCTGATTTTTACGTACCCGGGTGACTCGTGAGGACGGGAAGGAGACGGCCTCACATCAGCAGTCACCTGTGAGCTGGGATGAAGATCTGACAGCCGAAGACTGGCAAGTGGGAGTCCGTTGTTCGAGTCCAGAACACTGGCCTTCCCCCGCCGCGCCGCTCCGCTGGCCGACGCACAACACACGCGGCCGCTTAGAGAAGAGAAACACTGGGACGCCACATCCAAGGTATCACCATCCGATGCACGACTTCGCTCTCAATAATTAAACGGGCCACAGCACGATGCGCGTCTCCAGTCAACTGGGCGAGACGGCGACACGAGATACACACCGCCACGCGTAATCAGACGCCGCCGCTGCCGCAGCAGGAGGCTTCGCAAACGACACAGCTGCCGCTCTCCGAACCAGAACATCCAGTAAGCAAACAGTTGTACAAAACTTTCAATAAAAGCTATCTCATTTAAAAAACGTTGTTTCATTCTACCTCATACCCGAGCCAAGGAAGAACCCACCCTGCCCACATGTTGTTAAGAAAGAAAAATTAATTTATTTAGTATTTTCACCCTGACATAATGCTTTAGAATCAAATGCCCTTTGCAGTAATGCTCATCCTGACAATTGACTGGTATCAAAAGAAAAAAACCAGTTAAAAAAACAAAGGAACTGTAACTTAATGGGCGCTTAGTCTAGAATAAGAACTTTACCGCCTGAGGTCAAATCCGATGCTGAGGCACGAAACTCAAGAGCCTCGCCTACCGGAACGAAACACCTGCCGCTAATGAAACGTTAACACTGATATATTCTTAGTGCTGCAAAGTTCTACAAAACCACGGAACTAATTAAATTGTGTACTATAAGCAACGAGTTTTAATCGAATAAAATCTGCTCTTCCAAGATATGTTCACATCTACATCTACATTGATACTCCGCAAGCCACCCAACGGTGTGTGGCGGAGGGCACTTTACGTGCCACTGTCATTACCTCCCTTTCCTGTTCCAGTCGCGTATGGTTCGCGGGAAGAACGACTGTCTGAAAGCCTCCGTGCGCGCTCTAATCTCTCTAATTTTACATTCGTGATCTCCTCGGGAAGTATAAGTAGGGGGAAGCAATATATTCGATACCTCATCCAGAAACGCACCCTCTCGAAACCTGGCGAGCAAGCTACACCGCGATGCAGAGCGCCTCTCTTGCAGAGTCTGCCACTTGAGTTTATTAAACATCTCCGTAACGCTATCACGGTTACCAAATAACCCAGTGACGAAACGCACCGCTCTTCTTTGGATCTTCTCTATCTCCTCCGTCAACCCGACCTGGTACGGATCCCACACTGATGAGCAATACTCAAGTATAGGTCGAACGAGTGTTTTGTAAGCCACCTCCTTTGTTGATGGACTACATTTTCTAAGCACTCTCCCAATGAATCTCAACCTGGTACCCGCCTTACCAACAATTAGTTTTATATGATCATTCCACTTCAAATCGTTCCGTACGCATACTCCCAGATATTTTACGGAAGTAACCGCTACCAGTGTTTGTTCCGCTATCATATAATCATACAATAAAGGATCCTTCTTTCTATGTATTCGCAATACGTTACATTTGTCTATGTTAAGGGTCAGTTGCCACTCCCTGCACCAAGTGCCTATCCGCTGCAGATCTTCCTGTATTTCGCTACAATTTTCTAATGCAGCAACTTCTCTGTATACTACAGCATCATCCGCGAAAAGCCGCATGGAACTTCCGACACTATCTACTAAGTCATTTATATATATTGTGAAAAGCAATGGTCCCCATAACACTCCCCTGTGGCACGCCAGAGGTTACTTTAACGTCTGTAGACGTCTCTCCATTGATAACAACATGCTGTGTTCTGTTTGCTAAAAACTCTTCAATCCAGCCACACAGCTGGTCTGATATTCCGTAGGCTCTTACTTTGTTTATCAGGCGACAGTGCGGAACTATATCGAACGCCTTCCGGAAGTCAAGAAAAATAGCATCTACCTGGGAGCCTGTATCTAATATTTTCTGGGTCTCATGAACAAATAAGGCGAGTTGGGTCTCACACGATCGCTGTTTCCGGAATCCATGTTGATTCCTACATAGTAGATTCTGGGTTTCCAGAAATGACATGATACGCGAGCAAAAAACATGTTCTAAAATTCTACAAGAGATCGACGTAAGAGATATAGGTCTATAGTTTTGCGCATCTGCTCGACGACCCTTCTTGAAGACAGGGACTATCTGTGCTCTTTTCCAATCATTTGGAACCCTCCGTTCCTCTAGAGACTTGCGGTACACGGCTGTTAGAAGGGGGGCAAGTTCTTTCGCGTACTCTGTGTAGAATCGAATTGGTATCCCGTCAGGTCCAGTGGACCTTCCTCTATTGAGTGATTCCAGTTGCTTTTCTATTCCTTGGACACTTATTTCGATGTCAGCCATTTTTTCGTTTGTGCGAGGATTTAGAGAAGGAACTGCAGTGCGGTCTTCCTCTGTGAAACAGCTTTGGAAAAAGGTGTTTAGTATTTCAGCTTTACGCGTGTCATCCTCTGTTTCAATGCCATCATCATCCCGTAGTGTCTGGATATGCTGTTTCGAGCCACTTACTGATTTAACGTAAGACCAGAACTTCCTAGGATTTTCTGTCAAGTCGGTACATAGAATTTTACTTTCGAATTCAATGAACGCTTCACGCATAGCCCTCTTTACGCTAACTTTGACATCGTTTAGCTTCTGCTTGTCTGAGAGGTTTTGGCTGCGTTTAAACTTGGAGTGGAGCTCTCTTTGCTTTCGCAGTAGTTTCCTAACATTGTTGTTGTACCACGGTGGGTTTTTCCCGTCCCTCACAGTTTTACTCGGCACGTACCTGTCTAAAACGCATTTTACGATTGCCTTGAACTTTTTCCATAAACACTCAACATTGTCAGTGTCGGAACAGAAATTTTCGTTTTGATCTGTTAGGTAGTCTGAAATCTGCCTTCTATTACTCTTGCTAAACAGATAAACCTTCCTCCCTTTTTTTATATTCCTATTAACTTCCATATTCAGGAATGCTGCAACGGCCTTATGATCACTGATTCCCTGTTCTGTACATACAGATTCGAAAAGTTCGGGTCTGTTTGTTATCAGTAGGTCCAATATGTTATCTCCACGAGTCGGTTCTCTGTTTAATTGCTCGAGGTAATTTTCGGATAGTGCACTCAGTATAATGTCACTCGATGCTCTGTCCCTACCACCCGTCCTAAACATCTGAGTGTCCCAGTCTATATCTGGTAAATTGAAATCTCCACCTAAGACTATAACATGCTGAGAAAATTTATGTGAAATGTATTCCAAATTTTCTCTCAGTTGTTCTGCCACTAATGCTGCTGAGTCGGGAGGTCGGTAAAAGGAGCCAATTACTAACCTAGTTCGGTTGTTTAGTGTAACCTCCACCCATAATAATTCGCAGGAACTATCCACTTCTACTTCACTACAGGATAAACTACTACTAACAGCGATGAACACTCCTCCACCGGTTGCATGCAATCTATCCTTTCTAAACACCGTCTGTACCTTTGTAAAAATTTCGGCAGAATTTATCTCTGGCTTAAGCCAGCTTTCTGTACCTATAACGATTTCAGCTTCGGTGCTTTCTATCAGCGCTTGAAGTTCCGGTACTTTACCAACGCAGCTTCGACAGTTGACAATTACAATACCGATTGCTGCTTGGTCCCCGCATGTCCTGACTTTGCCCCGCACCCGTTGAGGCTGTTGCCCTTTCTGTACTTGCCCAAGGCCATCTAACCTAAAAAACCGTCCAGCCCACGCCACACAACCCCTGCTACCCGTGTAGCCGCTTGTTGCGTGTAGTGGACTCCTGACCTATCCACTACACATGTTTTGAGTGCTTCCTCCCGATTATAATTTCTTTTAGAAAAGAAATTTAGAATTCCTTGTTCACGCTGAACTTGACAATATGTTTCCAATATTTCCATGTCACGAGTGGTACCATACTCGTGAGATACACTAGTGTGCCAAGCGTGCCGTCTATTGGCTCACCAGTGCGGTACTAGCTCCTTTTTCACTAGGCTGTGCCTCACTTCAGTCCGCTGGGGTTGTTATTAAACTATTATTGTTTGCTTTGCCCAGTAGCTAAAGTAACAATATACCAGGAGAATAAAAATAAACTTTATTGCGTTTAAAAAATCACTTCATTTAAAAACTGAAAAATTTAGGAGCAAAGTCGAGACAACATGATTTTGTCTTTTTTTTTCCCAATCACTTATTAATAAAAAACAAAAACCCAAGTATATGTAAGACAAAAAATAACCGAAAAACAGGATGGTCAAACCCGTTTTAACCATGGGGTTTTTACCCCATTACTAGTTCAAAGGTTATGGTTGATTAAATAAAAGTTAAAATTATACATACAGATAATTTTCATTTTACGATAAACTTGAGGAACTGATGAAACTAGGTGTTTTACAAATATATGGAGATTAAATTACATTTCAATGACGCACCATGTTAATTCAATTGAGTAGTATATTAGATTCTTCATTAGGTACGCGTGTGCATCCAATTCGAATTACATAAGTTTGCCGGCCGTTGTGGCCGAGCGGTTCTAAGCGCTTCAGTCCGGAACCGCGCGACCGCTACGGTCGCAGGTTCGAATCCTGCCTCGAGCATGGATGTGTGTGATGTCCTTAGGTTAGTTAGGATTAAGTAGTTCTTAGGGGACTGATGACCTCAGATGTTAAGTCCCATAGTGCTTAGAACCATTTGAACCATTTTTTACATAAGTTTGCTGTACACACTGGTACCTCTAATACCACGTAGCACGTCCTCTTGCATTGACGCATGCCTGTATTCATCGTGACGTACTATCCACAAGTTCACAAGGCAGTGTTGGTCCAGATTGTCCCACAGCTCAACGGCGATTCGGCGTAGATCCCTCAGAGTGGTTGGTACGTCGCGTCGTCCATAAACAGCACATATATATGATAGGGTTCATGTCTGGAGAACACGCTGGCCACTTCAGTCGAGCGATGTCGTTAACCTGAAGGAAGTCATTCATAAGATGTGCACGATGGGGGCGCGAATTGTCGTCCATGAAGACGAAGGCCTCGCCAATATACTGCCGATATCGTTGCACTACCGGTCGGATGATGGCATTCACGTATAGTACAGCCGTTACGGCGCCTTCCATAACCACCTGCGGTGTACGTCGGCCCCACACAATGCCACCCCAAAACAGCACCTTGCTCCACTCGCTAGACAGTGTGTCTAAGGCGCTCAACCTGATCGGGTTGCCTCCAAACACGTCCCCGACGACTGTTTGGTTGAAGGCATATGCGACACTCATCAGCGAACAGGACCTGATGCCAATCCTGAGCGGTCCATTCGGCATGTTGTTGGGCCCATCTGTACCGCGCAGCACGGTGTCGTGGTTGCAAAGATGGACCTCGCCATGGACGTCGGGAGTGGAGTTGCGCTTCATGAAGTCTATTGTGCACAGTTTGAGTCCTGACACAACTTCCTGTGGCTGCACGGACAGTGGTATTCAACTTGGTGGCGTTACTGTCAGGGTTTCTCCGAGTCATAATCCGTAAGTAGCGGTCATCCACTGCAGTAGTAGCCCCTGGGCGGCCTGAACGAGGCATGTCATCGACAGTTTCTGTCTCTCCGTATCCATGTCCGAACAACATCGGTTTGCTTCACTCCGAGACGCCTGGACACTTCCCTTGTTGAGAGCCCTTCCTGGCACGAAGTAACAATGCGGACACTATCGAACCGCGGTATTGACCGTCTAGGTATGGTTGAACTACAGACAACACGAGCCGGATACCATTTTCCCGGTGGAATGACTGAAACTGATCGGCTGTCGGACCCCCTCAGTCTAATAGACGCTACTCATGCATGGTTGTTGACATCTTTGGGCGTGTTTAGTGACATATATGAACAGTGATGGGAAATTTGTCTGTGATACAATTTCCACAGTCAACGTCTATCTTCTGGAGTTTTGCGAACTGGGGTGATGCAAAACATTTTTTATGTACACTCCTGGAAATGGAAAAAAGAACACATTGACACCGGTGTGTCAGACCCACCATACTTGCTCCGGACACTGCGAGAGGGCTGTACAAGCAATGATCACACGCACGGCACAGCGGACACACCAGGAACCGCGGTGTTGGCCGTCGAATGGCGCTAGCTGCGCAGCATTTGTGCACCGCCGCCGTCAGTGTCAGCCAGTTTGCCGTGGCATACGGAGCTCCATCGCAGTCTTTAACATTGGTAGCATGCCGCGACAGCGTGGACATGAACCGTATGTGCAGTTGACGGACTTTGAGCGAGGGCGTATAGTGGGCATGCGGGAGGCCGGGTGGACGTACCGCCGAATTGCTCAACACGTGGGGCGTGAGGTCTCCACAGTACATCGATGTTGTCGCCAGTGGTCGGCGGAAGGTGCACGTGCCCGTCGACCTGGGACCGGACCGCAGTGACGCACGGATGCACGCCAAGACCGTAGGATCCTACGCAGTGCCGTAGGGGACCGCACCGCCACTTCCCAGCAAATTAGGGACACTGTTGCTCCTGGGGTATCGGCGAGGACCATTCGCAACCGTCTCCATGAAGCTGGGCTACGGTCCCGCACACCGTTAGGCCGTCTTCCGCTCACGCCCCAACATCGTGCAGCCCGCCTCCAGTGGTGTCGCGACAGGCGTGAATGGAGGGACGAATGGAGACGTGTCGTCTTCAGCGATGAGAGTCGCTTCTGCCTTGGTGCCAATGATGGTCGTATGCGTGTTTGGCGCCGTGCAGGTGAGCGCCACAATCAGGACTGCATACGACCGAGGCACACAGGGCCAACACCCGGCATCATGGTGTGGGGAGCGATCTCCTACACTGGCCGTACACCACTGGTGATCGTCGAGGGGACACTGAATACTGCACGGTACATCCAAACCGTCATCGAACCCATCGTTCTACCATTCCTAGACCGGCAAGGGAACTTGCTGTTCCAACAGGACAATGCACGTCCGCATGTGTCCCGTGCCACCCAACGTGCTCTAGAAGGTGTAAGTCAACTACCCTGGCCACCAAGATCTCCGGATCTGTCCCCCATTGAGCATGTTTGGGACTGGATGAAGCGTCGTCTCACGCGGTCTGCACGTCCAGCACGAACGCTGGTCCAACTGAGGCGCCAGGTGGAAATGGCATGGCAAGCCGTTCCACAGGACTACATCCAGCATCTCTACGATCGTCTCCATGGGAGAATAGCAGCCTGCATTGCTGCGAAAGGTGGATATACACTGTACTAGTGCCGACATTGTGCATGCTCTGTTGCCTGTGTCTGTGTGCCTGTGGTTCTGTCAGTGTGATCATGTGATGTATCTGACCCCAGGAATAAGTCAATAAAGTTTCCCCTTCCTGGGACAATGAATTCACGGTGTTCTTATTTCAATTTCCAGGAGTGTATATATTAGGGGCTAGAATTAACTTATTTTTCTAAAAAATCGAGATGAGGTTTCAGCCTGTTACAATCGTAACAACTAACAAGTATTACCCGTCTCTTTTACAAATGCTGACGGCAGATTGCGGAATTAGAGTACTTGCACCAGACTGAAACATATCAGCCGAACACACAGTTAGTACTCATGGCTCACGGATTGAGAGGGGATAGAGGAAAGGTGAAATTACCCCAGCGCGGTGAACGGAGTTGAGAGATGTTTACGACGATACTACCATTACGAGTGCGTGCGGGGCATTAGAATTGTCGTATATTTTACATGTGGAAATAACGTTGTAGAGTCGGTTGCTTTCAAAAGCACTGCTTGTTTCTAGAAAAGACTGTGAGATCATATTTAGGCTGTTTTTATGCTACCATAACATCATTAAAGTTGGCATAAATAGAAAACAGAAGATAGTCGACACGAAATGTCTCAAACCATGCCGACGCAGCCCGAAATAAACTAGGGAGCAAGGGGACTTCTATCGTCGTAATCACAGTTCACGAAAGAAAAAAAAAAAAATGAAATCGGGAAGTTCTAGATTTTACAGTAGCATTAATATTCGCAGTATGTTTTATCTCATACATATTCAGCATAATTATTTGGTCATCATACAACAGCTTTATATTCCTACAATTTTTGTGTAGAAGCACTCCGTCTTCAAGCCACGAATGGCCTACCGGGACCATCCGACGGCCGTGTCATCCAGTGGGGAAGATGATGATAGGAGGGGAGTGGGGTCAGCACACCGCTCTCTCGGTCGTTATGATTGATTGTATTCTTGACCGAAGCCGCTACTATTCGGTCGAGTAGCTCCGCACTTGTCATCACGAGGCTGAGTGCACCCCGAAAAATGGCAACAGCGCATGGCGGCCCGGATGTCACCCATCCAAGTGCCGACCACGCCCGACAGCGTTTAAATTCGGTGATCTCACGGGAACCGGTGTATCCACTGCGGCAAGGCCGTTGCTTTGTGTAGAAGGATGTATTATAAATGAATACAGCCTTATCTTTAAGTTTATCTCCTGCATGCCACACTGTCACTCTTTAGGAAGTGTGCGTAATTTCAACTGAAAGCAATTTTACCGCTGTTGTGTCATTTAAAACAACCAAGAGCAAACAAGTAAACGACTTTCCAAAATTTCTGTAGGTCCATATCAATGGCGGAATGTAAGAGCTGTCGCGCTAGTTAGTTTGGATTATAAAGATTAATTACTGTAACGAATATTCTCAAAATGTAGAACCATAACATTAATCAATTCTGTCTGTATTAAATTATTTGTCTTTTCCAACTTTTAATTCACTAACAAAATGGCGCTTAGCTCTTTATCAGGTACTGTATACTTTAAATAACTCATATGCACATTGATTGCAAGAGGCAACGACGTTATCAACATCTTCCTAAAATAAAATAACAGATTCATACACATTAAACTGAAAAAATGTTGATAACTCAGATGCTTTTAATTTGCTGGAAAAAGAACTATGTAAAGGTTTATTTGTGAGCAGAACTACAAAATAACTCACTTTACATACCAATAGTAATCATGACATATTAACGTTCAGTGTAGAACACTTTCCTTGTTAAATCTTTTAAACATATGAATTTGATTGCAATTTTGGTAATACCAATAGTTCTAGTCATTTCTTTATAAGCATGTAAAATTGCCAAATCATTCAATCTTTTTTGTGTCGTTACTGGCCGCAAAAACATTTTCACTCGTCTAAGTGTTGAAAACGACCGGTCAGAGGTACAAGAACTGACAGGTATAGTTAAAATAATCCGAACATACCTCACAAACTCTGTGAACATTTCACGCATGGGACCACTGTTTTCTGTACTTAGAATATTTGTACTGTCTGACAAGTCGACCACTTCCTCTTTCTTCGTTCTGAACACATCTAGAAAAATGTCCGAATACAGTATTAGCTTGTCTTTATCAAAGGCTGCCCAATAGGACTGCAGGATTCGACCAACACAAGTTTGACCGATAGTCGAAGCTCCAAGTTGTGAAACAATTTCCAGAACCTTTCAGTCATATCTACGATTTGATTCATTTGATTTGATTTGTGGTAAGAACGTATGCAACAAAACTGCTTAGGTCATCGGCCCCTAAGCTTACACACTACTCAATCTAACTTAAACTAAATTACGCTACGGACAACGCACACACCCATGCCCGAGGGAGGACTGGAACCTCCGACGAGGGGAGCAGCGCGGACCGTGACAAGACGCCAAAGCCCGCGCGGCTAAATCTACTATTTTGCGAATCCACAGCCACATGAACTGTTTCAAAGAATATTTGTCTGCACCTTTCCTCCGGCATTTTTAGTATCACTACCTTCGTCGCAACATTTTGGCATCTTCCTTTTTCGAGGAAAAACTGGTTGATCAGTCTCAAGTTCCTCCGCTTTCCTAATGCTTTCACTCCACAACTTGATAAGTATATCCCTTTTTGAATCCAAACTTGCGGACAAAGTTTCCACTAATGTTTTGATTTCTCAGTATGACAATGATGTCTGCTGAAATGATGAATGAAGTTGTTCAAACCTGCTGAAAACTGAAATTAACATTTTCTGGGAAATAAGAAATCTGAAATGACTACCCTTCCCACCGACTTCATTTTTTTCAGATATTCCAACAATTTCAAGGGAACGTCATAATTACTTTCCAACGATTTCAGTGGCTGTAGCTAGACGCGCTACCTCTAGGACCTCCGCCACGCACCGTTGGGTGGATTGCGGAGTATAAACGTAGATGTATACGTAGAATAGTCGCAAAATCAGTCTGTGAACGTTTCTCGCAACTCCATTGTCATTGTCTTCTTGTAGCGATTGAAACACAGCTAGCCTCTTTGACGAATTGATGAAGAATCACCAGAAAGTCTCTAACATAACTATTACCTTGCAACGCATCTTGTACTACCAAATTCAGATTATGCGCCGAACAATGAACATATATAGCTCTCCACTGCAACGGAGTATTTCTACTTTATAATCCTCTTAAATGTCCAGTGACATTGCTCGCGTCATCATAATATTGATCACGACAGTATTTTATGTCGAGGAATAAACGTCTTACTACATCCTGGACTACTTCAAACAATGTCCTAGAACTTGTTGAAGGCCACAAAAAATTTTTCAACTTGAAGATTTTTATCGACATAGCTGAAACATTTGGCTAGTCCCTTCACTGACATATTGGAAGTCTCACCCACAGTAAGAAAAACTATAGAGCCTCCATAATAGATTTCGCAATATCTAGCTCTATATCGCTGTATAATAGTGAAACAATTTCGTTCAGTATATCGTGAGAAAATCACTTACATGAAGTTCGCCACCGCAGATTTCAAGTCAGGAGTATCTTTTGCTCTAGCAGCAGCAACTGATGAATATTTGGTGTTTCATCGGTGTGACCACGAATTACTATTCCTCGCTGACATAGAAACTGGAGGGACGTTATTATCTTTAAAATCGCCTTGCGTGCATATTTCGTATCTTGTAATTGATGTCTCGAGATAAGAGGCAACACATTGTTGGCATGTTTCATAGTTGCCAGAGTAGTCACGGACGAACGATGAAGCGTACATTTTACATGAACATTGAAACCTTCAACTGCGTTTTGCCGCTGGGAAAATCCGTGCCGAACAAATCCATTACACGAATATTGTCTGCAGGAGTCGAAACTGCCGACGGAATCACTATATTGAAGACAAATGCGTTTTCACACACTGGAGAACACTTTGTCCAATTCATTCTAGTAATAAATCCGAGGAAATGTGTTTTTCCATTCTTCACGGTATGATCTGCCTGATTGTTTGTTGACGCTTCCTGCTGATGTGCTACAGGAACTGGCAGAAGGCACTTTCTCGGGTTCCTCATTTTTTGGTTGAACGTGCGTTCACTATTGCCTGTGTTAATAACATCCACCTGTGATAATGACCACAAACATATGACCAATTTATCCATAGCGACTAGCAAACTGTTCGAATTCAAAAATATATATGGAAGCAATACTCTTATCTTGTTTCAGCTTTCCACACGCTTCCAGCAGTCGCGCAGCGTTTGACAACTACGAAAATTTTTGTCCGGCGAAGAGGTTTTGCTCCAAGCTGTAACACCCCTTCAGTCTACAATATAAGCTCCCGCGTCCTTCAAAGCCATAGTCTCAACGAACAAAACATTAAGAATGCAGATTACGTACAAACAATGTCACTGAAGTCTTCGAACGACTCCGCTCTCAGAAATAGTACCTTCCATCTCAATGTTTATATATTTCATTACTTTTTGATAAAGGCAAGTGAGAACTATTTATCTTGTTTCGTTTTTGTCAAACTATAAATTTTGTGGGTGCGGCGCACAGACAATTATGTATGCGGGTGTTCGAACCCCGGCGCGCTCACGTAGTCGGCGCACATGATTCGCAGCGCCTACAGCTATATGGACAGTTGTAAGAGAGACGAGCAGTACGATGTATTTATGTCCATTTGCTATTTGATTGCGGTGTTCTCCGCATCGGATTAAATTGAGTAATTAGGAACCAGATTTTGTCACAAACAACACTGCTTCTACGAGTTCTGTTACTCCAAAAAAGAAACTGATTTGTATTTCCCATTTTAAAGATGTTTGGCCAAAAAATTATTCATTTATCGTGCCATTCCCTGAGAATAAACAGAGAGCGTACTGCACACAGTGCTCGTAGGTTTTCATTATATCTCATGGTTGCAAAACTGACATCTACATCTACATCTACATGAATACCCTGCAATTCACATTTAAGTGCTTGGCAGAGGGTTCATCGAACCACAATCATACTATCTCCCTACCATTCCACTCCCGAACAGCGCGCGGGAAAAACGAACACCTAAACCTTTCTGTTCGAGCTCTGCTTTCTCTTATTTTATTTTGATGATCATTCCTACCTAATTAGGTTGAGCTCAACAAAATATTTTCGCATTCGGAAGAGAAAGTTGGTGACTGAAATTTCGTAAATAGATCTCGCCGCGACGAAAAACTTCTTTGCTTTAATGACTTCCATCCCAACTCGCGTATCATAGCTGCCATACTCTCTCCCCTATTACGTGACCATACAAAACGAGCTGCCCTTTTTTGCACCCTTTCGATGCCCTCCGTCAATCCCACCTGGTAAGGATCCCAAACCGTGCAGCAATATTCTAACAGGGGACGAACGAGTGTAGTGTAAACTGTCTCTTTAGTGGACTTGTTGCATCTTCTAAGTGTCCTGCAAATGAAACGCAACCTTTGGCTCGCCTTCCCCACAATATTATCTATGTGGCCTTTCCAACTGAAGTTGTTCGTAATTTTAACACCCAGGTACGTAGTTGAATTGACAGCCTTGAGAATTGTACTATTTATCGAGTAATTGAATTCCTACAGATTTCTTTTGGAACTCATGTGGATCACTTCACACATGAAGAAGGATAAACGAAGCATTAATCACACGATGAAAGAAAGAAGTGGAAACACGACGAAATCTTTAAAGGTGTTTCTGGATACAGATCAAACAAGCACTCAAGAGCAAAAACTTATAGCTGCCGAAGTAACTAAAACGTACAATTGATCTAAGTACAGTCTGTCATATAATTTTCTGGACTTGAAGCTAAGCATGATTGTGTCCTGTATAGCGATTCGGCAATTGCAGAAAAATATTTAACTTGGAATAACAGTGGCCACCATAGTTGCACATAATGTTTTAGGTCCAGTGTCTATTCAAGAAACGATATTGGTCCTTCAAAGTGGCACATTTTTTATTGTTGCTACAGATGTTTCTAATCATGGGAAAAAAGTGTTTTCTTTGATGGTAAGGATTTTCAGCCAAAAGACAGATTTAAAAACGTGATTTCTTGAGTTTTACGAAGACGCAAGTGAAACCGCACGTCTGAAGGAACGTGATATTGACAACAAATTTTTATCAGTTTTGTGCAGACTACGTAGATGTTAACTTCGGATGCCATAATTCTGTGTTTCAGATGCTGTAGAACGAAAACATCGGTATTATACCAGTGCGATTGACAGCAAATATTTTACACAACAATATAAAATTACCATTCAGTTTAAGTAAATTTGATTTGGAGAATTTTATTCTTAAGCTCCATAGTTATTTTTCATACTACGCAAAAAGGCTTAAAGAGATTTCTATTAAATAAATGCGTCTGAATTTGCTCCGGTCCTGCGACATGTAAAAAATACGATGGCTGTTACTAATTTTTGCTGTAGAACGTGCATTCAAATCTTACCAAATACTGCAGAAATACCTCACCTCTTTGACCGAAGATGAGCTTCCAGGCGCTGCGCTAGAGTGATTCGCGATGTGCCTCTAGTCTACTGATACAAATTTTATGGACTATATTGAGTTTGTGAATGTACCAAATGGTCCGCAAAGTTTACGTGGAATTATTGTAATTCTGTAATACATATCCTGTATATATCGTGTTGTATACCAAATCTGTAGTTACTCACCTCTTACTAAATGGTTAATGCCAAACGACAATAAATTAAAAAAAAAAAAATAATGCTCTACCGAGTCAGGCGCCGTAACATCCAAAGAGGGATGCAGTCTCACGTTAGGCAGTCTATTTCGGTTAATCTCTAGAATTCCTATTTCGAAGGAGTATGAGGGGTGTATCTCGAAACAAAGTTTGAGAGTAGCCTATGTCAAATGTTGACGTGTCCCTAAAGACTTATTGTCAAAAAGAGAAATAAAACCATTGGCAGTAAGACCATTACTATGATAGGATCGTCAAACATTCCTTGTATATATATGATATATGTATGATATGAGCAGAGTCATGTATGGGCCAGGTTTGTAGAATAATAGGATATATTCCTTTGCTGATAATTTTCTGCTTCTTTTTTTCGATAGGCTGTTGATATTTACAGGGACTTGAATGCCACTTGAGATCTGTAAAAGTATGCGACGTTTCTTGCGATGAATACCATTCAAAACAAACGAACAAATTTCATTGAAAAGTAATGAATGTACTTATTTCCTCTGAAAAGGAGGATTCATCACAGTGATCACAGCAGGAGCATAACAAGGAAATATATGGTATAATAAGATCAATTTTGGTTAAATTCACCTGCTATTGGCCAATATAAAACTCTTGCGTTACCTGATTTGGTAGTAGCCAAGTTCAGAATCGTTGTTTGGGAGCAAATAAAGTTTGGTGACGGCGGACCGTGATAATATGAAGTACAGGGTTATTACAAATGATTGAAGCGATTTCACAGCTCTGCAATAACTTTATTATTTGAGATATTTTCACAATGCTTTGCACACACATACAAAAATTCAAAAAGTTTTTTAGGCATTCACAAATGTTCGATATGTGCCCCTTTAGTGATTCGGCAGACATCAAGCTGATAATCAAGTTCCTCCCACACTCGGCGCAGCATGTCCCCATCAATGAGTTCGAAAGCATCGTTGATGCGAGCTCGCAGTTCTGGCACGTTTCTTGGTAGAGGAGGTTTAAACACTGAATCTTTCATATAACCTTACAGAAAGAAATCGCATGGGGTTAAGTCGGGAGAGCGTGGAGGCCATGACATGAATTGCTGATCATGATCTCCACCACGACCGATCCATCGGTTTTCCAATCTCCTGTTTAAGAAATGCCAAACATCATGATGGAAGTGCGGTGGAGCACCATCCTGTTGAAAGATGAAGTCGGCGTTGTCGGTCTCCAGTTGTGGCATGAGCCAATTTTCCAGCATGTCCAGATACACGTGTCCTGTAACGTTTTTTCGCAGAAGAAAAAGGGGCTGTAAACTTTAAACCGTGAGATTGCACAAAACACGTTAACTTTTGGTGAATTGCGAATTTGCTGCACGAATGCGTGAGGATTCTCTACCGCCCAGATTCGCACATTGTGTCTGTTCACTTCACTATTAAGAAAAAATGTTGTTTCGTCACTGAAAACAAGTTTCGCACTGAACGCATCCTCTTCCATGAGCTGTTGCAACCGCGCCGAAAATTCAAAGCGTTTGACTTTGTCATCGGGTGTCAGGGCTTGTAGCAATCGTAAACGGTAAGGCTTCTGCTTTAGCCTTTTCCGTAAGATTTTCCAAACCGTCGGCTGTGGTACGTTTAGCTCCCTGCTTGCTTTATTCGTCGACTTCCGCGGGCTACGCGTGAAACTTGCCCGCACGCGTTCAACCGTTTCTTCGCTCACTGCAGGCCGAACCGTTGCTTTCCCCTTACAGAGGCATCCAGAAGCTTTAAACTGCGCATACCATCGCCGAATGGAGTTAGCAGTTGGTGGATCTCTGTTGAACTTCGTCCTGAAGTGTCGTTGCACTGTTATGACTGACTGATGTGAGTGCAGTTCAAGCACGACATACGCTTTCTCGGATCCTGTCGCCATTTTGTCTCACTGCGCTCTCGAGCGTTCTGGCGGCAGAAACCTGAAGTGCGGCTTCAGCCGAACAAAACTTTATGAGTTTTTCTACGTATCTGTAGTGTGTAGTGACCATATGTCAATGAATGGAGCTACAGTGAATTTATGAAATCGCTTCAATCATTTGTAATAGCCCTGTATAATGAGACAAAAGTTTTGCTTTACAAAAGCGCAGTGATCGGATTTCGGGACAAGAAATTTAGACTTCAAAGCTCTATTTGCACAGAATGGATATCTGCATAGTTTTAATGACGCGCAGATGGCGCGCAAATCGATATGTCACCAAACCAATCGCTTGTCAACATAATTAGTTAATGAAACAGAGAAACCTTCTGCGTATATAATTAGTAAGAGCATCTTTGTTCGGCTACTATAAAACAAATGCTTAAATGTATTTGAATGCTATTACTATTATTATTATAATTTGTAATAGCATAAATAACAAGAAAATGAGTCTTTACATGAAGATACACAGACAAAGAAAAAGAGAAAGGCGATATTCACGAGGTTCTATGTGCCTCAGTGACTTTTTTTTAATTGCATTAGAAAAATCATAGATACAATGACTATAGAGTAATACAGATACAAGGTTTAATTTTGTCATTGATACATATTAATTGTTACATCCTCAACATTTAGTTTCCCACCTGTTCAACATGGATGACACGATGACAGATGACTGTTGCCAGCTGCCCTCATTGTCACTGATTTATTGAATATTTTATAAAAGTTCATGCCAATATAGCGCAATATTTGCTCCCTCAGACTTACAGCCCATACGCTAATCAAGGAAAAAGCTTACGTTCGACAGTGACTAGATTATCTGTCCTAAAAATCCTTGTAGAACACTACTTTTCTGGTTGTCTTGAGTAAGAAACCCAACTCCTTTCTCAGCTGTTAGAATGGTGTACTGTCAAATGTCGTTATCAGACACTTGGTGAGTACTGTAGCTACGAGGTACACGTATCTGGGTTCACATTCATCTTCTACAATGAAGAAACCACCTCATTGTGATAGTGTGTTGAAATGAATTTCTAGATTAGATTAATATCGTCATTTCTTCCGATTTCCATCTTTTCTTGGTTGCTTCAAGATACATGGAGATATGTTCGGTTTTACCAAATAAATGAAAGGCTATTTGTTTTTTGGAACACGTGTTTCGCTTCTTTCATTTACAAAGCGCCGCCGGTGGCCTGTATTATATGGCTTTCTTTATACATATAGTAAATATTTTATGTAGTAGCTACAATGTGTTACTATGATACGTTTCTTTATTTT
Organism: Schistocerca serialis cubense; assembly: GCF_023864345.2. NCBI lineage: Eukaryota > Metazoa > Arthropoda > Insecta > Orthoptera > Acrididae > Schistocerca > Schistocerca serialis. The sequence continues at coordinate 450,263,134 of NC_064644.1, forward strand.
CGGATTAGAAATAACTTCGTTACCACAAATTTAGTGAGGTTAAATTATCGTTTGGTGCCACTTAACGATTTACAGTGTTGTTAGCCCATATGTGTGGTCCCAGAGATGTGTTCATTTTATCCTCATGCTCCAGCTGACCGATTTCCTCTGCATTAATTACAACACCCCAGATGCACTTTTTGTTTTGTGATCAGCTAGTGTGTGTTCACAATGTGTGGTGTTGTCAACTGTCACTGTTTAACTTTCGCCTTTTGCTCGTGTTGTGTGTGTTGTTTGATTTTTTGGTTTGTATTGTGTGTGTCGGTTTGGAATTGTTATTCTGTATGTGAGTGGAAATTTGTGTGTGTGTTTGTGTGAGTATGTGTGTTTGTCTGCGTTTGCGTGTGTTTGTGTTAGAGGGAGAGGGAGAGAGAGAGAGAGAGAGAGAGAGAGAGAAAGGTAGAGATAAAGATGCGTTAAATACTTACTGTATGTTTAAAATTTTTCTTTGCTATTGTTTTAGTGGCTAACACGAGCAGTGAGTCGTTGCATATGTTCATTTGGTCATTAGCACATTTTTTTTATTGGAAGGCCTCTTTGCAAACGAAAGTTTTCCTCTAATGTCAAGAGCTTTTGGTTGTGATTATTACTGTAATGATTTTCACGTCTTGTTCCATGTAGGATGGTTCATGTCCAAGCTTTATCAGATGTTGGTAGAATGGCTATTTTCATACCTCCAGCTTCTTATTTGTTCTTTATACCTAGTTTTGAAATTCCTGCCTGTCATCCCCGATATGTTGTTTCACATTCTTGGCATTCTGACTGGTATATTCACTGTTCCTTGGTATCTGGTTTGTCTGTTGCTGTTCGCAAATGTGACTGAAGCGTGTTTCTTCTTCTGTAAGCCGTCTCGAGTCTACATGTGAGAAACTGGAAGTATGAAAATAGCCATTGTACCTTTTAGAATTTATGATAAAACATGGGCATGAACCATCCAACATCGAACAAAACATAAAAATTGTTAGAGTGAATAATCGCAGCAAAAATTTCTGACATTAGAGGAAAACTCTCATTTACAAAGAGCCCTTGCAATGAAAAGGGAAGTAATAAATAAGCAGATGTGTATAAGCAATAAGTCACTGTTCACATTCACACACACACACACACACACACACACACACACACACACACACACACACACACACACACATAGAAACACGCACAAGTTTCCATTAACATAAGTAATAACAATTCGAAACGCCCACTCACAGATCAAATGAATAATAGCAAATCTCCCACATACGCAACACAAACAAAAGACGAAGTGAAACACACAACGACAGTTGGCCTCACTACACACTGCAGACACACAAATGTTGATCACAAAATGTAAAGTGCAAGTGATGTATTGCCATAAATGTGTGTGACAAAACGCCATAAACCGGCCAGGTAGAGCATGGGGACGAACACATCTCCAGGATCACACATATGGACTAACAACATTGGAAATCGTAAGTGACGCCAAACGATAATTTAACATCAAGAAATTGGTGCTGCAAGAGCGGTTTTTGATCTGATAAAGAAGAGAAAAACATGACAAAATATAACATAGTAACATACTGTAGCGCGCCCGGTTAGACGTGCGGTTTAACTCACTGCTTTCCGGGAGGGAAGGGAGTGCCGGTCCCCGGCACGAATCCGCCAGGCGGATTAGTGTCGAGGTACGGTGTGTCGGCCATCCTGTGGATGGTTTTTAAGAAGGTTTTCCGTCTTCCTCGGCGAATGGCGCCTCATTTGAATGACAGTGCAGTCTCACTGCATACGTCTTGGGTATATATTTTACATTGTCGCTCTGTTCCGGGTACTTCCGAGAAGGAACGAGCAAAGCCGAATGTCGGGTTGGGCCTTATCTCGCACGCGGTCCACACCGGCAGCATTCGTGAAGCTTGGCACGCAGTGGCCGGCCCTGCTCCAAAGTATGAAATGGCCTGTGTTAGCATAACTCTGAATTTTGGGTGTAGGCAATAACATGGGGTAATTCCGTGAGCTCAGCTGCCCAACGCACAATGAAGGGAATTTGCATGTGACCTACTTACACTGTTAGTTCCATCCGAGCACACGCTGTAATGAGTCAAATTGTGTTGGTGGATCCGGAGTTCGGGTATGTGCCTCTAATAAGAAAACTGTGCATCTGGGTAAAAATTATAAGCTAGAGCACGAATCATTGCGATATGCAAACTGAGGATGTAGGTAGCTTTTAGGTAGACTGCTTAGGTGACTTCAATTACAAAGTCTTCGTTAATGTAACACAGGTGTATATTTGGAGTTTTGAATTTGCAAAATTGGATCGCTCGCAGATAATGATGTATGGGGATTTTACGTTGTAGAGGACTTGAGAGCTTAAAATTCAATATTTTCTTGGCTTAATCAGCTTCAGGCAAAAATGCACCTTGATTCATTATTGAATGAACATGCCTTGAATGTAGTTTATGCTTCTGTCAGCGACTGAATATTGTACTTTCTCTTTCCTTGCTAAGACTTTGGCTGCATGAACTGTGAAAGAACACGGAAGGCTTTCGCTTACTTTAAATGAAATGTTTTCCTTGGTAGTGCTAACAAACACAGAATTCACGCCGATTTGCTTAAAAGTATTGTCTTCATATTTTTTGAACTGAAAGCACTTAAAGCTTTTTAAATAAAACTAACGTTTGCCTTCATGACTACACATTTTAAGCCGTATGCCGTTACAGCGCTCAGCATTGTAAAGTGTAACGTGGCTGTGTGTAACGTAACTATGTCAGTGCGTGGAAAATGCAGCGTGCTGTTACCAAGCTTGGAATGCGAAGAGTTCATACATACATGGAGCACCCTATCCTTAAACATGGAAACGCAAGACCGCACACGAGCGCTGCTGCATCTGCAGGAATCCGACGACTTTGGTTCACTGACATAGATCATCCTGCGAACGTTCCCGACTTGGCCCCATCAGATTTTCGTCTGATTCCAGGACTTCAGTTTGATAGTGACTAAGCGGCGCAAAGAGAGATGAACTTGTTGATTCGCCAAAAGATTCAAAGGTTGTACAATGACGGTATCAACAAACTTGTCTCTTGTTGAAGAAATTTGTTTATGGCGGGGCTAACTAAGTCGAGAAATGAATATATAGACGTGAAGAATAAAGACGTGGAAGTTTAATAACGTTGTTTTTTATTTCGAAAGCCTTAAGAGTTTCCAGACAAGAAATTCAAAGCCATTATTTTTCAGCACGCCCTCGTTTATACCCCACCATATTGGAAACCACGTAAGAAAGAAGCAGTTCCCAGTTCTGTCGATATTGAAGTCATAAGGGGCAGAATGCAGGTGATTCAGGTGAAGTAGAAGACACTTTCAGACTACATCTGTCTGAAAGTGAAAAAATAATTATTTATGCATTAGCAAACATTTAAAAAGGCACGCCATTCACTATATAACTAATAACGTTTCTTCTGGATTACGTCTAGTAATGCAGCTTACATTGTAACCTCCCCACAGAATTTTGTAAGGAAGACAATAATTAAATTTTAATGGGAATAGAACCAAGTGTAACCTTCCCACAAAAATGAAAGAAAATAATTAATTAAATGTTAATGGTCATCGTGCTAGACGTAACCTCCCCGTAATTATTTTTAAATGATATGAATTGAATGAAAATGCAAACAGAGCCAAATGTTAGCTTCCCACAGTAATAAAACTCAATGATAATAAAATGTGCAAAAATGTTAAGTCCTCATAAAATTCACGTTAAAGTGAATCTGATAAATTTTATAAGGGCAGCTGCGCTGATCTTAGGCCCTGTGCAATAATTAATCTGATAAATTGATTCTGGGAGGAAAAGCATAGGAAATATTGTTTCAATTGGAATGATTCTTTTCTTAAAAACGATTGCTTTGAAAACAAAACTATTATTGGGGCATTTCTTGAACAAATTAATTACAATTAACAGATGTTATTGGCTGAGCGCAATGCTGCTTCATTACCTTTGATAACAATATACCTCGTCCTGAATCGTGACCAGAGACCCATGTCGACCCCCGCCGACTCCTCACACACGACTACTGTCTCACGCACGCTATCAGCACTGCCAGAGTGCAATTAGCAACAGCGTCCAACTCTAAACTGAACTCTCGCGCAGTCAAGCGCAGACTAGCAACGATAAACAACTCTCTGGTCAGAGATTCTGTCATGCCTCGCCATCGCTGGTACATATGAGACGTACGCGTTTCATAACCCTCCACTGGGGGGGCAAAAATTTGGCAGTGATGGTGAGGCATTTGGACTTGCCATGAGCAACAAATTTTTTCTTAACTAATTAACTTTTACAATCACAGAATATTCAGATGTAGAACATGAATTAAATGTGGTGCACATGCACCGAGTACAAAACATTTCAGACGATGACAAAAAATATATACAATGAGTACAGAACATATTAGCAAATCAGAAAAATGTATATACAAATCATATTGATAAATGACAAAAGTGCACATGCACTGAAAAACTCTTTAGCATTTTTGCAACAAATAAACATAATGGCAAAAAATCGTGTTGACAAATGACATAAGTGCACATGTACTGTAGTGCAAAAAATGTACATACAATGAGTAGAGATCATGTTAGAACAATGACAAAAGTGCACACGCACTATAGTTCAGAATATATCAGCAAATCGAAATGTCCATACAATGAGTATAAATCGTGTTAGAAAATAACAAAAGTGCACTCGCACTGTAGTTTGAAAAAAAATGTATGGGCCATGAATACAAATGATGTTAGCAAAAAATGATTTTCACTATGTTACAAGAATTAGGATAGGAAAGGAAGGATTGCATCATGGTTGTAGCACTTTAGGTTGCACGCAGCTGCACTGAAAGTCCATATCTTTCAACAGAAGTACAACACCAAGTCAGACAATCTGAAGTTCTTTTCCAGAAGTATTTATCAGCGTGCCCAAGACACTGAAATGTCGTAGTAATATTCCATGTTATCATTTTGGCAGTACATCAGGTACACCAAACAGTGGAAACCAAACAGTGGGACTATAATAACATCTCCATCGCTCACGGTGGTGGACAGCATGTCGTGTCAACACCACGCTCTTACAAGGCACACCAACGTAGAATTAGTGCAAAAACCAAATAGTGCTCCATGATCAAGAGGATATACAGGACAAATGGATATTACAGTGATTCAGGGTAGTTAGATCAGAAAGTGAAGGACATTAAGTCACATACTAGTCTTCATTGGGAATTACATTAGTAGTTTGCGGCATTCATAGCCCAGTTATTGAACATTTCTGTACCATGTATGTAGTATTACAGAAAATTGTTCATTAATTGATTTACAGACAACATTGTCATTGGTCATTTCAATACCGTAATCAGTAACGTTCATTTCCCAGTTACAAAGCATAATCAGTAGCATTCATTTCTTTGTTACAAAGCATTATCAATCATTGATCATTTAAATACAGTAATCATCTCAATACAGTAATCAGTAGCATTCTTTTCCCAGTTACAAAGCATAATCAGTAGCATTCTTTTCCTAGTTACAAAGCATTATTAAATAATCATTGGTCATTTCAATACAGTAATCATCTCAATACAGTAATCAGTAGCATTCTTTTCCCAGTTACAAAGCATAATCAGTAGCATTCATTTCCTTGTTACAAAGCATAATTAGTAGCATTCATTTCCTAGTTACAAAGCATAGTCAGTAGCATTCATTTCCTTGTTACAAAGCATAATCAGTAGCATTCATTTCCTAATTACAAAGCATTATTAGTTAATCATTGTTCATCTCAATACAGTAATCAGTAGCATTCTTTTCCCAGTTACAAAGCATAATCAGTAGCATTACTTTCTTAGTTACAAAGCATAATCAATAGCATTCATTTCCTAGTTACAAAGTATTATTAATCATTGGTCATTTCAATACATTAATCAATAGCATTCTTTTCCCAGTTACAAAGCATAATCAGTACCATTCATTTCCTAGTTACAAAGCATAATCAGTAGCATTCATTTCCCAGTTACAAAGCATAATCAGTAGCATTCATTTCCTAGTTACAAAGCATAATCAGTAGCATTCATTTCCTAGTTATAAAGCATTATTAATCATTGGTCATTTCAATATCGTAATCAGTAGCATTCATTTCCCAGTTACAAAGCATAATCAGTAGCATTCATTTCCTTGTTACAAAGCATAATTAGTAGCATTCATTTCCTAGTTACAAAGCATTATTAATCATTGGTCATTTTAATACTGTAATAAGTAGCATTCATTATTCAAGTGACATATTATTCATAGCTGATCAGCATTACTCAGAACTCTCTTAAACTGGTATCATTATTTGGGACTGGTAATACATTTTTTGTTAGCAATGCATTGCTTTGGGTAATTATAGGGGAAAGCAAGAAAAAAAATTTGCTTCTGGGTTGTTGCTGTAAATGAAAATGTATAACGTCATTCGTCATGAGTCCACTGTTGCAAGATTATGAAACAAGTAGAGTATATGTAATCACATTCATAAATGACATAGATTTAATGAACAACTGCTTATAACACATTAATTTCATAAATAATTTCTCCTGCAAAAATATACAAAAAATTGATTATTAAGCTGAAAGAAGAAATGCATTTTATGCTGAAAAGTAGTGAACTTCGAATTAACAGGTAGTGAAATGTGTATAAAAATGTGTTCCATAGCTGTCCTTTCCAAAACCTTCCATCATTATACTATGCAATATAACACCTGCTGTCAAAGCAAACTGCAACAAATACTTAAATAACTACGTAGCATAAATACATAACTTCAACAATATCCTCATCTGTAAAGAAAAAAAAACTTCACTATCCATCACTTCATTATCATAACTCCATTATTATCATCACCTGTAAAGAAAAACTTCATTATCCATAGTAGCATATTCTTCATCGTTATTCATCAGCATTCATTATCATCTGCAAAAAAATCATTTCATTACTCATTACATAACTATTCCTTATCTCTAGCATATTCCATCACTAAAACTAAGATGTGTAGTTCTGTCTGACAGCCTGCATCAATCGCCTTGTATTCTGAAAGAAAAAATTAGTTAAGACTGCTATTGTACGATGTGTATAGTATATTCCTGTTAATGCTTGTTAATCCTGATCCATTTACTCTTCATCACGAGGTTTGCATCTTCTTTCGTTCATTCCGAAGGTGAAATTCCCATTTCTGTTTAATTTATTTCTTTTACGCATCATTTCTTTCTGAAATTGATGAACAAAGATTAATGTCTTGCATTTACATCATATACTCACTAAATAATGACTGGTTTATGATAACATAATTAAGCATACAGCATACCATGACAGAAAACGTAATATGAAAAAAATAGACAGTGTTCAAATGCAAAAATGTACACAGAATATCACAATGCAGCAGCAAAAAACGTAAAACAGTCACGATGTTGAGATATCATAGGGCAAAAATGTCAAAGTCAACTGGTGTGTGTTATATCTTAATTATTTCACAGTGCATAAAAACAAAATATGAAAACAATCGTACATACCAAAAAAAATGATGACAAGAAATGTGACCACCTTTGAGTTCACCTTGTATGTTGTGTAGTTAGTAGAGGCGAGAATTAAAGACTTTAATGAAGAGAGGATTTAACAAAATTAATATGTCAGTAGATAAAATTGCATAATTATTCATAAGATACGTAAGTTTCTCTGGAAAAAATGTGCACAGTCTGATATGTAACGACAAGAAGAGCGACCTGCTAACCTTACCTTGCAGGGCACTTGTCAAGAAAAAATACGATAATCATCAATAAGTAGTCACATAAATATAATTGCAGAGGTAGTCATAAATGTGTAAATTCATTTGGAAAAATATGAACGGTCTGATGTGTAACGACAAGAAGAGCGACCTGGTAACCTTACCTTGCCGGGCACTTGCCAAGAAAAAATACGATAATCATCAATAATTAGTCATGTGAATATAATTGCATAAGTGATCATAAAAATTAGTAAATGGCATCATAGTATGTTAAATCATAAAGTGTCTTCATTCAATAAAGGGTTTAATATTGGAGACATGGTGGTTGCCTTTACTTTTTCTGGTTCTCAGAGTTTCGACGTGTACAACATTGGGGTGAGGAATGCTACGAATCCGATATGGACCTGCGTATAGAAGTTCGAATTTACTCCACTTACCTTTTATTCTGCTGGATAAATAGTGTGTACGTACTAATATCTTCTGTCCAATGTGAAAGTCACGACGTATACAAACTTGTTTTTGCTGTCTTCTCCGGCGCTCTGTGGCACGTTTGATGTTGTTCAGCGCAATGTCGATTATTTCGCGGTGTCGTAGTCGACGAGATGTAGGAAAGTTTACTAATTCTGTAATTTTGTTAGTTGGTTCAACATTTTTCAGTATAACAGACGGAGGTAGCATAGTAGATTCATTTGGTATGGAATTAATTACATCTTGGAATGAGAATATGTGTGTGTCCCAATCAATATGTCTTTTGTGGCAGTATATTCTACACAGTTTACCAATTTCTTTCATTAATCGTTCACAAGGGCTCGAAGAAGCATGGTACCTGGATATATATATCGGAGAAATGTTTCTAGCTCGTAACATACGTGTCCATATAGCAGATCGAAATTGTGGTCCATTGTCGGAAATTACTTTCAATACATGCCCTACATAAAATAAAAAATGTTTTACAAATGCTTTCGAAACAGTTTTAGCAGTAGCTTTGCGTAACGGAGTGAAGGTAACAAATTTTGAAGTGAGTTCAAAAGCGACAAAGATGTAGCAAAAGCCTCTATTAGTTCTGGGAATCGGACCAAAAATGTCTACAGCGGCCATATGTCTTAATTTAACAGGTACAATGGGATATAATGGAGGAATATGTGAAGTTGTGTCTGACTTAGCTTTCTGGCAGATTTTACATGACGCTAAAACTCGTCGTATACGTTTCTCCATGCTGGCAAAATAACAGTTCTGTCTCAGTATGAGAAAACATTTTCTTGCTCCGTAATGTGCATAACTTAAATGAGTGTACCAGATTAATTTGTTAATCAATTCATCAGGAATGCATAATAACCAATTGTTGCTGTCAGGATGAGAGCGGCGAAACAGAATGTCATTGCGTACAGTGTAATGGTTTCTAATGGTAACATTATTCCTATCTTGCCATAGGTGTTTAATTTCTTTCCACACGTTGTCTTTACTTGGCTCTCGTGCTATGTCCTGTAATGACGATGAAATAAAATTTTCAAATGCGACTTGTTGAATGTACATAACGCTGAAATTTGCTTTGCAGAAATTGAGAAATTGGTTGCGACGTCTTGTTGATTGTTGCTGAGAGAACGAGATAGTGCGTCTGCTACTACATTTTGTGTGCCGGGAATGTGAACAATTGTAAAATTAAATTCCTGTAAATAAAGCTTCCATCTACTTAGTCTGTCGTGTGCGAATTTAGCTGAAAGTAAAAATTGTATCGCTCTATGGTCTGTGTAAACGGTGGTATGTCTGCCATACAGAAAGTGCCTAAATCTCGTAAAAGCCCATACAACACATAATGTTTCTAGTTCTGTAACGGAATAATTTCGTTCAGCAGGTGACAGAATGCGACTTGCAAATGCGATGTTTTTAATTACTGTAGAACCATCTTCTTCAATTTCCTGAAAAATATGTACGCCTAAAGCGGTGTTAGAACTGTCGATGGCAATGGAAAAATTTCTGGTAAGATCTGGCTGCGATAAAAGTGGTGCATTCAACAAAGCATGTTTCAGGTTCATAAATTCAGAATGTGCTTGCTTATCCCAAGACCAAACAGTGTTTTTACCTGTCAGTTGGCATAATCTACGTGTGTCTAATGCAGAGTGATGAATAAATTTACGGAACAAGTTAATTAAGCCCAAAAAACCACGTGGTTGTTTTTTCGTTGTAGGAACAGTAATGTCACGTAGAGCTTGAAGTTTTTTCCGGGTCAGGCGCAATGCCTTCTGCTGAAATTACGTGTCCAAGAAATTTTATAGAAGTTTTACCAAAGTGCGATTTACTGAGATTAACTGTGAGCCCTTGCGCATGAAAAGTTTGCAACAGTCGTTCAAGAATCATATTGTGTTCAGACCAGTTAGCTTCTGCAATAAGAATATCGTCTACGTACGTCGTGATAATGTCTTTCATGCAAACCTGTGTCGGATGGCGTCAAAATTAACAACATTTTCGTGAACAAGATTCTGCGTGTCAAAATTATTGCTTACGTTACTGGGATATGCAACCTGTACTGTATCTGGTCAAATTCTATCGTACGTGCTGTTATTTATGGGAGGATGCTGTGGCATATCCACTATTTGAACTGCTGTTATTTCTTCCTGACGTATTACACTATAGATGACACCTATTGTCTGGTTCATTCATGATAATGTGTTGTTGCTGATGTTCTTGCTGCTGAAAAGATCGACTGTTATTAAGTACGCTGAAAATTGTGCTCATTATTTTTACATCTGTCATGATAGTCACTTCTATACGGCGCATTTGAGATAGGAATTGAAATACTGTGTTTTCTATACGTAGTTATTTCTTTGCTGCTGTGCGTTACTATTTGTTGTAGCTGAGACTATACGTGCACGCGGCGAAACATTAAACCCTGGCTGACCTTGCAGACTGCATTGTTAGTTAGGTATGCTAACCGGCTGGTTTTGTTGCTGTTGTTGTGAAAAACCTCTATTGTTACTAAAATATGGTTCCTGTTGCTGATAATTTTAAACATACTGATGATTACGATTTTATCTGTTATTAAAGTTACGGCAATAGTTGTCATTTCGGGAGTGTCTAAAGAGAACTGTCACTTTCGGTAAAACTTGTCACATCGGGTTTTCTTTACTACGTTTCTTAATCCTAGGTAGAGCAATAGTTAAAGAGCTATTTTGATAGATATAAAGGATAGTAGAAGAGAAGGCAGCAGTGCAGAAAACTAAAGATGAAACAGCACTACTACAGCTCGGGGCCCTATGCACGCCACGGCACATATTCATTAAAGCGTAATGAATCCCCTGAGGTCAATTAAGCGCTGCAAATACATTTTAGCTTTTGTGTTACACGCAATGCCAGTCAAAATTCAAAAAAAAATTGCTGTATCCATGCTAATTGTTGTTTCTTCATTACAGGCAATGCTATTGAAAGTACAAAAATAAATCGACATAACCAGTTCAAAGCGTGTACCTGTGTTCTGTCATTATTAAATTCTTTAAATTTTCTCACTGATAGAAAATGTTTGTAATCAAAATTATCGTCTCTGTATCATGGAACAGGTTCACGATTGTAAGAGAATCTATTTGTCTGTGTCTGTTGGGAATCTAAGTCGCGTACTCTTTGTAGATTAACCAAATTATACGCGCCGCGTGAGTCTGACAAATGCTCACTAAGTGGCATCTGCTGTGATGTGTTAAACCCTGAAACATTTTTTATCTCTGTTACCTCTTTCTGTAAACATGACAATTTTCTACGTAAGGTGTTATTAGATGAATCGATCTCATTGATCGTCTGTTGTAGTTTTTGAAATTCAGGTGTTTGATTAAATGAAATCGGTGCAGTATCGCCTGATTTATTGTCATTATTACTTTCGATAACATCAATACGACTGGCCAATTCATCATATTTTTCAGTCAGTATTTTTACCTGATCATCGGTTTTAATGTCACAAGCATTAATCTGTTTTTGCATTTTACGTGTGGTTTCGTTCAGTTTTTTAACGTCAGCTTTGACGACATCGGAATCCTGTGTTAGTTCTAATTGTTCGAGTCTGTCGGTCACTGTTTGAAAATCTGCTGTGTATGTGTCTGTTTTCGATTTAAGATCAGAAATTTCGTCACGTAATTCTGTGTTCGACTGTTTGACGGTATTAATTTCATCGGACACTGCAGCAATATTGCTGTCCACGTATGTTTTTGCCTTCGCGAACAATTTACGTTTGTCTTCTTGTCTCTGTGCTGTGATTGTTTCCATTACTTGTCGTTTTACTTTATTTTGATCCTGTATAAATTTGCGGAAACGCGTATCACTGTTTTGTATGTGGTGATTAAAACGTTCGTCAATCTGAGTGTTCTGTTGGTCGAATTTCGCGTCTATCTTTGCGTCCATTGTGCGCGAAAGTTCTGCTGTCATTAATTTAAACTCGTCGTGTAACTGTGTTGCCTTTTCAGAGCATTGTTTACCGACTGCGCTAATTTCCTCTCTGAGTGTTTCTGTTGTGGCTGTTTGCATATCCGTTAATTCCTGAACAACAGACCTAATTTCGTCCCTACTTTTCTTACCACAAGCCTCAATTTCCACACGTAATTGTTCCTTAGTATCATGACACTGCGCAGCAATGTCTCTAATTTGTTCACTAAGCTGTCTGGAATTGTTATCTAATTTTTCATTAAAGTATTGTTTGAGTTTTTCGTTATCTTGTTTGTTATCTTCACTCTGTTGTCTGACCTGTTCACTAAGTTGTTTGAAGTCTTCTTTAAATTGTTTGTTATCTTCATTAAGGTTGTCTAATTTTTCACTCTGGAATCTTGTTGTTTGGAATCTTCCCTATTTTGTAGCAATATTGCCATAATTTGACATAATGTAACCTTATCTACTTTATTATCTGTGCTGTTTGATTGCGTACCTGCAATTGTCGCGTATTGTGTGACCATTTGGTCATTCTGAGGTTTACAAAAAGGTTTGCCAGTCAAATGTATACTGTCAGCCACTATTTCGGAATTAAATAAATCCGTCGTACTTTCAGTACACTGTCCATTTTCATTAGAAAAATTTGTCTGTACGTTACTTGAATTTTCCAAACCGGGTGTGTTAAGCTGGGCAGCGCTCATTACAATAGAGCGCCCCGCGTCATCAATTGTCGTCAAATTAACAGAGGACACAGTTAAGTTCGCTTGTTCATCATTAAGATCTACATCATTATTGGTGGTTGGAACGCACTGATTGTCAGTGAACGCAGGATTGTCATCATTACACTGCGTGTCACAAGTACTATCGGTGAAGTTGTTTAAATCAGTAACTTCATTCATTGTACTTCGCGATGCACTATTCACAGTCTTTCGCGGCATTTTTACAATAGTCACAATTATTCACAAGTGAAATAAGCACAATGCGAAATGCAACAAACAAATACAACAGAGAACAACGAATTGCCGATGATATGAAGAAAGAAAGTCACAAAATTAGTAAAAGCGTTGCGCCAAATGCTAAGTATATTTTAGTAAATACGAGCAGATATCTGGCTACTTTTCAGAAGATTCTCAAAGAAATACGATCCTGGTCCGGATGTCGCCAAGTGTAACCTCCCCGCAGAATTTTGTAAAAAAGACAATAATTAAATTTTAATGGGAATAGAACCAAGTGTAACCTTCCCACAAAAATGAAAGAAAATAATTAATTAAATGTTAATGGTCATCGTGCTAGACGTAACCTCCCCGTAATTATTTTTAAATGATATGAATTGAATGAAAATGCAAATAGAGCCAAATGTTAGCTTCCCACAGTAATAAAATCAATGATAATAAAATGTGCAAAAATGTTAAGTCCTCACAAAATTAACGTTAAAGTGAACCTGATAAATTTTATAAGGACAGCTGCGCTGACCTTAGGCCCTGTGCAATAATTAATCTGATAAATTGATTCTGGGAGGAAAAGCATAGGAAATATTGTTTCAATTGGAATGATTCTTTTCTTAAAAACGATTGCTTTGAAAACAAAATTATTATTGGGGCATTTCTTGAACAAATTAATTACAATTAACAGATGTTATTGGCTGAGCGCAATGCTGCTTCATTACCTTTGATAACAATATACCTCGTCCTGAATCGTGACCAGAGACCCATGTCGACCCCCGCCGACTCCTCACACACGGCTACTGTCTCACGCACGCTATCAGCACTGCCAGAGTGCAATTAGCAACAGCGTCCAACTCTAAACTGAACTCTCGCGCAGTCAAGCGCAGACTAGCAACGATAAACAACTCTCTGGTCAGAGATTCTGTCATGTCTCGCCATCGCTGGTACATATGAGACGAACGCGTTTCAACATCGTACTTGTCATTAACTGATTGTATGACCCCATAAATTAGTACTCAGCGTAGCTGGGTTCGTTGGGCGGTAATTTGGTAAATGCTCGTAACCAAAGTAAAACATTTCTCAACGGTAAAGCAAGAACAAGCGCAAAGTTCATAAACTGTAGTGACAGGCGAGTGGTGGGTACCTGGTTCTCGGAAACCCTTGGTAGATTTTTGCAACGGATGACAGCACCAGAGAACGTGCCAGCCAGGGCAACACTGGAAGCACCCACGGCATCGAGGAAGTGCGCTACAGCATGGAAAACTTGCGGTCTCTCGAGGTTTTGTTGAAAACTATCGTCTTGTAGACCTCTAAGATAGAGTACGGTCACCGACAATAACACTTCAGAAATGTAGCGCCTGTTATCGTTCAAACTATGTTACCTCACAAGCGGATCAGTGGTAATGGTGCTATGTATCAAACAGCACTCAATGCCATCGCGTCAGGTACGTCCAGGGTACATCAGTTGCGATGCTGCTTACAGAATGGAGACTTCTGCATCTGCGTACCTTAACTCAGAATCAAATACCTGTGGGCGGGTTCTTGAGACTATATATATCTACTGTTCCACCACCTAACAGTTCGTGGAAAAATGAACATGTAAATCTTTATTTCATTACAATGAGCCTTTATCCCTGCGTAGGTTGGTGACAGTAAAATATTTTAGCGCTGAGCGGAGAAAGTCGGTGATTGAAGCTTTGCGGAAAGATGTCGCCGTAAAGGAAAACTTCTTTGTTTTAATTATTGTCAAACCAACACGATTATAAAATCTGTGATAGTCTCCCTCCTATTTCGCGATAATACAAAACGAACCGTCCTTCTTTGGAATATTTCGATTTCATCCGTCAATCCTATACGATAAAGACCCCTTACCGAAGAGTAGTAGACTACTCTAGCAGAGGACGAACAAGCGCATTTTAGGCAGCCTCTTCAGCATATTTGTTGCATCCTTCAAGTGATGTGGCAATAAGACGGAGTCTTCGGTCTGCGTTCGCCACAACATTATCTATGGGATCGTTCCAATTTAAGTTGCTCATAATCGTAATTCCCAAGTATTCAGTGAAAAGGCGACGTGGTGTCATTCGTGTGCTCGCACTTGTCATTGATGGAACCCATGTTGGGTCACCTCTCGAAGCTGTCGCGTCAAACAGATCTGTAACAATAGCCGCCGTGGTGCTGCAGACCTCGTCGCACTGTCCGTGTACGTATTTGTCTTGCTGCAAACAAATCCATCTTTTGGCACAACATGTGCGATTTGACTGCACGATCATGCACAGCCGGGCGATAAGCACGTCAGCTCTCTCGGACGATCGACTTCCGACACGTGGCAGTACACATTTCTTCTTACACGAGGCGTAAACCGATCTTCCCACAAACAGCCAGTATTCAAAAGCGATTTCTGAGTAAAAAGTAGCTGTGTACCTTTTCCCTTTATTGAAGTTGCAATAGGGGCGTTCTGTAAGTAATGAACCAAATTTTTGTAGTAAAGCAGGATCGTTTCGTTCCGGACTTCAACACACCATATTAATCCCCGCGCTACAAAACCCTATTGTTCAATATAACCTCCTTTCAGAGGGACAGCCTTGCACAACCTTAGTGGGAGGGTCTGTGTTCCTACGTTGTGCTACTCTTCCGGTCGACGTGGGAGGCAATGTCTTGCTACATCAGTAACCTCCCTATCATCCGCCTTGTACTTACCACAGAAACAACCTTCAAAGTATCAAACAGATGGATGTCGGAAACGCGCGATATCCTCGCTGTAGGATGGATGAGGAAGAACAGCCAAATGAAGTTTTATGAGCTCCTCTCAGATTCGCAGACTTATGTGAGCTCTTCTGTTGTAATGGAGAAAGAGAAGTTCTTTATCATTTTTGTGGCGACAAACATCCTGAAGCCTTTCCCTTCAGTGTTCTGAGGGTAGCACAACTTCAGAGCTTGTCGTTGCACCATGAGGGAAGACACCAAACAGCATAACCCCTTCAGGGTCTCAGAAGACCGTCGCCACAACTTTTTCGGCTGAGGGTGCGGCTTCGAACTTTTCCGATGTTTCATCTCTTGTGACTATGACAAAAGATTGTCACGATCATCCTCGTAACGGGAAATATGTCCCACACAGATAGTACTTCACTGCTCTTTACGGTGTTTTGTTATGTGCCGAGGAACCAAGCAGGCACACACATTTGAGTACGCCAATTGGTGGACGAGTGTATCAGTACTACCAACATAGACGTCCAGTTGAGCAGGGAAGGGTTTGGTCGTGATCCGCCGATCATCCCGAATGAGAGTGCTGGCACGTTAAAACTTAGTGGAGTCATAGCTGTGTGCGGTCGACTGGACCGCGGGAGATGATACATATTTGAGCGACCTTTTTGCGATGATGACAGACGCTTCGCCCAACGACTCACCGTGTTTTTGTTCACCCCTAAGAATATCTGCGATGGTCCGGTTTTCCACCAAAAGAAACTCAGTGACAGCTCTCTGTTTGTAACGCATCTCCGTTACAGACGCCATTTTGAAGGATACGTGTAGCGCCGCGAATATCAGAACTTCAAGAAACCCTAGGGACTGAAGCGCGAATGTTACGTGATGTTCCTCAACAAATTTCGCATTCTTTCAGTCGAAATTTGAAGAGAAAAAAAGTGTTGCATTGTTATTGAACGGCCCTGGTTTATGACATTACTTCTATCTACTTGGCGTGGAGCGCTGAAATTTACGTATCAAATCATACCTCATGGCGATATTACGTTTAAAGCAATAAAGCAATTTTAATGTCCAGCATGTTAATTAGGAGTAATTGAGTGTGCAAACAAATAAATTACTAATTTCTACGCGTATTTTCCTGCTTGAATTGTATTCTAACAGCCCTCTTTCATCAAATCTTGATCGAGTTATTTATTTGGAGTAGACAATTTACGTGAAAAACAAGTTTAACAAAATAAGCCCCCGTAATAGAAAACAACAGAAAAGAAATTAATGGAAATTTAAATAATGCTCTTATGTTATTAATTTATCACCTATAATTTTGCCATAGAAATATATTTTACACACAGATGCGACGGCTTATTCTGACACAACAGCGTCAAATTTAGGTTAATAACCTCCACTGTTAGTCTCATGCCATTCTCAATGTTCTGTAGACTTTAGCCAGTTTTTAGTTCAATGGGCACTATTGCTGAAAATGATGACTGACACAAAGGAGTATCAGCGATGGAGAAAAGTTATATCACTTCGGAATCCTGCAGTACCGAAACACCGAAGTTTCCTGAATAATAAAAATCTAATTACTGTAAATCCTTCGCGAGATTTTAGCGAGACGTGTTTTACATGTGCCTTGCATATAGCAAAAGAATTCTGAATCAGATCGGACTCTTGTTTACTTCTGGCAGAAAATACTTGTGAAACTTACAAAACGATCAGTTATGGGAAGCTTAACGAAATCTAAATCAGCCTTACTATTGGTAATTAAGTCATCTGAACAGAATAACATTTTAGTCGAGGTACATTCCACTAAATGAGTTCAAAAGTTTAATTTCTTCATAAACGCGTGAATTTTGTGTATCGTTGTGAAGATATTCATATTCGCGTTCTGAAGAGACGTAGCTAGCTCAATGAGTATCTCCGTCATATCTGACAATTAAAATAATTTGAAGAATCAATTAATGTAGTGGCAGTAACTGAGATGTAGAGTATTATTTTAAACCAAAAAACTTGTTTTTATTTTTTAACGGACACATGAGCTTTGGACAGCCATCGCTATTTCGTAAGTTGTAAAATCTGTTGCACTGTAACTCCATAATATCACGTAAGTCTGCGAAAGATATATATTAAACGGATGATTGTTAATCGAAATGATATGATCAACTGCATTTTTAGCGCAACATTTGAAAGTACAGAAATTTTCATTGTCGCTAAATCTTTTCGATTAATCATGCAGTGAGTGCTACTGACACGGCCACTGCTTGCAGATTTCACTGCAACGTGAACTCCAAATATTTTTCCTGTCACTGCAACAGCACTGTAACTATCTTCTTCTTATGCCGTTTCCCGATTCTTCTACGACGACGGCATTTTTGTATGGGTTGAGGCAATGGTAATGGCAGATCTTGACGGGATGCCCTTCCTATGTCCATTAAATGTCGGTATGTATTCCATCTGATTTGCTTTATTCCAAACCCACGTCATTCAAAATTTCGTTCACTTTTCGATAAAGCTTCTCACGTAATCACAGCCAAAAGAAAAAAAAGATAAACGTTCTTTCTGACATCATAAGAAAATCTTACATAGAGCAACAGCTGCGCCGGCCGGTGTGGCCGAGCGGTTCTAGGCGCTTCAGTCTGGAACCGCGCGACCGCTACGGTCGCAGGTTCGAACCCTGTCTCGGGCATGGATGTGCGTGATGTCCTTAGGTTGTTTAGGTTTAAGTAGTTCTAGTTCTAGGGGACGGAAGACCTCAGATGTTAAGTCGCATAGTGCTCAGAGCTATTTGAACCATTTTTTTCAACAGCTCCTTGAATGTTATAGTATCAGCCGATTCTTTTCCTCCATTGCAGATTTCGAAACTTCGTTAATTGTAGTTAGTTAGCATTTGTTGATGCTAACAAACTAAAGTCTATCAGTTATATCCATTGTCAATTCAGTTTATGTAACTCCTCTGCAAATTTTTGCCACATAATGTGTTTTTCGGTCTGATTTCCTCCGATAACACATCTTCATCTATAGCATATTTTTCTTATCCGTTCTGATTGAGAGGACGACGTGAAATGCCTCTTCTCGTCCAAAGTATCTTATTCGCCAGATTTTTTAAAATATTTATCGCTACAGTTATTCAAAGGGCTTTACAGAATCATTGGAGCAGGAAACTAAATTTATAAGAAGACGTCTCTTTAGTTTAACAGCTTTGACGTTCTCACTCGCTAAGCATTGATTTCTAATTATGACGGGTCGGTTTCCTTAAGGAAGGAAAACTTAATCCGTATTGCAGAGCGTAATTGACCTTAGCTGGATCGGCCATTTGTGAAAACTGCGTAGCTTCATTCGTTGCTTTCATCACTGGCAAATTTAAACACATAACCTTCAAAGGCTACCATGAGATATGATGATCAAGGAGAGACCACAGAATTAGTTATAGTTGATGGATGATTATAATGCATTAGATTCAACACTTTCAACATCCCAGATTTGCATCATTGTACAAAGAAAATTCAAAGTAAGCTTATAAAACAGAAGATCATGATTTTGCGACTGAGAGATAATGGCTAAAAGTCTCTTTTGTGGTATCTGAACTGGAATCGAATACTTATTACCATGTGTGCTGCTGAAATCGAATGGATTCAGAAGCATCAAGTTGTCCACAACAATTCCAATGAAAAATACAACGCGAGAAATGAACTACATTTTGCATAATTTTAAAGATACGTAAAATCCAACAACGTAGATGAAACACGGATGAACGACAAAAGATGTAGTCCCATGAAATCTCATGTGGTATCACGTTGAATACCCACATCTCGAGCACACAAGACAAGCGCCCAAAACGCGTCCATTCGACAAGGAGGCCGGAACAAGACTAGAATATTCTTCGTAAACAAGAACTTCTGCCCACACTTTCCTCAGTCAACGATTTAGTTCAAACCTAATTCTTCATGATATGGCCTATCAACCAATCCATTCCTTAATCAATTTCTATTCATCCCGTTTCGAATCCGAACTTCATAATTTAGCTGATGTATCCATCTAATAATCAACATTTTATCCACCTAAAAACCAACGTTCTTCTGAAGCAGCACATTTCCGAAGCTTCTATTCTGGCCTTTTCGATACCATTTATCGTCCACGTGTCACTTACCTTCAGAGCTACATGTAGGAATAGGCTAAACTCAAAGACAGATACCTGCAGAAAACGCATTCTAAGTAAAATTTTATTCGATATAAATAGAAACTTTATATTTCAGAAACGATTTTCTCGGTAATGGTATTCTGGATTTTATGTCATTTCTACTTCGGCCATTGATACTTATTTTTGTGCTTAAGTAACAAATCTCATCCACTACATCGTGACTCATTTCCCAATCTACTTAACTGAACATCGACTGCGACTATGTGAAACTACAAGTGTTTTACTTTTGTTGACATTCACCTTACAAGATTTTACAAGACACTGATCATACGGCTTTACTGCTCTTCCATGTCCTTTGCTTTCTCTGCCAGAATTACCACATCCTCGGCAAACCTCAACGTTTTTATATTTTCTTTCTCAACATTAATCCCTTTCCAGGCATCTCCGTGGTTACTATTACTTCTTGCACAAAGAAACGTCAAATATCGCTGGGAATAGGCTACAGCTGTATCTCATTCCCCTCCCAACTACTGCTTCCCTTTCATGTCTTTCTATTCTTACGACTGAAGTATGGTTTCCGTACAAGTTGCAGATTATCTACCAGCGTATTTAATCCCAGTTATCTTAAGAATTTCAAAGAGCTTGTTTCAGCTGACACTGTCAAAATCTGTCGGCAAGTCGACAAATGCTAAAAAAGTAGCGATCTCGCGTATTTGTATAGTTTTCCGAAACACAAACTACTCGTCTCCGAGGTCGGATTCTACCAACCTTTCCATCCTTTTATAAATAATTCGTGTAACTGTTTTGCCACCAGGATTTATGAAACCGACAGTTCGGTAATATTGGCAGTTTCCAGGAATTGCCTTATTTGAAACTGAGATTATTAGACTCTTCTTTTAGTATGAAGGGTATTTCGTATGTGTCACGTATTATGCATAACTGATGGAACAGATATGTCTCATTTCAATTTTGCCCTTTCAGCGATTCCTTTTATTCTTCTTGCACTATCAGAGTTTCCATTTCATCTTCATCACCTTCCTATTCCCCTTCGATAATGTAATCTTTAGGTTTGTTTCTTTTTTGTAGTCCTTCGATATTTTATTTATAAATCTCACCAATCTGAAGAGACATCCTTATGAAGATCTAGTCTTCGAGCTACTGCTAAGAGAATATGTGAAATGTTTCTTCATTCTGTGTCGCTGAAAGTCTTGACGCCGTCGATTAGTCGCTCGCTCATGCTCCTCCTATATAGGCCTACATTTTTAGTTCCGACGTGCCACGTAATGATACTCGAAGAAGAGAAAATCTTGGGGACGCTGAAGTGATTTCTTTCCTTCTACAAACCTTACTTGGCTTGAATCAGGTCGCCGTCTGAGTCACGTGAAATTAGAATATCTTTACCTCTACATCTTCAAAATCGAAAGAATAACAATAAATTCTAGATCTCTATACACTATTGAACTTCTTTCCTGGATTCCACTCAACTAGTTTTGTCAGATGCTTCTCATATCTGCAGTAGGAGCTGAAGTAGGGGCACAGCTGGAAAGAAAAGAGTAGAAATAGTAGAAATGTTTATCTTTCCATAAAAAAGAAAATCAGTTTAGAACACCTGCTTCCTAACTGAAACTCATATGAAAGTCCCTGCACTTAGTCCTTCCTCCCATCTCAGGCCGGCGCTAGCTTCTCCACTAAAACTTCGCGTAGAAACTGTATTCCGATATTCGTTTCTCCATGGGGCATGATCCACCTTCACCATTCCTGACCGCCTAGGTTCTCATGACGCAACTATGCCACTTTAGCCGAGAAAGCCTTAGATGATTGTTATCAGCTGACTTTGTTAACAGTTATTATTATCATCATTTGCTTCAAAAACAATAATGACAGTGATATATTTAAATTAAAACAAAAATAAAATTAAAAGTGCCAGAGAGGAAACACTACTCGTTGACATTATGTGCTTGTAAATTGTAATCTTTCACGGCCTGGTGTTTTCACAAACATCTGAACGAGATCAGTCCGAAGATCCAGTTTACCAAGGAGGAGGAAGCAGGCTGAAAATTAAAGTTTCTTTATGTACTAGTTTTCAAGAAAGAAAATGGTTGCATGCGCCACAGGGTCTACCGCACACCCATGCACACAGACCGTTACCAGCATCAGGGTTAGAAGCACCACCCACAACAAAAGCGATCCATCATAAAAACTTTGGCGGATAGAGCAAAGAAAATCAGCGAACCAGAGCTGCTTGATGCGGAACTAAATTCACCAATTCATTGCTCGGGAATGGTTACTCGGTCGCTGAGGTGAAAAGAGCGTTAAGACAACAGCGTGGAAATCATAGTGATGCTCTAGCGACGGTGAAATCGAAAGTTTTCCTGCCATTCATTAAGGACGTGACTGACCGCATAGTATAAACCTCGAAAAAGCTCAACATAGCGGTAGGTTACACACCCACAATGAAGATACAAGATCAGCTAAAATCGGCCAAGGATGCTCGCCAACAGCTGGGAAAAGCTGGAATCTGTAGGATTCCGTGTAGTTGTGGAGAGGTGTACGTGGGTACTACAACAAGGACTGTAAAGAGACGACTCGAAGAGCACAAGGGAAATTGCAAAAGAGTGGAGATTGGCAGCTGAGCTATTGCGGAACATGCTTTACAACAACGACACGACCACATTCATTTTGATACGACTGAAGTACTGTGCAGCCACAAACGGATATCACGAATGACTATTCAGAGAGGCCATAGAGATTGTGAAACATCCCAGGAATTTCAATAAGAGGGAGGAGGGCGTGAAACTGAATAAAATTTTGATTCATGAGCTGAAGAAGACCTGTAGCAGTCTTCCACCATGCGATGATAGTCGACAACGGCCAATTGCGCTCGCGTATCCAAAACTGGTGACGTCACGCCACTGCGCGGAAGCTCGTGGAAGCTGAATTTTGCTATTGACAGTAGCGAGCCAGGCTGTGGATCGGACATTGAACAAAGCTACGATCCCCCTTCAAACTGTCCTCTGCAGATGGGGACGGAACTTCGGGTTTTGAAATGAAATCCCTTCGACCACGGCATAACAGCCCGGAATATTTTGTTAATTGCATGCTTACAGAAAGTTCATAGGTTTCATTCGTTGTTGACATTAGGTATGGCCTGGTCCCAATTGAAACAGAGCTTTATTCATTTCAAAACACAGCCTTTAGAATGTAATATAGCGCTATTGCGAGGTCTGCAACTTAACCTCATAAATTATTAAGTAATACACTCATGTGTAATACTTAAGAACGAAAGTAACTTTTGCATGATGCGTCATGTCACGTAACGTAGCTCTATGAAGACTGGACAATACTTAGAAAGATCTGCTGCAGTACTGTACAGGAGGTAACTGAAAGGAATACGCAGTGAGGGGAAAAGAAATGCCACTCTTAACCAATGACAATAATTTACTCTTACGTCACAGACATTCATGATTCTCCCATGGCAGTGACACGTTATGTGAAAGGTACTTTCGTCATCACCTTTGCCACACCAGTGTATCTAGAAAAAATTAAGGAACGTTACTAAACGTTGAAGTTCAACATTTGATGCGCACGACTAAAAGCATATATAATTTTTCGAAATGAAAACGCTTCCCATTTTGTCGCACTCATTCAGAAATTCGTTGCTGTAGGTTTGCACAGCATGGTGCAACGTATCACATGGGATATTTTGCGGTTTCCTCTTTCTTCTTTAGTCTGGCACAAGGAGTTCTTCAGACGAAAATTCAAAGAGAAGTCACGCTCTGAAAGGTCTGGAGTCTGAGGCGGCCAGGAACTGTTAGCATTCCCTGTAATTGTAAAGAAATGATTTACTACTGCCACTGACTGTCTGCAATAGACGAGGTGGCTCCATCACTTCAGACTTAGGGGTTCTTAATGCCCAGAATTGTGAACAGTTCAGCGATAGGCTTGTTCTTATCAGAATCGACAGCAACCAACACCGATAACGATAGTTGAGGTATACATGACAGCGTCGCTACCTGAAGATGAAGAGATAGAGAAATTTTATGAGGATATTAAAAGGATAATATAGTGTGTAAAGGGAGTTGAAAATCTAATGGTCATGGAGGACTGGAATGCAGTTGTAGCGGAAGGAGCAGAAGAAAAGCTTACAGGAGGATACAGGCTTGGGATAAGGAATTAGAGAGGCGAAAGACGAATTGAATTCTGTAATAAATTTCAGATAGTATTAGCAAATACTCTGTACAAGAATCACAAGAGGGGGAAGTATACTTGGAAAAGACCGGTGACACGGGAAGATTTCAGTGAGATTACATAATGGTCAGACAGAGATTCCCAAATCAGTTACTGGCTTGCAAGGTGTACCCAGGAGCAAAAATGGTTCAAATGGCTCTGAGCACTATGGGACTTAACAGCTATGGTCATCAGTCCCCTATAACCTAGAACTGCTTAAACCTAACTAACCTAAGGACTTCACACACATCCATGCCCGAGGCAGGATTCGGACCTGCGACCCTAGCGGTCACGCGGTTCCAGACTGAAGCGCCTAGAACCGTACGGCCACACCGGCCGGCACCCAGGAGCAGATACAGACTCATATGACAATGTAGTAGTGATGAAGAGTAGGCTGAAAATAGATTAGTCAGGAAGAATCAATACGCAAATGAAGTGGGAGACGGAAGTACTAAGGAATTACGAGATACGCTTGAAGTTCTCTAAGGCTATAGACACGTCAATGAGGAACAGCTCAGCAGGAAGTACAGTTAAAGAGGAACAAAGGACATTTCTAAAAAGGAAACTCATAAAAGCTGCAAATGAAAACTTAGGTACAAATAAGGTGACTGCGAAATAACCAAGTGTAACAGAAGAATACAGAAAGAAGTACAAAAATGTTCAGGAAAATACAGGAAAACAGAGATACAAGTCGCTGATGCATGAAGTAAACAGGAAGTGCAGGGAAGCTAAGATGAAATGGATGCATGAAATATGTGAACAACTAGAAAAAGAAACGATTGTCGGAAGGACTGACTCAGCATATACGAAAGTCAAATCAACCTTCAGTGAAATTGAAAGCAAGGGTTATAACATTAACAGTGCAACAAGAATTCCACTGATAAATGCATAGGAGAGAACGGATAGATGGAAAGTGTATATTGAAGTCCTCTATGAAGGGGGAGATTTGTCTAACGTGATAGAAGAAGAAATAGTAGTCGATTTAGAAGTGATAGGAAATCCAGCGCTAGTATCAGAATTTAAGAGAGATTTGGAGGTCTTAAAATAAGGCAGAAGGGATAGATAGCATTCCATCAGAATTCATAAAATCATAGGGGAAAAAGCAACAAAATAACTATTCACAATGGTGTGTAGAATGTATGAGTCTGGAGACATACCGTCTGACTTTCAGAAAAACGTCATCTGTACAATTCTGAAGACTGGAAAAGCTGGGAGCTATCGTACAATCAGCTTCAGCTCATGTATCCAAGTTGCTCACAAGAATAATACAAAGAAAAATGGAAAAGAAAATTGAAGATGTGTTAGATGAAATCAGTTTGGCATTAGGAAAGTTAAAGGCACCAGAGAGGGAATTCTAACGTTGCAGTTGATAATGGAAGAAAGACTACAGAAAAATCAAGACACGTTCATAGAATTTGTCGACCTCGAAATAGAGTTGAACAATGTAAACTGGTGCAAGATGTTCGACATTTTGAGACAATTAGGGGTGCTATAAGGACAGGCGGGTAATATACAATATGTACAAGAGCCAAGAGGGAATAATATGACTCGACGACCAAGAACGAAGTGCTCGGATTAAAAAGGATGTAAGAAAGGGATGTAGACTTTCGCCCCTACTGTTCGATCTGACATCGAAAAAGCAATCATGGAATTAATGAAAGGTTCAGGAGTGGAATTAAAAATCAAGATAAAAAGATCAATGCAACGATCCACTGATGACATTGTTATCCTGAGTGAAAGGGAGGAAGAATTAAATGAACTGCTAAATGTAATGAACATTCTAATGAGTACAGAATAAGGACTGAGAGTAAATCGAAGGAAGACGAAAGTAATTAGAAGCAGCAGAAATGAGAACGGTGATAAGCTTAACATCAGGATTGATGGTGTCGGCAAAGATGAAGGTAAGTATTTTTGCTACGTAGGCAGCAACGTAACCAATGACGGACGGAGCATGAAGGACATCAAAAGCAGACTACCACTGACAAAAGGTCAAGAAGAGAAGTCATCTGGTATTATATATAGGGCTTATTGAAAACAGAAGAGAATCGAAGCATTTGAGATATGGTGCTAAATAAGAATGTTGAAAATTAGGTGAATTGATAAGGTGAGGAATGAGGATGCTCTGCGCAGAAGCGGAGAGGATAAGAAAATGTAGAGTACACTGACAAGGAGAAGGAAAAGGGTGATAGGACATTTGTTAAGACAGCAGGGACAAACTTCCATCGTACTAGAGGGAGCTGTAGAGGGCACAACTTGTCGATGAAGATTGGAATACATCCAGCAAGTAATTGAGGAGGTAGTGCTACTCTGAGATGAATACGTTGACGCAGGAGAAAAATTCATGGTAGGCCGCATCAGACCAGTCAGATGTCTGATGACTCAACAGAAAATGCCCAAATTTAGAAATGAGTGTAGCCATGGAACTAGAAGTGTCTACGATGTAGACATACATTCCAACGAAACAGTGGTAGCAGACACTCGTTCACCCTAAAACAAATGTAAGGATCTATAGGCCCATGCCAGACGCAGTGAAGCTGTGCTCAGTAATGTCAGTGTTGGCTAGTCAAGTATTCACTTAGGTAACTATAGGCTCCGTCAGACATCCATAGATTTGCAGTGAAATTTTCTTTCTCACTGACATTAGTCAACAATTGTTCAGAAATTTACTGGTGCAGAATTCAGTTGTTTCATACTCCAAAGTTTCTACAAGTGAAATTGAAGTTGATAAAGTACTCTTTGAATTGTTCTACATTTGAGCTGCATAGCGAGATAGGTTTAAATATGGAAGAACTTACTATAGCTTCGATAGCTGCTCGGACGGCGACATTGTTTTTCAAGGGCACGTACAGAATATAAAACACCACTAGCCTTATTCTTAAAAATTTAACCATTCTTTTCAAAATAACAAACTCCCTATTTTGACTCTGCGAAACGACTAGTTTGAGTGTGGAGTGGGTTTGGATAGTAAAGCCCAACGTCTCGTTGTTCAGCTCTCAGGCCGTTACCATCTTGGTATTACGCTTCTACACTGCAGCAGCCACCTGTTCCGTGGTAGATGTCTATCTATTCTGCTGTATAGTTTGACTCCCTTCCCCACATCTCCTACTGCTACAAGACTTTCAGTATGAACTTAAAAAAATTTCCTATTCCTATACACCAATCTGTAAAAGGCGTACATCGAAGGAACCTGACACACAGACAACACAGTATAGTGCATACCATGACGATGTCAGAGAGGCGAAGCGAATCCAAAGATTAGGCTGAAAAGCTTTCGGAGGGTATCATTACTGACCAGTAAGTGTCTATCATTTAGGATGGGACACGAACCCGTATTATAGAAGTTCAAAATGTTCAAAACGCGTGTGAATGCCTAAGAGAACATACTGCTGAGGTCATCCGTCCCTAGACTTACGCACTACTTAAACTAACTTCAACTCACTTATGCTAGGAACAACACACACACACCCATGCCCGAGGGAGGACTCGAACCTCCGGCGGGAAGGGCCGCGCAGTCCGTGACATGACGCCTCAAACCACGCGGCCACTCCGCGCGGTCGTATGGAAGTGTTGAAAGGAAATGTAGATCACAAGAAGTGAATACATGATTTGAAATATGCAAGAATGCTAAAAACTGTTTGGATGTTTCAGATAACTAAGTAAGAGATACTGGATCAAATGAAATTGACGGCAGACCTTGAGTAAAAGTTTAAAAAAAAGGAGAATGGTCTCATAGCACATGTACTAGCAGGTAAAGTTTGCTGGGGAAAACCGAAGTTTAGGTACAGAAGGATCCAACAGTTATGAAAATATGAAAGGAGTTGCAGAAGATAGACTAGCGAGGAGACGGTATCAAAAGAGTCTTTGGACAGCTAACTACTACTGCTAATTAAATGAGTTGATCCGGTGCAATCGTTTGATCTGTAGAGCGACACAAATTGTGGGAATTATCAGTCGATGTTGTTTACCCCTTATAAATCCTTTACACTGCCGAAAGAGATTACGATACCTACATTGACAGCAGTACTTAGCGGTAGAGGTATTCAGAGCCGTGCCAAAGTGATCATCCACTCCTGACAACCCTATCCCCCCCACTCTCAGACTAATAAATGTGCATTACCCCATGGTTTCAGCCGTGCTTCCATGTCTGTTTCGTCTCCGAATACTGAAGGCATCTTCATGAGGTAAAGAGTCTCACATAGTAATTTCAAACACGAAAAACTCTAATGAGTGTAAAAGTGACAGCCTCCAATGATATATCTAGCATTAGGAGACGAAACATTAGGCATAGTAACATGTGTCGGAACACGGCCTAATACCCATTTAACAAAACTAACCAAGGATACAAGAAGAGACCATGAAATCCTGCATTACATGATCAGCGCTCTTCGAATATATCTTTTTTTCTCCTTCCTGGTCTTTAGTCCCTTTGTTTCATCTTTATCTTCTTAAGCACGTGTTTGTGGTCCTTCCTAGATTCCCATTTGCGAAATCATGGCACTAGGGAGACTATAATACTTTGTTTCGTTCATTATATTTAGTACTAACGTCAGTACATTCAAGTATGACAAATACAGGTATCTGAACATTAGAAGTATCCTGTCACCTATTAGTGTACATTAAAATGAGGAGTGCCCACTGTTTGCCGTTATGACAACTCTGCTGAGGAAACACTCTGTGACAAGTCTCAATGCCTGTGGAGGAACCAGAGATGATTATTAGGTTGGACGATGGGGTCTGCATCGAAGTCGATGTTCTAACTCAGCTCAGAGGTGTTCCGTTGGGTTCAGATCGGAACTCCGGGGAGCAGGTCCATATCAGGAATGTCACTGTCTAGAAACCAATACCTCACAAATACTGTTTTATGTGTTGCAATCATCGTCTCCGAACTGTTCCTCTAATGTACGCTGTACTAAGCTATTTAAAATGTGTTTATACTCTGCTGCACTTGATTTTTTTTTAAGCTTACCAATGGAGTCACTCCCTAACAACTAAAAACAGCCGTGATACTTATGAAACGTCCCCTTATGAAAAATTATACAAGACTGTGATTAAACTGACACACAATAATTTTATTTTTAGCGGAACGCAATCTGACTTTCAAAAATCCCTACAAAAGAACGGCCGTGACTAACATTAACCTATTCCTTTCACAAATCACCTACCTCACCAAAAATCTTCGTTACTCGAACTACTGCAATACAGCGAGCGCCACTACTGCCAGCTGAATAAAAGATTCAAACTACGGAAGGCACTAACTACTGATAGGCATAGTTAGCATATGAAAGATTTTGATAGAGAACAAACAATGTATTTACCTTAATAGTCATAATTGACATCCAGTCTTACAAATTTCAAAACTCAGCCACCTCTCTCCCCACATCCACCACTGCTGGCGGCTCACCTCCAACTGCGCAACGCTATGCGCTGTTCACATCCAGCTGCCCAACACTACAATGGCAGATATTCCAACAACAATGCAAACCAGCCACAGACTGCACACAGCACATACAGAGCGCTACGTGGCGTCACCAATATAAAAACTTAAACAGCCTACTTACATACTGTAACAATACCTACTAACCGGGAACTTTTCTGAGATATACAAAAGACGTGGAGATGCCTCAGCAGCTGTCCAATACAGTCGTGTATTAAATTAAACAAAAATCATGTTTCCATAGCAGAATCAGAAGCTTTCGAAATGTAGTGCTACGGAAGAATGCTGAAGATAAGATGGGTAGATCACGTAACTAATGAATAGAATTGGGGATAAGAGGAATTTGTGGCACAACTTGACAAGAAGAAGGGACCGGTTGGTAGGACATGTTCTGAGGCATGAGGGGATCACAAATTTCGTACTGGAGGGCAGCGTGGAGGGTAAAAATCGTATAAGGAGACCAAGAGATGAGTACACTAAGCAGATTCAGAAGGATGTAGGTTGCAGTAAGTACTGGGAGATGATGAAGCTTGCACAGGATAGAGCATGGAGAGCTACATCAAACCAGTCTCAGGACTGAAACCACAACAACAACAACATAGCAGAATCGGATTATTTAAATAATATCGAGTTCAGTTACGGTAGGCGAAGGCCTAAAAGCATGTAATGAAAAAGTCGATGAAGTTAAGCAGTTAATTCACGCATTAAAAGCAGCTTTATCCGGTCAGCTGAAACCACCAATGGCTCGCCGAAGTACAGAACCATCGAGTGGAGGTGACTGAGTGGTTTTCCTGTTCACCGATCAACTATCTCATAGGCTTCACAAGAAGGCGAACACCTATAGAAGTTAGGGGGCATTAATTTCATGTTCCATCTGCAGCCACCTCGACACATAAGGATACCAGCTCCACCCGCCTCCGGTGAACTGATGCACTACAGGTTATCCAACCTGAGTGCCTGGAGTTTGACCTGACTCACAGGCCTAAAGCAGCAAAAACCATTCACTGACGTCCTCTGTACAGTTGGCTACAGGAACTGCTGTGCTGCTTTCGAGTTTACCACTCATTAACGCTGAACAACAAGCGTCGCGATTTCATCGATAGTAATGCAGTAAGATTTATAATGTTTCCCCCGCCAATGTGTTTGTATTATGTGCCTCTTCATGCCTGAAAACTTTCTTTTTGGTTATTTCCCAGATTTCATTTCAATTTCCTGATTATAGCTCTCTCTAATCGCTGGCCATGCTATCGTTGTTTCCCATGATTCTCTCAATGTTTCCCACGATTTTTTTTTTTTTTTTTTTTTTTTTTTTTTTTTGATCTACAGAAAGACGGCCGCTCGAAATATAATCCAGAGTTTTGTGTTGGTTGTGTTTCAAATTATATGGTGAACATACCTCGTATTCTTAGTGTTTTTCTTTTCGTCAAAATATTTGATTAACTTTCAGTTCAATGTTATTGGTCTGTAGTTTTCCTCTTATTCCCTTCGTTAATTATTTTATAAATGTAGGCAATAGAAACAGAAACACCTGCCGTAGGAGAAGACGAATGATGTTTCGACGGTTCAGGGAACAGGACATTGGCAGATAAGTGTGTTTGGCTGACAGGGTAACGGTGACAGGCAGTACATCTCTATTCTACCCAGTATATCAGTACTAAACCACCAACCACCTCAAATTGTTCAGTGGAGCATTCTCTATGACCTATCACATTTTTGCGCTCTCTTACGAAACATCCTGTATAGTGGTTTTTCACTTTTGTCCTCGGACATTGGTTGTATTATAGAATGGCAGCATCTCTAGTCTGGAAGATTAAAAATGGGAGGAGGCGCAATAAGCTTGCGATATGACGTAAGGAGAAAACACCCAAAATATCCCAGGGAAGAGAAGGTGAATTCGATTGACATACCTATAACTTTATCGATGTGCTACGAACTTGGGATAATAGCAGAAGCCTTAATTTTGTAGATGCTTCAGAGTGAAAAATTGACACCAACCAAAAGTGACCATGTGAGGAAGTCAAGAACTTGTTATCCGTCGCTCTAGATTTCGCCACACCCATCTCCGATCTCCTACATCTTTACTGGACACACCGAGACCGATTTCTGCCATAGCCTCAACAGCATATCATTCGAGATTTACCACCCCTTCACCTTCATTACAGTTTTTCTGCCGTTGTTTGAAGTCTACCTTTATTACTGGACATAGCAGCAACAAAAACCCGATTTCGGTTTTTTCAGAAACAGTTTACTTTGAGCGGTTTTAACAGTCAGGTTAAACTGGAGAGAAAGAAATGGCACAAGCGGAAACCAGTTTTTTTCAGCTATACCAGCCTCTATCGCTCACATACTATCAATCTTTATTACGCACTGACTTACGATAAGGCCACGGAAGGGCCGTTTCTCTCAGATGAAATAATATTTTGGTCGATTACTACCAACAACCCACTTCGTTGTCAGCCTTTCAGTCTTTTAACGAAGTCAGCTGCTGTCAAAGAGGTGATTATCGAAACCGACTGCTGAATAGGATCAAGCTCTCTATTGTAAGACCGGTGTTTTGCTTTCCCTTTTCGAGTTAAATGAGATATTGTTCCGTTGTAATATTGTCTTCGAAATCGAAAGCACTCTCGCGAATTGCCGCAACAGTACCAACACATAAGTATAGTGTTTGCCTTACATCCCTCCTTAAAATTTTTCTGTTAATTGGTAAAATGATAGTCACAAACGCTCCCATTCATTAAGTGCATTTGCCATGTTCCTCGGAATCTGATTTCTCACCTAATGGATGGTATAAATACTGAAGTGCACAGTAGACTTGGCCACTGTGTTTCTATGTTTCGATACAAGTTATCGATACGTAGAACTGTTTCAGTGTTTTGAAACGGCTATGTTTCACTGTGTCGAAACAGTGGTGTTTCATTCGGCTCTGTGTCGTATAACGGGACCATATTCGATCTCGTGCCAGCCGCAGAAACTGTATCGTTATTTCAAAATAGCGCTGTTTCAGTCTACTTGTGCTTGGAACGGACTAATTATATCGAAACAGTGACTTTTCATTTCGCTCTGTCTCGGAAGAGATTCGGGCACGGTACAGGTACTGAAATACGTTTAATATACTACTTCAGGGACCACTTTCAATAGTGTCGAAATATTTTTGACACACAACAGCATGAAACGTAAGATTTCCGATAATAAAGCTTCGTTTCTAACTGACTGCTCTATTCCGAAATGGGGTAATATATGATTTATAAACACTAAGAAACAATAAAAAAAGGCACACAGTTCGCAGTCAATAAAAGTGCGAAAAACACTCAGTTAAATTACACATCTCTTGTAACACACACTTCTCTGTTCATGTACAGTTATCATTTTAAAATACGCAAGTAAACCTACAACCTTTTGCATTAAAAAAGGCGTAGAGTGGCAGTTTTTAGACATATACATAAATAGAATGTGCTTTCAAGCAATGTGATTGACGGATCATTAATGATGTAATGGTGAACGAGAAGAGACGGGAAGCATGGTGAATTTACAGTAATGGTTCGAAACACATTGGAGAACAAAAACTTTTTCTCTTATATTTTGTTATTTATTAGAATTATGTGGCTTTATTTGTGAGCCTATAGTCAATTTTCATGTTCTCCACAATGGTTTCTTTTGTGTGCATGGAAATTAGCAGGACGGGTTGCGGCGGCGCGATTCCTTCCGTCCCTTTACGACGAACCTGCACCTACCTGTGAACATTGCCTCAGCATATCATCAGTAGGGAAGCCGAGCGAAACCTACGATACTTCGACGTGGAACAGGCTGCAATTAAAGTCACTAATCTACGTTTCGAGAGAAAGTTTTCACACGAAATGACAGGTTGGAAATTTTGTCCTTAATTAATATATTCTGAAAAGGTGAACAAGTATCACTGCCAAGCCCGTGCTAGTCTTAACACAGTCACTCACAATCCCTATCACTCACGTTAGCAAGTTCATGGTGTTGCATTTCCCGAAAACGTAATAGCTACAAAAATACGGATTGTTTGTAATTGAGAATGCTCTCCAAATATTAAGTCTGTCGGTACCTACTGCAGTCACAGTTTTTAGCCATCGACCTGCTCAATACGCCACGCGTAATTTATGTCTTCTCTCGTCACAACATTCACTTAAAAATTCCGAAATGTCTATACACCCATCGGAATAATTATGCCGCCACTTTACGACACTTTTGATGTATGAAACACTGCTAGATCCGGCAACTTATCATTTCCATCGGGACTACTACTACACACGTCCGAACTGTTTCATGGCTAGGCTCCGACTCCTCTCTAGAATACTTTAAGTCTTCTCTACCAGCAGGGAAAGGCGCGCGAAGAATACTGCTTTACCACTGGTCAGTGTAATCGAAAGCCAACAGCAACACAACATTCTCCCGCGTCAGTCCGCGCGTTTCATCAATAAACCAATCGCAAAATAGTAAATCTAACAACTGCACTTTTTACCAACGTAATTATCTAATATGCTGAAGTTTTGCTTATGCACAGAGTTATTTACTATTGTTATTTATACCTGAATTAACTTTTCCTTTACCATAAACTTACTTTACAAATCTGTTCTACAAAAGTCCCCTTTGTCTACATCCATACTTCTTCGAAATGTTCCCACACTAAATCCCACTACATAACTCGTTATACAATTATCTTCATAGGAACCTTCAATCACACTCACGCATCATTCATACTGCTAAAACACATTAATAACATTTTAAATACACAAAAAATTATAATAACACTTCATGAAAATACTAGAACGACTTATGAGAAACATTCTATTACTTTAGTGCACTCTAGTGGGCACAATCGAAACTAAATCACAGTCCCCTATCCAATACTGTCCTCTATCGGCTGATACATAAACTACGTGCGCGCCCAGTCTCACGTCACCATCTGTCACTATTCAGCTCTGACACACATATCCCACTTAACCACCTCCAAGGCAGGATCGGTATACGGCTCTACGCCTCAGGGTTTATGTTATACATACTAACGACATGTGGGAATCGCAGTAGCGTATCTGTGGTTTCTGCAGTTTGCTCCCGCCTCCAGTTCCGTTCGTGTTGGTTGTTCTTGTCTTCAGCTTTGGCGTTACAAAGCCCGATGTGGGATTATGTTATGAAGATAAATCCTGTGAAAATTAAATGTAACTTGTGCTCGGCAGTGTTGTCGCTTAAAAGTAGTTCAACTTCTTGCTTAAACAGACACTTGCGACATAACTATCCAACATAATGTTTAAAATATTTCTGGGTATTATGCCGCGTCATTGCTAAAAACCAACTACAATAATAAACTAAAACCGACGTTTAGGCCGAATTGTAAAGGCCTTCATCAGGGCACGACTGGTTTTGCATGGGGATAGGTGCTTCTATTTATTACAGACTATCAATGTCTGACGTCATTGTTGTAAAACTTTTAATTGGCCCTCTAATATGATTGGCTAGTCATTACGTAAGGAAAGATGGAAGGGAAAAGGCTACTCGTGGATGTCCATGTTGTCAACAATTGGTAGCTGTCCGCCAATCAGCGTATGGCTTCTGATCGGCAAGTTTTCCTCCTGGTGTGCGCGGAAGTGGACTGACAGTTGATCTACAGCTGTTTGTGCAGATACGTCCATGTCCCGTGTAGCTTCTGCCCCGCGACCGCTCACGAACCGTTGGACTGGGATGGGTGGCAGCCAGGACGCCAAGAGTTTGTAGCCATATTCTCTGTTGATGTTGTCGGGCTGTTTAATAATTTCAATCACCTCCCGTATTTTGCGTTCTCGCATCCACGATTCGTTCGCCAGTACTTGGGCTTCCTGTAACCTGATAGGTTGTCCACAGTCACGGTGGTGTTGCGCTGTCGCAGATTTATTATGTTGTTGTAATCGTACATAGCGTTCGTGTTCTGCTACTCGTAAGCTGACAGGTCTCCCTGTTTCTCCTATGTAGGTAGCTCCGCACTCACACCGTAGTTCGTAAACACCTGCAGTGTTAAGATTGTTGACTACATCCTTGGTGGAACCTATCATTTTGTGGATCCTGTGACTGCTTCGAAAAATCGGTTTGAAACCTCGTCGGCAGAGGACGTTGCCTAGCCGTTCACTGACGCCTTTTACATATGGTAAGTGTACCGTCTTCTCGTTTTGAGCTCCCTTAGGTTTTAGCTACCTTTCTTATGATGTTGTCATAATAGCAGTTGGCACGAAACGTGTGTTGTAGCTCCTTTAATTCTTCTTAGATGTTCTTTTATCGCCTACCCGGTAGGCTCGGGCAGTTAACGTATGCGGAACAGAATACTTTTGAGCTGGGTAGTGGTGGCCCTCCGCGTGCAGATACCGATTACTGTGCGTTGGTTTCCGGTATACTTTGTGTCCCAATTTACCTTCGGCAGCTCTGTATACTTCCACATCCAGAAATGGCAAGGTACCATTGTTTTCAGTCTCATGTGTGAACTTTATATTTTTGTGCAGGCTATTTAAGTGCCGGAGGTAGTTTACAAATTCCACTTCACCGTGAGGCCAGATAACGAATGTGTCGTCCACATATCGTAGCCAACAACTGGGACGTAACGGAGCAGAAGCTAGGGCCGTTCGCTCAAAGGCTTCCATGAAGATGTCCGCAGCTACAGGGGAGAGCGGAGAACCCATTGCCACTCTATCTAACTGTTCGTAATCTTTTCACCGCCAGGTGAATTACGTAGATGACAGGCATAAGCGCTCCAGATCGCAAATATCTGGTGGGATCGGATCCTGTAGAATGCGCATAGTCTCCTCAATAGGTACGTTAGTGAAGAGAGACTTGATGTCAAAACTGACCATAATGTCTGGTGGCTGTTCTCTAATCAGTTGTATGAAGTGGGAAGAGTCTTTCACGTAGGAGTCTGTTTGTCCCACAAGACGAGGCGAGGCGATTGAAATTATTAAGCAGCCTGACAACATCAACAGAGAAGATGGCTACAAACTCCCGGCGTCCTGGCTCCCGCCCATCCCAGTCCAACGGGTCGCGAGCGGTCGCGGGGCAGAAGCTACACGGAACAGGGACGTATCTGCACAAACAGCTGTTGAGCAACTGTCAGTCCACCTCCGCTCACACCAGGAGGAAAACTTGCCGACCAGAAGTCGAACGCCGGCCGCGGTGGTCTCGCGGTTAAGGCGCTCAGTCCGGAACCGTGCGACTGCTACGGTCGCAGGTTCGAATCCTGCCTCGGGCATGGATGTGTGTGATGTCCTTAGGTTAGTTAGGTTTAAGTAGTTCTAAGTTCTAGGGGACTGATGACCACAGAAGTTAAGTCCCATAGTGCTCAGAGCCATTTGAACCATTTGAACCAGAAGTCGAACGCTGTTTGACGGACAGCTACCAATCGTTGACGACATGGACATCCACGAATAGCCTCTTTCCTTCCATCTTCTCTTACGTCATGACTAGCCAATCATATTAGAGGGCCAATTAATGGGCCAGATAATGCACCTAATATGGTGAAGGCAGCGATGATGTGCTAGTGGTGACATGTACCATACACTGAATTTCATTGTGCAAGCAAGCCTTCAACACAAGGGCAAAAGTGAAGTCAATAGTGGAATTTTTCAAAAGAAGTCCTCAATCACTTGAGAAATTGCACAATATTCAGAAGCAAATGTGCTTCCCTATTTTAATACCGAAACAAGTTTGCCCTACGAGATGGAATTCCACGGATGAAATGTTTAAGAGGCTTTTGAAAATCGAACAGCCTTTGCAAAGCACCCTCGCCATCTTCAGTGCGATTCACAAACAAAACTGTCCAATGAAGACTGGTCAGTTATTGAAAAATCTTGTGAAATACTATCTCCTTTTGAACAAGTCCCAACAGAAATTAGCAGTGAAAGAAATGTAACCATGTCAAAAGTTGTCTCATTAAGCAAAGGTTTACAAAGTCCCTGTGTGAGAGTGATAAACTCAGATCACAACAATGAAGCCACTAACACAGGAATTGCTAAACTTGAGGATGCAGATAAAGCAATTGCTTGTGAAGCTTCAGGGAGCATGGATTTTCAAAAACTGAGCATTGCTTAAGAGAAACAGTAGGTGCCAAAATTAACAAATGCTGTGCAATACGACAGAAACCCACTCGGTGTTTTACAGACAATCCTCCACCAGCAAAACCAGTTGTGGTGAGCACATTCACCTCTAGCAGTGGCAACATTTGGCACGATTTTGACGAAGCTGTAGGTGGCTTGATCCAAAGTGTAGACACTCCACGTGTTGCAAGTATAGTCGAGCTTGATAAATATACGGTGATGCCACTGATGCACAGATCACAAGACCCATTGCTGTCGTGGAAAGAAAATCATGTGTTGTTTCCTACACTGTTTGAAATGATGTAACGACGTCTTTGTATTATGGCCACCTGTGGTCCATGTGAGCGCATATTTTCAAAGCAGGGGCAAACAATAACAGACAGACGATCCCGTCTTTCAAGCGAAAAAGTATCAAAAATGATATTTCTAAACTACAACTGAGAACAGATACTGCAAATCTACTAAGAAGTGAAACAGTGAAATTTCAGTTGATTTTGTTCTTCTCTGAACAGTGTGCACTAAATTTATGTTTAATTATATTTTGTTTACTCCACTAAATCGTCCATGTAGCTACCTCACAATAATATTTTTCTCAAATTTGTTGCACACAGAAGACACGTTTTTGCTCATCATTCAGTGAGTTAAATTTTTTTTGGTATGTTATTTCTTCATTAATGTGTTTGAGAATAATTTGTGTATGTATATGTTTGTGTGTTTATTTTTGTAAATGTGCTATGTTTGGTTATTACACTGTAGGCTTCTTTATACTTGAGTATCATAAATAATTTTCAAACAAATCAACAATGCTACTTTCATACTTTTGTATCATTTTGTACTTTTTGCGTTCATATACTGTGATAAAAATTGCATTTCAACAACTTAACTTCATCTCTGATTTCCTGGCGAAGTTTATAATAAAATGGTAATACATCTGCTTGCTGTGAGTACTTCAGGGAACTCCATGTACCTTCACCTCAAACAAACTTCTTTAGCAAGAACTATACGTGGTGTAGAGGCAGATCTGCCTTGATATAGGTATCAAAAAGGCATTACACTGTATGAATTGTTTTAAATTTTAGTCTGGATTTTATACTTCAAAAATACATACAGATCACTGCATTTCAGTTACCTTGAAATGTTTTAACATGTTTTCCAGTTCTATAAAGTGTACTTATTATGAGATGTATCCAGCTAAGTTGTGAATGTTCGATGAGAAACTGCCATACTTGACCATCGGGCTGTATGCTCCAGTCTGTTATGGTGATTTTTTGATCTGTGTACATCAGTGACTTTGCATCCTGCACCATGTGACAAACAATGGAAAATTTAACTGTGAGCAATAAAAGTGTGAGTTGCACACTCATAAATCTTAATTGAGCGCCTCGCTTCCCAGAATGTTATCTCATATAAATTATATGTCATGATATGCCTTTTCAAGAGCACATACAGATTATCGCTCATAGAACTTATCAAAATTATGCACTAGAATACAGGGAAACTAATTTGGCAAAATCTGTTGTGTCAAACATATTTAGTCTGACCTCGGCCAATTGGAAAGTATGAAAGTCACATGACACGAAAGCAGCGCTTTTGCTACAGGAAATACGGAATTGCAAAGACGCCTAAGTGAAAGTTTCATACTTTCTGCGGTGTGATTGGCGCTCTCGCACATCATTTATGTTTTTTATGAAAATATTTATAGAGTAGACACGCAAGATGATATAATGTGAAGACCTATACTATTACAAAACACAACCTGTTTCACTGTGTACTATTTCATTTGTTTTGAAACAGTTATGTGTTTCAGTTTTCCCATCTCTAGTGCATAAGTTTTCCCGTCTCTAGTGCATAGCTTTACAAATCGATACTATACGGCGGACGCGTGAACGTATGAATGATTTAATTTGATTGGTCGAGAACCCCAGCAAGTGCTGTATTCCCATCTGACAACTCATGTGTTTACGGCTAGTCTGTATTACGCGACTTGAATGGAGCAATGGATGGTAAATAGTGAAATACTTTGACTCAGGTGCGGCGAATTATTAATATCGAGAGTAGTATTAACTGTCTGCGAGAACTGGACGTTCCGTGCTACGGACACATCTCTGGAATAAGCAACCAAAGATGTATATTTGAGGACTCTGTATCAGGAGATTACAGAGATCGGACGTATTTTTGTTGGAGAGATTTTGCTGTTGTGCGACGCTATTAAGCTCCATTCTGAATGTTTAGTTAGCTGATTGCACAAAACCAAATTCAAGAAAATAACACGCATTCAAGGTGTGTATTTATCAATTTATAAAAGATTTGACAAACATACTTCAGATATCACGCGACGTAGATTGATTGGAGGTGCAGTGTGGAATGATAGTGCGAGCCTGCATCTCTTCACGGCCAATATTCTTCGAGAGATATCTCAGAAGCAATAAACTTTTTGTTGGTAAGAAAGTTAGACACATCAATCGATACGCATCATCCAACATAGTTCCTAGTTGTGCAGAGCGATCTTCGTAGCGAAATAAACCTTTTAAAGATTTCAGGTGGAGCAGTTCCGACGAGGAGTATCAGCGAGATCGACGCTGCGGGACATATATCTAGCTCTCCTATGGTATTTAAAAACGAAGACTTATATTCTTTAGCTTTTAATAGATTGAACCTAAAACCTAAATAAAACCCCTGTAAATCATAACTAAAAACACCAAAAATATATAAGAAGCAAAGAATTTTCTTAAAAAAATATCTTAACTAAATAAATTAATCAAAATATAATAAAATCGGTCCTATTTTGAGTGACTCAGTGCATTTCTCGGTACGTGCATTCCCATAATTGAAAAACTTTGGCCCTATTTACATGTGTTGATATTTACACGTGATGATATTTTCTCTGCGTGCTTGAGCAATGTAATGGGCGAATACATGAGCGCAGGATGACCAAACGTCTCTGTTTTGCGGGGTCAGTCCCAGATTTCACACAAATGTCCCGGTGTTCCGAGAAAATTATGCGAGTCACGAAATTGTCCTGGTTTCAAATCGATAAATAAAATGCGCGCAATAATATTCGTCATTTAATTAAATATTTGTGAAAAAATTTCCTAGAAATAGCAAGTTATATATTTCGCGATATATATCTCATTTGATTTAAGTCGTTTGTATGCATAAAGGAAGAGCAAGAGATATGTTGAAAGTCAAAGTAGCTATTACCTGTCCTTGCCCCTAGTATACCGACCTTCCACTTTATGGCCTTCGAGACAAGTAAAACCATAATAAAAGAAGTTATGAAGGAGCATCACTGAAACCATTTCTTCCAACTTGACTCCAGTTATATAAAACTTGATTATGTGACTATTGTTTGGGTTGTAATTGCGCTTGCCAGTCTCAAGTTGCATTGTTGGCAAATTTTAGTCCTTTCTACAGATTTCAAAATACCGCGCTAACTGACAGGAAAGGTGGCGTAAGTGTAATAACGAAGTTAAGAGTAAGCGCAAGTGACCTCTGTTTTTTCTCTTTGAAATCGGGTGAGGCTACATGACCTTAGCTTTGTTAATTTAGAGTTGGACAGAAAATTTAATTTCGTTCTTTCTACTGCAGGCACTGTAACGCCCGCGGTCGCGCCCACACAACATTTTTGTGTTGTTTTGCTATGCATCTTTTTCGTTGGTTTTCGCTTTGAAGATTTTCAGGATTCTGCAAGATCAAAAGTGGAAAGTCGTCAGTTGTGAGCTGCACTGACGACTGCCTGTGGAATGTGCTAATTAACATTCAAACCTTGAGCGAGCTCATTTTCAGTATTTTTAGTAAAGAAAATGTTGTTATTACATACGAATAAATTTGTGACTACATGATGGTTAGTAGGTGCGTGGGATGTTGCTGGAAATTTTCATGTTCATGTCACAATACATTATATACAGAGGAAGTGCCTGTGCATGTGCATGGTTTTGACTTAAAGAACGATGGAATCGTTGGCGTGCCTTGACCATGGCTGCACAGTTTAAGGCCAAGTTCCCATTCAAATGAGCAAAAAATAGGTAAAGTTTGGAAATCCTTTATAAATAATAAAAAACATACAAAGGATTGTGATTGCTCACACAAATATTTTATTTTCATTACAAAAAATGGCGCCCGTAATAATGGTTTGATCAAGGGCTTGCGAGTTGGAAGTACGCAGACTGCGTGCAGTGTGGTCCCACAGGTGTTACCTGAAATAAAAAATAGATAATATCAATTGATAGTACTTTAAATTTATGGGAACGTATACCTAACCACCATGAAATAACCTTAAATTTATCGATATGGTGCTAACTCGTACAGAGGATTAAAGGTTGAACTGTTTTTATTTTATGATGCACGCAGCTATGGAAAATCTTTTCTCGAGAAAAATCTTTTTAAAGTTTAGAGAAAACTGTTGTATGTATTATTCTGCATAAAAACTGCATGTTATTTAATATTTTTGATGTCGTTGAACACAGATCTGATGTTAGATTTTAAAAATTCAAAATGGCTAGTCCAATATGGCGGACCAAAAATTATATTTTCACTAATCCCGACCAAAATTTGACCAAATTAAGTGTTTCACTTACTTACTTTTAGTCTGCAGTTCCAAGACCGTATGTCAACCCTTTCTTTAACTGGAATTGTTCCTGGAGAGCAATGCCCGCGCTCTTCTTGGCGAGGACACTGATCTGGCGTTCGCCAGCCTGCACATGCCGTTCGTCAGCTTTTCGGCGAATATGGTTGCATGAATACTGGGATACAAGTCAATTTGAGTGCAAGACGAGTTTTCCGCCTGGGACGGCCAACTGGGGCTGAGAGCGTCCCACGGCTGCCGTGACCTTGCTTCGAAAAATGGGCTATAGAATCTTGCGTAACGCACGGATTAAGAAACCTTTTCGTTGCAACATTATAGACACATGTACCATTCAAAAGATACAATAAAAATCCAATTTAAGACTATTTTCAATGAGAACCTAGCCTTAAGGCTCAGCACCACCATCTTAAGATAACTGATGCTGCTCGAGTGTACACGCTCCGCGACAGGAGCGTATAGAACGAGTGCAGTTCTTAGCCTCTGTGTTGAGGCTGGTGAACCACCACTTGTCATCCGGCGGCTGTTCCTCATGGTGCATCATACGTGGAGCCTGCTCTCCAGGCGACGATCACCGGCATTCCACACTGTTGCTCGCC
Organism: Schistocerca serialis cubense; assembly: GCF_023864345.2. NCBI lineage: Eukaryota > Metazoa > Arthropoda > Insecta > Orthoptera > Acrididae > Schistocerca > Schistocerca serialis. Next base: position 450,306,017 of record NC_064644.1, read on the forward strand.
ATCCACTGGACCGACTTCGTAGAAATAGGCCACGGAATACGAAGCCATTCATGATTCACTTGCGGCAGGATTTAGTGGCTATTGGTGACTGTATTTCGATACTTCACCGCTGTTGGAGTCGTTCGCCGACTAGGGTAACACGGAGACCCAGGATTATCTTAGATCTGTCAGTGTGCAAGGAGATTTTTACTCTAGCCTTTGTTTTTAAATTGAGGTTTTAGAGAATTTTGGGCCGAGTATTGGTACTTTGTGGTCATTAAATCGATGGGTCTAGGCAGAATTATTCCATCGGCTGTGCTGTGCTATTTCCAGGATGTGTCATCACGATTCACGTACCTGGTACATTCACTGTGTACGGCGTTCAGTCATACGCAATCTTGATGGCACTGTAGAAGATGCTGCCTTCCTGTTACCAAATTTCTCATCTGCACCGTCTCTCTAAGTGCCTTCAGGCTATCGATGACATGTATCTAGCTGAAAACTATCTTCATCTGATTCATGACACGTTTCTCCACCTACTAAGGCTGGGTAAGGGTGTATCATTCTATTGGGTACCAGGGCCTGTAGACAGTCAGGGTAATGAAGCAGTAGATACAGCAGCTAAGGATGCCTGTGTGGCAGTCACAATTTCTGTGTGCTGCCCCCGTCCATGCAGTTACCTGCCATTGAGACACAATGTCATGCATCTGTCGGAGTAGGAGTGGTTATGATTGGTGAACAATAGGCTGAGGCCCGTAAAGCCAAAGACACGACCGTGGCGTTGCTCCTTCCGGACACTGAGGCGGAAGCAAGTACTTTTAACGTGACTCCAAATATGACACTGTCCGCTGGCGCATGGATTCCTCCTTAGACAGGAAGACCCACCGGTATGCAGTGTTTGCGGGGTACACGTTTCTGCACTCCACATTTTAACTCGATGCGTTTTCTGCCAAACCTACCAGTAGACCTGCCCTCTATTTTAGGTGATGATGAATCGAATGTGGATCGTCTTCTGAGTTGCTGTGCGATGTCTGGTCTTATCAGATGTGTCTCAGGTACAGGGTTTTGAAGCGTTTCTAGGGTGGTTGCTTCTAATTTATTTTCCAATAAATCGTGTTGACACGTTCCTTGTTCCACTACTGTATATGTTATGCGGTTTTAGTCTACGTATTGTAATCACACATTCCTTTGAGCCATTCGTCGTTTGCTGTTTCGTGTGGCAGAGCGACTGAGGGGGTTCCAGGATTATGTTTTCTAATTTAAACTTTGTTGCACGCTTCTAACAACTCATAGCCATTCATTTGCTCTTCTAGTTGAGTACGGGCACTGATTCCCTCGCTGTTGAGCGCCCTACACGTACTACCACCATCACCACCACTACCACCATTACCATCATTGCCATAGCGGTAAAGGAAGCATCATACCGACAGATGACATTGACTGTTACGGTTATTACAATGAGAGCAAAACGCTTTGTGACGACATAATCTCAGGGAAATAACATGGAAAGACGAGTAGGCAGGCGTCTGTTCAGAAGGACTACACCAAGAATATATCTTAAGTTTGTTTCGTTGGCTCAGACGACTTGACGGATACAAAAGCTGAAATCTATGCAGACGTTACTGGCAAAGTGGCACAAACAACGGTAGGAGTCATATTACTGGAACGTGGATTGAGATCTTCATTTGCCATGCGTCTTTTACCACTGATAAAATACTACAGACAGTGGAAGTTACATGATGTTAAGCCAACTGCAACCATAGGTAACATTCTGTAATTGTTAGTGATTATCCTGGTTTCAGTTAATGGCAGCCAGGTCGACGCCAAGAGTGCATACACTATTTTGTGGAAGTTCATAGGAAGCAGCAATTTTGGAAATTTGTGTTAAGAACTGTGGGACCAAACTGCTGGGGTCATCGGTTCCTAGGCTTACACACTAATCAATCTAACTTAATCTAACTTCCGCTATGGACAACACACACACTAATGCCCGAGGGAGGACTCAAACCTCCAACAGGGGGAGCCGCTCGAACCGTGCAAGACGCCTAGACCGCGCGGCTACCCCGCGATGTGAAGCAGCAGTTCTAGACACCAATATGTGAGCAATTCCTAGCATAACGGCGCAGGGAGTTAAGGTATATGTAATCAGTCCTGATTTGAGAATTGTTAAAGGGAAGCTGAATGCTCGCCAGTCACCATCATCAGACACTAAAGGCAAGTCTAGTTGATCATGGAACGCGTTAGTCAATCCACCTTTTATATAAGAGAATCATTTCAAAAATTCTGTTCACTGTAAGATACAAATGATGTATCAAGCTTCAGTATAATCTCCATTTCTGTTTATGTCAACTTCCTGAAGTTTTGGCAACTTCTGTGTTAGGGATAGGGCACCTTCGTTTTTGAACTGTGTGATTTCTTGGATCATCTCGCTAGAAGCTTCACCAAATGTATCAAAACGTCCCTTCAATTTAGGAAACAAGTTAAAGTCTGGTGCGTTCATATTAGGACTGTATGGTGGGTGCAAAAGTATTTCCCATCCATATATGTCGCCCGTTCTCTCACTGGTAGGGCAATATGCGGTCTTGCGTTACCGTGTAAAATGAAGACACCAGCTGGAAACATGCCAGACATTCTTTGACGAATTTTCGGGCGCAGAACACATCCATCCGCAGGACACTCTGATTGCAGCTATGACAGCATTCCTGTCATACGCTAAGATTATCATCAGTTTCATCTTTGACCGTTGGTGGCGGAATGTTTTGGGCGGAAATAGCCGGAACTTCTCCATTGGGACGACTGAGACGTGAGCCCTGGTTCAAAATCTTGTATCGTTATCGTAAACTGTTCTCCTTCTGTTCGATAACATTGAGACAGTTGTTTTGCGCTTCGTTTGTGACCTGCCTTCTGATTTTCACTCTGATCATATGGAACCCATCTGGCAACAACTGTTCTCATCTTTAAGTTTTCAGTTATGATTCTGTAAACTGAAGTGAATGACATTCTGGCCTCATATGCAATTTCCTCACACGTTTTTCGTCTATCCTTTCTTAAAATATCATAAAAAATAACGTGAAAGAGTAATCTGTTGCAGTTGATGGCCTTCCACTTGTCCTCAGTGCTTACCCGACGTTCACGAACAGAAGCAGACCACCGTGATATTGTGCTACGATCCACTACATTATTCCCACATATCTGTCTCAAAACATTGTAAATTGACGTTGGGTTCTATCCACATTGTGATTCGATTTTGATGTATTACCGCTGGTCACTACGTGTAAACCGACCTGACTATGTTTCAGCTACAGCTTCCATTTTAATACAGAATCCCTCACGATATAGTCATGCGAACCAGCAAACACAGACGTTACCGTCACGGCTAAAGTGTGACCCACAACTCACATGAATTTCAACTAGATCACACGACCGTAACGGCTGTGCATAAGCAGTGTGCAAGATATTTGAAATGACCTTCGGAACTTGTCTTTTTATCAACTTCTGCAGAGTGGTATTTTTTTTCTACATTTTCTCACATTTTTCTGTCCCATAGAGGAAGATTACGTCGGGGACCGAAAGCGAGTGTGTTTTGTTTTCATTTTCATTACATCTGATATGCTGCAAATCTTGTACCGTGGCAGGATTCATTGATATGTGATGGGCAGTGCATAGCGTACTTATTCTTTATTTATTTATTTCGAACTGCTTTTCTCAGAGATGTTGCTATATGTATTCAAGGTCGCTGCGTAGGAAATGTGAGGCCATCATATGCTATCATTTACCTTTATTTCTTTATTATAAAGTTTTTCTCTTCTGTAGAGGATTTCAAGCTGACGTAGGTACTTTTCAAGTGCATGGTAGAAACTGAGTTGGCAACACTGCCATTAGTAAGTTTTACTGTTTAGCAAGACGCACTCTATTCCAGCGCGTCATTTGTCATCTGTTTCACAATATCGTAGATCAGCGGTTCCCAGTCTTTTTATCTGTGTAGACTACCTATTTAAAAAAAAATATTTACAGGCCAGCAAAGCAGTATATAAGTAAAAAAGTAATACGTGGAAATAGACACATATACACACGTATATGATATAATTATCTGTACTAACATCAGTAGGCTCGATTTGTAAAACACACATTGTACAAGAATGAACAATATTTTTAATACTCAAGAGATTTTTATTGTAATCACTTAGCTGTTACAACCACATGAAAGCTCAAAATCGGGTGGTCAATGTTAAAAAGGACTCAGTAGGATTTTCGGTATTGTTTATCCCCACGAGAATCTCAGTATACGGATTAAAAGTGGTTAATGTTAGCCTCAGATAACCATCAACATTCAGTTTATTCCGTAATTAGTTTTGAAATAAAGTGAAGTTTAAAAGGCTCTTTCACACAGATAGGTTGTCTAAAAGCCCATCAAATATACCAGTACAATTTTGATAGTCTCTAGCTAGTCTTGCTGAACATTTACGCAGACCGGGACCAGCGGTATTGTTCTAAAATATTATTTTTTAGTCAGGTCACGTAAGAGCTCAACTGACGAATTTTTTGAACTAGTTTTTTAAAGCAATGTTCTTCAATGAGATTTCTGAACCATTAGATTTTGCCCTGAGTTTCAGGGTACTAGTTCCCAAAAAACGTGAAAAGGGTTATATACTGTTGTAGAAAGTCTATTCAGGAGATTACTCATTCGTATGAATGAAGAATAAAATGTATATTCGCAGCATGCGGCAAGTAACTGATTAGTTTTAAAACTCGTAGGGTTTGAAAAATTAATTGTTTAGGTAAAGTTATTGTTTAAAGAATGTTAATGTTTACAAATAGGCCTATCAAAGACATTTTCATAAAACTTCGAGGGTATCTTGTTACACTTCCTGAGCCCATCGTTGATATTTCTTTATCTTTGCTTCTTCTTTGTCTTGCAATAAAAACTTGCCTTGAAGAGTTAAATTGATAACTTTGAGGACAGAAAATATCCGCCAAATATGGCAACTATGTCAATACGTTTCCAACGGTGACACAGTCTAAGCAGGAATATACAAGTTTTCTGTCACAATTTCCATCCGTAAGAAAAATCCGGAGTTCGTCACTGAGTTCAAAAGATTTTGAGACTACTTTACCTCTCGGCAGTCACCGAATTTTGCAGTGAAGTTGAAGCTATATGTGCTCACTGCCCATTTCATCAAGCAAAACACCAAAATGTCCCGTGTGTTTAGGCTTTGCTTTAATAAAGTTGGCGATTTTTACTGCATCGGCAAATGTTGTTTGACACACTCGTCCATACTAACAGCAACAGCCTGTCTGTGTATGCTGCAGTGTGTCCTTTGAACCAAGAGAGCAACTGACCTAACTTCGACGACTAAGTCAGAATGAATACCAGACACATGTCCACGACATAGTACATCCACCATCAGTTGTCAAACCTACACACATTGACCAATCTACTTCATTTTCTTTCATAAATTTGTCAATAGATTTCAAAATCTGTTCGCCAGTTTTTTTTGTTTTTTTGTCTGAAAACACTGCCAAAACGGTAGTTCTTCTTCCACACTGCCATTTAACTCCAAACGACCAAAAGCTAATAAATTAACGTGGTCAGGAACGCCTGTACTCTGATGAAGCTGCAATAACTCATGTTCGCATTGTCTGAAAGCAGTTATGTGAGCTCCTTCCAGTTTTTCCCGACATTTCATCAATTTTTCCTTTCATAGTTATATTTGATAACAGAATTTAATTGTTTTTTGTGTGCATTTTCCATCAAACAAAGCATTACTTATTAATTTTGCTGCGGGTAAAATAAGTTCTTCTCCCACGCTGTGAGCTGACCCGATCTTCACAATGAACAAAGATAGCTTGTAAGAAACTCTGGTACTTATTAGTATGCCGTGTTTTGAAGATTTTCCATGGTGTATTTAGTAATAGAAAAATTTCCTTTTTTGATTTGAAAGAAATCGAGATATCTTTCCTACACATTCAGAACGTTTACTTGACACATGCCTTCCAACTTTTTAGAGTTTTATACATTTGTTGGAAAGCGTTTAGAACGAAATCGGTCATCCAGCGTTTAGAACGAAATAGGTGAAACACACACACACACACACACACACACACACACACACACACACACACACACGCGCGCACACACACATACATATTTTGCGACGGTTGACGTTACCGCTGTTGGTGTATGACGCTTGGTCGCTAAATAGAACACGTACAAAAAATCTGTCATCGTCCCGTAATTTCTCTTGTGCCCAGTGGCAGAACTGCACACGACGTTCAAAGTCGTCGCCATGCAATTCCTGGTGCATAGAAATATGGTACGGGTGCAATCGATGGTGGTACATTGATAGTGACCAGGCCAAATATCTCACGAAATAAGTATCAAACGAATAAACTACAAAGAACGAAACTCGTCTAGCTTAAAGGAGGAAACCAGATGGCGCTATGGTTGGCCGCTAGATGGCGCTGCCATAGGTCAAATAGGTATCAACTGCGTTTTTTTAAATAGGAACACCCATGTTTATTACATATTGGTGTAGTACGTAAAGAAATATGAATGTTGGAACCCTTTTTTCGCTTTGTGACAGATGCCGCTGCAATAGTCACAAACGTATAAGTACGTGGCATCACGTAACATTCCGCCCGCGCGGACGGTATTTGCTTAGTGATACACTACCCATGTTAAAATGGGCCGTTTACCAATTGCGAATAAGGTCTATATCATGTTGATGTATGGCTATTGTGATCAAAATGCCTAACGGGCTTGTGCTATGTTTGCTGCTCGGTATCCTGGACGACACCATCCAAGTGTCTGAACCGTTCGCCGGATAGTTACGTTATTTAAGGAAACAGGAAGTGTTGAGCCACATATGAAACGTCAACCACGACCTGCAACAAATGATAATGCTTAAGTAGGTGTTTTAGCTGCTGTCGCGGCTAATCCGCACATCAGTAGCAGACTAATTGCGTGAGAATCGCGAATCTCAAAAACGTCGGTGTTGAGAATGCTACATCAACATCGATTGCGCCCGTACCATATTTCTATGCACCAGGAATTGCATGGCGACGACTTTGAACGTCGTGTGTAGTTCTGCCACTGGGCACAAGAGAAATTACAGGACGATGACATATTTTTTGCACGCTTTCTATTTAGCGACGAAGCGCCATTCACCAACAGCGGTAACGTAAACCGGCGTAATATGCACTATTGGGCAACGGAAAATCCACGATGGCTGCGACAAGTGGAACATCAGCGACATTGGCGGATTAATGTATGGTGCAGCATTATGGGAGGAATGATAATTGGTCCACATTTTATCTATGGCAATCTAAATGATGCAATGTATGCTGATTCCGAGAGTAATGTTCTACCGATGTTACTACAAGATGTTTCACTGAATGACACAATGGCGATGTACTTCCAACATGGTGGATGTCCGGCACATAGCTCGCGTGCGGTTGAAGCGGTATTGAATAGCATATTTCATGACAGGTGGATTGGTCGTCGAAGCACCATACCATGGCCCGCACGTTCACCGGATCTGACGTTCCCGTATTCCTTCCTGTGGGGAAAGTAGAAGGATATTTGCTATCGTGATCCACCGACAGCGCCTGACAACATGCGTCAGCGCATTGTCAGTGCACGTGCGAACATTACGGAAGGCAAACTACTCGCTGTTGAGAGGAATGTCGTTACATGTATTGCCAAATGCATTGAGGTTGACGGACATAATTTTGAGTATTTACTGCATTAATGTGGTATTTACAGGTAATGACGCTGTAACAGCATGCGTTCTCATAAATGATAATTTCACAAAGGTGCATGTATCGCATTGCAACAACCGAAATAAAATGTTCAGACGTACCTACGTTCTGTATTTTAATTTAAAAAACCTACCTGTTACCAACTGTTCGTCTAAAATTATGAGCGATATGTTTCTGAGTATTACAGCTACATCTATCACAAAGCGAAAAAAGTGATCCAACTAAAACATTCATAATTTCTTACGTGCTACACGAATATGTAATAAAAAATGGGGGTTCCTATTTTTAAAAAACGCAGTTGATATCCGCTTGACCTATGGCAGCGCCATTTAGCGGGCCAACCATAGCGCCATCTGGTTTCTCCCTTCAAGCTAGACAAGTTTCGTTATTTGTAGTTTTTTCCTCTCTTCCTCTGCATGAGTATACACAGACTCAAGCTTTAAAAAATCGGGGGTACATTTATGAAAATACGCTGTAATCTTCTTTTCAATTTTGCTACTACTTGAACTCGACAGTGGCTTACTAATAGTGTGGCTACTTACAGAATCTGATGTAGGAGTTTCTTCATCACCTGACTGCTTCGTCTTACAGCCAGACCCCGCCAAAAATCAGGCATCCAGATAACTAAGAACAGACACAACCTTAAGATGTAACACACAATTAATGACTAAAGGTGGATTATCACACGCATGTAACACAATGATGGCGTGCTTGATTCCATTCGACGTAGCCGGAAGTACTATTGCGGGAATTTAAATGGCAGAGTTAACACTCGTCTGTGCGTGACAGTGTAAACAATGCTCTCGCCTTCCTCGTACCTAAATCTCTCATTGTCTTCGGTTTCATATTACCTTCTCCCTTCTTTAAAGAGTTTCCTTATACTGTTACAAAAACTCTGTATCGTTGTTAGACGCTTTTTGACACACTGGGATACTATACACATCAAAATAAATTTTGCATCACCTCTGTTCCAAGAGTTCTGGAACCTGTACAGAAAACTGGAATACAGATCAACATAAACATCAGTTCCACCCTCTTTATTGCTCATGGAAACCACACATCGAAGGTGGTGGTCCAGATTCCTGTACACACCGGTACCTCTAATACCCTGTAGCACGTCCTCTTGTATTTATGCATGCCTGTATTCGTCGTGGGATACTATCCACAAGTTCATCAAAGCACTGTTGATCCAGATGGTCCCACTCCTCAACGGCAATTCGGCGTAGATCCCTCAGAGTGGTTGGTGGGTCACGACGTCCATAAACAGCCCTTTACAATGTATCCCAGGCATTTTCGATAGGGTTCATGTAGAGCGATGTAATTATCCTTAAGGAAGTCATTCTCAAGTTGTGCACGATGGGGGCTTGAATTGTCGTCCATGAAGACGAACGCCTCGCCAATATGCAGCAGATATGGCTGCACTATCGGTCGGACGATGGCATTCACGTATGGCACACCAGTTATGGCGCCTTCCATGACCACCAGCGACATATGTTGGCCACACATAATGCCACCCCAAAACAGCAGGGAACCTCCACCTTGCTGCACTCGCCGGCCAGTGTGTTTCCAACATGTATCCGATGATTGTCTGGTTGAAGGCATATGCGACACTCATCGGTGAAGAGAACATGATGCCAGTCCTAAACGGTCCATTCGGCATGTTGTTGGGCCCATCAGTACCGCGCTGCATGGTGTCGTGATTGCAAAGATGGATCTCGCCATTGACGTCGAGAGTGAAGTTGCGCATCATGCAGCCTATTGTGCTCATTTTGAGTCGTAACACGACAACATGTGGCAGCACTAACAGTACTCTTCAACGTGGTGGCGTTGTCGTCAGGGTTCCTCGGAGCCACAATCCGTGGGTAGCGGTCTTCCACTGTAGTTGCAGCCGTTGGGCGGACTGAGCTACTGATCGAGGCATGTCATCGACAGTTCCTGTCTCTCCGTATCTCCTCCATGTCCGAACAATATCGCTTTGGTTCACTCCGAGACGCCTGTACACTTCCCTTATTGAGAGCCCTTCCTGGTACAAAGTAACAATGCGGCGAAGATCGAACCGCGGCATGGTTGAACTACAGACAACACAAGCCGTGTACCTCCTTCCTGGTGGAATCACTGGAACCGATCGTCTGTCGGACCCCCTTCGTCTAATAGACGCTGGTCATGCATTGTTGTTTACATCTTTGGACGGATTTAGTGACATCTTTGAACAGTCAATGGGACTGTGTCTATGATACAATACCCCGAATTCGAATTGTAGGACAAGTGTGCCCTAGTTGTTAGAGTTTTTTGTGCCTCCATCTTCAGCGGTTTGTCCTTAACCCAAGTAATGGGCCCCAGCGCACTTGTCGGCCACGGGTAGCGTGATGCTCGAATGTGAACGCTGGTCGGCAGTTGAAGACAGAAGAAAATTATTGAGAGTTTCAGGTGTTTCACTTTTCAGTGTCAGCGACTACGGAATGAACTAAAAGCCGAAATGCCTGTCGCTGTCATATGCCACTCATAACTGAAAATTATCAATATCAGGTCTTACAAGGTGGCTGGAAGTCTACACCCGTGATACAGTTTGCACTACAGGGCTAGAGCACGGCCTTGGCTGGCCTCTCATGGCGTGAACACGTGGCATTCCACAATCCGATAGTAACTTGTCGAGCTGGTAGTTCCTCGAACCAAACTGTTCTCAAGAACGACTCTCTTGAATTTTCTCATTTACTATCAAGACACAACTAGATGGAAGGAAGAAAGGAAGATTAGGGGCCGGCCGCTGTGGACTAGCGGTTCTATGCGTTTCAATTCGGAGCCGCGCTGCTGCTACGGTCGCATCTTCGAATCCTTAAGTTCTAAGTCTAGGGGACTGATGACCTCAGATGGTAAGTCCCATAGTGCTTGGAGACATCTGAATTCACTTGCGAGTAGTTTAGACTGGGGAGCCTGTGGTGAAGTTCTTACTGTACTGACAGTGTGACTTTAAACGTCTCGGACTACTCGTTTGCCGAGGACACACTTATTCGTTTTTGGTTTACCAGTCTTGACATTTGCTGTCCTTGTGCGCTCTGTCGTATAAGTGAGCCAAATTGGTCCTTGGTACGACTAGCGAACAGGTGTGTCACACACTGAAATCTACCGTGATTTCAGGGCTCTGGTAGGAAGTAAATTGCGATCCGTCTGCCTGATCGCTAGACCGTGAGATTTTTGCATTTCTTTCGTGGTGCCGCCTCTTCGTCTCACCTCCACCGCATACATCTCGCCAGCTGAAAGTTACATCGTCGCACTAAGCAAATAGGTTACCGTGCTGCTGCTCCAGCATTGTCATTGCATACAGATCTCAATCGCCACTTGCTCTCAGCTGCACCTAAGTAGAGAAACTTCAATAGATTTAATTAATACAGTGTGCTCAGCGTCAGATCAATTCAGATTGCGTTATCCACATCTTTAGGGCCACAGTACTTGACTCACTCCACTAGTTAAACTATCTCTGCCACCCAGGATCCTTGTCCAGTGTAATCTTAAATCACTTGTTAATTGAAACTTCCTGGCAGATTAAAACTCGGAACCTTTGCCTTTCGCGGGTAAGTGATCTACCAACTGAGCTACCCAAGCACGACTCACGCCCCGTCCTCACAGCTTTAATTCCACCAGTACCTCGTCTCCTACCTTCCAAACTTCACAGAAGGTTCGGAGGAGAGCTTCATAGTGATAGGACTTTTGTACGTGTTACCTGTTTAAAAAGTTCAAGAATACCCCCTATTTTGTAAATATACGTTCTTTAAATTACTTGAAGCATCAGTTTAGTTCGTTAAACTTTCCTCAATGCACATAACCATATACTCTCCCTCCTCCTGCTATAAGAGGCGGTTACAGAGCACAGTCACGTTTAATGTCTTATCAAGACAACTCTATTGTTGTAGCCGTGACACCAACAGTTGCGCTTTACCTTTCACCAACTCCATGTATCTCACTGAGTCGTTAAGTTCACACCGTGTTATTCTCTGAATCTCTGTACACTCATCGTTGCAGGCAAAATCAGGATCTTTCGAAGGACTGGATTCTGAAGGTTATGGTGCAGCATTAGTTGCAACACCGCCCTCGCCACTGTCACAAACAGATGGGACAGGGACAGGCAGTCCGTCCCCGTGAGGCACTGATCGCATCGTCGACGGTATGTTAGTATATTGAGGGAAGACTTTTTTCCTTGGGAAAACTATCCGCCGGCCGGAGTGGCCGGGCGGTTCTAGGCGCTACAATCTGGAACCGCGCGACCGCTGCGGTCGCGCATTTCGAATACTGCTTCGGGTATGGATGTGTGTGATGTCCTTAGGTTAGTTAGGTTGAAGTAGTTCTAAGTTCTAGGGGACTGTACCTCAGAAGTTAAGTCCCATAGTGCTCAGAGCCATTGGAATCATTTGAAAACCATCCATAAGTTGCAGTTGTCATACAAAAGTAACAATCATTCAGATGGTCTGATGGTTACTACCAGAACATGAGTATATCAAAGACGATGGAGATTATTATAGACTCAACCACGAATGAAGACTCGAGACACAAGATATCTGTCATACGTGATTAGCCCAGGGCTTGTTCTGGACCTCAGTTTCACATCCAAAGTGCAGTCTGTACACTCTCTTAATATACGGCGTCATTGGCCTCCTTTGCCATTTCAGTGTAGGCCGTCCGCCAACGTGGCAAAAATTGTCAACATTTTTTATACATTTGCGAATCATGTTGAATCACACGAATTACAGTGACCACACGCAGTAACTACTGTTCAGTAACACGTTCTTCTAGCACAAGAACAAAACACAGCTTGTAACAGAATGAAACTGCACTTAAATGAAACATGCTCCTCTCCTCGATTGCGCTTCCTCTTCCCCTTATTGGAACAAGCCGGGCAAGAAATAGCGACTAAAATTACACAACTGTTGTCGCCAGAAACTTTATCACTCTGTCTAACATCAACGGGATTTCGCCGAAACCTATTTGGGAAGGAATTGACAATAGATGCTAATAAAATATCATTATAACTGAATGCATCCCCCCTCCCCTTTAACTCGGAGACGAGGGTTAATCAGAGTCTTTCATTGTCGTTTTCGTTATCAGCATAGTCCATATAGTTGAAAAACACTTAGTTCATCCGACTTAAATTTTTCACTATTGGCTAGTGTCATCACTAACCCCAAGTGCCCTGTAAAAGAAGGTTAATACGAAGCATTAAGTAAGGTTCAGTCCCTGATTGGACGATCTGAAGCAGAATGTAGGGTTAAAGTCAAATTAAGATTCCAGGACCTCAGGCGAACTGGGACTCAGGTCAAGGTAGAGAGCGTTACGCGATGTACATATTCATTAGGAAGCTTGCTGCTATGAAAAGTCCCATCAGAATATCAACTACTGATATTTTGAAGTTTTGGATACTCAAGCAGCTGTGGGTGTCCTTCATCTGCTGGCGGCTGGCAAGATATTTTAGACTCATCGGATCTTCGGAAGGTGTTCGAAGCATGAAATGTATACCAGTACATTTTCTTCTTCTTCCATTAGTAATGCAATTTCTGTGTTGCGTAAGATCACAGGTTTGGAGTTCCAGTGGAGTGGACAACAGCGTTGTCTTGCTGTAAATTATCATAGGTTTTTATAGAGGTAGTAATTTTATCTGTGAATAATCATATGTGTGGAAACTTGTGTAAATTCTTAAGGGACAAAATTGCTGAGGCCATCGGTCCCTAGATTTCCACACTACTGAAACTAACGTTAACGTACTTGTGGTAAGAACAACACACACACACACACACACACACACACACACACACACACACACATGCCCGAGGGAGGACTCGAACCTACGGCGGGAGTGGCCGCGCAATCCATCACTTGGTGCCTCTAACTACGCGGCTACTCGTATGTGTCTGGGATCAGTCATAAAAGAGAATTGGATTGTTCTTTAACATTCGTCTACGATTTTTAGATTGCTGCTCTGGGTAATTTCATATACATAGATGTACGAGTTCCCAGCGCAAAACTTATTTGAAGTGGATGCAAACAGTGTGTTAGTCGGCCGAATAGCTGCCTTGAAAGGGAAGCAGAAAACGCTTCGGAGGACCAGAGCGTTTTGCTACTGGAAGGCAAGCCCTCAGGCAATAGATGCGCCGGCTTCGCGGAGCAGGCAGGACACCACGAGAACGGTCAGTGTTACCGTGGTTCACGACCTAACCTCGCCCCGAACTCAGGTAACACCGTATGCTGTTGAACCCGCCCGCACGGATACTGGACCAGGAGCCAACAGTATTCTCACTGTTTGAATTTTGTTGCGTTCCTAAACTAATGGAACCGTAATTTGAATCTCAAACCGCAAAGTTTAGAACGTTATGAACGGCAATGCAAGCACAGACTATTAAGTTAGTAGAAAAGACTATAGCACAGAATGCCATATTGAATGTCGATGCCGCCCGGGGTGTCCGAGCGGTTCTAGGCGCTACAGTCTGGAATCGCGCGACCACTCCGGTCGCAAGTTCGAATCCTGTCTCGGGAATGGATGTGTGTGATGTCCTTAGGTTAGTAAGGTTTAAGTAGTTCTAAGTTACAGGGGACTGATGACATCCGAAGTTAAGTCCCATAGTGCTGAGAGCCATTTGAACCATTTTTTGAATGTCGATATTGGAAAAAAAAAGCGAAGAAGCTCGTACAGAATTAGAAATGAATAACCAAGTGTTGAAATTTAGTCCATTACTATCGCAGGCCAGCTAATAGCAATACTGAGCAAAGCTCGGATGGCACGTAGCCAACTAGTGCTTGTGATTCAGAGGAGGTAACAGATGTTCAGGAGTTTATAAATGTACCCAGCGACCACACAGTATATATGAAACCAGAGCTGAGAGAGTTATGTGTGCGAGAAATACCGACGGTAAATAAACACTATTTATTTGTTAACGTGTGTGTGTTTGTGTGTAGAGGAGTAGTATGGACCAGGTATAAATCTTGCCGGGTATAACCGTAAATTAGATTTTAACAAGTGTGGAGACAGTGAACACGGTTTCAGTGGGAAGTTAGCTTACGAATGCTTTGACTCATTGTGCTGAGAATGTGGTTTATACTGCGAATGCTGTGCAGACGGAGATTAAGTATTCCAAACGTGTCACGTCGTTGATCAGTATTAACATGTGTCTGTGTTGCCTGACGAGAGTGGGACAGTGTTGGATTGGCTTTATGATGATGATGCCATGAGAAAATGAGGTCTTGAGTGTCAAGAAATTAGTGAATTTGCTTTGAGTGGTTTTCAACAAATACTGTGACGTATTTCATGTGATGTGGTATCATAGGTAAAAGATTTATAAGTCTATTGCGAAAAGTGAGTTATAAAGATGAGGATTAGACTGAGTCCACTTGAGGGTTCTGGTATCATGTAATCTCTGTAAATTAGTTAATGATCCTGTCATTATGTGTTAATTAAGTCTTCTCGAATAATTTGGCCGCTTTACTTTTATATGTGCCACGTAGTTTAAGCGTCTCCGAATAGATTTTCCTAGCTTTACGATTTCTTATGTATTAATGAGGCACCAATCTGATGTTAAGATAATGTTTCTCTTTGTATGGCGTTATGTGACAGGGGAGTCAGTATTCGGGAAACAAATCTGATTACGATTTTTCAATATTGAGGTTTGTTCAGGTACGAACTAATTTTTTTTACGTTTATTGTGCAATTTGTTCTTCAAGTGTATAGTCTGTTGTTAATAAATACCATAGCAGTTGCCACAACTGCTTCATCGTATGCGTCTGATGAATATTTTGAAGTAGTAATATTCGGTGCATCTGGATGTTGTATGATACAGTGAGCTGGTATAGAATAATGAGTGTTTTCGTTTGTTGTGAGCCTTGATCTGCGACATGTCAACATATACAGGTATTTTTCTGAGTAATGAGGTTATGGCATATAGGGAGATTTATTCCAGTTGTGATTAACTTTATCTCGATATTCTGAAAGATGCAAAACCTGAGGACGCACAGTCTCACGTGTTGTCACCACTTATATTTTCTTCAAGTTATTATTTTCTATGCGTAGCCTTATATGCCTGGATGAGGTGATCCTTGTATGTCGAGAAATGTATCTTGATGTTTCTGGTAACTGCTTGTCTCTTAGTCTGTGTTTATTTCTGGGCGCTCAGAATCAGTAAGATTCTTTTTCTATGTGTTAGTTTGGAACCTTTACAAACAAGGGCACCTCATGGTGTGCATCACATATCGACTATTACGATATTTACTCTTACAGAGCAGTTTGATGTATGAGTTGTCTGAATGGCTAGCATATTATTTAAGTACTAATTGATGGAACAATATCTGTGTTTAGTGTAACAGGTTTGGTAGTTGTAAGGTATTGTAGTCCATATAGATTTCTATGGGGTATTCATGGTGTGATCTTTTAACTGAGCAGTGATGGGAAGAATGTTCTTGTGGACGTAGGGAAGAATACTGATCTGGTGTCATGAATTAGCCTCTTATGTGAAGAGGAGGTGATTGCCGACGAAATAATAGGAAGATGATGGCAGCTGCCAAAGGGAGTGCTCAGCCTAGCTGACTTTACCTGCCTTTGGATTCAGAGGTAAGAACCTTCAAATGGTTGAAGAGGTAGGATTTTGATTTTCTGGTTTGTCTGTCGAAATAGTGATAATTCATACAATTGAGGAGGGTCTATTCGTAGTCGATAGTGTTTATGTCTTTTTGCTTTTAGTGTTTCGTTATGAGAAGTGAAGGAGGCATAAGAAGGACATCGAAACCATAATAGGAATGGAGGGGAAATGGAAAACACTAAACAGTTTATATTAGCTAATGAGACCTGCGATAAGCAAAACTGGTAGAAAAGTGAAAGAACTATGGAAGCAGATACCCCGGTGGTACAAACCTAGCTCAAACCAGGAGCATGTTAATGTCTAGTTTGATTCAGTGCACTGTTTTGTGTCACGCCAAACAATTCCCGTAATCTATCATGTAGTGTGTGTTCACAGTGTCCAGTAACAGGATTAGACAAAAAATAAGGTACTGAATTGTGAATTTTTTAAAAAACTTGTCTGCCTCTCGCATTTCAAAATGATTAACATGGCTCTGAGCACTATGGGACTTAACTGCTGTGGTCATCAGTCCCCTGGAACTTAGAACTACTTAAACCTAACTAACCTACGGACATCACACACATCCATACCCGAGGCAGGATTTGAAACTGCGACCGCAGTGGTTGCGCGGTTCCAGACTGTAGAGCTTAGAACTGCTCGGCCATCCCGGCCGGCCCTGTCGCATTTCATCATGTACATGCGGTTGAACGGAATTTCCATGCAACTCTTCCCAAAATCGGCTCAGTAATAAAGAAGCCTTAGAAGGTATGACAACAGGCAGTGACGGTGCGTTTCTGAGTCAGCATCTGCCATTAGCAACGAGACGTTCGGTGATAGGATAATTCAGCATATGCTGCCCTTAATGGAATGCACATTTGGTAACGTCAGGATATTGACTGTGCAGTAGGTACCTTCAACAATCCTCCTCCAATACTGGAAAAGGCCTCCCTTTTACACTATGTGATTATCTTATAGGTACAAAGCTACTTTTTTATATTACGTGTTATTTCCTCTATTACATGTATGAGGAATTTGGAGCGGCAGGAGCGACTTGGTTCGCGCTGCATACTGCCGCCAAGCATGTAGCGCTACTGACTTGCTGCTTGTGTACGGCTTGTTGGTCGTGGTTTGCTGTCCCTGCTAATACTCATCAGTGAAACAAATGTCGCACTGACCTAATGTGGGACAGCTATATCGAATGAACACGTAAGACTCTACTTTAAAAATCAGATTGTAACCGCAAAAAAAAAAAAAAAAAAAAAAAAAAAAAAAAAAAAAAACCGACAGTTTCCGTCGACACTGGATAGCGCATGAAATATGTGTTAAGCGCTGTTCGCTTGGGCTAACTACAGCTACAAGGCGAAAGAACTAAATTACATATATATATATATATATAAACAAAGATGATGTAACATACCAAACGAAAGCATTGGTATGTTGATAGAGACACTAACAAACACAAACACACACACAAAATTCAAGCTTTCGCAACCCGCAGTTGCTTCATCAGGAAAGAGGGAAGGAGAGGGAAAGACGAAAAGATGTGGGTTTTAAGGGAGAGGGCAAAGAGTCATTCCAATACCGGGAGCGGAAAACTTACCTTAGGGGGAAAAAGGGACAGGTATACACTCGCACACACACACACACACACACACACACACATATCCATCCGCACATATACAGACATAAGCAGACATATGTAAAGGCAAAGAGTTAGCAATGCACTAGTGGGAGTAGTACATTTGTAGGTTGATTAGAACCTCCAACTACATATGGCATGAGCAAGTCATTAATGCTAATATTTCCCTGAGTGGAAGGCCAGATGTTAAAGTGTGGACGCATGGACGCAAAGCATTTGGTTTGTGCTGGAAGGTATAGCCCATTTAGTGGTGCAGTTATGACTGCGTAGAAAACGTCAAGTAATAAATTTGTGACGTGTTTTCTTGAAGACAGTGAGATGCAGAGAAGAAAGTATTAACACACCGAAGTAGGTACATATTATGATATCAATGATCACAATGGCTGCACTTTTACCCCTAATACCCAGTGTGCACATATACTTATGTTCTAAAAATCTCTTTCTCATACAAGTTTTAAGTTTTTTTATTGAAATACTGGCGTCCTGTTTAAGTATTTACGAACACACATCAAAAAAAAGTTTTGCGTCACCTCGGTTGCAAGAGTTGCGGAACCTGTACAGAAAATTAGAATAGAGAACAACATAAACATCAAACCGCCATTTTTATTGCTCATGAAAACCACACATTGTGTGTTGTACTACCATACAGCGACACCTTCACAGGTGGTGGTCCAGATTGCTGTACACACCGGTACCTCTAACACTCAGTAGCACATCATCTTGCATTGGTGCATGCCTGTATTCGTCATGGCATACTATCTGGCATACTATACACTGTGGTTCCAGATTGTCCCACTCGTCAACGGCGATTAGGAGTAGATTCCTCAGAGGGGTTGGTGGGTTACGTCGTCCATAAACAGCCCTTTTCAATCCATCCTAGGCATTTTCGATGGGATTCAGGCCTGGAGAACATGCTGGCCACTGCAGTCGAGCGATGTCGTTATCCTGAAGGAAGTCATTCAAAGATGGTTCAAATGGCTCTAAGCACTATGGGACTTAACATCTCAGATCATCAGTCCCCTAGGCTTAGAACTACGTAAACCTAACTAGCCTAAGGAGACATGCCCGAGACAGGATACGAACCTGCGACCGTAGCAGCCGCGTGGTTTCGGACAGAAGCGCCTAGAATCGCTCGATCACAGCGGACGGCTAAGGAAGTCAGTCACAAGATCTGCACGATGAGAGCGTGAATTGTTGTCGGTGAAGACGAATGCCTCGCCAATATGCTACCGATATGGTTGCACAATAGGTCGGAAGAAGGCATTCACGTATCGTACAGCTGTTACGGCGCCTTCCATGACCACCTGCAGAGTACGTCGCCCCGACATAATGCCACCCCAGCCTGACCGGGCTGCTTCCAAACACGTCTCCGACGGTTGTCTAGTTGAATGCATAAACGACACTCATCGGTGAAGAGAACGTGATGCCAATCGTGAGCGGTCCATTCGACATGTTGTTGGGCCCATCTATACAGCGCTGCATGGTGTCGTGGTGTTTGCAAAGATGGAACTCGCCGCCGGCCACGGTGACCGTGCGGTTCTAGGTGCTTCAGTCCGGAACCGCGTGACTGCTACGGTCGCAGGTTCGAATCCTGCCTCGGGCATGGATGTATGTTATGTTCTTAGGTTGGTTAGGTTTAAGTAGTTCTAAGTTGTAGGGGACTGATGACCTCAGATGTTGTCCCATAGTGCTCACAGCCAATTGAACCATTTTTGAACTCACCAGGGACTCTGGGAGTCGGGTTGCGCATCATGCAGCCTATTGTACACAATTTGAGTCGTAACACGACGTCCTGTTGCTGCACTAACAGCATTATTCAATATGATGGCGTTGATGTCAGGGTTCCTCCGAGCCATAATCCGTACGTACTGGTGGTCATCCACTGCAGTAGTAGCCCTTGGGTGGCCTGAACGAGGCGTGACATCGACACTTCCTGTGTCTCTATATCTCCTCCATGTACGAAGAACATCGCTTTTTTTCACTCGAAGACGCCTGGACACTTCCCTTCTCGAGAGTCCTTCCTGGCACAAAGTAATAATCCGGGCGCGATCGAACCGCAGTATTGACCGTCTTGGCATAGTTGAACTACAGACAACACGAGCCGTGTACCTCCGTCAAGGGGGAATGACTGGAACTGATTTGCTGTGTGGCCCCCTCTGTCTGAAACGCGCTGCTAATGCATGGTTGTTTACATCTTTGGTCGAGATTAGTGACAACTTTGTACAGTCAAAGGGACTCTGTGATACAATATCCACAGTCAACGTCTATCTTCTGGAGTTCTGGCAACCGGAGTGATGAAAAACTTCTTTTGGTGTCTGTGTATAGATGACTAGGAGTTGAATGTGAAATTTTACGGTGTACTTCAAAACGTCGGGAGAGAGCTAGAGAATACGCTGTCAGTGCTGGCAGAAATCCTGGAGGGTAGTGGCCTAGGCTGCCGGTCACTCTAAGTGAGTGTCGTCGTCGCATTCCTTGCTGTGGTAGCAGGAGCGGCCACCGCGGGCCCCATTCGCATCGAGAACTGAACGAACCTTCCGTGAGCCCAGAATGCTTCCTACACCTGCTGCCAGCTGAGAGCCGGCGCCTGTCAACGAGGGCGCGGCCGCCCTTCGCAGGAGGTTCAGACGAGGCAACAGGTGCCCACACGCCCCTCACCACTTCTGTTTTCTGCAGCCAGATGATTTACAGGCAGCCTTGTTGCGGCGCTAACCAGGCCACATGCCGACGAAAGCGGGTGAAGGTGTGGCGGCGCCACTCGCCTTTTCCGCTTTAATGTAGCCGTCCTACTCCGTACCTCGCCACATATAGTATTAGGTTGCAGTGGTTACAGTTCATTCCACTAATATGGATATGAGATTTCGATCCTCAGAGCCGGTCACTAGTTTCCAGCATCATTATTTCCTAGGCGTTTTTTATGAAGTTGTTACGCTGTGTTAGGTCTCCTGCGTATCGTGTTAACCAACGTCCTCTTTTCCAAACAGGCTCTTAAATTTTATCATTATACACTCCTGGAAATGGAAAAAAGAACACATTGACACCGGTGTGTCAGACCCACCATACTTGCTCCGGAAACTGCGAGAGGGCTGTACAAGCAATGATCACACGCACGGCACAGCGGACACACCAGGAACCGCGGTGTTGGCCGTCGAATGGCGCTAGCTGCGCAGCATCTGTGCACCGCCGCCGTCAGTGTCAGCCAGTTTCCCGCGGCATACGGAGCTCCATCGCAGTCTTGAACACTGGTAGCATGCCGCGACAGCGTGGACGTGAACCGTATGTGCAGTTGACGGACTTTGAGCGAGGGCGTATAGTGGGCATGCGGGAGGCCGTGTGGACGTACCGCCGAATTGCTCAACACGTGGGGCGTGAGGTCTCCACAGTACATCGATGTTGTCGCCAGTGGTCGGCGGAAGGTGCACGTGCCCGTCGACCTGGGACCGGACCGCAGCGACGCACGGATGCACGCCAAGACCGTAGGATCCTACGCAGTGCCGTAGGGGACCGCACCGCCACTTCCCAGCAAATTAGGGACACTGTTGCTCCTGGGGTATCGGCGAGGACCATTCGCAACCGTCTCCATGAAACTGGGCTACGGTCCCGCACACCGTTAGGCCGTCTTCCGCTCACGCCCCAACATCGTGCAGCCCGCCTCCAGTGGTGTCGCGACAGGCGTGAATGGAGGGACGAATGGAGACGTGTCGCCTTCAGCGATGAGAGTCGCTTCTGCCTTGGTGCCAATGATGGTCGTATGCGTGTTTGGCGCCGTGCAGGTGAGCGCCACAATCAGGACTGCATACGACCGAGGCACACAGGGCCAACACCCGGCATCATGGTGTGGGGAGCGATCTCCTACACTGGCCGTACACCACTGGTGATCGTCGAGGGGACACTGAATAGTGCACGGTACATCCAAACCGTCATCGAACCCATCGTTCTACCATTCCTAGACCGGCAAGGGAACTTGCTGTTCCAACAGGACAATGCACGTCCGCATGTATCCAGTGCCACCCAACGTGCTCTAGAAGGTGTAAGTCAACTACCCTGGCCAGCAAGATCTCCGGATCTGTCCCCCATTGAGCATGTTTGGGACTGGATGAAGCGTTGTCTCACGCGGTCTGCACGTCCAGCACGAACGCTGGTCCAACTGAGGCGCCAGGTGGAAATGCCATGGCAAGCCGTTCCACAGGACTACATCCAGCATCTCTACGATCGTCTCCATGGGAGAATAGCAGCCTGCATTGCTGCGAAAGGTGGATGTACACTGTACTAGTGCCGACATTGTGCATGCTCTGTTGCCTGTGTCTATGTGCCTGTGGTTCTGTCAGTGTGATCATGTGATGTATTTGACCCCAGGAATTTGTCAATAAAGTTTCCCCTTCCTGGGACAATGAATTCACGGTGTTCTTATTTCAATTTCCAGGAGTGTATTTCAACCGCGGCCGCATTACTATTACAGAGAACGTAAACAAAGTGCACGTTGCGATATTCTACGTCAGCAAACATTGTTGTTGTTCATACACGGACTTCACCTTCGCAACTGATCGCTACTGCCCTCTCGAACAGGAGCACACATGGCTAAGCAAAAGAAACTCAATATCAGTAGCACGGAACGTCGTAGTTAACTACAGAACCCTGAAAAAATAGTACCTCAAGAAAATCAGACAGTGGCTGGCAACGTTCGACGGTCAACAGGACCAAGCTAGGTAGCACAATGGTCAGCACGCTGGACTCGCATTCAGGAGGACGACGCTTCAAACCCTCATTCGGCCATACTGATTTAGGTTTTCCGTGATTTCCCTGAATCGCTTCAGGCAAATTCCGGGATGGTTCCTTTGAAAGAGCACGACCCATTTCCTTCCACATCCTTCCCTAATCCAATAGGACCGATCACCTCGCTATTAGGTCCTGCATCCCAAATCAATCAATATGGTATGCAAAAACACCATCTCCCAAATACTCCTTTTTTCGTTATGGGGACAATGCACATGAATAACATGAGAAATGCGTTAACTGATATTGACATTCAGAAAAGAAAGTCAAACTCCCAATTTTGTAGCTACAGATGTAACTCCCAAACGGTGACGAGTAGGGAAAAATTAGATTAACATTTTTGTTGCATCTCATCAAGGATTGGCATTTTGATACACCATGTAGTATGAAAGTACGTGGCAGCGATGATAACCCTGTTGTCATACTCGTAAACAGGTTACAAAATGTAATATTCCAGGTGACTAATAGACTGCAATTCACATCAATAATGTACCGAGCAGTCCGTCGAACCTTGACTATCAAACCCCCCCACCCCACCCCCGCCTCGGCCTTGTCACCCACGGAGCGTACCTGGGATGGAATCGGAAGAAGTCAGTTGTTATACCAGCCTCCAGTTAGCTGTCTTCATGAACTGACTGACGATGCATTTGATGATGATGATGATGATGTTTGGTTCGTAGGGCGCTCAACTGCACAGTTATCAGCTCCCGTACAAATTCCCAACCTTTGCTCAGTCCAGTCTCAGCGCTTTGATGAAAGATGATGACAACACTAACACCCAATTGTGTCGAGGCAGGTGAAAATCCATAACCCCGACGCGAATCGAACCCGGGACCCCGTGTTCAGGAAGCGAGAACGCGACCGCGAGACAACGAGCTGTGGACGATGCATTTGAGGCACGGCATTAAATTTCTGAAGATGGCATTTGAAGGCCGTTTGCTTCCTTGTCACAGCGAATACAAGGGCGTATTCGTGGTAGTGGGGGTCACACATCATTGGACATATCCAGAGAGTAATACTTTTCGTCAGTGCATTTTACACTCTTCTATTCTTCAATAGTTCAGTAGTACGTCGGTTGCTAAACCAATGGTTTTGTCCATGATTACCGTCGTCTAAGTCCTCCGCATGAATCAAGCTCCAAAGGAAAGCTTCGATGAATTTAGCCATTCTTAACATAAGACTTGAAAGTAGAGGCGTGATTGCTTTATAAACTGTCTAATATTTGAGTGATATTCCGTCGGCGAAAAACTGGAAAATAAAGACGTGGTTCACTGCGTGATATCGTTGTACAAGCTTTTGGTGGAAACACATGCAACAGGGCGACATCATATAGCCTCTGTAAAAAAAAAAAAAAAAAAAAAAAATTATCCGCTGACCAATCGAGCACATGACGTTTCATATCGTTCAGCATGTGTAATATAACGAATTGTTTGATATCAACACGATACGGCAGGTTCCTAGCGTTTAGTTTTGCTCCAGAACCTGTGCGATTACAGCTCTGAACTTCTACTTACCCTTGTGCGCTGAGTTTCATTGGACTGTGGAAAGTGGAATACTGTAGCGTTGCAGTCACATTCGTCTGGAGTTCTATACAGTAATACTGCTTCGTAGCAAACTGCAGAAATTTATTGTCCAATTCCAATTCTGCTGCCGATGCTGCGCTCTGCAGTTTTTATTGCACTGAAGCGGCCGTCAGAGCTTATTCAATCAACTAACAGAGAGACAGTCTAGCATGAAGTCTAGAATGAGAAACTGTAGCGCCTCTATTCTGGCTCTAGAGAACTGTAGTGCTCTTGGCAAGATTTACGAACTTGCATTTAATTCACTAATGTGTCTCGAAATAACGTCCACCAACGAAATCAGGTATCTTCACCGCACAAAAACCATCTACAACCGAGAGAGAATGCATTAATGCAATTACTAGAATATTAACTGTCTCGAATTTTAAAATGCCTCTTCTTCCGGGGTACTCGAGTCCATTAGGTATGGTTTCCTTAAATCATCCAATAGAATTATCTAAAATTATCTGAGGATGTGTTGACTTAACGGGGAAAAATGTAACAAGCAATCGTAATATGTGCATCAGCGATATTTCTGCGTCAGGAAAGTGATATGGAAGTTATGTGGGTGACAAAGAAAGTGGTGAAATTAGCATTTAACTGATAGGCGCGCTTCACCACCGTTTCTGTTTTTTCGAACAATGCAGATGTCACTTGTTGCTTCATAATTACGCGTCTCAATTGAAATCAATTAATACAGACGTTTTATACAATCTTTAGTTCTTTGAACTATATGAAGCAAGTGAGATGTGAGTGGTCACGAAATTTTGATGTGTGGGTGAAGGACACTCACAAAAAAAAGGACTAAGGCTTACTTACAACTGAGAGGATCAGGGAACATGGAACACATAGGAACACATAAGAGCGTTTTGACGCGAGTTGTGTAACCCTACGGCGAGACAGTCCATTTGGCAACTAGGTATCCCCAGTTAACAATTCAGGTCGACTAATTTTTGTATACGATTATAATGATAACAGATTTGTTAAAAATATGATTGAGAAGGGTTCGAGTGATGTTGCTTTAATAGAAACACAGAGAGACGAGAAACGTTGATAAATAGTTGGTACTAAAACGTTGATGGTGAAAAGAAACAGATGACAAAACTAAGTGAAATGGAGATCGGTGATACAAACATTGATCATAAAGGATAGCTTCATAAGTTCGTAGCGTTTCTCCGCAATTTTAATAAACATAACACATATGCCTCTAACAGAGACTTTAGTCATCAATAATATATTCTCCTTCACTATTTACGACTGTCTGCCAACTCCGGGGTAACGTTTCAATTCTGCAGCTGTAGAAATCACGTGGTCTTGAGGCGAAGAACCCGTCGAGCCATGTTTGGAGCGCATTTTCATGTGGAAGAAAATCTCGTTAAAGTTTGTTCGATAGAGAGCGGCAAAGTTGAAAATCTGAGGGCGCTAGATCAGGTGAATAAGGTGAGTGCGAACTCTTCTATGGTTGTAGCATTAGTTCACGCGGTCTTACTGGTCGTTGTTCTTGGACTGCGTCTTAAAACGTCTCAGTTGTTGACAGTAAATGTCTGCAGTCATGGAGAAGCATCTCGTACTACACCAAATTGACGTTGTTCCACCAGATGCATAGCATTATCTTTTGTGGATGCGCAGGCCTTTGTATATGGAGCTGTTGCTTTATTTATTTTTGCTCCATTAGTTTCTTTCCTTCGTTAGTACCAAAGCACCATTTCTCATCACCAGTAACGATAGAGGAGAGTAATGGTCAGTCTTGTTCATGAGCCAATTTATGACGAGCAAGCAGAGATGCACATCTAACCACCTCCTTAATTTTGTGATTTTGGCTTAGAGCATGAGGGGCCCATACACCCGATTTTGGTGTCTTACCCCTTGCATGCAAGGTCACCATGGTGGAATGATCTCAGTTCATTATATTTGACAGTTCTTGAGTAAGCTGACTTGGATCATTGTGGATTAATGAGTTTAAACGATCTGTATCAAACACTGAAGGTCTTTCTGAACATGGAGTATCACTAATGTCTAAACGATCCGCCTCAAAACGAGAAAACCATTTTCTTGCCGTGGTCTTTCCAGTGGCTGCCTCTGCTGCTGTCACCCGTCTATTGTACTGAAACACAAGAATATGTCGGAAATGTTCTGATTCTTCCACTTATCACTCCATTTTCTAGTGTCCACAGGTCCGTTCACTTTCTCCAAGTGACGAAATACCAATATGTAAACTCAAATAGCAACTGTGAACAACAAGTAAAAAGTGAAACTTGATAAGTAAACCAGTAGCTACTGGAATAGCAATATACAAACTTACAACGCTATAAACTTATTTACCAACCTAACAGCTACATTTGCAGCAGTATTTCACTAATGTGAGATATAAAAATTAACCTGGAGAACTGTATGAAAAGTAACGATTGTGACAGCTACAGTGTGTTGCAGATAAATGGTTCAAATGGCTCTAAGCCCTATGGCACTTAACATATGAGGTCATCAGTCCCCTAGACTTAAACCTAACAAACCTAAGGACATCACAAATATCCATGGTCTAGGCAGGATTCAAACCTGCGGCCGTAGCAGCAGCGCCATTCCGGACTGAATCGCCTAGAACCGCTCTGCATCAGCGGCCGGCCTATTGTAGGTAAGATAACACTGAACGCACGTTCTAGGAAGCGGGGAAGTGATGAATGAATCTGATGGTCGTACTTCACCCGACTCATGGGAGTGCCGAGGGAAACGTAAGTACTCACAGAGAAATACATTAATTTCATGTATTCGTGATTGTTTGTTTCGACAGCGTAGAACTAGCCTACCCACAATGAACAGTTTCGGCATACTGTCATGACCAGATCATTAAGTGTATACTGTCACATAAATTGTACACGTAGACAAATGAAAACTCTCATGTAAAAGTTGTGTGACGTTGATAATCATAATACCCTTAATGGTCTGATGATGACAGCAAGCCGAAATAGGTAACTGCGAATTGTATAGTAATGGGCGATCAAGACGGACATTTATGAACAAAGAGCCAGATATGATGGTTGACTGGTGTATCTAATTTATATCTTCGATTGATTTCAAGTGCAGCTGCAGTGGATGCAGCTTCAGTGACTACAGCACAAAGAGAAGGTAGGTAGAATCGCATGTAGTAATTTGAAAAGGCTTATGAGGAGATTCTAGGGAAACAAAACCCAAAGATATTAAGTACAAGGTACAAATGTAACATACGGTTATAAAGGGCAAGTGGATGTTTTCATAAAACGATAAAATAAACTATCCATAACGGAAATAAATTTTAATGTTATTCATATCGTAAATTTTTCAGTATATAGTGGAAAAGATTTTATCTGTTCACAGATATTAGCTGAATGGCGGAAACATCGGGGAAGAAATACGAAAGTTTATTTATCAAAATGAGATTATTGTTTCCATGAAGGAGACTCTGTTTTTTGCGCTGATAGAAAACCGATATAGCGATCGTAATTCTTAATGTAGTGAGTCCAATTGCTATATTTCTGAGTGAAAGGAAAAGATTAATTACCTCCATAAATTTTAATCAAAACGTTATTTAAGCCACGATATTTGGGATGAAAAGCACAAGTCTTTTGACGAACAATATGGACGGAAAAACCGTTAAAGTGACGAAATAATGCGCAAGGATATAGTGGATTCAGAAAAATTCTTACATACGTTGAAACGTACAAAAATATCTTTGAATGCATTTCATGTTTATATTGACAGGAAACAAATGGTTCAAATGGCTCTGAGCACTATGGGACTCAACTTCTGAGGTCATTAGTCCCCTAAAACTTAGAACTACCTAAACTAAATTAACCTAAGGACATCACGCACATCGATGCCCGAGGCAGGATTAGAACCTGCGACCGTAGTGGTCTCGCGGTTCCAGACTGTAGCGCCCAGAACGGCACGGCCACTCCGGCCGGCTGACAGGAAACGACAGTTATAATAATTATTTAATGTTTCATGTTTTTATTATCTCATTGTTTATGTTATACAGTACGCACATTTTGCGTCACGGAAGTATGAGGTATTTTTTGTTATGTTGTACATGATAACAAAACTATTGTATAGCATGCGCTGCTATACAATAAAACTGTAACTCTAAGAAAGATAGAAAATTACGAAGTTTTACTTATTGTGCGCGCAGAGAATCGTGAGAAGAATAAGTAATGACATTTGTTGGCTTTTTGTGGTATATGGTGTGTAACGTTTGTTAAAAAGAGCTGCCAATCTTATCACCAAAAACAATACTAACGCAGTTGAATATCCAGAGGGACTGAATTAAGGTGACAGGGTTCACCGTTTCATACCCCGGAAGGTCCATCGTTGGTTTCTCAATCGTAGTGGCTGGTGGGTGGTGGCATGCCACGGCAACCGTGACTAGATGTCTTCAAAGAGCGAGGGATACGGAGAATATGCTTTTTAAGTAGCAGACGAACACTCTGTGTATCTGGATATGTCAGGACATTGTGGAAAAGATGCGGTATTGCATTACGCTGATGAAAGATAATGTCACAGAGACCTTGAAGGTAATACACAGCCACAAGCCTTAACTCGTCAGAAACGGAACGGTTGTTGTCCTAATTACCGGCTAGGTGCATAGATCCTGAGAAATCAGTACCGAGAACAACCATCTCTGGCCGTAATAACGGCCTCAATACGCCTGGGCATTGAGCCAAACAGAGCGTAGATGGCGTGTACAGGTACAGCTGCCCATGCAGCTTCAACACAATACCACAGTTCATCAAGAGTACTGACTGGCGTATTGTGAGTAGCCAGTTACTCGGTCACCACTGACCAGACGTTTTCAGTGGGTGAGAGATCTGGAGAATGTGCTGTCCACGGCAGCAGTCGAACATTTTCTGTATCGAGAAAGGCCCGTACAGGACGTGCAACATGCGGTCGTGCATTATCCTGCTGAAATGTAGGGTTTCGCAGAGATCGAATGAAGGGTAGAGCCACGGGTCGTAACACATCTGAAATGTAACGTCCACTGCTCAAAGCGCCGTCAGTGCGAACTAGAGGTGACCGAGACGTGTAACCAATGGCACCCCATACCATCGCGCCAGGTGATACGCCAGTATGGTGATGACGAACACCCGCTTCCAATGTGCGTTTACCGCGATGTCGCCAAACACGGATGCGACCACCATGATGATATAAACAGAACCTGGATTCATCCGAAAAAAGACGTTTTGCCATTCGTGCACCCAGGTTCGTCGTTGAGTTCACCATCGCAGGCGCTCCTGTCTGTGATGCAGCGTCAGAGGTAACCGCAGCCATGGTCTCCGCGCTGATAGTCGATGCTGCTGCAAACGTCGTCGAACTCTTCGTGCAGATGGTTGTTGCCTTGTTAACGTCCCCAACTGTTGACTCAGGGATCGAGACGTGGCTGCGCGATCCGTTACAGCTATGTGAATAAGATGCCTGTCATCTCGACTGCTAGTGATACGAGGCCGTTGGGATCCAGCACGGCGTTCCGTATTACCCTCCTGAACCCACCGATTCCATATTCCGTTAACAGTCATTGGATCTCCACCAACGCGAGCACCAATGTCGCGATACAATAAACCGCAATCGCGATAGGCTACAATCCGACCTTTATCAAAGTCGGAAACGTGATGGTACGCATTTCTCCTCCTTACACGAGGCATCACAACAACGTTTCACCAGGCAACGCCGGTCAACTGCTGTTTGTGTATGAGAAATTTGTTGGAAACTTTCCTCATGTCAGCACGTTGTAGGTGTCGCCACCGGCGCCAACCTTGTGTGAATCCTCTGAAAAGCTAATCATTTGCATATCACAGAATCTTCTTCCTGTTGGTTAAATTTCGCGTCTGTAGCACGTCATCTTCGTGGTGTAGCAATTTTAATGGCCAGTAGTGTATATCCAAGCTCGTCGTTCATTTCATACGAATGTGACGTTTACTTCAATCTGTCTTCATGTTGTTCCAATGGTAATTGGCACACTGCTCACAATATATAACCTTCTGAATGTTTCTCCTACGGTAGTTTTTATGGTTTCAATCGCTCATTTGCGATGACTTTCCACAGGTCCTGTACAAGTCCTGTAGTTGTAGCGGCAGAAGGTTTCTCGTACACTTACTGGATTCTGTAAATAATTCAATAATTACATTACGTCAGGCAACCGCTGCTCATTTCACGATGAACTTATATTTTCAGGTAGACTAGTTCGTTAACATTTTTGATAAATGTTGTGATTTCGAGTATTCATGTATTTGTAACTAATACGTTTACACGAATCATGTTTGTTTGCACTGAAAACCGAACCGTTTCATGCATTGCCCATCAAAGTAGCCACCAATGGAACTCCTGCCTTGTCCTTCTTTACCTAACTAAATACCTTTTGTGGCCTTCACCAACAGCAAAGGAAAACAGAACTCGGCCATGCGCCGAGTGGCACGCGGCGCTTGAAACGGTCTGAGTACTGTGTAATCTATGTTTCTTGATTCATCAACAGGTTGTGTCATAAAGTTAAGGTACGTTAACCAAGCACTTTCACCAACACTACGACGGCTTTGCAGGAAGAAGTCATTTGGCACTCAAGTCCTACTACGAGGGGAATACGGCAAGTTCTATAATCTGATTTTCCAAAAACTTCGCTAAGTGGGAGAGGGGTCACACTAAGTGAACGTGTGTCTTGGCTTATCCGTCTATACTCGACCGATTCTGAAAAAAACATGGTCAAAGTTTTCGAAATATTTTCCAGGACACCTTATGTACCTGTTATCGCGCGATATCCTCAGACGAAACTGTGTCTCTGTGGTGACATACCTGCTTCGCAGGTCAGACGAGTAGGTTTTGCCACTTCCCGCCTATACCTCAGCGCTGCGAGAGCTTGCTTATTCCGCTTCAGTCTCGTGTGATTCCTTGTTGCGTCGCAGCGCTCTTTGTCTTTCAGTGTCTCGTGTTTGTCACTCAATTTCAGATGCGGCATTGTCTTGCGCCGTGATGTCGTCTATTGCTTCCTGGAACGTTCCATGAAAAGGTACTGTCAGGTTAAGTTTTGACATGTCCACGCCGCATGTGTAGACACGGTTCTTAGAAATTCATGATAGGCTTGTAGACACGATCAGTGAAACTTGAGCAGTTTGTTTACTTCGATTCTGAATCATACGTGTTGTAATGTGCTTTGTAAAGAAAACTTCACGATTACGTTGGATGAATGTCTGAACTGTGGGATGGGTACTAACCTCGAATTAACTGCAAGTGATGTCCTTACTCTGTGTCATTATTAGTAAAAAATTCATACGAATTGATTGGGCAATGCAATGCTCAATACCAATAATGAAATAGAGTCAGTGCAAATTACATTGAGCCGCTTAGGCACAGAATCCTCTGCCTTCGTTGAAAACTTATAACCTTGGCCCATGTGCACATAAGAATAAATTAAAATGTCTACCTCTAAAGCAGCAACGTTGGAACCCCATATATTCTGGTCTCCCGCGAAACAAAAAAATAATATAATAAAAAAAGAAGAAAGTGCTAGCTACAGGCCCAGTGGTGGACAATGTTGGCGGTAATACTTTCAAATGTACATCAAATTCTTTAGCTTATATATGAAAACATTTAAGAAAATTCCTACTTCTTTGAAAACCATATGGTTCAAAAATGGCTCTGAGCGCTATGGGACTTAACATCTGTGGTCATCAGTCCCCTAGAACCTGGAACTACTTAAACCTAACTAACCTAAGGACATCAGACACATCTATGCCCGAGGCAGGATTCGAACCTGCGACCGTAGCGGTCACGCGGTTCACGACTGAAGTGCCTAGAACCGCACGGCCACACCGGCCCGCGAAAACCATATGACCAGGACAGGGAAGCGGTACTGATTTTGGTGAATTACTAACTCTAAATTTTCTTAGGAAAATTATACTGCAAGTGAAGTTTGTCGTTTCAAAAACATTTGACAATTGAAGTTGCGTTGATCAGAATAATATATCATATTCATTAACTGGTCGACAAACAATGAGTTTATATGGCAGGTATTATCTAGCCTCGCTAAACCAGCATAAATGCAAACCATCAAATTACATAGAGCTCTGTTAACAAATCTTAGAAACACCACCAAACTGAAATATCTAACAAACCTTTTTGTCAATCAGTTTACGTAAATTATGGTGTTACTCAACAATTACAAATTATCAGCCAAATAATCTATATTAACGCACTGTCGAAACGAAAGTCATAACTATTTAACATCTACCTTGCATTTGAGAAGACTTCAGCTTCCACGTTCTCGTAACTCCTATGTTAATGTAACACTTGCTGGCTTCACAAAGCACACCACAAAAACTGCCTGCTACATAGTCTTTCACTCAGAAAAAGCTACCTACGACTGTGCGCCAAGCGCTCTCTTATTCTAACACTACAACCTGAGTCCAGAAGCAGTATCTCTGGCTCTGCGGTCGCGCACAGTCAGACATCCGCTTTATAAAATCTATCAGAGACATACATCGTTTATAGTATCGTAGTTTCATTTTAGTTTACTTTAATGTTATTATCATATTCGGGTGCTTCATAGAGGTGTGCCCCAGTAGTCTCCTTTCACAACCCTCCAGCCGGATTTAACAATTTTGGCAGATATTTGGAAGTACCTTGTACGAAAAATGTGTGCTACATTTATCTCATTACTGATAAACAGAACTCTTGAGTAGTATAACACCATTACAGCGTAGTCCGAAGGAAATTTATAAAATAACTTGTCGCGAATGTACAAAAAATGTAACTGTATAACATCATTAAACTAGAAAGAATTGATAGTGCTCAGGTGCACTAAATTGTCTCATAAGCAAGGCTGCTGACAAATAAATTATGTAAAGCGAAATCAGTATACAATCCCAATTGTCAAGCTAATGGTGTAGGTTTGGGCAAGTCAGAGGAAGTGTCATGCGTGAAGCCTATGAGCATGTTGAAGTAACTGCATCATAAATTTAACTTCTTTTTATTTTTGTGCATGTTCAACAGCTTAGTAGCGACTGATGTGAATTGCATTCAGTGCACCAAGGCATCTGAACTCCGTATTATTTGCTTCAGTAATGTGCAGAGATACAACAGGTACTCACCCACAAGTTACCAACAACCACAGTTGGCTATTATCATAATACTAGTAATGTGATGATCTGCATCATCACTGTTCTTCATAATGGAGATTCTTCTGAGATCCGAAAGACATATGTATAGTCACTTATGATGAAGTATGAATACCAGTAATAAACTGCTCCAGTACCTTGAACAGAGGTAGGATACCGGATAATGGAAGGTATGAGAAGATTACAACGGTAAGGTAGTAGAAGGTAACCATTTCTACCTATGTCAACATCGAGTAATCTATCTGATCAGAAAAAGTTCAGTATCCTAATGAAATTACAGACTGCATGAAGCAACAATGCTTTACATTATAGTGAATAGGCAAAATTGACAGTGGACTCTGAATAAGAGAAAATCAATGAGTGTGGCATCAAGCTGCCAATTAGACAAAGAATTACCTACCATAATAGAGAACATCAGTGATTCATAATAATATACTATGGCTCTGAGTGATCTTGTATATGCAATATTGTGATATAATACATAATAAAACCTAGCATTAAAATCCAGAATTAATTTTCTCCAGGTACCTTGTACTGGGAATATACGCTAAGCTTAATATTTAAAACTATTGAATAGAAAATATCAATCAGAGTCTCCAAATGGCCTTTCTTCATACATAAATGCTGATCTTAGTAGCTAAAAATGGTACAGAAATCATCTTTGTGGCTCAGTGTGGCCTACTTTCACATGAAATAAAAGCTGACATTAATAGCCAAAAATGTGACAGCAGTCCTCTCTGTGACCCCATTTAACACGAAATAAATGCTAGCCTTCATAGCTAAAACGTTACAGATATCATTTTTGTGGCTCAAAGTGGCCTACTTTTACATAGCATTAACATCAAAGCTTAGAAAGTATCATAAAACGTCATTTACCTACAACTTGATATGACACTCAGAGGCCTATACATAATTCATAATGAGAATACGTAACTTGATATTGGTTTTACAGGAACAAAGAGCATAAATAGCATATTATATGGAAGTATGGGTGTGAATGATTACATTTTAGACAAATAGCGTCATAATATCAAAGTATAGTGTTGTATGAGTAAAGAAACAATATTTATAGGTTGCATAGCACCCTCAGGCTTCATAAATTTCAATCTATTAAATAATGTATATATCTAACAATGCGCATATCTACAGGGAAGGATATGGGAATGATTAACAAGGGCATTGAACTTTATCTGTAAAGAAAATGATTAAGAGTTTATTAATTCGTTTTATTTTTTATAGTGATCCTACCTATGTATCAGTAAACGGAATAACGTGACTTGAGTTCTTTTAGATACTCTTTACTATCAATTTAGCTTTTTTATTATTTATGATTCAGCCTGAAGCGTCTAAATGTATGCCACATAACTATGTACATAAGAATATTACCAACAGAATTTTTCTCTCAGGGATTTATCACAGATGAAAAGCATGAGAAATTAATTACTGTGGAGTCGCGTTGTGAATCTTGTATGCAACTGTTAATAATTTTTTTGCTTAGCATTCTTTCTCTTAAATTCTTCAAAAGCTATGAAAAAAACATCGGTGGAGAAGCAGCATAAAGAAATCATTGATGTGTAGTCCTGGTTGAATTTCTTAATATTTTGAAAATAATTATTATTGCTATATTTGAAATTTATTTGCAGAGTACTTATATACCGCACTCACAGTCGCATCTTGTGCAAGAAGCTGTAAAGGAACTTTTTATTAGCTGTGGACCTTAATTGGCTGCCAACAATGCTGCCGATCTCGAGGCGCCTAACTCGGCCCAGCTTCCTGAAAACTTATAAAAATATTTTGCTTTGGGAGGAGGGCTCGACTGGATACTCAAGTAAAACCAATTATACGCTGGATAACATGTAATTAGCATAAAGGTACTACAATAGCTTACACTTACATAGGTAATGGCCTACTGTGCGTGCTGTTGAGGCAAAAGTACAACTGTGCTGTGAAGCGTTATATACTGTCCTTAGCTTCAAAGAACATACATTTTATATACAGATTCGCCGCCACATTTTCTCGAAAACGTAGCTTCAGAATGTCTTTTTTACATTTTTATTATTATTTGTAGTTATTAATACTTATTTAAACCAAGAGTCTTTTATTAATAGACATTCCCAGGAGCACAAGGTACAACAGTCAATCGTCATTCATCTTGAGCGAAGAACTGCTATGGCCAGAGCAAAGAACGAATGTGATTATAGTATATGCAAGCATAAAGACAGGAGTACTAAGTTCAATATAAAATACTGATTAGGTATTAGTAACATATAACAATAAATCATGCCAACTCGAACACGCACGTTGTTGCTCGCAGGAATCTCCCAACACCCAGCAACGAGAACCAAACGGCACAATGTGAACAATCTTGACTTGCCGGTAAATTAAGTCCAAACTCAACTCTCGTGTCCAGGGTCGGTGAGCCACACACCTCGTAGCAATGGGAACAGCCCCACAGATTCCGACATTGTGTAGAGACCGCCAGCGGGCCCGGCCAAACCACATCCTGCGGAGATTTCCTCGCTGCTCCACGCCAACCGACCGACTGCTCGCACACCAGCACGGACATGTCACTTAAGTAACTGAGCAGTCGACATCACAAGCTACATACAATCTCAGAAACGGATGAAGAACGCAATCAATGCTAAAAGCGGTGACCAAGCAATGACACGGCCGAACCATGAGTTGAGACACACACACCAACAACCCATAAGGGACCGGCGAGCAGATACACGTCGTCCAGTAAGATGACCAACCAACGATCAACCAAGACCGTCCCCAGTTCAAGTCATGCGTGCTGGGAACGGTCGGGCAAGTCATGGCTATCCAAGCTTCACTACTGTTCCAACCCGATCGACTTCCGCCGTGTCCCAACTGTACGACTGCCAGGTCCGAACTGCACTACAGGCGTGTTCCCCCTTCCTGGCAGATCCGAACTCTCTGCCTATACACGACAACCGGGAAGTAATAGCAGTGAGCAAAGATAATACGCCAGGGCTTATATCGATAAGCGCCGCTGCTGCCGCTCACGGGCAGGCCAGGTGGCAACTCAGTGATACCGGTAATTGAAATTAACATAACGAGGTTCTAGTACAGTAAAAACAGGATGTCAAATGAGATATGGCAAGAACACGAGGCACGTATGGCTCAGTAAGGTTACGTTTATTTTGCTGCAAAAGACTATAAACAGATGATAGTAATGTAGAAACAACGTAAAGAACGCAGAAGGTAAACAACTGCAACATGCATATCAGTAGACAAACACGTTATTCGTTTTTTTCCCACTTTTAGGACTTGCACACTCGTTCTGACAACTGGTTAATGTGCTCAGTATGGGGTGCGAGCTTGACCTCAGGCAGAAATACAGGCCTGACAACGATGGGGCATGCTGTAAATGATGTCACCAGTCTCATGTTGAGGCCATCACGCCCGTCCTTCCTACAGAGCTGCTTACAAGTTTTGGGGAATTGTTGATGGATTCTGACGTGATGAAAAAGGTTTCCCTTATGCATCCCAGACAAGCTCTGTGGGAATCAGATCGGGAGAGCGAGCAGGTCAGGTCGTGTGTACAGTCTCTTCCGTTTCCAAGGAAACATCAACCACCTGTACTCTATAACGTCGAGCCTTATCATCCATCAATACGAAGTCCGATTCCAAGTTCCTCGCAATAACCATACAGGAGGTCCCAAGATCTCGCCACGATACCTGACAGCAGTTAAACCTTGCTGCTTCACCCCGTATAATTTAATGGAGAGGTGTTCGACTGGTCAACATAATGCCTGCCCATACCATTAGGCGTCCTTCTCGACATCGATCTGTTCGTACAATGATTGGGTCCCGAAATCGTGTTCCACGTTCACTCCAGATTGGAACCCGTCAAAAATCGCTCTCCAAACCATCTCAGGACTCATCTGTAAAGGAACTTTGGTCCACTGTTTGATCACCCAGGTGGCACGTTGATGACTCCAGACGTTCTGTTCTGTGAAGACGTGTCAGAGGTACACATAGAGCAGGTCTCCGACAATAAGGGCTAAAATGCCAAGGCTTTCTGTCCGCCGTTTGCTTCGATACAACAAGTCCAGTGGATTCTGCGAGGTCAGATGCCAGTTGTCGTACTGTACTAAGGCGATACCATTGTGCCCTTACAGACAAAAACTGTCGCCTCTTTCCGATGTCACACGTGGTAGGCCCCTGCCCTGATATTTGGGACACATCCGAGAAACAATCGGACGATCCACATTACGCCATCGGACCACATCAGTTTGCGACTGTCCTGTTTTCATTTTGCTTATGGCCCTGCGCTAGTAGGCGTCTTCTCTGTGCTGTACTGCACCGTCTATGACTGTGTACATAGCGATTGTGGATGTGGGATTAAACAGTAAATACTGTCTCGTTTGAGAGGTGGCATCGCTTGCGTGGTTGTCCGTTGACCGGAATGCAGTCATCCATGCGGAACACAATCGTCCGACATCTGTTAATAACTTGTGTGGTTACACCGTGAGATAAACAAAGGATGTGGAAATCTCGGTTTGCTGCTTTAATTTTGGACACCAGTGTAGTATCAAATTACAAATGCACATCATGCAAAACAAATCTTCCACAAATGGCAAAAATTTTGACTTAAAAGCCACGAAAATAATTAAAAATGTGGATCATTGCACCGCAAGTTCAATTTCAGCTAGTGAGAACATGGCATGAGAAGCAGTAGTGGTGAGAATGTGTGGAAAAAAACATTCATTCAGTAAAACACAAACGGATGAAGAGTGTCATCTACTCGTAACGTATACAAAGTAACTGCTAGTGGTGCTATGACAATAAAAGCGACGAGTGCCTAATGACTAGCCTTTTCAATTTTCAGTCGGATTAACACAGCGAAGAACCAAAGTAACAAGTTGGGGTACTTTTGAAAAAGGATATTTGGATCGTGAATTGTATATTTATTCTCTACCGATTTTAGTTATTACAACCATCTCACAGAAGAAAAACAATATACATCGATAGATGATGTGTACTCTTTTTTCTTTTTTTAAGATAGTTGTTGTACCTGAAACCCATAATACGCCATCACAACATTCATAATACTATTATCGGGGGAGGAGGGGGTCACTGTTAAAACAGACTTCTATTTTAAATGTTACTGCAGTAGTAGCCTGACCCGACACAGTGGTCAACGTTAATTATTATTTCATTTCATCTTCGAGGCTGCTGAAATCTCCACACATTCACTTGTCTCCTGATACAATGTCTTATCGTCTCTTGCTTGGCTAAAAAGTTGAGGGTCACGTACATAGCGTAAAACCAGATGCATAAAGAAACATGGGGACCAGACATCTCATGTT
The DNA here is from genome assembly GCF_023864345.2 of Schistocerca serialis cubense. Classification (NCBI taxonomy): domain Eukaryota; kingdom Metazoa; phylum Arthropoda; class Insecta; order Orthoptera; family Acrididae; genus Schistocerca; species Schistocerca serialis. The sequence continues at coordinate 450,344,780 of NC_064644.1, forward strand.
TTACCTCACACCATGGAATAACTTGAAAAAGTTATCCATTGGGATGGCAACGAATTTACATGAAATGAAGTTGATAAAATAAATTAAACATTTCTAGATCAAAACCTATAACATTTATTCCGTAAGTATTACCGCTTTGAAATCAGCGTTGCATAGCCAATAAACGCTGAATGCGTGTGATTGAAGATTTCCTCGAATAAAAAAAATGGTTCAAATGGCTCTGAGCGCTATGGAACTTAACTTCTGAGGTCATCAGTCCCCTAGAACTTAGAACTACTTAAAACTAACTAACCGAAGGACATCACACACACCCATGCCCGAGGCAGGATTCGAACCTGCGACCGTAGCGGTCGCGCGGTTCCAGACTGTAGCGTCTAGAACCGCTCGGCCACCCTTGCCGGCTCTCCACGAATAGTTTGGTAACTCGAGATCAGAGTGGAGAGTGCCCGCCACCCAGTGCTATTGTCTTCCCAGTCCCAATGAGGTGCAATCTGCACCTATCATGTTACAATTTCATCGTATAACATAGCAATGTCATAGTTCCATGAAGAGAGTCAAACAGAGAGAATGACAAAGTCCGCAATTAGCTTGGTAGATGAATTCCGCATAACTTTGTCATTTAGATCAAATATTCTGAATTATTCTCACTTGATTGTTCATATAGAGGTAGCAAATTCATGTTTTCGGTCCAGGAAGCTCGTTCCAATAGAAACTGCAGCTTACTTCACCATTTATATTTCGCGACAAGCGAAAGTACTGATGGCGGTACTACACAAGCTATAAAAGTACAGTGCATTGGTGGAGCAGTCGTTAGTTCTCAGGTGGTTCACGTGAATAGTTGCCGACGTGATTTATAGGTGTACGACAGGAATTAACAGACTGTGAAAGTGGAGTGGTAATTGGAGATAGACATGAGGGAAATTCTATTTAGGAAATCTTTAGGGAATTCAACATTCCAATGTCCACAGTGTCTAGAATGTGACGAGAATACCAAATTTAAGGCATTACATCCCACAACGGAAAACTCAGTGGTCGACGGAATTCACATAAATACCGAGAGCAGCGGCGTTTCTCCGGAATTATCAGTGCTAAAAGACAATCAGCACTGCCTGAAATATCCGCAGATATCAATGTGGGACATACGACGAACGTATTTGTTAGGACAGAGCGGCGAAACGTAGAGTTATTTGACTGTGGCAGAAGACGACCGACGCGACTGCCTTTGCTAACAGCACGACATCGCCTGCTGCCCCTGGGCTCGTCACCATATCGGTTGGGCGCTAGACGACAGGAAAACTGTGGTCTGGTCAGATGAGTCCCGATTTCATTTGGTAAAAGCTAATGGTAGGAGTGTGGCGCAGATCCACGAAGCCACGGACACAGGTTGTCAAAAAGGCACTGTGCAAGCTGGCGGAGGCTCCGTAATGGTGTGGACTGTGTTTCATGGAATGGACTCGGTTCACTGGTCCAGTTGAATCGATCATTGACTGGAAGTGGTTACGTTCGGCCACTTGCGGCCGTTTGAATGATACAAGGACTTCATGTTCCAAAACATGTCACCTGGCCACAGTTATCTGCGATTGGTTTAAAGAACTTTCTACGTAATTCGAGCTAGCGATCTGGCCATTTCGATCGCTCGACATGAATCCCATCGAACATCTGTAGAACATAAGCGAGAGGTCAAATGGTTGAAATGGCTCTGAGCACTATGGGACTTAACATCTGAGGCCATCAGTCCCCTAGAACATAGAACTACTTAAACCTACCTCACCTAAGGACATCACACACATCCATGCCCGAGGCATGATTCGAACCTGCGACAGTAGCAGGTGCGCGGTTCCAGACTGAAGCGCCTAGAACTGCTCAGCCACACCGGTTGGCCGCTTGGAACTACAAGCGACTTGTTGAGCCCATGCTACGTCGAGTTGGTGCACTACGCTGGACAAAAGGAGGTCAGACACGGCAATAGGAGTTATCCCACGACTTTTGTCACCGCACAGTAACTCGACATTATTTTGTCATCTAGATTACATATTCTGAAGTGTTCTCACGCAAGAGATGACATACAGGTAGAAAATTTATGTTTTGTGTCAGGAAGTTGGTTCTAGTAGAAACTGCATCTTGCTTCATCATTTGTGTCACGAATTTTCCGCCTTAGCGATCACTGGGACAACAAGGAAGCGCTGTCACATGCAGCTGTATTCTAGCTTAGCGTTGAAGTGTTGGTCTTTCAGGGCTTCGTGTTACTTTCCGGCTCTAATCTTAATGTAAATTGTTTACCTCTTCTATAGAAGAGACACTAGAAGGCAGGTCGACAATCAGTGAAAAAATCATAAAATAGTTTGTCCCTCGTAAGTTCTGTCGCTACCCTGATTTTGTAACCTGCAGATGTGAAGGTGAAGAACTTCCTGCATTTCACACTTGTTACTACCAGCTTTTTATGCTTCTGTCAATTGTATTCACTTATTTGTGGCATTCAATGATTTATTAACTGGATTTATTTATGTATCTACTTCTATTACAACATGTGCATTCTGCCGGCGGTAGTGGCCGAGCGGTTCTAGGCGCTTCAGTGTGGAACCGAGCGACCGCTACGGTCTCAGGTTCGAATCCTGCCCCGGGCATGTATGTGTGTCATGTCCTTAGGTTTGTTAGGTTTAAGTAGTTCTAAGTTCTAGGGGACTGATGACCTCAGATGTTAAGTCACATGGTGCTCAGAGCCATGTGCATTCTTTCAGTATAGTTCTGGATTGCAAGTTCAATACGTGGACTAAAAGTAGACTGTATCGAAGCCAGATGTGCGTATTATCTACGTAATTGATGACAATCCGGGATATTATGTTTTACAAAAAATAAAGAACTATCATAATGTTATCTTTATACACTTAATTCACTTGTATTAAGACAGGGCATAGTACACAGTTTTTTTCCATTAGTTAAATGAACACAGCAGAGAAATATAAGAAGCAAATGAATCAGTACCAATATATTCTTCCACAATGTTCGGATTGATTTCGACCTCCGGCTGTAGACAATATGTTGGTAGCACTCCGTCTCCTTACATATTATTCTGTGGTAAAAGACGGTAAAACCGTGCAGTTTAGGGTAACGATGAGGCGAAGGTCTCACAAATGGTGATATGGACTGCACACTGAAGGCATCGGAATCCAGTATCAGAGTCAAAGTTTACGAGATCTTTGCAATATTTCAGATCAAATAAGGCGGAAGGAGGAGATAACATTCTTCCTGAATTTCTGAATACATTAAGCAACATTGATAAATGAGGTTAGCTATTAACTTAAAACTGCGGCCATGAAGCAGACGAAGTGAAGGAATTCTGATACCTTGGAAGCAATATAATATATGGCAGACTGAAGCAAAGAGCACATTAAAACAGAATAGCGCGGGAAAGGAGGTAACTACTGGCGTATATAAATCTGCACGTATAAAGCGTCGGTCTTAACCTGAGGAAGAAATTTCTGAGGACGTACGTATGAACAGCAGCAATGAGTGGTAGTGGATCAGGCGCAGTGGGAAAACCAGAAAAGATTAGAAATGAAGCAAATGAGATGTGATGCTCTGTAAGGATGTTGAAAATTAAGTTGAGTGATAAGATATCAGGAATGAAGAGTTTCTCTGCGGAATTGGTGAAGAGGCAGACAAATAGGAAAGTCTCACCAGAGGAAAGAGCGGGATGACAGGACATGTGATAGGACATTAGGGGGTAGCATCGGTGGTACTAAAGGGAACTGTAGAGGATAAAAGTTGAAGAGAAAGACAGAGACTGGAATAAACCCAACAAAAATCGAGGAAGAAGTATGCAGTCGATGGCTGTACTCCTCCACTGTTCGTTGGAAAAAGACTGCAGTGAATTTTCTCATCTATGGGCGCATAAAAATCTTCGTTCTTTAATTAGCTGAAGCACAGAAGGAATCAGGGATGGACATCCAAGTTTGATATTCCCTGACTAAATAATAGGTTAATGATTCCAAAACACTAAGCAAAGTGCAATGTAGTGTACTGTCAATTCTAAGACATCTGAACTATGAATACTCAATATTATATGAGTAGATGTTCTGTCTTTCATTTGCGTATCTTCGAACGGCGAGACTGGCAACATGGTCGCAAGTTACCATTGTGTTTTACTGTCTCCCGAAGCCGAATATGGGTCGTAGCCAATTCCTACACTAACAGTGTAGTCACAGGTTATCGTGTCTGCTTGGCAAATCGGCATCTAAATAGCACTAACGCACGTGTGCAGGTGAAGAGGAGGGGCCTTACCAGGGAGCTCTTTTAAATAGGTTGGTCTGTGAGACCGTCAGCCAATCAGTGTGCTCAGCACAGAATGATACTGTTAGTGTCGGAACAAAGTCCGAGAATGCGAATTCTAAGCAAAGCATCCGTCGTTGCTAACTGAAAGCCATTGCTAGAGAGAGACAGAGGGTGAGTCTAGTCTGCATCCGAAGATCCAGGCGATTACCAGCAGCTAACGCCTGTCTTCTCTCCTGCGCTCACTGTTGATTGCTGAGAACTGGTGAAAAGTGAACAGTTATTACAACGTTTGCTGAAGCGAAGTGCTACTCAGCATTAGGCTACCATGAATTATATTTGAACATTTCAAGGAAAGGAAAAAAAACTGAAATACCAATTGGACTGGCTGGTCGGCCTGCACACATGAATCGAGCAGCACCACTCTCCCCGCTGCATTCCATCACTCATTTTGTCTAATTTCGTTCTCCTGGCCAAGGAGGGGTATTCTTTACGAGAAAGGCCGCCTGTCATTGGCTAAGTCAACCACCATCCATAATTGATTTTCATTTATATTACTTCGAAAATACGTGGTTCGTTTCTTGTATACCAGTTTAGGTACAACTATTACCCGTTCTTTATTTTATTTTTCTATTCCTAATTCTAACTCCGACTGATTATTTCTGAAAATTATAGCTTACACTTTTGAAAGGGCTTCCTTAATGCTTCCTTCTTCCACTAATCGTTCCCTATATACCTTATATACACACATCAAAAAAGTTTTACATCACCTTAGTTCCGAGAGTTTCGGAACCTGTACAGAAACTTGTAATAGAGATCAACATAAACATCATTTCCACTCTTTTTATTGCTCATGAAAATCACACATTGCTTGTTGTACCACTATACAGCGAACCCTTCAGAGGTAGTGGTCCAGATTGCTGTACACACCGGTACCTCTAATACAGAGTTGATGTATGCCTGTATTCGTCGTGGCATATATCCACAAGTTCATCAAGGCACTGTTGGTCCAGATTGTCCCACTCCTGAACGGCGATTCGGTGTAGATCCCTCAGAGTGGTTGGTGGGTCACGTCGTCCATTAACAGCCCTTTTCAATCCATTCCAGGCATGTTCGATAGGTTCATGTCTGCAGAACATGATGGCCACTCTAGTCGAGCCATGTCGTTATGCTGAAGGAAGTCATTCACAAAATGTGCACGATGGGGGTGCGAATTGTCGTTCATGAAGACGAATGCCTCGCCAGTATGCTGCCGTTTGGTTGCTCTATCGGTCGGAAGATGGCATTCACACATCGTACAGCCGTTACGGCGCCTTCCATAACCACCAGCGGAGTACGTCGGCCCCATATAATACCACCCCAAAACAGCAGGGAACCTCCCCCTTACACAGTGTGTCTAAGGCGTTCAGCCTGACCGGGTTCCCTCGCCGACGATTGTCTGGTTGAAGGCATATGCGACACTCATCGGTCAAGAAAACGTGATGCCAATCCTGAGCGGTGCATTCGGCATGTTGATGGTCCCATCTGCACCGCGCTGGATGCTGTCGTGATTTCAAAGATGGACCTCACCACAGACGTCGGGAGGGAAGTTGCGCATCATGCAGCCTATGGCGCACAGCTTGTGTCGTAACACGACGTCCTATGGCTGCACGAAAAGGGCTATTCAACGAGGTGGCGTTGCTATCAGGGTTCCTCCGAGCCATAAACCGTAGGTAGCGCCCATCCACCGCAGTAGTAGCCCATGGGCAGCCTGAGCGAGGCATGTCATCGACAGTTCCTGTATCTCTGTATCTCCTCCATGACCGAACAACATCGCATTGGTTCACTCCGAGACGCCTGGACACTTCCTTTGTTCAGAGGTTACAAAGTAACAATGCGGATGCGATCGAACCGAGGTATTGACCGTCTAGGTATGGTACACGGAACGTGTACTTCCTTCCTGCTGGAATGAATAGAACTGATCGGTCTATTAGGCGCTGCTCATGCATGGCTATTTACACTTTAGGGCGGGGTTAGTGATATCTCTGAACAGTCAAAGGGACTGTGTGACAAAATGTCCCCAGACGACATCTATCTTGAGGAGTTCTGGGAACCCGTGTGATGCAAAATTTTTCCTTAATTGTGTAGTAGTCAGTGAGGCACTACAGCATAATAACTGGAGATTGGAGTAAATTGGTTGTTTCCTAGTCGTGAGACGAGTGTTACATGGTCAGGAAGAAAATGACATAATGGATATATTCAAAGGGACATGAGATGCTGAAAATTCAACAGGGCACGGAGTTTTGTACATATCGACAAACAACATTCTCTGAATCTATTTCTTTATGCATTCATTTCTGTTTGCAATATTATGGTTTTTCACACCATTTCTTATATTTTTACTGCGCTCACATTAAAGCATGCAGTATACAGTACATGAACAATAATAGAAATAATCACCTTTACAATATGTATATTACTTGATAATTACACTATAATACTAGGAATAATTAATTTAGTAGGTTTAAAATATGCACTGTATATGAGTAGTATTTAAAACCGGCTATTATACACTGTGGTGACAAAAATCATTGGGTAGCGGTACGCACATACAGAGATGGCGGTAGTATGCGCACACAAGGTATAAGGGGCAGCGAATAGGCGGAACTGCCATTTGCACTCAGGTGATTCACGTGGAAAGATTTCCGTCGGGGTCGTGTGGTAGCATTCTCGCTTCCCACGCCCGGCGGGGTCAGGGATTTTCTCTGCCTCGTGACGACTGGGTGTTGTGTGCTGTGCTTAGGTTAGATTTAAGTAGTTCTAAGTTCTAGGGGACTGATGACCATAGATGTTAAGTCCCATAGTGCTCAGAGCCATTTCCGTCGTGATTACCGCCGCACAACGGAAGTTAACAGAATTTGAACGCGGAAGTGTAGATGGAGCTGGTCCATTTCGGAAGTCGTTAGGGAATTCAATATTCCGACAACCACAGTGGCAAGGGTGTTCCAAGAATAAGAAATTTAAGGCATTATCTCTCATCAAGGAGAAAACAGTGGCCGACGGCTTTCAGTAAAAGACCGAGAGCAGTGGCATTTGCGTAGGTTTGTCAGTGCTCGCAGACAAGCAACACTACTCGAAATAGTCGTAGATATCAATGTGTAGCGTACGACGAACGTATTCATTACGACAGTGCAGAGAAATTTGGCGTCAATGGGCTATGGCAGCAGACTGCGTTTTGCAAACAGCACGACACCATCTTCGGCGCTTCTCCTGGGCTCGTAACCATATCAGTTGGACTTTAGACGACTTGAAAATCGTGGTATGCTCAGATGAGTCCCGATTTCGGTTGGTAAGAGATAATGATATGGTTCGAGTGTGGAGCACAGCTACGAAAGCATGGACGCAAATTGTCAACAAGGCACTGTGCAGGATGTGGGCTGGGTTTACATGGATGGTCCGGGTCTTCTGGTCCAATTAAACCGATCAATGAGGATCTGCAGCCATTCATGGACTTCATGTTCCCAAACAACGATGAACTTTCTATGAATGAGAGTGCGTGACATCACTGGGCCATAATTGTTCGCGACTGGTTTGAAGATAATTTTGGACAGCTCGAGCGAATGATTTGGCCACCGAGATCGCCCGACATGAATCCCATCGAACATTTATGGGACATAATCGAGAGACCAGTTCGTGCACAAAATTCTGCACAGGAAACACTTTACCAATTATGAACGCCTATAGAGGCAGCACGGCTCAGTATTGCTGTTCGGGACTTCCAACAACTTATTGAGTCTACACTACGTCAAGTTGCTGCACTACGCTGTGAAAAATGCGGTGCGGCACGATTTTAGGAGATATTCAGTGACTTTTGTCACCTCAGTATAACTGTTTACTGCTCATGTACTATACGTACAGTATCATAATGAATACTATACCTACTATACGTTTTGCTATAACTATTATTATTATTATTATTATTATCATTATTACGTGCTGTTAATTCACTATAAACATTGTAATATTAAGTCACTAAGAATGCAAGAGAGGGCCTAATAGCCCAAATCTAGAGAGGTGAAGTATACTTCATAGCTCTAGGAGGGCATTCTAAATTGGTGGTATAAATTTAAAAATGAGTGGTATATTTTAGAAAATTATAGGGTCCCACAAAATGAAGTGCATTTTGGATGCCGATGGGCGCATGTGACACTTAGAGTCAAATGTGTAAGATCAGTAACTCCGTGTGCAAGAAGCGCTGGAAATTCTATGGCCATATTCATGCGATGGTCAACATTCGGCTGAACAACAGGCTACTTAACATTATTAGTTCGACGGATGTCAAAATCACCTGATTAGAAAAACAAGGGAAGATTTATAAGATCGTCACGCCAGAAAATATAATAAATAGTCCATCCTTTGGAACACTAATAAAGAAGCACATATTCATAGAGAATATTAGAAAGAAGCCTGCAAAGAAATGGTCAGAGAAAGGAAGATAGTAAAAACATGAAAAGATTGTTAGAAGATGAGAAGTTATAAACTATGCTGTCAGTTATAACTTTAAACTTGCATCTTTAGTTGGCTGAAAGAAAAAGGGAGAAAAATCAGTGACGATACATATAGCAATGAATATATGGTATCGGTATGCATGCGACAGCCAGAACGTCCCGTACGAAAATGAACCTCGTGTTATGTTGGTATCGAGGATAGAGGATCATTGGCACGCCCAACGGAAGGACATCTTAGTGTCACTATCCTATAGTACAGGTTTCAGGCATGAGTGTTACACACTTCCTCCTGCTTAGGAAAATGAAAAATATCGCTTGGTTCTTTACGCCTTTGATGTGCTCTACGATGGGCTTGATGGGACTTATGTAGACATCATTAGTTCGTGGGCGGTTCTTAAGAGAACCCCACAAAAAGGTTATATTTTCGACGTCACCAGGGCATAAACCGAGGCGAGGGCTCCAATGCGGCTATGCACATCAAATGGCTGAAAATCGTCGAATATAATCCTAATATCTCGATCTCAATTAACGTTTGAAAATTTTCTTGATTTATTCATCCATTTCCAAAATATAGAGGTTCAGAATTATTCTACTACTATACGTAAAATCCGATATGAAGTGAAATCCAAATAATAGATAACCGCACCAAAGTACTCAAATTTTAACAGTATATACGGTAGGCATTGATCTAAAAGGGCTATCTCAATGTTTTCAGAAATTTTTAGCCGTTATGGAATAACAACTAAACACTTGTTTTTTGGGTACCAAAACCGAGCCGCGGCTTCCGAGAAGACTGTGCACCGCAAATAATATTAATTTTTACGGTGTACTCCTAAGATTCCAATCTCGATAAACCTTGAAAATTTTGTTCATATCCTTACCGAGTTCCGAGGTACAGAGTTCCAGAATTACCCTAAATATACACGTAAAATACGCACGTAATATAAAGTGTGCCGTGAAAACGCAGTTTATAAAGTGAAGTGTTTTCGTTATCATCCCATGTTGTTGTACTGAAGATCATACTAAGTTTTTTGCACTATTAATCGGGTCTGAGGTGTAAAATCAGTTTTGTGTTATTTCAGTGTCACATAATTAAACTACTTATATTTTACGGACCAGTTACTTGCTCTGCTGCAACAGTGAAAAGAAGGGAACCAGCGGAAAATGCTCCTGTCGAACAATAAAAATTGTGAATACTTCCCTGTTTATTTTAAAAGACTCTAACTGGAAAGTGGGTACCAGCAGCGTCGTTCTACCTTCTTCAGCACATTTAAAATTTTTCCCAAAAAATTTTTCATGCGAACATATTCTCGCTTTTCTATTCTGAGAGATATGTGGCAGTGGCAAACAGACGGAAAAGTAATAAATGCTGGCAGATGGTAGACAGTGGTTGTGTTATGGGGAGAGCGAATGAGACAACGGCAGTGCGAGAGAAGTTATAGAACAGTGCTGGGGAATGAGTGAAGGAGACCGCATTAGGGTGTAGGGTGCAAGAGGAACGAAATAAAGAGAAATTGGAAGTGTGTGATAGCCAGTAATAGTGAGAGACAGAGTATATGACAATGATAAGGAGAAAAGGAGGTATAGTGACAGTGAGAAGAGGAAGCAGCAGCAGGAAGGAAGCAATAAGTTGTTATCAATAAGAGAGAGGCAATGGGAAACGGTGACACTGAGGGGAAACTGTAGTAGTTGTGCGGAACAAAGGGAACTGTGGCTGTGACGCAGGAGACAATGACAGCGAGACACAGAAAGATAATTACAAAGAGTTGGGCTGAGTGAACGAGTGAGAAGGGGCAGCTGTGATTGGATGGGTATCGGCGACTTAGAGCAGTGGACTAATGGGTATGATTGAGTTGCAGTTAAGGTAGCTTGTGATAGTTTGAGGAAGTTTCATGTTAAAAAAAATAAAAATAAGAAAAAACATCAAAATGTTCGCATTTCAAAATTTCTGGAGAAAAGTTAGGCAGGTTTCACACCAGGACACTGGTGACGGGCACCAGCGACGCTCACCGACAGAGTTACATTCCTCTGAACTGGAGCATTCACACCGGGACAGGACACCGCCACACCGAACCACCGCGACCCAGCAGTAACCTACTCTCGCCACATGTAACGGACAGGGTCACTGTCTTCACAGCAGTCACCGCCGGACATGCACTAGTTTGAATTGGAGTGTTGGCACTGGGACACAGACCACGGACACAGCACTGCAGATTTGCCAACAGACAGGCAGTCATTTCTGAGACAGTGCTGCGAAACATTAATTATATATTAAACTGTACACATTGTAGCCATGAGTTTAGATTTCACTAACACGGAAAATTTCACAACTGAAGTAGAAAGTCGTCCCGCTATTTGGGGTGTCAAGAGCGATGACTATAGCTACAAAGTGGTGGCATGGAGGGTAGTAACCTCCAAGCACATTTGCATCCCTCGCCTCGTTTTCTTCTGCGTCTTAAGGCGTTCCGCCTTATGGTTCAAAAAATAGAGTTAAAATATTATTCTTAATTACAATTACTTACGCATATGTTGCTACTACAATATTGAATTTTATTTATTTATTATAATATTGTTGAGGTACAAGTACCTGACACATTATAACTTTAATTGTAAGTTCCAGTCAGTTCAGCGAATACAGTAATGTGACTTCTTACAGTTAACACAGTAATAATTGTACAATATACATCACAAATACAATGCCAGATGAACGATGAGGCCTAGCCACATTAACGTTCAAGTAAATTTTCTAGCAATTACATTTTTTGCAGCTGCCAAGTCAGGGCTAACGACGTAAAGTCACCTCTGATACTGTTCGCAATATTTCCTCCACGAACTAAACGAGGTGACATGTCCTGCAATTCCTGAATAGTTAACGTATCCTCTAACTACATGAAGAGTGTAATACAATCCTTTCTCCAGCCTATCATGTAGCAGTGGATGTACGTGTAATAAACGTTCTGTCTTCATTCTCCTCCTCCTCCTCCTCGTCCTCTTCCTGCTTAGAAGTAACAACAAAAGTTCCTCCTCGCTCGGGTCCATTTCACAAACTAATCAGTTGGCAATACCTGCAGTGTCGGACACCGGTGATCCAGGAGTGTTCACCAAAATTACCGGTGACCGTCATTGGCGACCGTCCCCAGCGTCCCAGTGTGAAGCGGGCCTTAAAGGTGCTGAGGAAGGTTGAATGAGGCAGCTGGTACCTCCATTTTCAGCCAGAGTCTCAAAATAAACAGAAACGTATTCGCATTTTTCGTGCTGCTGTAGGAGCACTTTTCTGCTGGTTTCAGAAATGTCGATCTATATCCCTTACTGATACACGGTGTGTCTCTACTATGAATCGTTGGTAATTTTTCTCTTGTGTTTCGGTAGAAATCTCGTTTGTTCAGTGTGTAGCTGCGGTCAGCCCAAACACATACTCCTGATCATATCTTTCTTGCGACACCAGTGTCGATCGAAACAATCAGTTACAAACAAAGTGATTTTTAAAGCTGAATTTTGCAAATTAAAATGGCTCTGAGCACTATGGGACTTAACATCTGAGGTCATCAGTCCCCTAGAACGTAGAACTACATAAACATAACTAACCTAAGGACATCACACACATCCATGCCCGAGGCAGGATTCGAACCTGCGACCGTAACAGTAGCGCGGATCCAGACTGAAGCGCCTAGAACCACTCGGCCAGCTGAGTTTTACACACCAGTTCGATAGAGCGGTCGCAGTTCAGTCTAGCGCGATATTCGTGTTACCGATATGTGTGAACATGGACAGTAAAAGATGAAGAATAAATCAATACTCCAACAATGCCATAGTAACGCTGCTACCGCATCACAGATGTCGCTACCGGAGTACTCGTTAGTCTTCGTGTTTTACTGTCCATGGTAACACATTTCGATAGCACGAATATCACAGTATATTAATCTAGGACCACTCTTTAACGGGTACTAAAATTCCATTTTAAAAATAATTTTGTACAGAACGAGAAACAAACTAGCACTTACCGTCTACTCTGGGAGTCACATGAGAGACGTGGTGTGTAGTATTTGTTTGGGGTGACTCCCGTTACATATAGTAAAAAAGGAATTCTAAATATCTGTCGAAAGACTAGAGAAAAAGCTCTTGACTTCTATTAGCAGAGACACTTTTGAATAGAGAGTGACTGAAACGTAATGTCCTATCGGACAAAGTCTTCGTTGATGAATGAACAGTGTTGACCCATAGGAGAAATTCGTGCTCAGGGATATGTTGAAGCGATAATTCGAAGCACAAAAGTTCAGAAAAAGCGGGCTTTGCAAGATCTGCTGCGAAAGACGTCTACTACATAACAATTGCTAATGCCTCTTAAAGTATGAATGTTAGAGCTCGTTTCTACAGGACATCTTTCTTTCTTTCACCCATGAAGGTTTATTGGTGGTGTTCTGGTTCACAAGCGTGTGCTCAAGTAAAGAACCATACGAATGAGCTCATACCAGAAACACAGCAACTATCTGCAGAATCTGCAAAATACATTGCAGTTGACAATGGAGTTTTGAACAAAATTTGAGAGGAAAGGTTGACAATTAAAGCAAACACTATATCACAATGTTTCATTTACATTCACCTTAGTTTTTCTTGTTCCCTGTTTTCTTTTCTTTTTTTTTTTTTTTTTCATTAGCTGCCTCGGAAGTAGATAAGAACAGGTCATACGTTCATAGATTCTGGTCGTATGTAAAGTAAGTTAGCGGCAAGAAACAATCAATGCCTTCTATGGACGATAGCAATGAAGATACTATCGAAGACAGTGTTGCCAAAGCAGATTTATCCAACACAGCCTTCCGAAATGCCTTCACAAAAGAAGACGAAGTAAATATTCCAGAATTCGAATCGAGAACAGCTGACAACATGAGTAACGTAGAAGTACATATCCTCGGAGTAGTGAAGAAACTTGAATCACTTAATAAAAGCAAGTCTTCTGGTCCAGACTGTACACCAATTAGGTTTCTTTCGGAGTATTCTGATGCATTAACTCATTACTCAACAATCATATACAACCGTTCGCTCCACGAAAGGTCCGTACGCAAGGACTGGAAAGTAGCCCATGTCACACCAATATTCAAGAAAGGTAGTATGAGTAATCCGCTAAATTACAGGCCCATATCGTTAACGTCGATATGCAGCAGGATTTTAGAACATATATTGTGTTCGAACATTATGAATTACCTCGAAGAAAACGGTCTGTTGACACACAGTCAACATGGGTTTAGAAAACATCGTTCCTCTGAAACTCAACTAGCTCTTTATTCTCAAGATGTGTTGAGTGCTATTGACAAGGGATTTCAGATCGATTTCATATTTTTGGATTTCCGGAAGGCTTTTGACACTGTACCACACAAGCGGCTCGTAGTGAAATTGCGTGCTTATGGAATATCGTCTCAGTTATGTGACAGGATCTGTGATTTCCTGTCAAAGAGGTCACAGTTCATAGTAGTTGACGGAAAGTCATCGGCTAAAACAGAAGTGATTTCTGGCGTTCCTCAAGGCAGTATTAAGTCCCTTTGCTGTTCCTTATCTACGTAAACGATTTGGGAGACCATCTGAATATCCGCCTTTGGTTGTTTGCAGATGACGCTGTCGTTTATCGACTAATAAAGTCACCAGAAGATCAAAACAAACTGCAAAACGATTCAAAGAAATATCGGAATGGTGCAATAAGTGGCAGTTAGCCTCAAATAACGAAAAGTGTGAGGTGATCCACATGAATGCTAAAAGGAACTCGTTAAACTTCGGTTGCACGATAAATCCGTCTAATCTAAATGCCGTAAATTCAACTGAATACCTAGGTATTACAATTACGAACAACTTAAATTGGAAGGAACACATAGAAAATGTTGTGGTGGAGGCTAACCAAAGACTGCGTTTTATTGGCAGGACACTTAAAAAATGTAACAGACCTGCTAAGGAGACTGCCTACACTACTCTTGTCCGTCCTGTTTTAGAATACTGCTGCGCGGTGTGGGATCCTTACCATATAGCACTGACGGAGTATATCAAAAAAGTTCAAAGAAAGGCAACACGTTTTGTACTATCGCGAAGTATGGGAGAGAGTGTCACAGAAATGATACAGGATTTGGGCTGCGCATCATTAAAAGAAAGACGTCTTTCGTTGCGACGGAATCTTCTCACGAAATTCCAATCACCAGCTTTCTCCTCCGAATGCGAAAATATTACAAAGGGAGGAACGATCACCAAGATAAAATAAGGGAAATGAGAGCTCGCACGGAAAGATATAGGTGTTCATTCTTTCCGCGCGCAATACGAGATCGGAATAATAGAGAACTGTGTAGGTGGTTCGATGAACTCTCTGCCAGGCACTTAAATGTGATTTGCAGAGTATCCATGTAGATGTAGATGTAGATATGACGTATTTTGTTGAAGATCTCTAATACTGCCACCCATGTTGACTCACAGTTATGTCTTTCTGTGTGTGATTTTAACATTTCTGTTTATTTACTTAGAAGCCAGGAATTTTGGCACCATTAACTTGCCTGTATAACGCTAATGAGTACTGTAGACAGGTGCCGTGCGACTGAGCTCGTGACATAGTAACGTCGACAAGCTGAGTCTGAGGTCGTGGCGCAACTGATAACTTTTGTGGTTGGTAACTGTTCAATCCGACCTCAGTTGCGAAACGTGTGACCGCCCGTGGGCGTCAGTTTCCAATAGTTAGCCAGGGGCCGCGTAACGGGAAAGTTAGCAGCAGAGCCTGTTACCAACAATTACACTGTACGAGCAGCGGTAACTTGTTGACACACACATCCGCGTAGAACTCGACCTTGTGATCCAATTCATGCTGCAAATACGAACATATTACTCTGGAAGAGCGTAATGTTTTATCTAAGACAAGAAGGGCAAGCACAATTTTCGGAAAGGTTACATGATCGAGTGAAAGATAAGTGTGTAGCTGTCTAAAATTAAAGGCTACTGCGGCTCGTACACCATTCTTGTATGACAGTTAAGGTGTAGTTACACCTAAAAGTTGTCATAATTTTCCAGGCATTTGTGTTTAAATTGGATCTATAATATTTCGGTATATGAAACACACTTACAACGACTGCTCTGAGTCGTAAATTCCTATATGTTTGACATACAGGAACGTCTCTTACATTATAAAGAACGTGGAAGGCTTTAAGGGTACTTAATACATATTCACGTGGATATTTTCTAGCAATATGTGCAACGTGTGAACTATTACGCGATCGGAAGCTCGCGCCACGTCTTGTGGAACTTACTCTTCGGCGTGAAGACTCGCGAGCGCCGTTGAGGCTGTGATTCCGAGAGAGGTACTATGTGAAGCGGCACGGACAGCGTAATTCTGCGGGGTAACGGGCCGGCTGTTTGTTCTGCCGCCCGTGCGACTTCCAAGTTTGTGTGGTTGAGCATCTTCCGGGCACGAGGGACCTGCACTGGAAACTCGAGTGGACACATTATTCTTTTGGCGACCAAGTCTGGAGGTGAGCGGAGGGTCATTGTCATCCACATTTTTTCTTGCGGCTCCAAGTTTTTCCACTGTTTGTCACCTCACAGCGGCTTTGTATGCTCGGTGAACTACCTGTAGTTCGTAACTTCGGGCCGAGACCACGCGGCAATCGTAAAGACTGATCTTGCTCTCGGCTGTGAGCGTGAAAATTGTGACTGATTCGTTTCCTGCGCGTGTTTGTGAGGTCATCAGTCCCCTAGAACTTAGAACTACTTAAACCTAACTAACCTAAGATAACCTAAGATAACCGTAGTGGTCGCTCGGTTCCAGATTGTAGCGCCTAGAACCGCTCGGTCACCCCGGCCGGCTCGTGTGTATGGCCAGGCAGTTTGACGAACGCGTCGCTCGTATCAAAACATAATAGCTTCCACTTTGCAGTTGGTATGGCGTTGTCATATGATTGTGTGTTTTAAATTGTTGGGATTTGTAAATTGTAATAATGTTTCGCGTGTAATTATTTAGACAGTCAAAGTACCTTTCCTATAGTCCGGTAAGTTGTGCGCGAAATTATGAAGTCACTTTCTTTAGTTATTTGGAGCCCGTAAGCTTATGCGCCTTACTGGGGCAAGTCTTACGGAATGTATTTTGGTGGGTTGTACTTCTAAGTCGAGCTTGTGTTTATATAGGTGAGGCTCCTCAGCCAACCGCTGGCCTCTTTCTTCCAACAATGTTTACCGTTCGGCGTGACGGTTGAGTAATAATTGTTTCCGTCTTGTGGCGCGATTTGAATCTGAATGTCGGTTGGCAGTTGAACTTCTTCACTGTCGGGTATAAGTGGGGATGGTTGGTTCGGCCAGTTTTCTTATCATCTTATAGCGACTTTCCATAAAATTTTTTGGCTACGCTGCCAATATATGATCTCAGTTTTTGCAGTAAGACTTAGTTTTTACATTTTCTGACACGCAATTCCACAAAACCCCACCTTTTCATTTCACAGAATGAGCATATGATTAGTGATACTGGACAGACCAAATTTGTTGCTGTTCACATACATACTCAAGTGTCGTGGAACGCCCCACGTTCAAGATCTTGTTCAAAGTCTTAATGCTGCCTTTTTTACTATTCGAGCGGTATCTGAAGTAAATGGTAGTTCGACAATAAAAGTTGTCTGCTTTGTTTATTTTCATTCGCTTATGATATATGGTGTTATATTTTGGGGTAACTATTCCCATTCTCAAAGGAAATTTTTGTCTCAGAAACGGGCGGTTCGGGCAATAACTGGTGTAAGTTCGTGAACCTCTTGTCGACCGCTGTTCACCAGCCTGGGTATTCTGACATTGGCCTCTCAATATGTATATTCCTTACTGTCGTTTCTTGTTAACAAAATCAGCGTATTCCCAATAATTAGCAGCTTTCGCTCAGTTAATACTAGGCAGAAATCCAATCTGCATTTGGATCGCACTTTCTTGACTCTTGTGCACAAATATGTGCATTATACTGCTGCCTCCAATTTCAATAAGTCAGCACAGAAATCTAAGCAGCAGTCCACAAGCTTTAAAATCGAAGCTCAGGAGTTTCCTCATGGGTCACTCCTTCCATTCTGTCGAGGAGCTCCTTGAAAAATTCAACTGATTCCTGTGTTTCGTTTATGTAAACTTATGGCTTCTCTTTTTAGGGTTCATAAACATTTTTTAAACTGTTGTTACTTTTATGTTGCAATTTCATGTAGTGGCACTTTCCATGACCTTGGAGGTTTGCTCCTAAATTTGGTCCTCCGGAACTACACATATAAAATAAAGTAAAAATATAAATAAAAAAGAATTTGAAAAAATAAAAGTTACTTCTCTCTTCATCAGGTTATCATTATATGTTCGTGCCTTGGGACGTTTAATCTGGTTGGTTAGAAAAGGAGTAGTGTGAGCAACGTATCGGACCTGCCCTAAGTAACGTCGGGCCCGTTAATCCAGACCACATTTTCCGACGTGCGGTTGTTTCACATCAAGAAGGTTTCATTGTTTTTTGTTCCCTTTCAGTGAATTCTTTTTCCGGTAAACCAGAATTATTGGTTGTATTTTAGTCACTGGCGATAAATATTACAACTGCAGTAACTAGTGCCACACAAAAAATGTATATTTTGAAAGGAGATTAACGTTTGTTATAAATATTTAATTTTCTTACTTCATGTTGCCATGAATTACTTTTCAGGGTAAGTATTTGAATTAACACTATAACCATTTAACCTCACTGAAATACTTAAGGTTGTTGATCTATTATCTATTATCAGTAACGGTTTGATATGGTTTTGTCCAATTACATAGTTTTGTCTTAACGTGTTAAGGTCTTATTGACCTAATTTGTAAAGTTATATTGGCCGAGAAGTGTTAAGTAAAGTCTTGATACTATTGATTTTCAATCCCTAATTTTCCCGGTCCTTCCACTCCCAGACATCCTTACGCCAATACTGCATCCGAACATGACATGTGTGACTTAACCCCACACGTTTGAATGTGCATGCCCTACGAGATGGAAATCAAATGTTTTCGGCTGGGGCCGTGATTGCCATGCAATCACAGATATTTGCTTTTATTATGTTACCAGAAGATCTGCAGTAGCCTAAGTGGTATGATGATTAGTGAAACAGTTTTGATCCTTCGGAATTCTAACTTCATTTAGTGGTTAACTGTATGCTAAGAATATTATGCTTCAGTAATATTATGGCTCCAAATGGCTCTGAACACTATGGGACTCAACGTCTGAGGTCATTAGTCCCCTAGAACTTAGAACTAGTTAAACCTAACTAACCTAAGAACATCACGAACATCCATGCCCGAGGCAGGATTCGAACCTGCGACCGTAGCGGTCTTGCGGTTCCAGACTGCAGCGCCTTTAACCGCAAGGTTGTACTCGTATTTCCCCCAAGAAACCTTATGGTGAGTGGGGGAGATGTGTTCTGATACCATCATCTTTTCATTTTTTGTCTGTTCCATTTGCAAATGGTGCGTGGGAAGAATGACATTCGGTAAACACCGGTATTAGCTCTAACGTCTAAGGTGTTCTCATTATGAACATTCCGCGAGGCGCATGTTACAGGAAGTACAAGGGCGTGCTAAGGAGAAATGCCTCCAAATTCTTTATGTGAATACTCTTAAAGTTTTTTAAATAAAGTAAAGATTACAAACATTCTAGAAGTTTATTCCTCATGTCTACATCTGTGTACATCAACATAATCATAAAGGCGACGGACACATTTCTCCCAACGACAGACCAATTTGTTGACACCATCACTGTAGATGTCTTTGTTGATGGAGTTACAACTTCGCCTCTGCTTGCACAGCTACATCGCTATAAAAGTGTGCTCGAAGGAGTACTTCACGTTTTGGAAACAGATCAAAAGTGGGTGGGGTCCGTGGGGACAGAATGGAAGCTGATCGATAACAGCAAACCCAAGACATCGGATTATTATAGATGTTGGAAACCCGATTACAGTACTCTCTTTCTCACGCACTGACGTAGTTACGATACGCATGGCCATACTGCATGCAACAGTTCCAAGCCCTGCAGCGGCAGAGGACTACAGAAACAGCTTTTTATGAATTTACACATATACGATTCGGAGGCATTACTTTTCAGCAACCTCTTGTAATATGTTCTCCAACACTTCCTGGAAAGTACTATCTCAGAATTTCAATGGCAGACATCTCCGTGACGCACAATTCCTTTCCTGTAGCGTCCGCCGCTGCAATTTGGTGACCATCCCCGCAACGATCTCACCCGAATGGAACGACCCAGTGGCTGAACGTGACAACTTTCGTTAAATCTTCGACATTACGTTATGTCGTCATTCCACTTTAGGTCGCTCGTATGGTTACTCTGAGGCATTTTACGGCAATTACTGTCTCCAGTCACACTTAGCCAATAGCGTAATCGAACTGTAGAGGATTTATTCTCATATTCCTGCGCGAAATATTACACTTATTTACAGTTTGGATGGTTTGTCTGTAACCAAAGAAAATTCATAGAAGGGTGTTGATTGTTTATGAAGAATGTGCGCCTATGTTTCCGACAGTCAAGGAATGGCTAGCTAAACCGAACAGTGGCTGTTTTGCTCGTAAAATTTGCCCACTCAAAGGCCAAGAGGGAACCTCGACCACAGAACACAGAAATAAGCGTTGACGAAAGGCACAATGTATATTTGAACGAGTGATAAAAGAATCATAAAACATATGAGGATATGAGCATATTAGTAGAAACAGCGCAGTGTTCTGCAAACTGGAACGCTATTCCGCGTTGTACTAGCCTAGACAAAATTGTGAAAATAATTTTTCAGCTAATTTGTGATCAGTTTAGAAGGCTTCAACTAAATATCTTTTTGTGAACTGATATGCTAGTCTTAGTTAAATGTCAGTGCACTTGTAGTTCACGCCACAAGTAAGGTGCAATCAAAGTAACAAGGGAAAGCCGATTTCCTTTGTGGAAAAAGTAATTACCAGTCTTTTCTGAAATGGCTAAAGATACTTATTGTTGAATACCTTGCGTACTTTAAAGGGGTTTATAGTGAAAGCTATACAGATCATCTGGGCCAAAACGATAGGCTTAATTGCACCACATTTAACACGGGAAATCTAGAGGCAGTGCTCCTATCGGGAATACAAGACTGAAACTCATACAGTGTTTCAGCAGTCTAAGAAAAATATTTCACTTCGTCCACATCTACATCATATTCCGCAAGCCACCTAACGGTGTGTGGTGGTGGGTACTTCTGGTACCACTAACTTACCACCCCTCCCTCCCTTATGCGTGGGAAGAATGACTGTCGGTGAGTCTCTATATTAACTTTAATTTCTTGAAATTTCTCATCGTGGTCATTCCGTGCGATGTATATGGAGGAGTTAATATGTTGTCTGACTCTTCCCGACAATTATTCACTCGAAATTTCGATAGAAAAACTCTCCCTCATGCACAAGGCCTATCCACTGGAGTTCGTTGAGTACTTATTGAGTACACCAGTAACGGTCTCGGGCCGGCTAAACAAACCCTTGACGGAAGCCGCCGCTTTTCGTTCGATGTTCTCTATCTCTTCTCTCAGTCCCTTCTGTCAATCACCCAGATTAATGAACAATTCTGAAGAAACAGTCGATAAGCGTCTTGTAAGCTACATTCTTCGTGGATGAGTTACATATTCCTAAGATTCTTCCTATGAATCTCAGTCTGGTATCTGCTTTTCCTACTATTTGTTTTATGTCGACATTCTACTTCCTGTCGTGTAGATAATTACTCCTAGGTATTTAACGGTATATACTGATTCCAGCAACTTTTCATCGGTAGCGTAGTGGTACAA
Organism: Schistocerca serialis cubense; assembly: GCF_023864345.2. NCBI lineage: Eukaryota > Metazoa > Arthropoda > Insecta > Orthoptera > Acrididae > Schistocerca > Schistocerca serialis. The sequence goes on from NC_064644.1 coordinate 450,366,330, forward strand.
TAGTGGATTTCTTTTCCTATGAATGGGCAATATGTCACATTTATTAACGTTCATTGTCAGCTGCCAGAGCCTGCCTGCACTATTCACCAGTCCTCTGCAAGTCATGCTGCCGATCTATACTGCTTCTGGCATTGTTACTTTCTCATAGACAACCATGTCATTTACGAATAGTGTTAAAGAGCTTCCGACACTTTTAACGAGATCATTTTTATATTTTGTAAACTATAACGATCCTATCCGGAAATTACCTTTACATCTGCCGATTTTGTTTCCTTAAGAGCAACGTGTAGAATTCTATGTGCAAGGGAGACTTGAATATTGTCGCAAATCAGATCCGATACTCGCTAAAGCAGTTATTTATTTATTTATTTATTTTTTTGCTTTCCTGAAGTCAAGGAACACACCATCGTCATGAGCGTCCTTTCGGTAATTCTACAACAGATTGTCGTAACATATGGGCCTATCATTATGTGCATCCGTCCTATAACCCTTCGTGAAGACATCAATGACCTCCATTTTTCCTTTCCAGTCGTTAGATACCTTTCGATCCTCCGGCGATCTACGACAACCTGCAGCTAGAATGTTTGTAGAATCTTATAGGTATCTCATGTCGTCCAGATGCCTTTTCACTAAAACGCGTTTCTATTACGCATAATGGAATGTCTCAATACGTGCCATTTCAATGTTCGTGTCGGAGGGGCCATGTTACGATCTTCCGCGGAGAAACGATTTCCGAAGACCGAGTTCAGTATTTCGGCCTTCTCCCTGTTACCTTCCGCTGGCGTGGCAGTGTGACCACTGAGCGAATAAATATAGGACTTCGAACCGCTTAGTGATTTTACTTGTCCAAAACCTCTTAGGGTTTTTAGCCAGATCGGTTGACAAAATTTTACTTTCCGTGACTAAGCGCTTCTCTCGTTGTTCTACTTACGCTCATTTTCGCTTCGTTCTGATTCCAGGTTTTGATTTCTCTTTAATTTATGATGAAGCTCTCTTTTTTTACGTTGAAGTTTCTGACACGGGTATTAAACCACAGTGGATCTTTCCCTACCCTTAAGAACTTACAGAATTGTTAAGGTTTTCGTGACGACTTGTTGACAAACTGACTATTGGCTTCTGTCTCGGGTTCTTCGCCCGACGTTCATCTAATTATTTTTCTGACGTTTCGCCAGCACGAGTGGCTGGTATCGTCAAAGCTTCACCCTCCATTGCCGGTGGTAAACTGGAGCCGAGCTCGGGGCAGCAGATTGTATGTACCTGGCGCGCCAACAACATGCGAGGGCTTCTCCGCTGTCATTTCCGGTGCGGTTCTCCTCTTGCTACATGTGACGGTCGTTCGCTGCAGTACGGGAAGCCAGGATCCGTTTACGTTAAGGCTTTCTTCTTTCTTGTTGATACTATTCGAGTGTTTTTGTATTTCTACAGCTTCTCTGAACTAGCGCGTGTGATAGTGCTTCTCTACAGCCAGAACTTCCGTGTCGGCGAATTTTATCACGTGGTCGGTCTCATTCAGTGCGTGCTCTGCCACGGTCGATTTCTCCACCTACCCCAACCTGCAATGTTGCTTATGCTGTTTGATCCTGGTGTTAAGTGATCGTCCAGTCATTCCGACATAAACTTTTCCGCATGTGAGTGGTATACGGTATATTCCCGACATGCAAGTGGGTCTCTTTCCTCCTTCGCCGATCTAAGACACTCTTTGACCTTCCTTGTAGGCTTGAAAATCGTCTTTACGCCATGTTTGCGCAATATACGGCCGATTCTGGCCGTTACCTTAGGAATGTTTGACAGTTTGTGCCGGTTTCGGTTTTCGATACAAGTCATGGAAAAATTGGAAGCACAGGCACTGGAATGTGTCTGTTTTTGGTGGTATTTTGTAATCTGCTGTATGTCACACATAGATCGCTTGTTCGTCGTAATTTACTGCGAAATACGTCAACCAAAAGGCTGGATATTTCCAACGAATGTAATAACAAGACGAGCCCGGTAGATTCAACTGGCAACAATTGGGGAACCTGTCACAAACGATACTCCCTATAAAATCCATACTCTTTTGGGTTATATCCAATAATCTCACTAAAATATGACGGTACTTAAGAAAACCAGTAGAAATATTGACAACAGATTCATGATTAAGTGACATGAATTACTTGAAATGTGTAAAAACCCACCTCTGTGTCACAGTTATTGTAAAATTTCGCTTTCACTATTTAGAAGAGGTATAAAAAATTAAATTACGAAAACAACAACGTAACATGAACCCGTATGAACCACTATAGCCTTTGGCAATTAATAAGAGAGCTAGTAATTTCATCTAGATTTAGGTAGCTGAAATATGACAAGCTTCTGAACTAACACATTCCTTTGACTGACTAGCTTTTGCTTTTCAAGTCACCCATGTTGTCTGAACCTTCCATCAATTAGAAATAATCTGCTGTGTTCTGACAAGCCATACTTCTAACTGTGGGCGATCCAGCTCGTGCATGTTTCATACAGTACACCACAAAGTTAATCGAATTTCACTAACAACAAACTGAAACACACCCATGTAACAGCACAGAACTCAAAAGACGCCAACAAAAATTGCCACAAATCTTAAATTGCTTGTAGTTGTTAATGTGTGGTCCTTCTACCGCCAAATCTAAACAAACGTTCTAACAACAAAACAAATATCTGCAGATGCATACTGAAAAATTATTGTGATATGTAAAATGAGTAGAATGGAATATCAAGATGAAATGAAACGTGAGTACAGGGATCAATAATGATGCAAACGTACAACACAGTTACTGTTACTGTATGTTCCTTTCCCTTTTCACAAAATGATTACTCGGAAAATCGTTTACTACTGAATTGTATTAAAAAAAATTAAACTTTCGAAATTTTGTTAATGGAAAATCTTCCTGATAGTGCAAAGTTTTTGTCACTTAACTGTGACTGTCGAACGATGTCTTCCAACGTTATTTGCTTCGTGCTCAGGGATATGTTGAAGCGATAATTCGAAGCACAAAAGTTCAGAAAAAGCAGGCTTTGCAAGATCTGCTGCGAAAGACGTCTACTACATAACAATTGCTAATGCCTCTTAAAGTATGAATGTTAGAGCTCCTTTTTACAGGACATCTTTCTTTCTTTCACCCATGAAGGTTTATTGGTGGTGTTCTGGTTCACAAGCGTGTGCTCAAGTAAAGAACCATACGAATGAGCTCATATCAGAAACACAGCAACTATCTGCAGAATCTGCAAAATACATTGCAGTTGACAATGGAGTTTTGAACAAAATTTGAGAGGAAAGGTTGACAATTAAAGCAAACACTATATCACAATGTTTCATTTACATTCACCTTAGTTTTTCTTGTTCCCTGTTTTCTTTTCTTTTTTTTCATTAGCTGCCTCGGAAGTAGCTAAGAACATGTCATACGTTCATAGATTCTGGTCGTATGTAAAGTATGTTAGCGGCAAGAAACAATCAATGCCTTCTCTGGACGATAGCAATGAAGATACTATCGAAGACAGTGTTGCCAAAGCAGATTTATCCAACACAGCCTTCCGAAATGCCTTCACAAAAGAAGACGAAGTAAATATTCCAGAATTCGAATCGAGAACAGCTGACAACATGAGTAACGTAGAAGTAAATATCCTCGGAGTAGTGAAGAAACTTGAATCACTTAATAAAAGCAAGTCTTCTGGTCCAGACTGTACACCAATTAGGTTCCTTTCGGAGTATTCTGATGCATTAACTCCATACTCAACAATCATATACAACCGTTCGCTTGACGAAAGGTCCGTACGCAAGGACTGGAAAGTAGCCCATGTCACACCAATATTCAAGAAAGGTAGTACGAGTAATCCACTAAATTACAGGCCCATATCGTTAACGTCGATATGCAGCAGGATTTTAGAACATATATTGTGTTCGAACTTTATGAATTACCTCGAAGGAAACGGTCTGTTGACACACAGTCAATATGGGTTTAGAAAACATCGTTCCTCTGAAACTCAACTAGCTCTTTATTCACAAGAAGTGTTGAGTGCTATTGACAAGGGATTTCAGATCGATTTCATATTTCTGGATTTCCGGAAGGCTTTTGACACTGTACCACACAAGCGGCTCGTAGTGAAATTGCGTGCTTATGGAATATCGTCTCAGTTATGTGACAGGATCTGTGATTTCCTGTCAAAGAGGTCACAGTTCATAGTAGTTGATGGAAAGTCATCGGCTACAACAGAAGTGATTTCTGGCGTTCCTCAAGGCAGTATTAAGTTGTCCATTTACGCACTCAACTGCAAAACACAACATTTCTGTCACATGAAACTGTTCTTCTCACACTTCATGTGCATGTGCATTTTAACTTGCAGAATACTTTACAAAATCCACCAGCTTGTTTCTTCACACATGATACAACAGTGGGTTCAGTCTAACAACAGCTATCACATCTCTGGCCACCCACGCTTCTTCAAAGTGCGTACATGTCCGACCGTCGACAATTAGTACGTTACAGCGCTCTTTCTTGCGGACAACAGTTTTACACACATTTAACATTAGGTATTAAAGGAAACGCCGCACACCAGAGAATGAACTTGTTAATAATAACAAATATGTTGTGTTAAATGGTTACTGGTAAATAACGTATTGTAGTAACTCGTGCATAATATATCTGGAACATGCTTAGTAGTAGCTACTGGTTTCGATACTTTCCAACGAGTAATGCATGAAAGTTGAGAAATCGTTGTCCGCTGTTTACTTTCTTGGGATTTACCGTAAACTGGAATAGGAATTATCCGGCATTATTTGAACCGGGACGTCCTGACATGATAACAAAGGCATACTGTCACCGTAGCCTCTGTTTTGAAATAAACTAGATAAGACTTCTGTAGGCAAATTAAGTATGACTTTATAATTATTATTGGTTTCAGTCCTGTCAGTCACATATACACTAAACTGTTTTCAGAAAACAGATTCCCACTTACACGGTTTAAAGAACCAGCAGTATGTAGAGCGAGTTCCAGTTCAGAGACAAAAATTAACAATTCTCTGATATTTTAGTCATAATTTATGCTACCAATATTGTTTTGTGTTTTCACCTGTATCATTGACACTTAGCTTCTCTTTCCCGAAAGACTGAAACAGCTTATTATCTCTGTATCTCACATTTTTACATAGCCTTTATTCTAACTCCATTATGTTCGAGAGGAAACAAGTATGTTACACTTAAGAAGGATTCTAACACACATGTATCGGTTAACTGTAATGCACCGATGGAAAAGAAGGGTAAAACACTACTACGCACTATTTGCAGTGTTCAGAATTAGTGAAAGGATTTTCTACCTTACAATGGACCGTTAGGTAAAGATGGAAAGTAGAAGATGGAAGATTAACTTAATTGTTCAGTTTAAAGGTTTCGAACTGACTGATAATTTATGTTCAATAATTCGTCTATGTTATAAAAATAAAGATAGGAAATTTAAACTTTGATTATTACTGTGGGAAGTGAGTAACTGTGCAGTGGCTACATAAGGGGGATCTTTACTGGCTTCGTTTTAGTTGATGTATATAAGACGACTCCAGTAATGTCATACCTCGGCACAGAATCAAATGGTTCACCACAATATACATAAAAATAAAAAGGCGTGACTTCGGTATTACAGTAATAAATAGTTTATATGGATTACGTCAAGAATCCTCACAAGAACGGTATGGAAAGAGTTGTTGTGAAAATGCAGAGATTCTGTGTTGTGATCGGAGGAACAACCTGTTTGATGCCAGTTGTGTGGGTAGAGCAGCAAACTGAGTAGTAGGGAGATGGGGATACCAACTCCACCAACCACACCCTCCCCCAACTACGCCACTCCCGAATGACGTCTTGTGTTTTCCTCAGCAGGCCCCATCCCCTCCACCCCGCCCCCTGCCTCTCACCCAACTATCCTACTGATGGGAATTTCGAATGTTGGTGGGAATATCGAATTTTTGTGTGCATTTCTTTGTCCTAGAGCTTGCTACCATCCCACAGAAATTGGAGGGAAATTCAAATTGGCGGTGCCCTCTCGCGACTTGAACCCAGCCCCTGTGGCAGGAAAGCCCACCACCCTAACACAATTATAGCATCAGATGTGCTTGAAATTGGCACTAGCCAATAGGAACACAGCATCCAATCTCATTGGGGGCATAAGGCGTGCCCAGCAGCTCTGCAGCCTCAGTTGCAGTCAGTTATTCAGCACGAAATGCCAGCTGAGAACGTCCAGTGCAGCACAGCTGCAGCAGCAACAGAATAGGAGTAAGCCACAGAAGAGTAAGTGCCCCTGCTTAATGTCTGTGTTTACTGTCATGTGAGGGAGATGAGTCTCTGCACTTCTATTATCACATGCAACAATTTTTCGTCGTTGATCATTGTGTGTATGTGAGGTCCTCCAGTCTGTAGGGGACTGCAACAGTGACGTGTCCCAGCCCATCAGGGCCCACAGTAGCAGCAGCACCCTTCGATCATGTTATGCACCTGGTCAGCTTGATGGAGCAGGACAATCAGCTGTCATTGTTGGTTGAAGACACCCACCCAGTTTCTGACTCACTGATGTGCTCTGGGGGTCCTAATCAGCATCATGCAGGTCAGTACTGGACCCCATCATACGCGCCACTGCAGAATATTCCAGTGATACTGCATGGACAAAGTGAATATGTAGTGGATGAGAAGGTCTCAATTAAGCCCTGAGGACCACTGTTGCTCGCTATAGTGTATAATTTAACCGCTAGTGGTTCGAAGTGCTTACATACTGGCATAGAAGCAACTGCACACTGTGATGGGCCTGTTGTGATAGAGATCGAGAATGCAGCTAAATGTGTCAAAGTGCAGTTTACGGATGTGAAGTGGGATAAACCGTATCGTGCAGAAGCCCAATTCAAGGAACAGTTGACCACCAAGTATCATCTGACCCGTCCTCCTCCAGACATATACTGTGCTGCTTCAACTATCCATTACAACAATGTACAATGACTCTGCAGTCTGTGTGATATCGGGTGACACATACATTTATCTACAGCACTCCACCATCACAGACGTGTTAGATCTACAGATGGTGTTATCCATCGCGTCGGAAAGACTGAACAGATGGCTGCCTTGTGTTACGCAGTGTAGAGGGACATTGCAGAATACCTCCGTATGAACAGTGAGTATGCAGACGACTTAGAGCAGTGGGTCAATATGGTGGTTACTGAAAATAACGTAGTGCAAATAATTTTGAGAGAATATAGAACGCATTTACCAGGCTCATGTAGGAACCGATATGTCACGAAAAGATGTTGCAAAGATATGGGGAAATTGTAGGAGTCACTCAACAAGAAAACTAAATGATGGCGGGTATAGAAGGAACGTACAGAAGTTCCTATACACATATAGTCATGGAAAGAGGTAGGTACATCAGCATACACATCAATTCTGTGCTTACAAGTAGCCTTTTCTTATATTCTGTACTGGTGTTAACATAAAGAAAGAACCTGTTAATGTAGTGCATCCTGTGTATGATTACTGAATAAAAATGTATATAAACATATATGTGTTTTTATTTCTTACCTCTTATTGTATTGCAAGTTTTGAAGCTATAGCCACCAGGATTTTCAATGCAAACGTGCGACAGCAGAAAATTATGTCATTTAACTAAAATATCTGTAAGAGACCAGTACCTGACGTAGTTGTCATCATAGCAGGGCATAGTATTTACTGTTTTCTATAAAAACCCATTGCAAGCCAGTACATGACGAAGTGGGTGAAGGATCAAGACTTTGTTGTAAGCGGCTGGAGCTGTGACGGTGTGCAACAAGGATGGAAGAATGGCGTACTCCTCCCTGACAACACTGAACAGTAATTGGAGGCTCATCCAACTGCGGCAAGACAAATTTTCTCATGTCACTATTAACACGTGTGTAAGGACTCCACTTAGATCATGTATGTGTATTTTCAAAAACACTGTTTCAGCCCAAATACCAATTATTACAGGAGATATTGCAAATTGTAGATAGTGTGACGTTCATGCCATTGAGTGAGATCAGTGATATCCCTCCAGCGGAAAAAGTTATGTCAAACATAGAGCTTATATTTGACGATGTTGCTGTGGAAAACCAAGATCAAATTCGACAAAATTTCTGTGTTGGACGCCATACGGCTGTTAATGTATTTTATCTGAGTCAGACATATTCCAGAATCCTGAAACAAAACAGCTGATGAGGGATAATTCAAACCTAATTATAACATTCAGACATGACAATCTGAATATAGAAAGCATTTACCAGGCTCATGTAGGAAACGATATGTCATTAAACGATGTTGCAAAGATATGGGCAAATTGTAGAAGTCACTTACATTATGAGTTTCTCGTTATTGATAAAACAAGAAAACTAAATTATGACGGGTGTAGAAGGAACATCCAGAAGTTCCTATACTTATATAGCCATGGAAAGAGGTGAGTACATCAGCATACACATCACCATGGGTAAATTCGCGTGCGTGCTGGGAGCTCAGTCTGATAGGATGAGTGTGCATAAACAAGTCATTCACATCAGGTTACCTTCCATTAGGAAAGTGTGTGCACTCAGCGACTGTTACGTGATTTATAAATTATAGAGCGCAGCAATTAGTTATTCTTTATTTTGCATGTTTTATTACGCAAATCAAGATTTCGGGTAGTGCCTAGCCATTACCTATGCACTATTTTTAATCTCGACACATGTTAGAGAGATTAAAAAAATCTAGATAAAAATAGTGTACTGATAAGGGCTAGGCACTAGCCGAATTCTGGATTTGTGTAATAAAACGTACAAAAAAAAAAGACCACTGATATCTGCGCTATATAATTTATACAACATTCGCATGTACAGTCGTGGACAAAACGAGAGAGACCCTTCGCCTTTTCGTTATGCTGATCCGCACAACTTTGAAGTCTGCTACACAGCATCACAGGCAAGGCGACGAAGTGGTACCAACATACTATGCACAGGCGTGAAATTGACACACTATCCGAACTTTGTCAGACTGTTTCCAATCATGTGTAGGACTATATTAATGCTGAATAGTGTGTTAAACACAACACGTAAATATAAGATGTAAATGAAAGAAGAAAAGACAATTAGTGTGAACTGTACTAATAAAACTGAATTTCAGCTTATCGAGATAACACAACTGTTCTAGTAAGACAAAGTACGTCAGATCGTTACGAATTAGCAAAATATTGTGCGGATTCGGCCGAGAAACGGTTTGTGTCAACTTTCAGACCATCATAGTGGATTACCGTTGCTGACCTACCAAGAAAATGTACAAATTTAGCTATGCGTGAAGATTCATAACGAAATTCAGTTAAAAATCATTCAGTGCCACACGTAAGTCAATTCAATTATTGGCAGAATCGGAAAAAGGAAGGCAATAACAAGTATGAAATTCTACAAGAGTTTCATATTGATATCCACAGGGCACTAGTACAGAATAAATGTAGATATAAAAAATCTGCCTCCATCCAGATTAGAACCGAAAACAAACCAGACCTCCCTTGCAGTAGCAAACAACTTTCACTATGCTAGCAGACAACCCACGCAAACAGCCCTCTATTATTACCCCAGACATGAATAAGCCAGCAATTTCGCAATGAAAATGGCAAAATGATCTGCAGTTTCTGTTGAATAGAGCTTTCTGGACTCTAAAACATGAATTTTCTACATTTATGTCACCGCATATGTGACAACCATTCGGGATGTTTATCGAAATAACGAAATACTGTTATTAACGAGTAACGGCAACGGGTTGTACACAACGCTGGTGACTACTTTGAAGGACAGTAACAGGTGCAAACATGAAACACTTTCGTATCGGTTGTGAATAAATAGTTGCCACTATTTAAGTTACAACCCTCGTATAGTCTTACATATGATTGAAAACAGTCTGGCAAAGTTCGGATAGTTCGTCAATTTCACGCCTGTGCATAGTACACTCCTGGAAATGGAAAAAAGAACACATTGACACCGGTGTATCAGACCCACCACACTTGCTCCGGACACTCCGAGAGGGCTGTACAAACAATGATCACACGCACGGCACAGCGGACACACCAGGAACCGCGGTGTTGGCCGTCGAATGGCGCTAGCTGCGCAGCATTTGTGCACCGTCGCCGTCAGTGTCAGCCAGTTTGCCGTGGCATACGGAGCTCCATCGCAGTCTTTAACACTGGTAGCATGCCGCGACAGCGTGGACGTGAACCGTATGTGCAGTTGACGGACTTTGAGCGAGGGCGTATAGTGGGCATGCGGGAGGCCGGGTGGACGTACCGCCGAATTGCTCAACACGTGGGGCGTGAGGTCTCCACAGTACATCGATGTTGTCGCCAGTGGTCGGCGGAAGGTGCACGTGCCCGTCGACCTGGGACCGGACCGCAGCGACGCACGGATGCACGCCAAGACCGTAGGATCCTACGCAGTGCCGTAGGGGACCGCACCGCCACTTCCCAGCAAATTAGGAACACTGTTGCTCCTGGGGTATCGGCGAGGACCATTCGCAACCGTCTCCATGAAGCTGGGCTACGGTCCCGCACACCGTTAGGCCGTCTTCCGCTCACGCCCCAACATCGTGCAGCCCGCCTCCAGTGGTGTCGCGACAGGCGTGAATGGAGGGACGAATGGAGACGTGTCGTCTTCAGCGATGAGAGTCGCTTCTGCCTTGGTGCCAATGATGGTCGTATGCGTGTTTGGCGCCGTGCAGGTGAGTGCCACAATCAGGACTGCATACGACCGAGGCACACAGGGCCAACACCCGGCATCATGGTGTGGGGAGCGATCTCCTACACTGGCCGTACACCACTGGTGATCGTCGAGGGGACACTGAATAGTGCACGGTACATCCAAACCGTCATCGAACCCATCGTTCTACCATTCCTAGACCGGCAAAGGAACTTGCTGTTCCAACAGGACAATGCACGTCCGCATGTATCCCGTGCCACCCAACGTGCTCTAGAAGGTGTAAGTCAACTACCCTGGCCAGCAAGATCTCCGGATCTGTCCCCCATTGAGCATGTTTGGGACTGGATGAAGCGTTGTCTCACGCGGTCTGCACGTCCAGCACGAACGCTGGTCCAACTGAGGCGCCAGGTGGAAATGGCATGGGAAGCCGTTCCACAGGACTACATCCAGCATCTCTACGATCGTCTCCATGGGAGAATAGCAGCCTGCATTGCTGCGAAAGGTGGATATACACTGTACTAGTGCCGACATTGTGCATGCTCTGTTGCCTGTGTCTATGTGCCTGTGGTTCTGTCAGTGTGATCATGTGATGTATCTGACCCCAGGAATGTGTCAATAAAGTTTCCCCTTCCTGGGACAATGAATTTACGGTGTTCTTATTTCAATTTCCAGGAGTGTATGTTGGTAGCACTTCGTCGCCTTGCCTGTTATACTGTGTAGCAGACTTTAAAGCTGTGCGGATCAGCATAACGAAAAGGCGAGGGGTCTCGCTCGTTTTGTACACGACTGTACATGGATGCTAAAATTCAAACTCTCGAATGTTAAGTTCGAGGCGTACGCAAGGAGCCAGACACGTGTTGTCGTATCCTTCTGAGACGGAACAATACAGTGAATGATCAGGTTAATGCAGTCAAAAAGAAAGTAAATGACTTAACTGAAGAGACTAAAGCTGTTACCGAGAAGGGGAAGCAGCCTAAGCAAAAGACGAGCGGATATATAAAACCTCGCGCTGCACAGAAGTCAAATTAATATATGAGTACAATGAGATGTCGACTAAGCATAAAGTCATCGTGGCGCGGAAGCCCGTTTGAGAGAAGTTACATTTGCTGATGTTCGAACGCTTGAAGCAGGACCAGATACTGAATCTCTGTATGAACTCTCATAGGAATTCCACAACGACGACAATGATGCTATTGCCGATTTCGTTAACCATAACAGAGACGCCAGGATAGACAAAATATTCTGTATCAGTGATGAAAAATCATACATGTTGGGCTTGCAGCCTCTGACTTGAAAAAACAATACAGATCGACGATAGACAATTTCAAAGAGCAGCTGGTCCACTGAACCTTATTTTCTACAGATCCACAAAAACTGTAAATTATTCGCCTAAAGATCTCGAAATTTATCGTGAAATACTGCTTTTGACTGATCCGCAAAAGAATAGAAACAGCCGAAACAATGTGAAATACAAATCCATTATAAAACCTATACTGGATGGTGAAAAAAATAGCAGTGGTGTTAGTATCGACATTCAGCATTCGGCACCCAGCATCAGCTGCCGCTGGTAATACACCTCATTCGAATGAAGTTGTTTCAGTAATTTCTGAGCTTATCACCGAAAAAATATAGAGACTGTAGTTCGAGAACTGCACAAGCCAGCGCGCAAAACACAACCCCGAAGTTATGTTACGATTAAAGGTGTGGACGACCTGTGGCAGGTGGACTTTGTCGACATGAGGGAACACTCACTTGTCAATAACGGGTTCAAATATCTTTTAATGGTCATTGACACTTATTCTAAATTTGCCTGTGCATTAACCGTGAAAGCGAAAACAGGGAAGGATGCCGCGAATGTGTTTGAGCGATTGCTGCAGATAGTGGCGAATCGAATCCCAGACAATCTTCAAATGGATCATGGCGGCGAGTTTTAAAATAGATATTTCAGCACTGTGATGGAGCAGTATGGAATTCATCACTACTCGACATTCACTCACCTGAAGGCGAGTATCGTGGAGCCTCTGAACAAAGCATTGAAAGCTCAAATGTGTATGCGGTTGAGTCTTCGTGGCTCACACAAATGGACCGATATCCTCCCGTAAATAATTGCACAGCATAATCGAACCAAACATAGCACACGAAAAACGGAGTTCTAGTTACAGCATATAATTGTATTACAATGCTAGATCCACGCATACAGCAATTTAATGTAGGCAATTTAGTAAGCATGTCAAACCACAAGTCAGCATTTGAGAAGTCATATGTTCCAAACTGGTCAACCGAGATATTCACAGTTTCTAAAGTGCGAAGAAGGAATCCTAGAACCTACTTCTTAAAGGCGAGTAGAGGTACTGAAACTGCAGGATGATTTTAAAGAGAAGAGTTGCAGAGGAGCTCGGGACCAGATGTGAATCTTACAGAGATGGTCATACGGCGTAGAGGGAATAGAATGTTAGTTAAATGGCTTGATTTGCCCGCATCATAAAACAGCTGGATCGGCGATGATGATTTGCTGTGTAACAGGGGGCGCAGATCACAAAAAACTCAGTAGTATTATATGCGTGATAGGAGACGCATTAGAGGAGGAGGAGGCAGAACATTCGACAAACTACCAGTCGAATTACACATTCCTGGATTCAACTGCTATGGACCAGGAACAAAACTTCAAAAACGATTGGCACGCGGTGATTAGTGGACAAATAGGTTCGACGAAGGGCGTAATGAACACGACATCGCATATGCAGCAAATAAAGATCGTCACACCACTGATCGAAATTTAGCCGATAAAGATTAGGCAATACGTACAAGAAGGGATATTGCTATACGTCAACCCATTGCAGCATTAGCAGGTGAAAAATCTGTGTGTGATGCAGTTATGTTGGGTTTGGGTGTGAAGAATTTCAGTCAAGTTACGAGCGCTGCACGTAGGGCGCTAAGGAAGCAGATGACAAACAAAGGGTGCGTGAAAAACTGTATCCTGACACCGTTGTATGTAGCTAAAAGCGCCCTGAAGCAGAAAGGAGCGAGAACAAAAAGATCAATTTAAGCACCCAGGATTCTACAAATACCCAAGACGTCGGGTGGAATTATTCCGTTCTTCATTCCTGCCCTAGCTGGTCTCTCAGTGGTATGTTCGGTGGCCGGGAGGTGCTGCGGCTATTGCCAGGACAGTCAAGAATGCACAAAACTCTCAGGAGCAACTGCAGGAGGCGCGAAGACATAACTGCATGATGGAGGCAGCAGCCACCGGAAAAGGGCTACACTTGAAACCCTACTACAATGGACTAGGTTTCTTCATAAACAAAAAAGCCCCCTATGAGTCCTACCAGACAGAGCGCTTACAAACATCGATCTGCTTAAGTTTGTTAAGAAAGATTTGAAAATTCCGAGATTCCACAGTGTATTCATGAGGGATACACAGGCCAACGATGTAAAAACGTTTTTGCTGAAAATATTTTATTCTTATGTTTCTTTAGGATGGGAAATCCAAATATGATACTTGAAAAACTGTACCATCCACCATTTCTTCACATTATACAGTTAAATTAGTAAATTAAGCGATTTTTTAAAGAATTTAACAGCTTTCATGTAGTTAAAATAATTTAAAAAGGAGGTGTCATGAATGTAGATCCTGTTGGTAGCACTTCTGTAAAACATTTGCTTGCAAAAAAAGGTCGATTATATTTTTGTGTTAACAGATGGAGTTTTGTTTACTGTCAACCTAACCTCACTTTCCCATTTCCTGTACATGTGCTCAGTTCAATGTCTGATGGTGATTGTAAAATCTCTGCTGAAAGTTTTTGTTGTATTTGTGGTGAATTTGTGATGAAAACACCAAAGAAACATTACAGACTTTGTGAAAAAAGTTTATGTATCATACTTTGGATCTAAACTTAGTGATCAAGATAAATCTTGGCCGCTGCATAAGGTATGTAATGTGTGTGTTGAAGATCTGAGAAAATGGTCCAAAAAGGAGAAAATAGCCTTTATACTCGCTGTTCTTATGGTATGGAGGGAAGCAAGAAATCATTCAGATGATTACTACTTTTGCAGTGTTGATATTACTGGTCATATTTCGAAAACCAAGAAGGTAATAAGCTACCCTAACCTTCCGATCGCCATCCGACCAGCAGGGCATTTGCTGGTTCCTGAACCACCAGATGATTTAAATTCTACCCCAACAGAAGTATTTTATGAAGTACAATGTGATTTAGATGAACCAGATGATGATGATTTCCATTGTAATACAGTCTAGAGCTCAAATTGTTTACTCAGACCGAGCTTAACGATTTGGTTAGGGATCTGGGCTCAACGAAAGAAAAAGCTGAATTGCTTGGCTCTAGGTTAAAATAAATGAACCTACTGGCAGTTGGAACCAGCATATACATGTATAGAAAGAGAGAGCAGGAATTTTCCAAGTCTTTTCAACAAGAAATTGATTTAGTGTACTATTCAGACATTCCTGGTCTGATGAATGAGTGTGGTATTGAATGCAAAAAGGAAGATTGGAGTCTGTTTATTGATTCATCCCAACACTAGTTTAAAGGTTGTTTTATTACACAATAATAACATGTATGCATCTATACCTGTTAGTCATTCTGTACATATGAAAGAAAAATATGAAAACCTAAAAATAGTGATAAATAAATTAGGATATTCTGCTGATGGTTGGATAATACGTGGCGATCTAAAAGTAACATGCATGCACCTTGGTCAGCAAGGTGACTTTACCACATTTTCATGTTTCTTATGTGAATAGGACAGTTGGGCTAGGGATCAAGACTGGTGCAGAAAGAACTGGGCCTGTGAGGGAGTCTTTAAAACCTGGTGAGAAGAATATTCTCCTAAAAAACCCCGTAGATCCAAAGTACGTACTCCTTCCAGCTCTACATACAAAGTTAGGCCTAATGAAACATTTTTAAAGGCTTTGCCTAGAAATGGACCAAGTTTTAAGTATCTCTGCCAAAAGTTTCCACACCTTTCAGAAGTAAACTAAATGAAAGCGTCTTTGTCGGACCTGACATTAGAAAATTGATGTTTGATGTTAACTTTGAATCCACAATGACATTCAATGAGAAAGAAGAGTGCCTATCATTCAAAGAAGTCGTTACAAAGTTCTTAGGACATGGAAAAGTCACGGAATATTTTTCTATTATAGCTACGAGGGTCACTCCAAAATAAATCCACACTATTTTTTAAAAAATCCATCTTTTATTCTACATGTTTGAAAGTTTCACAGTGTGTAGATACGTCCTTTAGGAACAATATTTTCGTTTCTCCACATAATTTCCATTCCTCTCAACTGCCTTACGCCATCTTGAAAGCAGCGCCTGTGTACCTGCACGGTAAATTCTGGACCAACCTGTTGGAGCCACTGTTTCGCAGCGTGCACAAGGGAGTCATCATCTTCAAACCTTGTTCCACGAGGAGAGTCATCAGTTTCCCAAAGAGATGATAGACACATGGAGCCAGGTCAGGACAGTAAGGCGAGGGTTCCAGTGTTGTCCACCTGAGTTTTGTGATCCCTTCCATGGTTTTTTGACTGACATGCGGCCGTGCATTGTCGTGCAACAGCAAAACATCCTGCTTTTGCCGATGTGGTCGAATACGACTCAGTCGAGCTTGAAGTCTCTTCAGTGTCGTCACATATGCATCAGAATTTATGGTGGTACCACTTGGCATGATGTCCACAAGCAGGAGTCCTTCGGAATTGAAAAACACCATAGCCATAACTTTTACAGCAGAAGGTGTGGTTTCGAATTTTTTTTCTTGGGTGAATTTGCATGATTCCACAACATTGATTGCCTCTTCGTCTCTGGTGAAAAATGATGGAGCCATGTTTCATCACCTGTCACAATTCTTCCAAGAAATTCACCTCCACCATTCTCGTACTGTTCCAAAAGTTCGCTGCATACCGTTTTTCTTGTTTCTTTGTGTGCCACTGTCAGCATCCTGGGAACCCACCTGGCACAAGCCTTTTTTAGTGCTAACACTTTCAGTATTTTGCAAACACTTGCTTCCCTTATCCCAACGTAGCGTGACAATTCGTTCACTGTGATGCGTCTGTCAGCAATCACCAATTCGTTAACTCTCTGTACATTGTCTGGAGTGTTTGCAGTACCAGGCCTGCCGCTGCGAGGACAATCCTCAATACTGCCGTGCCCGCTTTCATCAAGTAACCTGCTTTCCCACCGACTAACTGTACTACGATCGACAACAGCATCTCCATACACCTTTTTCAAGCTCTTGTGGATGTTTCCCACTGTCTCGTTTTCACAGCAGAGGAATTCTATGACAGCACGTTGCTTCTGACGAACGTCAAGTGTAGCAGCCACCTTGGAGACATGCTGTGACAGCGCCACTCACGGGAACAGGTTGAACGAAGTTTGAAAACAAGCGGGAAGGATGTTTCTACACACTGTAAAACTTTCACACATGCAGACTGGAAACTGTATTTTTACGAAAATAGTGTGCATTTCTTTTGGAGTGACCCTCGCACAATGTTAAAGAAGTGTAAAACTGCAGGATGTTTAATGAGCCTGAAAGCTCACTTTTTGAACAGTCACCTTGATCACTTCCCGGACAATATGGGAGGTGGCGAAGAGTTCTCGGGCTTTCAGCCGGGTGGCGGTGTCTTCAAACTGCGACGTTTCGACAAGTGACATACTCGTCATCTTCTGGCGAAGTGCCGAGACTTTGCGGATGCCAGTCCCTTTATACCTGCGGCGTGCCCCCCGCCACATGGCCGCGGGAGGCTGGGTCCGGTGGAGCCGGCGGGCGGTGTGGAGGGGGAAGCGGGTGCGCCATTCGTGTCTCCGTCAGAGCATTCCGGTAGCGTCTCGTGAGCTGGACGGTTCTTGGTGCGTTCCTGGCGTATTGCGGCTAATGCTGGATTCCAGGCCGCGCTCAGTTGATAGCCTTCGTCCCTGTTCACAAGATTCTCGTGGATCTGTATTTCTATTGATTATTTAATGACGCTATCCCACCTCCCTGCTGGAATCCCGAGAACTCTTCGTCAGCTGTATACGCCGGGAAAGCATACATTCACATTTACGACACCTCTACGGGGAGGAGATGCTCTGCAGCTTCTAGCTGCTGCAGAAAGAACGCAACAGGAAAGCCAAATTACTCAGCTCATTGGCTTTCCTTCAGCGTTGCCGAGACAAGAACGTCTTGCCACGATTTGCGGAATTAAGACATCCTGTGAAAACGAAGAAAACCGAACGTATTTTACGGCGAGCAGGAATGGCCATTGTCAGGGAACGCATTCACTACACACGGCAAGAAATGGACAAGAATGCACGCATCCTGATCGCATGTCACCTGAAAATGGCAGAAGCATTACCGGCACACACTTGGGAGTGGGTTGACTGCAGCTCTCACGCCGACAGTGAGGTGCAGAAACGGCATGTTGCCGCAAAACAGATCGACAAATTCGACAGACTCTCTGGAGCTCAGTCGACCCAGAAGGTGACAAATAGCACCAGAGCTATTGTAAATTTGACAGATAAGGTGCTAGATGCAGCCACAACCTCTGTCCTCACGAAAGGGTTGAACTTTGCACCTGTACCAAGGACCATACCGAAACCGGACATCATCAACAGGGTAGAGGAAGCAATCCGGGGCCTACCCAAGGAGGTAGCTGAGCAGATCCGAAGGGAGACCTGCAGGATCATCGACAAGTCACGACTCCCCAAAGCCAACATTACTGCGCCGGAGCGAGAGGCTATCCGCGTACTGAGGGATGATGCTGACATAATGGTCCTCCCAGCAGACAAGGGAAATACGACGGTGCTGATTCGCACAGTCGACTATCAACAGAAAATCTGCTCCCTGCTGCAAGACCCAGCCTACAGGAAACTCAACAAGGACCCTACATCGACGATAACCAGGAAAACCGTGGCGCTACTGAAGGACTCAGATCTATCAGAGGCAGTGCAGAAACGGCTGTATCCCAGAGCGCCTACGACACCGCCCCTGTATGGATTGCCCAACATTCACAAAGATGGGGTGCCTCTACGGCCGATTCTGGACACTATCAACTCGCACAGTTATGGACTGGCCAAATACCTGGCGACACTATTAAAACCAGTGGTGGGACACTGCAGTCATCACGTGAAAAACTCCGCGGATTTCGTAAGAATGCTGAAGGACATCCGAATACAGAGTGATGACCTACTCCTGAGCTTCGACGTCACCTCCTTGTTCACGAAAGTACCTCTACAAGACGCCTTGGCACTCCTTAATCAGCACTTCGAGCCTGAAACAGTGAAGCTCTTTGAATATGCACTTACGACCACCTGCTTCAACTGCAATGGAGAGCATTATGAACAAGTGGATGGAGTGGCCATAGGATCTCCCCTTGCTTCAGGGATAGCGAATCTTAGGGAACACTTTGAGGAGGTGGCACTACAAACTGCTCACCGTAAACCCAGGCACGTCTTCCGCTATGTAGACGACACTTTCGTGATGTGGCAGCATGGCAGGCAGGCACTGGAGGAGTTTATGGATCAGCTAAACGGCATACATGAGAATATCACCTTCACGATGGAAGTAGAAGAGAATGGCTGTATTCCATTTCTGGACATACTGATCAGGAGGAAAGCGGACGGCACGCTAGGCCATTCAGTATATAAAAAGAAGACGCACACAGACCTGTACCTCCATGCAACCAGCTGCCACCATCCGGCGCAACGCCAGTCAGTACTGACCACCTTGGTACATAGGGCGCGCGTCATTTGTGACAAATAAAGCCTCTCAGAAGAATTACACCACCTAAGAGAGGTATTTCGGAAAAACGGGTACAGTGAAACACAGATTGATAGGGCCTTCAAGAGGAGACAGGCTGACAAATTTCAGATAGAAGAAGAGGAAGTTAACAAGAGACTCCCCTTTCTTCCATATTTGGGGCCCATATCAGCTAAAATCGGGAGGCTACTAAGAAAATCAAACATAAATACCGTCTTCCGACCACCGCCGAAGACGAAAGGGCTGCTGGGCTCAGCTAAAGACCCACTCAAACACAACACACCTGGTGTATACAGCATTTCCTGCGAATGTGGTGTGGAGTACATTGGACAAACGCAGCGCTGCATCTCTAAAAGGTGCGAGGAACACATCAGACATGTCCGACTTGGACAGATAGAGAAATCTGCTATAGCTGAACATAGCATCAAAGAAAACCACACCTTGATTTCGAAAACACCAGGGTGCTGTGCCCAGCCGGGAGTTATGGGGATGCGTCATTAAAGAATCAATAGAAATACGGGTCCACGAGAATCTTGTGAACAGGGACGAAGGCTATCAACTGAGCGCGGCCTGGAATCCAGCACTAGCCGCAATACGCCAGGAACGCACCAAGAACCGTCCAGCTCACGAGACGCGACTGGAATACTCTGACCGAGACACGAACGGCGCACCCGCTTACCCTCCACCCCGCCCGCCGGCTCCACTGGACCCAGCCTCCCGCGGCCAAGTGGTGGGGCGCACGTCGCAGCTATAAAAGGACCGGCATCCGCAAAGTCTCGGCACTTCGCCAGAAGATGACGAGTATGTCACTGGTCGAAACGTCGCAGTTTGAAGACACCGCCACCCGGCTGGAAGCCCGAGAACTCTTCGGCAGCTGTATACGCCGGAAAAGCATACATTCACAATATGGGAGATGTTAGTGAGGAGGAGGGAGAGCGTTTTCACGAGGACATGGAAATGATGAAAAAACGCTACCAAGGCCGCAGGAACACCAACATAATGGGCGACTACTGTTGGTCACTTCACCGAGAAGTTCAGCAAGTGACTCATCGTTGTAAAAGCTACACAAGAAGCTTCAAAGAAAAAAAGAAAGAAAATACAAACCAATCCCAGCTGACAAGTGAAACCTCTATTAACACATATCACTGTTTTAATTAGCTTACTCTAAATACAAACCATGCTTATATTGTAACAAATCGTTTCATAAGTTTCCCCGTTTACCTTACAGCATAGGTTTTTTATACGATACAGTAAAGAGCATATTGCTCAAAAACTATGAGTGATACAATAAAATCAAGGCTAGATGTGGATTCAACTCATAAAAATCTATAAAGATCATCCATCAAAGTAAAAAAAAGTTCTTTAAAATAATTTTATCGTTGGCCTGATTTATCAAAGACTGTGTGGAAATCTGGAGAATGCGGGTTTGTGAATCTGGATGTAGCAGGAGGTCCTGGAACTCACTGCGTAGCATATTTAAAAAACAGGTATATTAATAACGTCTACTAATTCCGTTTATTTGGCGACCTACAACCTCCAGAAGAATTACAACGGTACTTCACAAGCAGAAGGGATATATACTACAATTTTCAACGCTACAAAGAATTTAATACATTCTTGCGTAGCTATCTATGCATCACATTCCTCCTGACGTTTACGAATGATGTATAAGGATGAGGACTAAGCATCAACTCACAAGTTGATGGTTAGATGCAATGTCGTACACTATCACTTTAAAAGAACGATCGACTGCATTATGTGTGAATTACTTTCCACTGATTGATTTAAGCGTAAGAGATCGGAGTATCGAGCTGACTGGACTGTAGACATACGTCACCATCCCAAATATCAAGAACGCTAACAATAAACGGCCCCTGAAAATTAATGGTAAAAACGAAATTGTGGAAACTGTACCAGGTGCATACGACATTCCAGAAAGATTCAATAGGCCCACGTCTGGGTTTCACAAATGGACAGGTTTTGATGACGGATTTCAGCAAATTTTACAACTCTGATCCGACTGTGGATATTATCCCGGTCAGTACAGCCAATGCTGAGTGCTACATTGCAACGAACTCATATCTCAATGATAGATTGTTCATTCAATTTTTTCGATCAGGTGGAACAGAACATAAGATTGTTGAGACTGCTACAAACACTATATACCTTCCAGTGACAGTTCATACATTGGACTATCTGGAGCTGCGTATTGTGGACCAGAATAACAAACATGTTGACTTTCGTAATGAGGATATCATTCTACGACTACATCTAAGACAGGATGAGCGTAAGGTGAAAGACCAGTGCACTCAGCGGACAGCACAGCACTTCGCAGCAGATCCCCAAGGTGATAACACTTGCGAACTACGAGTTTCTTAACTCAGTTGGCTATAAATCTCGGAATGACGTCGTCGCTTAGTATATCTCACACAGTGGAAAGTGATGAGCTAATCATCCACCAGCAATACTACTCGCATAAACATTATCCTTCAATAACACCTAACAAGAACGAATAAATTAGGGTTATCATCCAGCACCAAGATGCTTTAAGTCTTCCATGCAAGACTTTCATATATTTGGATGTATAATTTAAGAAATAGGATGGAAGTCATATAGTGGGATCAAAGCTTACACGTAGTGCTTCGGCATTCCAGTTCCAGGATATACGATATGAACTCGGTGGGGTGGAGATTGATCGTACATATAATTTTGCCATAGCATCAACACTCAAAACATATGCCTCTTCACCACCTTCGGATTTGAATGATTCATAGACGAGCCTATGGGCAGAATAGGAGAGGAGTACCGCCGATTTACTGTACCTCTAGAAATGCTTGTTGTGTACTTTGAGAACATGCGGCGAATAATTGTGATTGCTAAACAGGAATTACTTCTGGTACGGAGTACAACAAATAGCAACTCACACAAGCAAGGTGTTCAAGAGGAAAATCGGATCAGCATCAATAAAATTGTATGCACAAATCACTGTGGCAGACGAGAAGCGATTGAAGCTTTCAAAAATTCTGAATACAGATGCGTATCTGCCATTAACTTTCCGCTCTTGGGACATTTTTGAGTATCCGCTGCTGTCGACAAAGAGCAGACAAACGTTGGCTATAACAATATCAGTGCAGCAGGAAACACCAAGACTCATGATACTTGCATGGGGGAATTTAGCAAATAATTCCAGCGAATTTGACAACTGTAATTTAATTAGTGCCAGAGTGTCCTTGAATTAAGAATTCTATCCATATGACATAGAGGGAGCGGAATGTATACAGTCTAGGATTTCGCTTGTATGCAAGGTTCCGTGCTTCTAACAATGAAGGTGTTGAAGAGGAAGGTGGTGTACACAGTCTACGGAAATTCAAGCAGCTGGCACCAGTCATCGTAACAGACTGATATAGGCAGAATGGGATAGTTAAATACGGGGCAATAGATGTACGAATCTAATTTGAATCTTCATCAAATTTCCCAGAATAAGCTGCAGCGTATGCTCTAGTTCTACGTGACCATGTGGTTAACTTTTGTCCACTTACAGGTGTTGTGCAGCTTGCTGTGTAAATGAGCAAGCGCTGAGGCACACCAAGAGCATTTGGCTCTGGCTCTGAGCACTATGGGACTCAACTGCTGAGGTCATTAGTCCCCTAGAACTTAGAACTAGGTAAACCTAACTAACCTAAGGACATCACAAACATCCATGCCCGAGGCAGGATTCGAACCTGCGACCGTAGCGGTCTTGCGGTTCCAGACTGCAGCGCCTTTAACCGCACGGCCACTTCGGCCGGCCGAGCATTTCACGATGACAACTTACAGTGTGAACATCGTTGCTGACATTAAATGTTTCTATGATGGTGATTGTGGAAAATTCATATTTAAAGATGTTGTATTCATAGCATAACAGAAGATACTGGTATAAGGCAGACATTCTCAGCAAGAATTGTATCTCTAAGGTCTTTCAAGGATGTGAATTGTGCTAAAACACGGAGAAGGGCAAAGTGGTTAAAACGCTTGTTTCATATGGACTCCAGTGGGACGATCCTGGTATACCTCAGAGAGAAATGATGACGTTACTTCGAATATTAGATCATCTTGAGACCATCATCGATGTCAAAGGCGAGGGTAGATCACATGGATGCAGCGAATCTTCAAGTTTGCATTTATTCAAGATCTTGAATTCTACGAGTGCCCTACTATCCAGGAGAGGATGTGTGAAAGTAGTGTTGTGTCTGCTTATGAATGTGTAATATTACTTTTAAGGTGAATTAATTTAAATAAATGAATTTTTTATCTCACACTGTGTTTTTGTTTCTTTCCACGTAGCTCGTACTTAGATAGTATGTAGCTTTGCCAAGATCCTACGTCTTTATCTTTGTTCAAGCGCAGGAGATATAATGTCAGACATGTTTGCTGTATATTTTTAGAAGCAGACACGATCACGCTGTCCCGAAAACGTATACGTACAGCTCGATGAGCGAAATCCCATACGATGATTACATATACTTTGTTTTTCCCCATCTTAAACGTCACCTCCCTCATGCTTCAAACTAATACCTTGAGCATCTTGCCTAGCGTTCATATACATTTGTATGGTTAGGGATTTGTGAAATAACAACCAAGATGTGTGGTAACGAATAACAATTTTTCTTTAGACATAAATATTCAAAGTAGTAATTCAGCTTTATAAGCACAAATCATGTTTCTTTTGCAGCACATACTGCTTTTAAATTCACGTTGCTTTTTACTATTTGAATTTTTTTATTCACGGTTCTTTGTTATAGACATAATCGTACTGGCTGAAAATTTTTTTTTTATGTTGCACTACCAATTACAGCTATTGCAGAGGTGTAGTTTCTCTTACACTAATACTATTAGTAGTGAAATTCAAATCAAACAGAAGACTTAATTTATGCATTGAACTGGGTGGCTCTAAAATTTCTCCACCTCATGCAGTTGAATTAATTTAATAGTACATTGAAACGGATGGCCCTGAAATTATCATCCCAAACAACTGCACTAAAATGAACTGGGTGGAACTCATCCATAAAGCTAGTGTGACTTTGACAGGTAGCAGTACGTGAAACTTAAAAGCTAATCTATTTACACATGCACTCAGACAATCACACACGCACATGAAATCCAAAGGAGAGAAATACAGTAAACAAATTTTTTCCTTCATTTACAAATTTTTTAACTTTTTTCATGATTTTAGTCAATTTTTAGTGTTTTTATATAGACAGCATATTTTTAACTTTAATTTTTTTTCCAGCGCAAGCGGTTTATACATTCATGCATCGATTTTACGCTACTTATTAAAAAAATTAACAGTATGTATTTACAGAAAGGCATACATGTTTATACAGACGTTCACACCCAAACGCACTCACAAGCATACACACAGACACTCATAATCACTCATACATGCAGGCACACTGTACATCACACACATACAATATTTACACTAAGATAAAAGAACCGTACTACACGGCACAAGTTCTCAGTCAGTCACTCACTCTCTCATTCATCTAC
Organism: Schistocerca serialis cubense; assembly: GCF_023864345.2. Lineage (NCBI taxonomy): Eukaryota > Metazoa > Arthropoda > Insecta > Orthoptera > Acrididae > Schistocerca > Schistocerca serialis. The sequence continues at coordinate 450,391,315 of NC_064644.1, forward strand.
AGCATTGGAGTTGTTGTGGCGTAACAAGCTAGCTACGCCACATTGAGAAGGGAGCCGAAAGGCACGCGTACACACACGCCGACTGCGTCAAGTCTGGAACAGGATACGTTATGACTGCTATCAAGAAAATACGTAGCTTTGGAATATACTTAACTTTATTCTTTGTTGGTTTACAACGTTCTTCTTTAGACATTTATACGATAACTCTCAAACTAGGTAAGGCTAATGGCGCCTTGCTAGGTCGTGGCCATGGACTTAGCAGAAGACTATTCTAACTGTCTCTCGGCAAATGAGAGGAAGGCTTCGTCCGTATTGTCACTAGCAATGTCGTCCGTACAACTGAGGCGAGTGCTCGTCCGTATCTCGAGACCTGCCTTGTGGTGGCGCTCGGTCTGCGATCACACAGTGGCGACACGCGGGTCCGACATGTACTAAATGGACCGCTGCCGATTTAAGCTACCACCTAGCAAGTGTGGTGTCTGGCGGTGACACCACAGGAGTGCCTGCCCCGCCCGCTGTATAGCTTCTAGTAAATAGTGTGAGCATGGGAGGGTTTCGATCACATCATCACAATTGGCTCCTTTATCGTCATGAGGTGACAATATGACTTTAGACTGCAGAACAGTATAACCGTGTGGCTTCGTGATCGAATACAATTTGCTGTACCAAATGCGGCTATTGCGGCAAAGCACCTTGAACACCACTCTACATGCACTGCAGGTATTTTTTGACCGTGAGAACATGTGAAGCCACACGTCGTAGACTCTTAGCCCGCCTCTGGATGGCGCCATCTATTGTACTATATGCATACATTTTTAATCTTAGACCAACAAACTTCACAATCGACAGTCCATCCGCCTCATTTTTCATTAAGACGATAACCTACTTGTCTGAGGAACAGTACCGTAAGGATTATCGTTTGCGTATCTCTATGTGTCGTATTCATTACTGTGACATGCAATTACCTCATCCAAAAGATGTTGCTATCTGTATCCATATAAATTAACTTTGGTTCCAAGAAATGGGTTTCAGCAAACACATAGTGGAAGCGGTACATGTGCAGTTTGGAGATGTTCAGTATATTCATACCCAAATAGATGTTTTCGTAAACTCTACTGAAACCTTCGACATCTCCACAGCAATAACATCACTGAAAATAGAGACATGTTTAAAATTCGTTCCGGTGATGCAATTTCTTACGCCCAAACGCTCAACCAATTTGCCCCTAATCAAAATATCGCATCCCTTCTTACACTCTGCATGGTTCTAGGGAAAATGGAATTATACATTAATTGATAAAAATCTTTTTCGAAATCACTAGTCGTGCCAGCCCTCTTTCCCATACCTGATCTGAAGCACTGCTGGAGATTACGGTAATGAATTATGTATACCTCTGCTTGTGTCCAACAGTGGTCATCAATTTAGGAATACTGACTCCTCTCGGAAGTCGTTGCTCTGGACTTAACGGCAAACTGCCTGTCATTTCATGCAAACTAACAGAATATATGAGGTGTGTCTCCACCACATACCATACATCACAACCACTAATCTCTCTAATTTCCACTAATCTCTCTAATTTCTTTTTGGACACCCATTGAAACCCACCAACTAGTAGTGATGCCATCTTGGAGTGCCCTTAAAAGTTATTCACATCCAAATATACAAATAACTTGAATCGATGGGTGCGTTGAACCTCGCACCTATACGAAGATTATTTGTATTGGCATGTCTATTGACATACTGGGAAAGTCCTCCACGGATCTCACGCTCAAAGAAAATCATATCAGGATCAGTCAAAAGTTCGATGATGCGCCTCGTTTTCTTGACCACTGCGTTGGACGACAACTCAGGTGCCGTGTAATATAAGGTGGGGTCCAGAGAGTATGCATACACTCTGGGACTTTTCAAAAACATCCACAAGCAAATGCACGTCAGTGTTCCTGTACAGTTTTGAGTATTCACCAAAACTGGGAAAGATAAATTCCCCCTCAGACATTCACGGCATGGTCATAATCTGCACTACTTATGGCATCGTCTGAGAAAGTACTGGTAAATGCAGATATGTCAGGTATCCTGGTTTCGTCGAGTTTCCTCTTACTATCCAGATACTCATAAAGGAAAACTCCTTTCCTAGTCACAGGCTGAAACTTTTCCTCATCAGGGTATGCAGATCGTGTGATATGCAGATCTTCCCGACGCAGAGTTTCAACTAGTTTCTGGAGTGGCGTCTGCATAAAATGTAGCGTGTCAAGGAAGCGGAGCTAATTTTTGGCGTCATTCGTTTGGAGAATGATATATGTTCTTCTCAACACTCTCAGCCAGGACACAGAAACAGATTTTTCTCCCAGCCGAAATTAATCAATTTCTCAACAAGAAAGTGAGCATTATACCCACTTAAATTTTCGAAGAAGACAGGTATGTGTCGTGGCAACTGATACTTCAAATTGCATATGTTGTGAGCTGCACCGCGAAACTTCCTTGTACGATGACAATGATCTCTATGGTGAGTTTCAGCTTTTCTATCCAACGGTAGCCGCAAATATGAAAGTTAACCGCATTGTTGTATAATTTTTTATCCTCCTCCAATTTGGTCATTGGGATGTTGGTGCTGTAAAGCCGATCAACATCACATGAGAGTTTTACAAGCTCAGTGAGCAGCTAAACTGCAGGATTACCCCAGACATAAGATTCATAGCAGTTCAAACTTGAATAATATGAACATGCAAGTTGGTACGCCGCCGCATACGGTACGTATTTTGGCGTGAAGATGGTATGTGAGGCTAAGGGGTTCCCTTCACAGCGGGTAATAGGGGCAAGGAGATAATTGAAGTCTGCGTATACAACAAACGGACATCATTTCTGGTGGTGAGAATTCGTGAATTTATTGAACTTGTTTTCTTATGTAGGCATAATAACATGTACCGTCTCCTTGTATTCGCAGTGCTCCAGGTGCCTTTTTAAGTACTTTTCTTCTAATAAGATATTTAGACACCTGAGGCAAATTTGTTCTTTATATTCATGTGTCGACAATTGGCTATAAAGGAGGTGGGACATGTCTTTGATCCATACATAATGTTGATTATCGCCTTCAGAGAAGAGCAACATGTTTACATGAAGATCATGCTCACCTGCACATTTCGAAAAATGGAGTGGTCCAACTATAGTATGCTTGTCTCGCTATGTGGCTTGCTTTTCTCCTTCTTCTTCAGGCCGTAGACGTGAACCGATATACCTGGTTTTTGTGCCTCAAATTTTGGTATGTCCTGAATCTTTACAGGGAACTCGCTAACATCAAAATTATAGCCTCCGGAGATTTTATTCTTTCGTACATTGCATTTTTTTGTGCGCTCAGGATGGTATATGTAAAGGCAATTTCCCACACGAACTAGAATTGACCACACAAATCAAACGTTATCGTTTTGGACGTTAATGCAATCCTGCTCCTTCTTAATATCCCCAGGGAGTTTCATATAACTGGACGCTCCATTTAACGGATCATAGACGTGAATATGGATGTCGAGATGTGGTATTTGGCTGAGTGCTTTAGCTGACCTCGTATAACGCCATTATCACCACAGATGTAAGCGCAGGGTTTCTCCATTCAGCAGCACCCTGCTGTTTGGGAGAATGAGTAAACTCACAGCAGAGTACTGCATTACATTTAATGACAGATCATCTAGGGCTTTGAGGAGCTCTGTCTCTAGCACTGGGACACATGCTTCTAGAAACTTGACTGGGTCTCGATACCCTCCAGCCGGATTTACAACTGTAGTAAACAACATACTCCCATCAAAGATCCTATCAACTGCCTAGTTTTCTAAAGGTGTCATGATGGCACTAATCCGATGTCCTTCACCACCAGGACAGGATAGAGTACCACCGCTAGCCACAGGTTCATTATCTGTCGTGTACAGTCCGCAGCTCGTGGTCGTGCGGTAGCGTTCTCGCTTCCCGCGCCTGGGTTCCCGGGTTCGATTCCTGGCTGGGTCAGGGATTTTCTCTGCCTCGTGATGACTGGGTGTTGTGTGCTGTCCTTAGGTTAGTTAGGTTTAAGTAGTTCTAAGTTCTCGGGGACTGATTACTATAGATGTTAAGTCCCATAGTGCTCAGAGCCATTTGAACCATTTTTTTGTCGTGTACATAGTTCCGCATAGTCAGCGCGTACACAACTTTCCCACTAGAGCGCACCTAGCTAAGCACAATAGTGCAGGCGCAGCGCTCGTCCATCTCCGCACTAGGAGATGGCGCTGCCATAGAGATGGACCAAATTCTGCTTCCGCCGATCCGCGTATTAATATGTAACGCAGCCAATGAGATTGCTGCTAACGTAGAACCTTTTCTCCACGCGGATCATACTCGCGCAGTGATACATGAACGCGCGAGGTACTATAACGAGTGTACAGACCTCCGATTAGTCAGTCTGGATTTGTCTGCACCAGTCTGTACCAGTCTGCATTAGTCTGTACCAGTCTGTACGAGTTCTACATTAGTCTGTACCAGTCGATAGTCAAGTTTCAGTCTGCGCCTAATAAGATTACCATATTCCTGTACATAGCCATGAAGATGTGTAGACACTTTTGTCAGGTATCAGAGATAAATGTGCAAGTGGTATTTCTATCGTCTGACCTAACGGCAGAAGATAAACACGCCACGATAGGACCACGAGACATATTGCTGACACTCGCCTACTTCGTTAGAGCGACCAGTCAAATAATCTGATGGTGTGTGTACTGAAGGTCTTACAGTATGCACACCACATTATCGTAAATGCTACAACCGGGAGACGAATGCGTCCACCCGGTGGATGAGGGTGCTGGGAAGGAGGTGCCTTCAGGTCTAGGCGTATGACTCGACACCGACTTGCCATTCGCTGCCGGCGAGGATGAACACTCATAACCAGACTAGGAGGAGGTGGCGGCGGAAAGCTCTTGTGGGAGGTGCAGAGAGGGCGCTCGTTGATGTTGCTCAGTGTTGGAGCCTTCTCCATTGTCAGCCTTCGGGTGGGGGATCGTTGCTTTGACTGAACCACTCACGGACCCAGAAGGTAAGCGAGAGTGCGGGGCCCGGCACTGCAGCAGCCGTGGCTGCTTCTGACGCCACCTCTCGCGCTGCAACGAGCGGTGCCTTACATGGTGGTGCACGCTGCTCAGTTGCGTGTGTGGTACCTGCCTCCACAACGACCGCTCTAGGTACACGTGCCACAGCAAGCTCTCGTCGTGTCGGTGTTGCTGGCATACAAAAACCGGAAATAAATTAAGTAAAATACTCAAGATTTTTAAACATATGCCGTAAATAAATAACAACAATTAAGTACATCGGCATTCGGGAGTAATAATTATCTGCTGTAATGATGATGGTCACATTATAATCACCTATTGTCCTCTGGGTCACAAGATTGAGCAGTTCAATCGATATTTCTGATAGTTCTTCTACCCATTCAAATATCTTCACCTCCTCTTCCAGAAGGGAGAGATAGCACTGTCTTTCAGCAGCCACCATATTATGCTCCCAATCCAGTATTTCACCCACGCTAGAATTGTTGTTGTGGAGCGAAAGATCCGTGGCTCAAATGGCTCTGAGCACTATGAGACTTATCTTCTAAGGTCATCAGTCCCCTAGAACTTAGAACTACTTAAACCTAACTAACCTAAGGACAGCACACACATCCATGCCCGAGGCAGGATTCGTACCTGCGACCGTAGCGGTTGCGCGGTTCCAGACTGTAGCACCTAGAACCGCTCGACCACCCCGGCCGGCCAAAGATCCGTCTCACAGAAGTCATCTACAAGAAGATATTGATTGTAAGAAACAACACCAACTAATCTTTATTGAGTTTGCCCACATTGATTATACATAACTGCAAAAAAATGAAGTTCATACCAAGTGAAAGTGATGACCCCTGGTCATCTTTCTCGATGCATACACCTACTAGAATCTAAACCTCCTCTTTTTCAATAGCAACAATTACAACAATGAGTAATATAAGCCTCACACAACTGTAAACGATGAAAAAACTGTCTAACTGCAACATATTACTAATGTACTAATGTTCTTGCTGCATTTCGGTCGAGCAGTCCCTCAATGTCCGTCGGATGCCGCTCTAATGCTGCAACAGTGAGAACAAAAGTTTTATAAACACTTGTTACGTTCTGAATACATCAAGAGCTGTTTTCTGAACAAGTAAACTATCACACACAGAAATCTGAAAAGTAGGTACATAATCGCAGCACAACTTCTTCGGCTTGCTGGCGACTTTCAGCTTCCAGCTGACATTCTACACCTGCCAACATTTCGGGAATGAATACTGCAACAGCAAGAAAATAAATAATATCTGTAACCTATTGTTAGGAATAAGTATCACAGCCTCATAAAATTTGAATGCTTTGCTATGAAATTTTATAACTGTCACAATTTGAACTCACAATTTTTTTTAAAAACACTTACATAGTACGAACAATTCTGTTGGAGAAACATCCGCAACTCAGCATTATACCAGAAGTTGAAAATCCCGCTACAGCTGTTAAGGCTCTTTTATTTAGAACACTGCCGGTTTTGGGCTCTTGTACGACCCTCATCAGATGTTTTAACTTCGTGCACCGAGCGCCGTTGTGAACGGGTACAGGACGTCGTGTAATACCAGCGAGGGCATAGCACGCATGCTCTGCGCCCGCTGGTGATACATCACGTCCTATACTCGTCCACCGCCGCTCTCGGAGTCACAGCACGAAGCGCTAACATCTGATGATGGCCGAATAAGAGCCCGAAGCCTGTCGTGTTCTAAATAAAGGAAACTTACAAGTGTAGCTTCTGGGACTTCCCATGGTAACTGCTCAAAATTTGGCCCTTTCCGACGACAAGTACTGCTTTCATCATTGCTGACTGACTATTTCGTATCCGGGCACCGTCAAAGACTGATGATGGTTGTGATGGGGTTGGGCTTTATATACCTTCGGACTCTACATTCTGTTTTTCAGAGGACCAATAGGAACTCAATGTCGTACCAGCAAACTATAACTTGTCTTCTTTTTCTTAAAGCAGGCTTTGTGCTGGTATTTGAGGAACAGGTTTCAGCTTTGGCGGAAGGGGGGGGGGGAGGGAATGGGGAATTCTGAGACAAACATCCTCTGTTTGGTGGCAAGTGGCTGGAAAACAGGACACAGCTGCTAGCTTTGAAAAAAAGAAACTGTGTTCTCCCTGAGGCTTATAACAGTTTGACACTTCTCATGTCAGCTGCATCCCTCGAAATACATGTCGTCGTTAGACAGGGTACAGATGTGGGAGGAGGACGCTAACCTCTCCTGCTGCTTCTTCTTCAAGCAGGCTGGTGCAGGTAGGTGTTGTTTGGGGAGAAAAAAATTCTGAGAAATAGATATAGACCCCATCCGAGAGCATCCATTGTTTGTTAACATGTGGATGCAAAATTGGACCCATCTGATATCTTTAGAAAAACATCTTTTGTTAACTCTGAGACAGATAGATAGTCAGTCACATCCATTGTCACCAGCATTCCTCGAAATATATGTTGTTGTTTTCGTTAGGACACAGCTGTGGGAGAAAGACATTAACCTTCGGAAAGAAATCTATTGTTCATGATAGATGCTCACCAGAGCGCGCCCTACCTCCAATGGCGTTGTACATTACAATCATCCGTTGATTTCCAGCTGTGGCTGCTGCTACCCTGGGGTGTGGAAGCTGAGCGACTGCTAGTTTGGGTGGGGGAGGTGGGCAAGTGGTTACCACTGGACACCGAGCAAAGTCGCATTTGTGGTGCAGGTTGCGTCACCTCAGGCCACCTGAGAGTTACAAGTGTACATGGCGCTGCGCCCTTTGATTTTAAGTGCCAGGAGCGGAGAAGGAGGCAGTAGGCAGGCACGGTAACATCCCGTAAGGTGAGGCAGCCGCAGCAGCCGTCATGAAAGCGATCCAGTGGGGGATGCAGCAAGACCCCCGAAGGTCATGTGAGGTGGCGTGGTGCAGGAGGTGGGGAAGGGATGAAGCTTGGCACGCCACTAGTGCACTCGCACCCGGCAATGTCTTAATGACTTTGTGACCGCAGTATATGAAGCGATGAAGCGATCAGAAGTTAAACAAGGGTATCCCTGTCCTACGAAATGCAAATTATGTCTCTCTCAGAGCATAATTCACCGTTTTCCTGTCCTCTGAATATCTTTTTTATGTATACCACCCATTCCCGTTTTATAAACAATTTCCATCATCAATTTCCGTCACAATTACGTTCTCTGAATTGACAAATGGATTGTACACCATAAAATCGAAACTGCTACCAAAATTCGAAATTAGGGGTAGGTTGGAGAGAGAGAGAGGTGTGAGGGAGGCGGGGACCACATGCCGGCTTAGGAAAACACATGACGTCATCCAGAGGAGGGGGTTGGGGCTGGGTGCAGTTGGGGTTTGGGGATAATTAATTGATCTATTTAATTAATTTGCATATCAGTTAGATATCAAATTTGTTCTCAGAGCCTCGTCTCTCTACTGCTATGTTGCATGTTGATACTCTGGTGTCCTCCGAAGAAAGAGGTCCCACGGCAATGTTGGTACCTGGAGACGGAACCACAAGTAAGCATAGTCACTGCCAGACGCAATGATGAATGCAGTGAGCTCGGCATGGACATATCCTCATGAGTTCGATATGGCACGGATGCTTACTTACGTCAGAGTGGAATGTCGCTCAGCCTCAGTTTGCAGTTATTGCCGAAGACTGCAGCTTCGGTCTACTATAGTCAGCAGTGCGAGAATTGTACTAGTTGGAACTGCAGCAAAGTTTTAGTCATTTGTACTTTGAGAGAAAAGACTGTTATTCATGCACCGTATCAAGTGATATATTAATGTTCTCAGACAGTAGCAAATATACATAACATTTCTCTGGAAATGGATTGTTTCAAATTTAAGTACTTCATCTTGTTCAACCTGTGATGAAGCGATCTAATATTTGGTACATGTTACTGTATCAACCTAACCTCCTATAGAATAAGTGTAGGAATCCACAACTGTATCGACTAGTGTTATTTCATCCGGCACAACAGGTACTGCTTGGAACGTTTGGGTCGACGAGAATTTAAGAATGCTTCAATGGTATAAGTTATGTCGGGCATTTTTCTGTCACATTAAACCGTAGAAGATTTGAAATAAGAACTTTATGCAGAGCAAAACATTACAGAGTATTAGATGGGATACCTTTAACTTGTGGAGACTGGATTTTATTATTTAAAAGACACGGTTTTGAGGGTGACAGATTTTCTTTACAGTCGGTATGAAATAAATTCATGTGTTGCAGAAAACTTTTACGGTAATTCGATGGAAATCTTTGGCTCGGTGACTCCAAATTTATGTGTCTGATTTTTCACCACGAGGAATGGATATTTTCGAATATGACTCTGTGGATGAAAAGGAAAGGTAATATTATTATAAGAAGTAGGAGAAAGAAAGAAAAAAACTTCTTCTTAGTGTCAGTGATGTTGTTCACAACTGTTCGGTTCTAAAATAATGGGAGTATGTTCTACACATAATAGCCTTCACGATAAGTAATAGGGTGCAGATTTAGTTAGTTAGTCAATTTCATGCTCTGTGGATCATATTTACGACACATGTTATTTTGCAGTACCTGTCAGCAGAACAAATTATTGGAGAGATAATTTTTCCCTCTCGTAATATGTCCCAACAATGTTCGATAGGAGCAGTATGTCGAAAAATCCACCCATATCACAGTGTGAAAAACCTATCACATTAACCAGTAAATGGCCAGCATAAACAAAATACCGGTATATTTGTCTTCGCAGTCTGTTGGGCAAATTTAAACGAGTCCGAAAAAATTTTTGTGAAGGTCCGATCTTCACGAACCTATTAATTTACATCATAAGGCAACTCCGCGACCTTGCCGGTTGGAGATGACGTTTGAGAAAGGGACGGGTGAGAGTGCAGCCATAATCCATAATAGAGTAAATTTAAGCTTTAATCGTTGTAAAACACATGTTGCAGAAAAATGTGTCACTTAGAAGCACTGTTAGTATTACGGCCGATGAACAGAGCATCCAGCCACCAGCAGCGGATAGGCGACGACTGGGTGAGAATGTGGCAATTATCTGAGGGCACGGAGTAGCGACAGCCGAAGATTGATATTACATAAAATATTAAAAAATAAAAGAAGCGGTATTGTGTTGAATTTGGTCACTTGATAATCTACACAGCGCAAAACTGGAATTGTTAATTTCTTCTTAGATGTTCTACTGAAATTGACATCTAGATATGGATATTAAGTAAAGCATTTTCCGTGAGATCACCGAAGTTAAGCGGTGTCGAGCGTGGTCCTCACTTGGATGGGTGACCATCCAGGTCGTCATGCGCTGTTGCCATTTGTCGGGGTGCACTCGTGATGCCAACTGAGGAGCTACTCGACCAAATAGTAGCGACTTTAGTCAAGAATACAATCATAACGACCGGGAGAGCGGTGTACTGACCCCACGCCCCTCCTATCCGCATCCTCTACTGAGGATAACACGGCGGTCGGATGGTCCCGGTAGGCCACTCGTGGCCTGAAGACGGAGTGCTATTACTGTATTCTTAGCAGGAAATTAAACAATATTGACAATGAATACTGCTGGAATTGACTTATACTTCGGGCATAGGTGGCTTCTTCAGTTCAGTGGCTACGTAACACTCAGTTAACGCTGAAGGATCCCAGTATCAATTCCTTCGTTGAATTTCCGGGTGGATTCCAAACTTCACGTTATATACGTGACGATGTTCTACAATTTCTAATTGAGTGAAAAAGGTTAGTTGGGTCCTATATGGGGGAGCCACAATTCCTATTTCAACAGTACATTGCCACATTTGAATTGTATTTCTTATATAAATTGTTTTCCATTTTGAGTATGTGCTTATTAAGAGTTTAACTGATACGGCATAGTAATCACCACGTGTTAGCGTCGTCGCCATGTTTCCCCACAAACCATCCTCTTGTTTTCTATTTGGTAGCCCGCTTATCGACTGCTCGAATACCTATCTCTATATGTCTTTTGCTTGGGGTAACTTTCTCTGAAGGTAGGGGCATCTTAGTACCTACATACCATCTTGTTTTAGTTTGCGAGGGAGCGTGCTTGTCGTCAGCGTGTCTTCGGCCTTGGAGTAAATTTCTCTGAACCTAGGGGGAGTTTAACCAACCCTTGGCTAAAGTTAATGGGAACTATTCTGTGTTACAAAGATACAGGCGACTGGTAATCCGACGGTTTGTAAAGATATTAGAGGTAGAACGCGCATGTTGTCTGTGCTGGATTCTGCAGTGGCATGTACATCGACTAGGGAGGCAACAGCTCCACTGCCCTGGGAATCGTCAGAGGGGTAACACCTAGTGTTAGTCCCTATTGTTAGGAATTTTGTGAGTGTGTAAGTCTCTAATTCATCTGTAAGTAGGTTTCAGATATTAAGTTCTGGATACTTTGTAAATCTTAATCCAAGAACAAACGTTAGAGGTATTCTTGATGTTAATACCTCACCCGCTTCTTATTTAATAACCGGTCTCTGTGACACAAATTACGGTTTACTAACAATAAAATCATAACCGTTGTAGCATTTCTGTTACAGCTCCGTTTTGTGTGACTTCTCACTAAGGCTGTGACTAAATCACAGACCATTCACGTTTCTTCAGGACAGTCGGTTGATGGACAGCTGTACCCGAGGAACACAAGAGCCTGTAGGATAAGGGAACCACCACATTTTATGACGTCTGACCGTTGTTAATGAACAGGAAAAATGCCCATAACAGAAAATCCTGTAAACCATGATTACATGCACCATTAGGTAGCTTGTAAGAGGTCCATGATTAAGGAATTTGTTGCTGATTAAGGAATTTGTTGCTAGCGCACTCGAGCAGATGGATTCCTCACGCGCTGCCTGCGATATGTAAGGTATAAGAGAATCTCAGACCAAAGAGCAGTGTTGTATGCAGTAGGAACTGTGTAGCAGTCGGTTGTTGCTAGCGAGCAGTCTGGTGTATCGTGTTGGCTGGGCCGGTCGCGGTGCAGCGATGCCGGAGCCTAAGTATTATTGTATAAGAAAGCAATAACGTGTAAAAGAAATAACTTAAACAAACCACAGTGGATTACTATGAAATGGGAATTTTACCTTCGGAATGAACGAAAGAAGATGCAATACCTCGTCACGAAGAGTAAATGGATCAGAATTAACAAACACTAACAAGAATATACGATACACATCGTATGATAGCAGTCTTTACTAATTTTTTCTTTCAGAATACGAGGCGATTGATGCAGGCTGTCAGACAGAACTACACATCTTAGTCTTAGTGATGAAATATGCTAGAAATAAGAAACTTTATACTATGAATAGTTGAGTGAAGTAAATGGTAATATGAATAATGAATAATGAAGTGTCTTTCTGCAGATGATAATGAATGATGATGAATAGTGATGAAGAATATGCTCATATGAATAATGAAGTTTTTCTTTGCAGGTGATGATAGTAATGAAGTTATGGTAATATGAATAATGAAGTTTTCCTTTGCAGATGAGAGAAGTTTATATATTTACTGTTAGTTAAGAAATGCTATGTAGTTATTTAAGTATTTGTTGCAGTTCGTTTTGACAATATGTCTTATGTCGCATGGTATAATGACTGAATGTTTTGGAAAGGACAGCTAGAGTACATCATACACATTGAGTACACATTTCATTACCTGTTAATTCGAAGTTCACTACTTTTCAGCATAATATGTGTTTCTTCTTTCAGCTTAATAATCCATTTTGTATTTTTTCTAGGAGAAGCTATTCATGAAATTAATGTGCTATATGCAGTTAGTCATTAAACCTGTTCTAGTACATGCATTTTTTTTACCCATTTGCGCGTGTCATTCATGAATGTGATCACATATACTCCACTTGTTTCACATCCTTGCTACAGCTGACTCATGACGAATGACGTTACTAATCGTTATTTGCAGCGATAAGTCAAAAGCAAATATTTTCATGCCCCAGCAATTAATCATCGATCCCAACGCAATGCACTGCTAGCACAAAAAAAAAGTATTACCAGTCCCAAATAATGCTACCAGTTTAAGAGAGTTGTGAGTAATACTGAATAATGTTTTCTAACCACAGACATTGAGTAATAGTTACAGTGTGTTACATTTTCAATATGTCCTATGTCACTTGAATGATGAGGTCTGAGTAATACTGAATGATGTTTTCTAACCACAGACCTTGAGTAATAGTTACAGAGTGTTGCATTTTAAATATGTCCTATGTCACTTGAATGATGAGTTTTGAGTAACACTGAATGATGTTTTGTAATAATGCATAAATACTATGCCAATAATTTCTGTAAATAATATTTTTGTTATACTCTATAAATGCTATGCCAATAATTAACTCTCATTTTGAATGGTGACTTCTGAATAATACTGAATAATGTTTTATAAAAATATAAGAATATTTTGTAACTGGCCAATGAGTGCCAAATAATTATTTTAAATATGTCGTTTGTCACTTGAATTACGAAAAATGTTTTGTAATATTCAATACTTGCTATATGTTTAGTAACTGGCCAATGAATGCCACTGTTTCCTATATTTTAAATTTGTATTATGTGACTTACATGCTATTGTATAGGAATACCAGTAGCTTGATGCTACACTCATTAGCTCCTGTTTTGAATGATGAATTCTGATGGTTTGTAACTGGCGAATGAGTGCCAATGATTACTATAACTAGATGAATTATGTAAATGGTATGCCATTAATTAAATCTTGCTTTGAATGATCACTTTTGAATAATGCATAAAATGGTTTCTAACTGGCCAATGAGTGCCAATGTTCACTGTAATCAGATGACTTATGAATATTATTCTGTAATACTTCATACATGGTACAGAAATGTTTAGTAACTAGGCGATGAGTGCCACCAATTACTCAAATCGGTTGATAGACTAGTGTAATTCTCAATGTTGACTAGCATAAGACTTAATGTCCTTCACCTTCTGACCTAATTACCAGACATTACTGCAATATCCGTTTGTCCTGTCCATCCTTATGATCATGGAGCACCATATTTGGTTTGTGCACTAATTCTACGTTGGTGAAAGAGTGTGGTGTTGACACATCATGCTGTCCACCATCTTGAACGATGGAGATGTTATTATGGTCCCACTGTTTGGTGTACCTAATGTACTACCAAAATGATAACATACAATATTAATACAACATTTCAGTGTCTTGGCTACACTGATAAATACTTCAGGAAGAGAACTTCCGATTGCCTCACTTGGTGTTGTGCTTCTGTAGAAAGATATGGACTTTCAGTGCAGCTACGTGCAACCTACTGTGCTACAACCATGATGCAATCCTTCCCATTCCTTTCCCAGTTCTTGTAAAATGGTAAAGACTTTTACAGTGCATTTAAATTCTTTTAAAATGATAGAGACATATACAGTGCGTGTGCAATTCATTTAATTTGTTAGCAAGATCAGTTGTGCTAAATATGCTAAAGACTTTTACAGTGCGTGTGCACTTTATTTCACTGCATGATATGTTATGTAAAAATGCTAAAGACTTCTACAGTGCGTGTGCATTTTATTACACTCCATGATATGTAAAAATGCTAAAGACTTCTACAGTGCATGTGCACTTTATTTCACTCCATGATATGATACGTAAAAATGCTAAAGACTTCTACAGTGCGTGTGCACTTTATTTCACTCCATGATATGTTACGTAAAAATGCTGAAGACTTCTACAGTGCGTGTGCACTTTTTTTCACTCCATGACATGTTATGTAAAACTGCTAAAGACTACTACAGTGGGTGCACTTTATGTCATTTGTTAATATGATTTGTACACATTGCGTATACATTTTGTCATTGCCAGATATGTTCTGTACTACAGTGTGTGTGCACTTTATGTTATTTGTTAATATGTTTTGTACTCATTGCACATACATTTTGACTTTCTTAATATGTTCTGCACTTATCAATAGTGTATATACTCTGTGACTGTAGAATTAGTTAATTAGGTAGATTATAGAAAAATTTGTTGCTCGTGGCAAGTCCAATTGACTCACTATCGCTGCCAAATTCCCCCCCCCCCCCCCCCCCCAGTTGAGGGTTATGTAAGAGGTCCATGATTAAGGAATTTGTTGCTAGAGCACTCGAGCAGATGGATTCCTCACGCGCTGCCTGCGATATGTAAGGTATAAGAGAATCTCAGACCAAAGAGCAGTGTTGTATGCAGTAGGAACTGTGTAGCAGTCGGTTGTTGCTAGCGAGCAGTCTGGTGTATCCTGTTGGATGGGCCGGTCGTGGTGCAGCGATGGCGGAGCCTGAGCGTTATAGTATAAGGTAAAAGCAGCCTCGCGCATATCTAGTAATGTTATGTGAACTCCCATGTAAATCTTTTAACAATGTCCTAATAATAATCTTTGTGATATAAAGTAATTTTTACCAAGCATTCATTTCAATTTAAAGAATTTACTAATTTCTTCAATCCATGATCATTCTTATTGTTGCAAAAGAAAAATCAGTTGCTTCCTTTCGTAAATGACAAATCTATAGGGCAGCATTGCACAGAGCTGTGCCGGAAAAAGTTATTGTAAGACCAGGTAGTTGGCGACTTTATTGAGGTAAGAATTTTTGCTTTTTTATTCAGAATGATCTTACACGGCCATGACGCAGCACTGCTGTCGTCCAAAATTTATCAGGTTACGGAGTTTATTTTTTATTACGAGGGTTAGGAATTTTTCTGTTTCGAGCTTACATTAAATGAGAAAAGAATTTTGTGGGTACATTAAATGGGAACCAATTTTGTTCTGAGGTTACACTAAAATTAGAATCATTAACCAAGTAATATTTATTTATTTTATTATTTCTTTTGTAGGGAGGTTACAAGCTGTCAGATGTCTAGGCATTCACATCTCCTGCATGCTGTGCCTGGCAGTGAGAGTTACCGAGAGGAGCAAAAGTATTTAGTGATAATCGGCTGTAACACAAAATGGTGCTCGTCGTAAGACAATGCGAGTTTATTGTAGAGTGTTATGCACAATTCGTGGAATACTTGAGCGAAACTTTTAACGCAAGAGTTAAGGACTGGGAGTGTATTGATAAACCTATGGCGAAGTCTGAGTTGCAAAACTAGTAGCAAATTGACGCGATACGGACTCCACAGAAAATAATACCGCCTTGAGAGCCTTCTCATGTATGCACGGGATGTCCGGTGTGGATAGGACGACCAATGTCGATCAATTAATGTCTTTTTCTGTGATTTTTGTCCATGGGATAAATTGAAGGTCAGATGTAGTCAAGAAAACCTCAGACATTGGATGAGTAATAAAAGTTAAAATACGTAAACAGGAAATTTCAACAGACAGATAGATATAGGTGTGTGAGAGAGAATGAGGTAGGCCTCATAATACAAAAATAAATGAAGTCCACAGGAAAAGTACAGTTAACTATGGAGATGTGCATAATACAGATGTTAAAGCTCGAAGTGTTGATGGGAATCATTTGTTGATTATAGGAATGCAATCATGGAAAAAGTATTCACATGTCGTTGTTCATGTAGAATAACTTCATTTATTAGAACTTAAGATCACAACCAGAGATGTTATTTGATAAACCAACAATATGGGATTTCCTTCCTAATCTGTACACATAAAAGGATTAACCAAATTATCCTTCTGCAAAAAAGTAAATTAAAGTTCTGTCCCAGCTGGCTTCAAACAGGGGAGAAAAAATATTCACACACTACACCAAATGTGAACACAGATACGAGTAACGAACTGGTTGCACCAAGGAATGTCTTCAGTGGTAAGCCCTACCTCGTGCATGTTGGTTCTAATACACCGTGAATGCCGTGAAACAGAACAATGGGCCACAAAGGGGAGGAAACAGCTGTAGAGGAAAGGCAAATAGTTATCGCCCAATGCGAAGAGACAAGGTCATTTTAGAAATAACTGATACTGAAAGAAACCGGGCTGTTTTGCAGTTCATAATATCGTGATTTAGTAAAACAAATAATCTTTTCATCGGCGAAACAATAGGTCGACCATAGAAGTTAACGCAAAGAGAAGGAAATATGTTAATATTTACTATCAAAAAGATCCTAAATTGACAGATTCCACATTGTCTGTGCACGTTAAATATCGGCTCGAAAAGGAAATCACACCAAGAGCTGTTCTGTATATTTTAAGTAGTGATAGTTATGGAGCAAATGCACCTATAAGACCCAGAGAAATTTAGCCTTGAATTTGCTAAACAACTTGCAAGGACACAAGTTTCTGGAATAAGGAAACGTTTACAGATGTAAGTCGAATTAACATATTGTAAATGGTGACACAATTGTGCTGTAGACGACCAGGTACTGAACTGGATCCCAAACACACCCAACTCACGGTGGTGAAGGAATAAAGGTATGGGGATGTATGGCTACATCTGGTAGTGAGCAACTTGTTCTGGTTGGAAGTAACGTGGACAGAGTTCAGCATTGAAATATACTAAACGAAAATCTGCAAAACAATGTTGATAGCTTGAGTTTAGGCACAGATTACTACTTTCAACAACACGACGACTCGAAGCATGCTGCGGAATTTGTTCGTCTATATTTGCTGTACCACACTTCACATGGTTTCATGTTTCCAGCACAGAACACAGATCTTAAGGCATTTTAACATTTTAGGATTATGCTTGAAAGAATAGTCAGAAAACGTGAAATTAGAAGTAAATCTGCTCTGAATCAATGTCTGCAACAAGAACGACAAAATATTACCTCAGAGACGCAAAAGTTGGTTCTTCCATGCCAAAGAGGTTAACAGCAGCTATGCCTAGAGGAGGAGGCCTATAGAGTAGTAATATTTATATTATATTTATGAACCCACCATGTATGAATACATTTTCACCACTGTGTGAAGTCAACCTGCACAGAATTTTTATTGCTTTTTAGAGGGCTAATTTAGTCAACCCTTTTATATGTACATATTAGGAACGAAGCCCCATACTGTTAATTTACCTAACAACATCTCCGGCTGTGATATTTGGTTCTAATAAATGAAGTTATTCTACAAGAACAATACTTCACTTTTTCCATGACTGAATATCGAACATACAAGGCAGGATTCTGTAGAATCTCTGTACTGCTCCATCACCCAAATATATTGTGCTAACCAATGTGCTTCCTTGTCAAGGTGAATGAAACTAGAGATACGCACTTCCGTCTCCAGCACCTTGTGGGAGACTGCAGGTATTGCGGTTAAGAACAATGAACAGATAAAAAGTTAAGTAACGTACAGATGACCAGTTTTTCTGGTATCTCTACTCCCCGAAATTCTTGACAACACATACCCTCTATTTGCTTGACGCAAATAAACGCAGTTCTGACTTCATCGCACGACAAAGCTGCGGAAACGGAGTTGGAGATGAGAGTATTGATTGAATTCCATTAAATGAAATCTAATGCATACCAATGAGCCACAGAAAGTAAAACAGAGGGACCACTGTGCTCGTTTCATTGCGGGTTCTGATATTGCAGAACATGGAACGAATGGACTGGACGATACAGAATTTATAGGAAACGTTCCAGCTGAGTTCTGATGTAACAACACAGCGGAAGATCAGGTATCTATTTTGCTTGCAGCACAGAGCAGACACATCCATAATTGTTCATGTAAATGGAAATCCTCAGGCAGAGTGGATCTAAAGTCAAAAACCTTAACACAGGGCTGGAGGTATTTCAGTTCCAGATACTAATATTTCCAAACGCATGCAAGTTTAACATTCAGTCTTTAGAAACAGCTAATCTAAAATTTAATGCATTTACTCGACTACTTTGTAAGGTGATCCTTTATTGCTTAGTTATTGTACAAACCTAATATTTGTGTAGAATGGGATGCAAACTCTTGAAAATTTTCCTGGTATATATTTTTCTTGAAGTTCCTCAATGTTTCTTATTTTAACTGTGGTGCATGATGTCGTCATCAATGTTACGATAGAATTGGAAGCCGTTTTGACTAGTTTTCGACCGTGACAGTCTCAAGAAAAGTTTTTTTTTATTTTCTAAATTACCAGTAACAGTCACAAACTTTGGGGCTGTTGCATTCATAACTGTTCAACAGTAAACTAGAGAAACATATGAATAAAACATGCTTCTTATTAACAAGGGCAGAAACACAGAGAATAACAATTATGAACCCAACAGCCCCAAAGTTAAGGGCCTAAGATCCATAAACCTAATATCACTATCAGACCAATTGTCAGCGCCGTAAATCATCCAGGCTACTAAGTTATGCATAAGCTGCATTCAATATTACAAAAAGAATATAAATTTAAAACCTCGTTTTCAGTGAAAAATAGCTACCAAGCAATCAAAGAATTAAAGATCTTCATATCCCATCCAATGCAAAGCTCATCTCTCTTGACATAGTAAACTTATATAGCAGCAAACCTATCAAAGAATCCACAGGTATAATCACAAATAATTTATTAAAACATCTACATCTAAACCTACATTTATACTCCGCAAGCCACCCAACGGTGTGTGGCGGAGGACACTTTACGTGCCACTGTCATTACTTCCCTTTCCTGTTCCAGTCGCGAATGGTTCTCGGGAAGAACGACTGCCGGAAAGCATCTGTGGGCGCTCGAATCTCTCTAATTTTACATTCGTGATCTCCTCGGGAGGTATAAGTAGGGGGAAGCAATATGTTCGATACCTCATCCGGAAACACACCCTCTCGAAACCTGGACAGCAAGCTACACCGCGTGCTAGGTTTTAGAGAAGGAACTGTAGTGCAGTCTTCTTCTGTGAAACATCTTTGGAAGAACGTGTTCAGTATTTCAGCTTTACACGTGTCATCCTCTGTTTCAATGCCATTATCATTCCAGAGTGTCTGGATATGCCGTTTCGATCCACTTACTGATTTAACGTAAGACCAGAACTTCCTAGGATTTTCTGTCAAGTCGGTACATAGAATTTTACTTTAGATATCACTGAACGCTTCACGCATAGCACTCCTTACACTAACTTTGACATCGTTTAGCTTCTGTTTGCTGAGAGATTTTGGCTGCGTTTAAATTTGCAGTGAAGCTCTCTTTGCTTTCGCAGTAGTTTCCTAACTTTGTTGTTGAATCATGGTGGATTTTTCCCGCCCCTCACAGTTTTACTCGACACGTACCTGTCTAAAACGCATTTTACGATTGCCTTGAAAGGTCGGAATATGTCCACAGCTGAAGTAGTTGAATTAATAGCATTGCTAGAGCTTGTGGTTTTACACAGTTATTTCACATTTAATGGCAAATTGTACAAAAAAGATGTAGGCCTAGCAATGGGAAGTCCTCTAATTGGAATCGTTGCAGAAATTTTTATTAACCACCTTGAAAGTAAACTTCTCAACAACAATGTACATTACGTTTTGGAATTAAAAATAAACAAAGTATCGGAAATTTTTTTTATTATATACAGACGGAAGCCACAGTCAAATACTACTTTTCTACATAGTTGCCATTTAAATTAAGGCACTTATCGTAGCGATGGACGAGCTTGGAAATT
The DNA here is from genome assembly GCF_023864345.2 of Schistocerca serialis cubense. Lineage (NCBI taxonomy): Eukaryota > Metazoa > Arthropoda > Insecta > Orthoptera > Acrididae > Schistocerca > Schistocerca serialis. Next base: position 450,411,875 of record NC_064644.1, read on the forward strand.
CCTTCGTCGTAAAATTCGGCCGCCTGCGCCTTCACCCAGGTGGTTACCCCTTCCTGAAGCTGTGCGTCGTCATCAAAACGCTGCATAGCCAACCACTTCTTCATTGCTGGGAATAAGTGGAAGTCGCTCGGTGCCAGGTCGGGAGTGTACGGCGGATGAGGAAACAACTCCCACTTAAAAGGTTCGGGAACTTCACGAGTGGAATTTGCCGTGTGGGCCCGGGCGTTGTCGTGAATCAGCAAGATTTTTGAGCGCAACTTTCCCCTGCGCTAGTTTTGTATTGCTCTTCTGAGGTTGTGCAGAGTTTGGCAATACCTTTGGGAGTTTATTGTAGTGCCTCTTTCCATGAAATCCACAAAAATCACACCTTTTCTGTCCCAAAAGACAATCGCCATCACCTTCCTTGCCGACGTTGTCTGCATGCATTTCGTAGGTCTTTGGGGGAATTTGTGTGCCCCCACTGCATTGACTGCAATTGTGTCTCGCAGTTCACATGCTTAACCCATGTTTCGTCACCAGTAACGATGCGATCGAGTAATGAGTCGTCATGTTTCTCGTAAGCGTCCAAAAACGTTAACGCTGCACCCATTCGCTGATTTTTGTGAATCTCTGTTAAGATTTTTGGTATCCATCTTGTACAAAACTTGTGGTAAACAAGCTTTTGGGTAATGATTTCGTGCAACAAACTTCGTGAAATTTGTGGAAAACTCATAGAGAGTTCCGTTATTGTGAAATTGCGGTTTTCAGGGACCGCGGCATCGACTTTTTCGACAAGTTCGGCAGTCACTATGCTGGGTCTTCCACTTCGCTATTCGTCGTGAACGTTAGTTCGGCCATATTTAAATTTTATGACCCATTGACGCACTCCACCTTCAGTGATTATGTTGTCCCCATACACTTCACAAAGCTGCCGATAGATTTCTATCGGTGTACAGTTTTTTGCAGTCAGAAACCTTATTACACCACGCACTTCACACTTCGCGGCATTTTCAATTAACGCTGTCACAGTAACTCAACGGAGTACAGCACGAAGCTCTCACTAGCACGGCAGGATGCCGACTGAGTGGTGGAATGCCATGACACCAAGATGGCCGCGCTAGCCCCGCCCCTAACGGACACAAACGAAAACGTAATGTACTTTGTGGATAGCCCTCGTAACGCAGAAAGTAGTACACTACGTCAGATATGTCGATGACACATTCATCGTATACAATGGTAGTGATGAAGATATAGAAACTCTATTAAACAGATTCAATAATTTACACAGTAACATCCAGTTCACCATAGAATATGAGGAAGATAACAAATTAATATTCTAGATATGGCAATAAGTGACACAGACCAAACCCTAAATATCAATGTATACAGAAAACCAATATATACAGACACAGTCATTAATAAATCTTCCACATAGTCCAACTCACATAAACAAGCTGCATTCAGATCCTTCTCAAACAGAACACAGATATTCCCAGTTAATGCTGCCGACTGTGAGACAGAAATTAACACTGTCAAGTACATTTGCACGTAATAATGGCTATTACGAACATGAAATAGACATATTATCACAACGCCCAACTAAAAATAACAACAAACAATGTGATACAGTTTCCTCATACAACATCCAAAAACGCATGTACATAACGTTACCATATTTAGGTGTCATACCAGACAAAACATCTAAGCTGTTAAAGAAAAAAAGAGATATCAGGATCACCTTGGCCACCAACAACAACTTAAAAAAGAAACTGATACATCGTATCTCACATCCCACAGAGAAACTGAACAAAGCAGAAATTTATAAAATTACATGCAGTCATTGCAACAAATATTACATTGGCCAAACGGGAAGAAATTTTAAAACCCGCTTTATAAAACACATTGACTGTTTCAGACTTAGGCAAACCGACTAAATCAGCTATAGCGAAACATATAAATGAAACAAGACACAGTGTTACAATAGACAAGGATCTCAAAGTCCTACATAATTTAGAAAAGAGCTGGAAAATGGACATCTTGGAAGAAACGGAAATATTCATCCATGGCCACATGGGGAATAACAAGATCCTGAATGAAATGACAGGCTTCAAAAATTCACATGTCTTTTCCAGTTTCACTACAGTACTCCTAGAATAAAATATATATAATGACGGTCGTTTGACTCTAGCCCCAGCAATAGCTTTGAAATATGTAAAATAAATAGTTTATATCATGATGTTTTCAATAATATTGTAATAGGTGCTCAATTTGTAATGTATTTCGTCAACCTACATATGTCATATGATAACAAAACTTGCAGAAGACATGTAAACATTTGACACCAGATAGATTGACAAATCGATAGTCAAATCGAAACCAGCTGTATTTCGACAGCTGTCTTGTCCATCACACTACAGATCTGTTTGTGATAGTGCTGGAAAGTTACTACTATGTTACTGACAATTTGTGAACAGTGACCGAGAGACACACGGAAGTGGATACACTGCATCACATCACAACGAGACTGCCACACCAGAACAAAGTGAGTGACCGTTACACAACATTTTAATGCAAACATCAGTTCAGCTTCCAAAGTGACATTGCCTCTTACTAAGTTTTCTCTTTTTTCACTGGATGACCACAGAATTTCCTAAAAGACTATATGTTGTATCAGTATGACCTTAGTGTCAAGTTGTTTTTGTAACGCAATTGAGCCTGAAGATGAGGTTTAACCCTCGAAATATGTCGCTAAATAAATAAGTAATACAATAGTTGATAAAGTTTGTGACTGGTAGCGATAATTTAAAAAAAAACCTTTACATGGTTACGGTAGATTCCAATAATCATCCTTATATCACTGAGCTGATGTGCTGTCTGTAATGACCTCGATGTTGACAAGACGGTGAAAAACCAACCTACTAGGAATCCTTACCAGTAAGTGGAACGATGAAACTGTAGTAAAACAATTGCATGTTGAAACTTAACTCTTTGGTAACTAAATTTTTCTGCATAAAATATACGGCACCAAAATAATTGAAAGGATAACCTTTTGTTTCAGTAAACTGTTTGAGTTCAGAAAGCGTTTAGAACTTAAAAATATGCTTACAAGACCACAAGACTGGAACGCATCGGGAAAAGTAATATAAACGGAGAAAGATCGATGTTGTTAAACAGTACAGAAATTGTGGCGGAACAGCATACCAAGTTTCACGAGAAGACAACACTATTCTCACACCCAGATACTGCCTATTGGACATATTCTCTGCTCTCATTTCATAATCCCTCACGTTTTGAACAACGTAGGAAATGAGTAGGAGACGAGGTACTGGCGGAAGTAAAGCTGTGAGGACGGGGCATGAGTCGTGCTTGCGTAGCTCAGATGGTAGAGCACTTGCCCTCGAAAGGTAAAGGTCCCGAGTTCGAGTCGCGGCCAGGAAATTTCATAGGAAGTGGGTGTTAACTGATTAAATCTATTTCTGCTATGCTGCTACAAACCTTCGTATTTCTGTTGTAGATTTTTTTTCTTGTACATACTGCATCAGAACAAGTTCCTACAAACAAATTTCTGAAACAACTCTGAACTGATGTCACTATTTCAATATCAATTATGATTTGTAACTACATACATTCTAAGACGAAAAGAGAACGACACACCAGGAAGGAATTACCCAGATGTGACGGAAATCAGGTAGATGTACATTTACAACCAAACAAATGGCTATATTCAAAACATTTGGATGATTAATTCAAAATAAAGAGCTTCAGAAATAGAGTAAGTGAATAACGCTTTCGTCAACCTCTGACAATTATGCAAGTAGTTATTACATTTGGCTTTGATTAACAGAGTTCTTTGATTTTTCCCGGAGGGATATCGAGACAGGTTCTGTCCAATTGGGGCGTTAGATCGTCACAATTGCGAATTGGTTGTAGCCCCTGCCTCTAATACTCTAAACGTTCTCAGTTGGAAAGACATCCGGTGACCTGGCAGGCCAAGGTGGGGTCTGGTGAGCACAAAGACAAACAATAAAACTTCTCGCCGTTCGCGGGCGGGTGTTGTCTTGCTGATGTGTAAGCCCAGGATGGCTTGCCATGAAGGGCAACAAAACGGGAAGTTGGATATCTTTATTTGTAATGGTTCGCCTTCATTACATAAACTGTTACCGGATATATCAATTTCCATCGTCATATCCGTCACAAATAGGAGAACAGTGGAGTAATAACGGAGTTCAGCTAGCTAAAGCAAACTATACAACAGGGCTAGTGATATATACAAGATGTTAACATGAATAACACCCATGCCTACCAGCCATACATACCATACAAATATTCTGATATCGGTGTCAATGTGAGAACACCCATGCCTACCAGCCATACATACCATACAAATATTCTGATATCGGTGTCAATGTGAGAACCTCTATATCAAGGTATATAGTTAGTACTGGTGATGGCCTAAACACGTGCAGTGTTTATACAAGCAACTAAGGACAGTAGAAGGTGCTAATGCTAGGGTGCACTCTGATATAGGTGGCAATGTGAAAATCTGTGTATCTAGGTATATACGAGTGCTGGAACTTTAATAGTGGCAACTATTTGTTTACAGCTCGTACAAAATAGATACGTGTTTCAAAATTTTAGTGTCCCTCAGAGTAGTCACCAGCATTGTGTATAACCCATTGCCAGCGATATGAAAGTCGTAGGATACTCTTAGCAGTGCCAGTTGTGTTAACAGTTCAAATGGCGCGGTCTATTGCCCGATGAATTTGTAGCAGTTCTGAAGTGAATGCCGTGAAGTGTTTCCTTCAGTTTAGAAATCGAGTTGAACTCACGAGGGCTTAAGTTAAGGGAGTGCAGTAGGTGGTATAGCACTTAGCATCCCCATCAGTCAAACAAATCAGTAACAGCTAGTACTGTATGTACTTGAACAATGTCCAGCAAAATGATGGTCAGGTCCTGCAGAAATGGTTATCACTTCTGTTTCTGCGCTGTTCGTTACTGGAACACAACCTACGACCAGCTTCGAGTCGTCCCTGGATACGATTTTGTCCCATAGCGTAAAGAGTATTGAATCACCGCTATCGACTTTCGATACTGAAATGCCTCTGTTGTTCAGAAGTAGGATGCAAAATCCCTTCAGACATGCATGCATGTCCGAAGAAACAGGCAATGCGGCGACTACAGACGATAAGAATTGCGAATATGGACCACCAACAGCTTTACAATGGAATGACGACTAAGGAAATTTGTGCGGGATAGGGACTCAGACCCGGATATGTCGCTTATCGTGGCAACTGGGAATTCCCAGTTCGAGTTTAAGTCTGGCACAAATGTTCATTGTTGTCATACCATCATGCGGCTGATGGTTGTCCATATTCGCAACTGCGAATACATTTAATGTAATGTAGACTTTGTTCTGTGGGACACGACTTTTGAATATTCCTGCATAGACACTACTGGCCATTAAAATTGCTGCACCAAGAAGAAATGCAGATGATGAACGGGTATTCATTGGACAAATATATTATACTAGAACTGACATGTGATTACCTTTTCACGCAATTTGGGTGTATATATCCTGAGAAATCAGTACCCAGAACAACTACCTCTGGCAATAATAACGGCCTTGATACGCCTGGGCATTGAGTCAAGCAGAGCTTGGATGACGTGTGCAGGTACAGCTGCCCATGCAGCTTCAACACGATACCACAGTTCATCAAGAGTAGTGGCTGGCGTATTGTGACGAGCCAGTTGCTCGGCCACCATTGACCACATGTTTTCAGTTTGTGAGAGTTCTGGAGAATGTGCTGGCCAGAGCAGCAGTCGAACATTTTCTGTATCCAGAAAGGCCTGTACAGGAGCCTGTAAGAGGTGAGGTACTTAGGAGAGTCTCTGACCAGAGAGCAGTATGTCGTTAGTTGTTGCTTGTCGCTAGTCTGCGCTAGTCTGCGAGTGTCGACAGTAGTCTTGAGTAGTCTGCGTGAGTCGGCAGTAGTCGGCGCGTGTCGGCTGTCTGCTCTGCTCGGGACTCTGGTCAGGACTCTGGAGGATGAGTATTGTTGTAGAAGGTAAAGAAGCAGCCTTGCGCATATCTAGTAATGTATATTAATTGTCATTTAATTTCTTTCAAAAAAATGCCCCAATAATAATTTTTATAATTTAAATTAATTTTTTAAGAAAAAGAAAAAAAGGCATTCATTTCAATTTAAAGATGTTTTTCCAATGAATAATTATTCCTTTCACGAATCACAAAGCGTAGGCCAGCATTGCACGGAGGTGTGCCGAAAATTTTTATGTAAGAGCAGATATATTTGCAGTTTTTATTGAGGTAAGAATTTTTGCTTTTTTCATTCAGAATACAGGGCCGAGGCGCAGCGTTGCTGTCGTCAAAAAATTTTCCAGGGCACTGAATTTCTTTTTATTATTTTTGGTGTTTGGGAATTTTTCTGTTTCGAACTTAACATTAAATGAGAAAAGAATTTTGTGGTTACATTAAATGTGAATGCATTTCTGCACAGAGACTATAAGTGGGCACCAATTTTGTTCAGAGGTTACAATATAAAAAAAATTCATTTAATTATTATTTATTGCGGGGAGTTTACGCTTGGTTCATTTTCATTTTTTAAATCTAATATTTTCTGTGGGGAGGTTACACTTAGCGACATCCGGCCAGGATCGTATTTCTCTGTGAATCCTCTGAGAAATAGTCATATATCTGCTCTTATTTACTTAAATGTAGTTTGCATCTGGCGCAACGCATTTACTAATTTGTCACTCTTTCTTTCACAGATCATCGGCAATTTGTTGCTCTTTGTTGTAATTGTGTTTGTTGCATTTTGCATAGTTCTTGTTTCATTTGTGCTTAATTTCGTTTTTGTGAGAAATGCCGCGAAAAATTGTTAACAGTACATCGCGATGTACAATGAGTGAAATAGCCGACTCGAATAATTTGACCGATAATATTTGCGACACTCCGTGTAATGATGACAATCCTCCATTTACAGACAATCAGTGCCTACTGACCACTAATAATGATTTTAATGCCAATGTTGAGCAAACAAATTCAATTGTGTCCTCCGTTAATTTAACGACAATTGAAGACGCGGCACGTTCTGTTACAATGAACGCTGTCCAGCTTGACACAATCGGTTTGCAAAATATATGTAATGAATAGACAAATTTTTATAACGAAAATGAACAGTGTACTCAAAATACGACAGATTTATTTGATTCCGAGGTGGTATCTAACAGTACACATCCGATTGGCAAACCTTTTCAAGAATCACAGCATGACCAAATGGTTACACAAAACGTGATAATTGCAGTACGCCATGAAACAGCACAGAGTAGGTAATATTGGCTTCGATCAAATTATGGCAATATTGCTTCAACAGAATGAAAATTCCAAACAACAGAATGAAAGACAAGAGAACAATCTCAAACAACTTAGTGAAAATCTCAAACATCAGATTAATGAAATTAATGAAAAACGAGACAAAAATTTCAAACAACTTAATGAAAAACATTACAACCTTAATGAAAAATTAGACAACAATTCCAGACAGCTTAGTGAACAGATTACAGCCGTTGCCGCGCAGTGTCATGATACTACGGAACAATTACGTGTGGAAATTGAGGCTTGTGCTAGGAAAAGTAGTGAAGAAATTAGATCTGTTGCTCAAGAATTAAGGAATACGCAAGCAGCTGCAACAGAATCACTTAGAGACGAAATTAGTGCAGTCAGTAAATAATGCTCTGAAAACGCAACACAGTTACGCGACGAGTTTAAATTAATGTCAGCAGAACTTTCACGCACACTGGATGCAAAAGTAGACGCGAAATTCGACCAACAGAACAGCCAAATTGACGAACGTTTTAATCACCACCTACAAAACAGTGAAACGCGTTACCATAATTTCATACAGGAACAAAATAAAGTAAAGCGACAAGTCATGGAAACAATTACCGCACAGAGACAGGAAGATAAACGTAAATTGTTTACAAAAGCAAAAATATACGTAGGCAACAATATTGCTACAGTATCGGACGAAATTAATACTATCAAACAGTTGAACACCGAATTGCATGATGAAATTTCCGATCTTAAAACAAAAACAGACACACACACAGTAGACTTTCAGACAATGACCGACAGACTTGAACAATTAGAACTAATTCAGGATCCCAATGTCATCAAAGCTGACGTTAAAAAATTGAACGAAACCACACGTAAAATACAAAAAACAAATTAATGCTTGTGACACTAAAAACGATGATCAGGTAAAAATACTGATTGAAAAATATGATGAATTGGCCAGTCGTATTGACGTTATTGAAAGTAATAATGACAGCAAATCAGACGATACTTCACTGATTTCGTTTAATCAAACACCTGAATTCCAAAATTTACAGCAGACAATCAGTGAGATAGATTCGTCCAGTAATACATTATGTAGAAAATTGTCAACTTTAAGCAAGAAGTGACAGAGATGAAAAATATTTCAGTCAATAACACGTCACAGCATATGGTACATTCCGAACATTTGTCACACACACACAGCCAGTATAATTTAAGTAATTTACAGAGAGTACGTGACTTAAATACCGAAAAATCACAGACGAATAGATTCTCATACAATCCTGAACCTGTTCAGACGTACGGAGACGATAATTTTGATTACAAACATTTTCTATCAGTGAGAAAATTTAAAGTATTTAAAAATGACAGAACACAGATTCACCCATTGGATTGGATACAACAATTTAGCTTTGCTTTTCCACCGGCTTGGCCCATAACACATAAACTTGAATTTATTTGCAGTTTTTTGGATGGCGAACCAGCAACTGGTATGAGACAGATCGCGAGACAATGCTACTCGGTACAAGAATTTCAGAATGCTTTTCTGTCAGCGTATTGGTCGAAGAGGACACAGTGCGGAATCAAGGATCAATTAATAAGTTTACCAAATTGTGACAACTCAAACTTTTCCACTATCACGCAATTTTTTGAACACATGGTCCAACAAAACCAGTATTTAAGTGAACCATACAGTGAATCTGCACTTATTCAATTATGTATTTCTAAATTACCACGATCATTAAGACCGTCACTTTTAACGGGTCAGCAGAAAGAAAATATTTCGGCATTCAGAGATCTGTTACAGCTTTTGGAAGTGCAGCTATCAGATTATTCCTTTATAAACAAAAATTTTTCATATAATAACCAAGGTCAACAAACATACAGCAATTACGATCAGCCACGCAATTTCAATAGCAAAGCTAATAGACGCTTCAGGAACGACAACCACCAGAACTTTAATAACAGACAAAATTTTAATTATCAGTATCGCTAAAATTATCAGCAACAGGAACCACATTTTGGTAACAATAGAGGTTTTACTCCGCAACAGCAACAAAACCAACCGGTTAGCATACCTAACCAACAATGTAATGCACAAGGTCAACCAAGCTTTAATGTTTCGCCTTGTACGCGTATAGCGTCGGCCCCAACAAATAGTAATGAACAACAACAAGGAAACCAGTACGTACAGAAAACACACTATTTCAATGCTTACCGAATTGCACCGTATAGAAATGACTATCATGACAGACGTAAAAGTAATGAGCACAATTTTCAGCGTACGTTTAATAACAGTCGGTCTTGCCAACAGCAAAATCATCCGCAACAACATATAATCATGAATGAACCAGACAGTAGGTATCATCCCGAACGTAATACGTCAGGAAGAAATAAGAGAACAGTTCAAATACTTGAAATGCCACAGCATTCTCCCGAAAATAATAACACATCAGATAGAATTTGACTAAATTCAGTACAGGTTGCATCTTCCAGTAACGCCAGCAATACTTTTGACACAGAAAATCTTGTTCACGAAAATGTTATTACTTTTGACGACATGCGAGACACTCTTTTGCAGGAAAGACCAGTTATACAAAAAACCATTTCACATCCTGTCATCGAAGTAAAAATTGGATCATCCAAATTTTCAGCAGTAATCGATTCTGGATCACCTATGTCAGTCATAAATGAGGAAACTTTCAATGAATGTAACAAAGAGAATACCTATCCAACGTTACCATTAGGCAAAACGAAAGTAAAAGGAGCAGTATATAGTAAAGGAGTAGATGTAAAATTACAGACACATTTATCATTTTGTATTGCAGGTCATACATTTCACTCAAATTTTTGGATTGTTCCCTTATTGACAACAGACGTTATTTTAGGTACGAATTTTCTGGTACAACACGTCGCAATTATTGACTTTCAAAACTCCTATTTAATGTTAAAGGATGAAAATGTACAACTGGCTTTAGAATTTCAGCACTCTTTATCTGCAGAAGAACAAACAATTAATCGTACAGAGGTCATATCCACATCACGTAACATAGACTTTCATTCCACATTGTTAGCACATACCTACGTACACAACTATAATACTCCAAACGAAGCCAACTATGACGTTATACAGATGATTTCTGATAAAGTTAAACAGAGCAGTGCAAATACAGACGACGAACGCACACAACTACGCAAAATTCTTTTACAGAAGCTCCAGTTTTTGACAACGTTCCTGGTACTATGTCCGGTTTTATGTATGAATTTCAAGTTAAACAGCATGACACATTTAAAGCCAAACATTATCCCATTCCGTATATCCATAGAGAACAAGTTAAGAAAGAATTGCAAGCTATGCTTGACCAAGGAATTATTGAACCGGCAGTTAGTCCGCACATAAATCCACTCCATATTGTTCAGAAAAAGGATAGTTCACTTCGCCTCGTACTTGATTCGCGTCACATCAACGACATTATTATTAATGAAACGGATCGCCCACAGACACTAGAAGAACTTCTACAGAAATTTCATGGTACTGCTATTTATTCCACATTAGATTTGAAATCGGGATCTTGGCAAATTCAACTCCATCCGGACTGCAGAAAGTACACAGCTCTTCTCTGTTTTGGTGACTGTTATCAATTTTGTAAATTACCGTTCGCTTTAACTATTTCTTCAGCAGCATTTATTCGCGGTTTGAATACAATACTTCCGACGGAACTTAAAGACAGAATCACAACGTATATAGACGACATTCTTATTGCAGAAGTTAACTGGTCTGAACACAATCTAATTCTTGAACAACTGTTACGAACTTTTCGTGCACAAGGACTCACAGTTAATCTCAGTAAATCGCACTTTGGTAAAACTTCTATAAAATTTCTTGGACACGTAATTTCAGCAGAAGGCATTGCGCCTGACCCGGTAAAACTTCAAGCTTTACGTGACATTACTGTTCCTACGACGAAGAAACAACTACGTAGCTTTTTGGGTTTAATTAACTTTTTTCGTAAATTTATTCATTACTCTGCTTTAGACACACCTAGATTATGTCAATTGACAGGAAAAAACACTATTTGGTCCTGGGATAAGCAAGCACATTCTGAATTTGTGAACCTGATACAAGCTTTGTTGAATGCACCACTTTTATCGCACCCAGATCTTACTAGAATTTTTTCTATTGCACCGACAGTTCTAACACCGCTTTAGGCGTGCACATTTTTCAGGAAATTGAAGAAGATGGCACTACAGTAATTAAAAACATCGCCTTTGCGAGTCGCATTCTGTCACCTGCTGAACGAAATCATTCTGTTACAGAACTTGAAAAATTATGTGTTGTTGGGCATTTACGAGATTTCGGCATTTTCTTTATGGAAGACACACTACCGTTTACACAGATCATAGAGCGATACAGTTTTTACTTTCGGTTAAATTTACACACGACAGATTAAGCAGATGGAAACTTTATTTACAGGAATTTAATTTTACAATTGTTCACATTCCCGGTACACAAAATATTGTAGCAGCCGCACTATCCCGTTCTCTCAGCAACAATCAGCAAGACATCGCAACCAACTTCTGCAAAGCAAATTTCAGCGTCATGTACATTCAACAAGTTGCATTTGAAAATTTCATTTCGTCGTCATTACAAGACATAGCACAAGAGAAAAGTAAAGACAACGTATGGACAGAAATTAAACACCTTTGGGAAGATAGGAATAATGTTACCATTAGAAACTATTACACTGTACGCAATGACATTCTATTTCGCCGCTCTCATCCTGACAGCAACAATTGGTTATTATGCATTCCTTATGAACTGATTACAAATTAATATGGTATACTCATTTAAGTTACGCACATTATGGAGCAAGAAAATGTTTTCTTATACTGAGACAGAACTGTTATTGTACCAAAATGGAGAAACGTATTCGACGAGTTTTAGCGTCATGTAAAATCTGCCAGAAAGCTAAGTCAGATACGATTTCACATATTCCTCCATTACATCCCATTGTACCTGTTAAATTGAGACACATGGCCGCTGTAGACATTTTTGGTCCGTTTCCCAGAACTAATAGAGGTTTTTGCTACATGTTTGTCATTGTTGAACTCACTTCAAAATTTGTTACCTTCACTCCGTTACGCAAAAGCTACTGCTATAACTGTTTCGAAAGTATTTGTAAAACATTTTCTATTTCTTGTAGGGCATGTATTGAAAGTAATTTCCGACAATGGATCACAGTTTCGATCTGCTATATGGACACGTATGTTACGAGCTAGAAACATTTCCCCGATGTATATATCCAGGTACCATGCTTCTTCGAACCTTGTGAACGATTAATGAAAGAAATTGGTAAACTGTGTAGAATATACTACCATAAAAAACATATTGATTGGGACACACACATTCTCTCATTCCAAGATGTAATTAATTCCATACCAAATGAATCTACTATGCTATCTCCGTCTGTTATACTGAAAAATGTTGAACCACCTAACAAAATTAAAGAATTAGTAACCTTTCCTACATCTCGTCGACTACGACACCATGAAATAATTGACATTGCGCTGAACAACATCAAACGTGCAGCAGAGCGCCGGAGAAGACAGCAAAAATAAGTTTGTACACGCCGTGACTTTCACATTGGACAGAAGATATTAGTACGCACACATTATTTATCTAATAAAGGAAAAGGTAGATGTAGTAAATTTGAGCTTCTATATGCAGGTCCATATCGAATTCGCAGCATTACTCACCCCAATGTAGTACACGTCGGAACTTTGAGAACCAGAAAAACCAAAGGGAACCACCACGTCTCCAACGTCAAACCTTTTATTGAATTAACATACTTTATGATTTATCACACTGTAATGCCATTTGCTGATTTTTATGACCACTTATGCAATTATATTCACATGAACACTTACTGATGATTATCGTATTTTTTCTTGGCAAGTGCCCGACAAGGTAAGGTTAGTAGGTCGCTCTTCTCGTCGTTACACATCAGACCGTGCACATTTTGCATGTATGTATGATTGTTTTCCTGTTTTGTTTGTATGCGCTATGAAATATTTAAGATATAACAAACACCAGTTGACTTTGACATTTTGCCTTATGTTATCTCAACATCGTGACTACTTTAACATTTTTTTTTTTTTTTTTTGCTGCTACATTGTGATATTCTGTGTACATTTTTGCATCTGAACACTGTCTATGTTTTTTGACATATTACGTTTTCTGTCATGCTACGCTGTATGCTCAATTATATCACTAGAAACCAGCTTTTATTTAATGGGTATATGATTTAAATGCAAGACATTAATCATTGTTCATTATTTTCAGAACGAAATAACGTGTAAAAGAAATACATTAAACAGAAATGGGAATTTCACCTTCGGAATAACCGAAAGAAGATGCAATACCTCGTCACGAAGAGTAAATGTATCAGAATGAACAAGCATTAACAAGAATATACTATACACATCGTATGATAGCAGTCTTAACTAATGTTTTCTTTCAGAATACGAGGCGATTGATGCAGACTGTCAGACAGAACTACACATCTTAGTTTTAGTGATGAAATATGCTAGAAATAAGGAATTCTATACTATGAACAGTTGTATAATGAATAATGAAGTGAATTTTTTGTAGATGATAATGAATGGTGATGAATAATGATGGAGAATATGTTAATATGGATAATGAAGTTTTTCTTTATAGGTGATGATGATAACGGAGCTATAATGATATGGATAATGAAGTTTTTCTTTGCAGGTGATGATAGTAATGATAATGAAGTTTTTCTTTGCAGATGAAAGTAATGATGAAGTTCATATATTTACTGTTAGTTAAGAAATTCTATGTAGTTATTTAGGTATTTGTTGCAGTTCGTTTTGACAGTATGTCTTATGTCGCATGGTATGATGACTGAAGGTTTTGGAAAGGACAGCTGGAGCACATATATATATTTTTTATACATCTCATTACCTGTTAATTCGAAGTTCACTATTTTTCAGCATAATATGCGTTTCTTCTTTCAGTTTAATAATCCATTTTGTATTTTTTCCAGGAGAAGCTATTCATGAAATTAATGTGCTATAAGCAGTTAGTCATTAAACCTGTTCTAATACTTACATTTTTTTTACCCATTTGTGTGTATCATTCATAAATATGATCACATATACTACCTTTGTTTCATAACCTTGCTACAGCTGACTCATGACGAATGATGTTGTTAATCCTTATTTCCAGCAATAAGTCAAAAGGAAAAATATTTTCATGCCCCAGCAATTAGTTATCGATCCCAACACAATGCATTGCTAACAAAAAAAAAAATATTACCAGTCCCAAATATTACCAGTATACAACCAAATAATGCTAAAAGTTTAAAATATATTTCTAGTTCTAAATCTAATACATATAATACAAATTTCTCTGTTGTATTGAATCCATTATGTCTATGTATTAGTCGACTACAGACCTTGAGTAATAGTTACAGTGTGTTACATTCTAAATATGTCCTATGCCACTTGAATGATGAGTTCTGAGTAATACTGAATGATGACTTATGCATAAATGTTATGTCAATAATTAACTCTTGTTTTGAATGATGACATGTGAATAATACTGAATAATGTTTTGTAAAACTATATGAATACTTTGTAACTGGCCAATGAGTGCCAATAATTACTGCAATCAGATGAGTTATTAATAGTGTTTTGTAATATTCAATACTTGCTACATGTTTAGTAACTGGCCAATGAGTGCCAATAATTATTTTTAAATATGTCATATGTCACTTGAATGATGAAAAAGTTTTGTAATATTCAATACTTGCTGACCAACGAATGACACTGTTTCTTATACTTTAAATTTATATTATGTCACTTTCATGCTATATATATATGAATTAGCTCTTGTTTTGAATGATGACTTCTGATGATTTGTATCTGGCCAGTGAGTGCCAATGTTCTCTATAAACAAATAACTTATGAACATTATTCTGTAATACTTCATACAAGGTACAGAAATGTTCAGTAACTGGGCGATGAGTGCCACGAATTACTTAAAATCAGTTAATAGACTAGTGTAATTATCAATGATGATTGGCATAAGATATAATGTCCTTCACCTTCTGACCTAATTACCTGAAATTACTGGAATATCCGTTTGTCCTGTCTATCCTCATGCTCATGGAGCACTATATTTGGTTTTTGCACTAATTCTACGTTGGTGTACCTTACAAGAACATAGTGTTGACACGACATGCTGTCCACCACGTTGAGCGATGGAGATATTATTATGGTCCCACTGTTTGGTGTACCTAATGTACTACCAAAATGATAACATGGAATATTAATATGACATTTCAGTGTTTTGGCTACACTGATTAATACTTCAGGGAAAAGAACTTCAGATTGTCTCACTTGGTGTTGTGCTTCTGTAGAAAGATGTAGACTTTCAGTGCAGCTGCGTGCAACCTAATGTGCTACAACCATGACGCAATCCTTCCCATTCCTTTCCTCGTTCTTGTAAAATGGTAAACACTTATACAGTGTGTTTAAATTCTTGTAAAATGATAAAGACACATACAGTGCGTGCGCACTTAATTTCATTTGTTAACAATGTCAGTTGTCCTAAATATGCTAAAGACTTTTACAGTGTGTGTGCAGTTTATTTCACTCCATGATATGTTGTGTAAAAATGTTAAAGACTTCTACAGTGCGTGTGCACTTTATTTCACTCCTTGATATGTTTATTTGTTGTAAAATTGTTTAAGACTTCTACAGTGGGTGTACACTTTATGTCATGTGTTAATATGATTTGTACTTATTGCCTATACATTTTGTGATTTCCTGATATGTTCTGTACTACAGCGCATGTGCACTTTTTGTCATTTGTTAATATGTTTTGTATTCATTGCGTATACATTTTGTCATTGCTTGATATGTTCCATGCTATAGTGCATGTGCACTTTTGCCATTTGTTAATATGTTTTGTACTCATTGGGTACACATTTTGTCTTTGCTTGATATGTTCTGTACTCAGGGCATGTGCACTATATTTTATTTCATGTTCTGCACTTATATATATGTATATATTCTGTGGTTGTAAACTAGGAAAAATTTGTTGCCCATGGCAAGTCCAATTGACTCACCATCGCTGCCAAATTTTTGCCCCCTCAGTTGAGGGTTATGTAAGAGGTGCGGTACTTAGGAGAGTCTCTGATCAGAGAGCAGTATGTCGTTAGTTGTTGCTTGTCGCTAGTCTGCGCTAGTCTGCGAGTGTCGACAGTAGTCTTGAGTAGTCTGCGTGAGTCGGCAGTAGTCGGCGCGTGTCGGCAGTCCGCTCTGCTCGGGACTCTGGTCAGGACTCTGGAGGATGAGTATTGTTGTAGAAGGTAAAGAAGCAGCCTTGCGCATATCTAGTAATTTATATTAATTGTCATTTAATTTCTTTCAAAAAATGCCCCAATAATAATTTTTATAATTTAAAGTAATTTTTTAAGAAAAAGAAAAAAAGGCATTCATTTCAATTTAAAGATTTTTATCCAATGAATAATTATTCCTTTGACGAATCACAAAGCATAGGCCAGCATTGCACGGAGGTGTGCCGAAAATTTTTATGTAAGAGCAGATATATTTGCAGTTTTTATTGAGGTAAGAATTTTTGCTTTTTTCATTCAGAATACAGGGCCGAGGCGCAGCGTTGCTGTCGTCATAAAATTTACCAGGTCACTGAATTTTTTTAAATTATTTTTGGTGTTTAAGAATTTTTCTGTTTCGAACTTAACATTAAATGAGAAAAGAATTTTGTGGTTACATTAAATGTGAATGCATTTCTGCATGGGGACTATAAATGAGAACCAATTTTATTCGGAGGTTACAATATAAAAAAAGTTCATTTAATTATTATTTATTGCGGGAAGTTTACGCTTGGTTCATTTTCATTTTTTAAATTTAATATTTTCTGTGGGGAAGTTACAACCTGCAACACGCGTTCGTGCATTATCCTACTGAAATGTAGGGTTTCGCAGGGATAGAATGAAGGCTAGAGGCACGGGTCGTAACACATCTGAAATGTAACGTCCACTTTTCAAAGTGCCGTGAATGTGAACAACAGGTGACCGCGCCGGGTGATACGCCAGTATGGCGATGACGAATACACGCTTCCATGTGTGTTCACCGCGATGTCGCGAAACAGGGATACGACCATCATGATGCTGTAAACAGAACCTGGATTCGTCCGACAAAATGTTTTGCCATTCGTGGACCCAGATTCGTCGTTGAGTATACCGTCGCAGGCGCTCCTGTCTGTGATGCAGCGTCGAGGTAACCGCAACCATGGTCTCCGAGCTGATAGTCCATGCTGCTGCAATCGTCGTTGAACTGTTCGAGCAGATGATTGTTGTCTTGCAAACGTCCCCATCAGTTGACTCAGGGATCGAGACGTGGCTGCACGATCCGTTACAGCCATGCGGATAAGATGCCTGTCATCTCAACTACTAGTGATACGAGGCCGTTGGGATCCAGCACGGCGTTCCGTATTACCCTCCTGAACCCACCGGTTCCATATTCTGCTGACAGTCATTGGATCTCGACCAACGTGAACAGCAATGTCGCGATACGATAAACCGCAATCGCGATAGGCTACAATTCGACCTTTATCAAAGTCTGAAACGTGGTGGTGCGCATTTCTCCTCCTTACCCGAGGCGTCACAACAACGTTTCACCAGGCAACGCCGGTCAACTGCTGTATGTGTACGAGAAATCTGTTGGAATCTTTCATGTCAGCACGTTGTAGGTGTCGCCACCGGCGACAACCTTGTGTGAATGCTCTGAAAAGCTAATCATTTGCATATCACAGCATCTTCTTCCTGTCGGGTAAATTTCCCGTCTGTAACACGTCACCTTCGTGGTGTAGCAATTTTAATGGCCAGTAGTGTACTTCTCCTTCAACATGACGATGATAGACGACACACGAAGGGACCGACATCTGCAAGAGCCAGACGCCTTGTGTTCGCTGTCGTTGATAATCCTCCATGAACTTCGCCCCTTCCGATTTTCATCTATTTCCAGATCTTAAACACCATCGAGGACTTCACTTTGATAGCGATGAAACGGTGCAAGCAGACGTGACGTTTTGGCTCCGTATTTACCGTCAAACATTCTATACTGACTGTAACAACGAACTAGTGTGTGGTTGGGAGAAATGTGGTCATGGCTTGGGTTACTAAGTTGAGAAATAAACATGTAGTAATAAAGATGTATGATGTTAAAAACTTTATTCTTTTATTTACTTAAAAGTTTTAAGAATTTCCACATGAAAAATTCGTTTCTATTACTTTTCATCACGCCTCCTTGTATGTGTACGTACTCTAGAATGACGTCAGACTAACAGTCATACTTTTTCGTTGTGTATGGCTTGTCTTATTCCCCATTCGTTATGAAACGTTCTCAGTTCGGAAATCAGGAGATTAGTCTTTGTTGTTACGCTTTGGTCTAAAATTTGTTGCACATTTGACAGATCCGCTTTACGTAACCAGTAGGACACTGCACGAAATTAGACTACAGAGCACATTCAGAGGATCACCAGTAAAGAGTCAGTTGGCGTGGTGCCAGAAACCCCTGTGAGTCTTACTAGTGCACCCCTCCGCGAGCGGCACGAGATTTGTCCGTTCCGCGCGCTCTGAATTCTATGCTACCACGCCAGCTAACTCACTAGACGTGGCCACCAGTAATTATCTCTGGTGGCTTTTATATTTGTCATAGAGACTTACAGTTGTAATTATTTACATACCCGTAGGTGGTAAGTATGTATACGAAGTTACATTGACCTTCAATGAGGTTGTCCGAATGCTTCACTTTCTAGTCAGGCAGTGTGCCCATGGTAACATGAAATTAAGATATTCTGTAAGGTAATAAGGATCGAAACACATTTCGAGAAGTTTGTTAGCTCTGTAAATGTCATGTTCTATGTACAGTTTAAGCAGCTCTGAGAATATTTTATGATAAAACCACTGTTCGAGCTGCTTCGGGTTTTTGTAAATTCACTCAAACTTTGAATAACATCACTAAAGAATGTGATAAACGAAGTTATATATCACACAACATTAAAATTTTTAATGTATTTGTGTTCGGCTTCGAACAGTGTCTTCGAATGTCGGGATAAGAGATTGTATTACGTAACCGGACAACTGAATTTATACTCAGCACTTCCTTCCCTCTTGTAATCTTTCATTAATTACGTGATTTTCTCATGGGTCTTAACCGCTGTTAACCTATAATGAAAATGAAACAAGATAGAGATTAGATTGCGTTTTACGTTACGTCTACGTCGAGGTCATTGGGCAGGCGCAGATTTAGCTTGGAATACTTTACGGATCGGGTAGGAATTCGGCCGTGCCCTTTGCAAAGGAATCATCCCTAAATTTGCCTGAAGCGATTTAGTAGAATCTCGGGAAACTTAAATCTGGATGACTGTGCGTGGATTGGAACCGTCGTCCTCCCGAATTCGAGTCCAGTGTGCGAACCACGGCGGCCTCTCTCTCGATAGATAGTGACAGTCAGCAGTTACCGTGTGCTTTACAAATAAATTCATTTTGCTCTCAAACATGTTCTTCGTGCATTAAATAAAACTAGAGTGGAAGGAATGAAGTTGATAAAGCGCTATTAGAGTTCTAACTATGTCGTATCAAAATCTTCAACGATATTTGCAGCAAAATCTAGGTAGATTGGCTTAAGGAGTATATATACATATGCGTGTTTGTGTGTGTGTGTGTGTGTGTGTGTGTGTGTGTGTGTGTGTGTGTGCGTGCGTGTATGTGTGTGTGTGTTTTACCTATAACACTGTTATTATGTCTATGTTCACATAGTTCAAAACTATTTATTTCTAATTACTGATGGTACACGGAGTCACGTCAGATTAAGATGTTCCTTTCTAGCATCTGTTGCATCTAGTTTCGTGTCCTGTTTTTTTCCATATTCTTCAGTTTTCATCCGAAGTGTTCAACGAGCTTTTTAAATACTCAGAATACAAAATAAACGTGACGATATTTCTAAAATAACACCATGAAAGCAATATTTACTTTTCGTAATGGAAGCTGTGAATGATGCACGTCGTACGCTAGGGCGAAAAAATATTTTGCTCGAGATTACTATTCTACCGTGAATTATAACAACACAGTTTTGATGATCTCAGCAACAATAAAATGGGCTTAGTAGGCATTAGCAGCGAGAATTTAGACAAAGAATGTATGATCATAATAACTCTGGCTTTTAAAATAGAAATAAAATATTAGAGCTTTAGCAGTTTAAGCGAGCATTTGTATTAAAGTTTCTAGAAGAGAAAGAGTGTTCAGAAACGGAAGGCTAAACTTGTGTTCAGGAGCGCGATTAGCTTCCCACGATTTGCATTAGTAATTTCTGAAGTATTCAGCTTCTTATCGGTGCAGCTCTGTGCTGCACCTCTTTCTTTCAACTCATGTAGTAAGACGGGACTCTGTTTCGCAGAACCCAACGTTCATAACAGCACGTACCCCACCTGTCTGTCGTGCACTTCCAGTTGCAGCAGGGTGATAGGGTTTTTAGCATTGCATATACGATTTTTAATTTCTTACAGAAGCTCTTAAAAAGATGCTGGGATGGTACATTAATATCTGCAACACACTGCATTCAGACTAGAGAAGCAAATCATTTGAAACTGCGTTTGAGATGTAAGTTATAATGAGAGTGAAGTGCAGATATCTTACATTTGCAGAACTTTTCACCAAAGGAATACAATCACCATAACAAACTAGAAATTAAATATAGCTCTCAGAACAGTTAAGGAGTATCACGTTCTAACACTCTGAGAGAACTACTCCAAATAAAAATAATTACATAAAAGTATCACTCGTTCATTTACAGCAAACATTTAAGACTCATTACTGAGTCAGGGAGACGTACAACTGATGTAGGTCATATTCTTTGTGTTAATAATATAGATAACCATTAGGCACTCATTTTTATTTCAGTATTTCAAGTACTACCTTCTGGACTTGGCACCTTGTCCTCCATCTCCCTCTTTACTTGTATTATCAATCTGTGTACATTCAGAAAAACACACACACACACACACACACACACACACACACCACACACACATACACATAACTCACATACAGGGAGATACATTATATAGAAAAAAATGTAAAAAAGAACCATAATAAACGAACTGTTACATTAATATTGAAGAAAATATCCCTTGAAATAGGCGTTCCACAATATCACAATTGTCTGCAAATAGCTCACAGTATTTCGAATTACATCGCGACTAAGTTTCTGTACTATCACAGGTTCTGTATTCTTTGGTTTCCCAAACTCCCAGGCGGTAGTGCTTCATGCACAGGTAAGTAGTTGACTCGCTAAATTTTATGACAGTTGCTTAAATCTGATTGGTAACGAAATGGAAAAGTAACATATAGGTGCAGTTTTGAAATTTCTTTAACAAGCTTGCTACATCTTTTTCCAGGAGGTCTTTTTCTTTTATCCATATTATAAAGTACTGATTATAACGTCTCTATCGCTTATGTGGTTGCGTGGTCTGATGCTGATTAAACTGCTGTGCTGTGTAATTCTGAAAAGAATGAAGGGATCGCATAGTTGATTAGCGCCGGCTGAAGCACGCCACTGTACATTAATTAATAAAGTTTGTTTCGCAAAGGAAAAGGGCGATTAAATCTTTAAAGCGAGCTGATCTCGGGAAACACAGAATTGATAAATATTAAATCCTGTGTTTAATTTTAGTGTGATTTAAATTAATTGTGTGAGATATCATTTCTGTTGACCGTACTGACGGGTCTTTTCATGAAGCGTCTTTGAAAGAGCCTGTGTTATTACAGAATAGCTTGGTTATATCTTTTGATAATTTACAGATTCTTGTTATTACTTAGGCGTCGAACATAAGTGAATTATTTAAGAGTCATTAAAAACATATGACTTAATTTTAATTAAAATTTCTGACATCAATTTTAATCCGTAACAGCTGTCGTCAACTTGAGCAGCAGTTTTGATACAAGGGTAAGTTAAACGAAAACTTTAAATTTCTAATAACAAATTGAAATCTCGCGCCGTTATGCTGTAAGTTGGTAAGCGTGCTACAAACAGCGTGCTGAATGGCCTGTAGGTGGCAGCATAGTGCACATGCACACATACCGTCGCAGTATCAGTATAAAGACGGCCGCCCCACTTGCGACTTGCATCAGTGAAGAACAGCGTTCTGTTATTCGGTTTTTGCGTAGTGATGGTGTGAAACCTATTGAAATTCATCGACGAATGAAGGTTCATTAGCGTGATGCATGTTTGTCACAGCAGCAAGTCTACGAATGGAGTAGGAAGTTCGCAAATGGTGTGTCTTCAGTGGAAGGTGTACCTCGTCCAGGTCAGGCACAACGAGTTGTGACTCCACAGAACATTGCAGCAGTTGAAGCCATAGTGAAGGAAAACCGACGAGTGACACTGAATGACAAGGCAGCATTTTTACGGATTAGTCATGGGTCAGCACACCACATTGTGCATGATGTGCTCCAGTTTCACAATGTGTTTGCAAGAAGGGTGCCATGGCAGCTGACACCTGAAATGAGAGAACGTCTTGTTGATGCGTGTGAAGAACTTCTTCGGCGCTTTGAACGAGATGGTGATGACTTTCTTGCAAGAATCGTTACTGGGGACGAAACCTCGATTCACTTCCACTAACAGGAAACGAAGAGAGCGATCAAGGAATGGCGCCATTCCTCATCACCAAAACCAAAGAAGTTTCGAACAGAACCATCAGCAGGGAAGGTTATGCAGACACTCTTTTGGCACGAAAAAGGTGTAATTTTGGAACATTACATGCCTAGAGGGACCACTGTCACCCGTGCATCATACATAGATCTCCTAAAAAGTCATCTGCGGCCTGCAATCAAATCAAAGCGACGTGGATTGTTGTCAGCAGGTGTCCTTTTGCAACGTGACAATGCAAGGCCCCACACTGCCCGTACAACAGTTGCAACAATCACAGACCTGCATTTTGAGTGTCTTCCTCATCCACCATACTCACCAGACCTTGCCCCAGGTGATTTCCATATGTTTGGACCACTCAAAGACGCAGTGGGAGGAAAGAAGTTCCGTTCTGATGAAAAGGTACGCCACACTGTGCATGAGTGGTTGTGTGGACTACCAAAAGAATTTTTTTCTAATGGAATTTATGCACTTTGTAAGCGGTGGAGGACTTGCATTGAGTGTGGGGGAGATTATGTTGAAAACTGATACAGCTTTGTACCACTTCTGCACAATAAATAATATTTAAAAAAAATTTATGGTTTTCGTTTGACTCACCCTCGTGTAAACACACAAACAACTCTTGAGCAGCACTCACTGAACAGTTAGTAGATGGTGATCATAAAGGCTCAAGTATTGTAATTATGACGATAGTAAGTAGCGTAACCAGCAAAGTATTGTTTAATAACAAGTAGCATGAATGAAAATCACGTTTTTGCAAATGCTGGTTCATAAAATTTGGAAGAACTATCGTTGGGAAAATATCGTTTCTCTTGCGTGGTTGATTTTACAGTGAGCTTAGAAGAACACTACAGCAACCAAGGTTTTTAATGATTACACACGATATAGAGCTAATCAGTAAATCGTCGAAATAAATAAATCTGAAATCACAAACATCTACTTGTATTTTAATCAAGAAATTTCTCTGAGGTAACGCAAACGCTTTTTCTGGCACCATTTGTGAATAATGAGTAGAATCTATAAATTCACGTTTGTGTGAGCTGAAGTGATTTATCATACACAGACTACTTCATGAGACCAATTCATGAGACAGCGGTTATGACGTCTCACACTGAACAGCTATCTGTAAGGCGGGAAGGCGCAATATTTCTCCATCATGAGAAACGTCACGGGCGAAGTAGTAGCACGGGACCGTTTACATCAACCGCAACCATTCTGTTATAGGCTTTCCACTAAATTGCGTTTCTCCTCGCTCCTCGAATGCTTTGTACTTCCTCATGCTATCATGAAAATAGCTTCTGGCAACCTCTGCGTTACGTGGTAATGCATGTTAAAGTCTAGGCTTTCACACTCCGACTACAGTATTATATAATGCTCTTCAGTTTCTAGCACGACCATTGATGCTTGCATTCAGTTTCGATGGATGTAACTTACAAAGTCAGGTCGACTTGGAGGTATGTATATACAAATGTAACAATCAATTAGTACTTACATCACAATTATGAGAAACGGGAAAGAAAATCGTGTCTCTTTCTTGAAAAGAATCGAGTGAAAATCAAGCTCTAAGTACTAAAGTTGTATTTGTTTTGAGACGTTCGACAAAATAGGATGAATGACATGTATGCAGACTTCACTCTGCGTTCTTAATTCTAATATGAAATTATAATTACCTGTATAAGATGGATTACGGTGTAGTATGGCACTGCCATACGATGCAAAATACTGACGGAAATGGGAAACATTACATCAAAGAACACGTCGAATATTATTCCAGCTTGTGGTGATGTTCATCAGATAATGGTTACTAAAAGATTAAGTTTTCATTCTTTTCGAAACTCTTGCTCTTAATCAACATCAGTAGAAGCTCTCATGGACATGAATAGATTTTTTGAATATTTCTTCTGTCTGCTGTTATCGGGGGTCAAACTATTGTATGAAATGCTTACTGTTGTAACAAAAATTCACCAGAGCTGCTTTTATATACTCATCATATTTTATTTACCACTACCTGTTTTGAGCTTTGACTCATTCTCAAATGGTACATAGATACAATCAAGCTATTATCTGCATACGTTATATGATCATAAACGTTATTTTCCAATTATGATCTACTTCTGCTGTGTCAGATTTGTAAGTGGCTTTTAAGTATTCCCTTACGTGTCAGAGATATGGTTTATTATTAAATATATACCTTTGATGAAAATGATTTTGCATAATATGTAAAATGAAGTTGTGAATTATTTATTACTGATGGAACATTTCTCAAAGTTCTCAATATGCATATATTTCTTTTTAAGTTGAGTTTGTGGTTTTGATACATTGTTCGGATATTTTGCCACATGTACGTAAATTTCTGTTTTGGTTTAAGTTGTTCAAAATTCTTCCTACTTCAGCGTTATGATCAAGTGGAAGATTAGTGCTTATGGATTTTCTCGAAGGTTCGCCTTAAATATGGAGAGGTTGTATTCACTTTCGTGAATATCTAGGTATGACTTTATGAATGACTCATGGCTCTAAATCAATCACGCTTAACAAAATATATTTCAAAAAGCAGCCCTGATGGATTATTTTTATAATAGTACGCATTTCATAGAACAGACATCTATTCGTTGTGACAAGAAAGCAAACTAACCACCGAAAGTAACCATGAGGAATTTACTATCGCGCCTGAAATAAGTGCTGTGTGAGTTCATAAAAATTCTTGGCTGAATACTACTATCGAAGTATACGTCTTCCTACCGCTTTCCGGACATGCTCTAAGAATGACAAGTCGGGTCCCTCGTCAAAAGCACCACAGAATGACAGTGTCTCAGTGAAGACTGATTCTTCACCCTGAAAGTCAATGTTGTCTGTGGCATTCTGTCAGCGATGTAGGACACATAACCATTCGAATTCCCAACCAGTTTCAGTAATCTTTTCCTGACGATTTAAGATGACACACTCAGCCCTTATACTAGATGTACTCACCCACCTATTCGTCGGAGCCAGTAGAACTATCCCATAGTTTTCTCGTGGTACAGTTGTTCTGGCCACACTCTTTTCCTGAGTTCATCTGGCAACCAGTCGTTCTGCCGGCACTGCACTACAAATAGCAGTCTGTGCAATCTGTCGCTATGATTCTTCCGTGCACCTAAGGCTAGTTATGGCGAAAAAATGACTCGCACGTCCTTGGTCGTTATGTGTTGCAGTCTCCAGCTGAAAGTTGATGATGATGATGTTCAGATGTGTGTGAAATCTTATGGGACTTAATTGATAAGGTCATTAGTCCCTAAGCTTACACACTACTTAACCTAAATTATCCTAAGGACAAACACACACACAAACCCATGCCCGAGGGAGGTCTCGAACCTCCACCGGGACCAGCCGCACAGTCCATGACTGCAGCGCCTAAGACCGCTCGGCGAATCCCGCGTGGCAGCTGTAAGTTCCACTAACGTTTGACAACCCAACTGCCATCATATACACGCACCATTCATCATCTGTAGTAATGAATTTCTTGCTGCACTGAAAATTCTGAAATAGGTTCCAATAAGGATGACGTGGTAACATACCCCACAGTCGTACAGTTATTGAGGTATTAGTTTCTAAGGGTTCGGTGAAATTGTTCAACGTGTAACACTTTCCACTTCCGTCAGTGAATTACTGTCATTCATAAAATGAGGAAAAAATCTAAATTTCTATATGTATGATGAAGTCCTATATTGTGAGCACAACATGGGAGTTTGTAAATACCAAAATGTCCGGAGTTAGTGTCATTACAGTTCAGTCTTCGTCTGAATTGTTAATCCTCTAAAGTCGAATTTGAGTCTTAAAGTTAGATATACATCTGCATCTCCTTGAATACTTTGGAAACCACACTTAAGTACTTGTTAGAGGCTTCATCGAACACCTTCATAATAATTCTCTATTATTCCATTCCCGCACATCGCGAGAGAAAAACGAACACCTATATCCTTCTGTGCGAGCTCTGATTTCCATTATTTTACTATAATGACCGTTTATCCCTATGTAGATCGGCGTCCACAAAATATTTTAGTACTCGGAGGAGTAAGTTGGTAAATGAAATTTCGTGAGAAGATTCCGCCGCAGCGTAAAACGCCTTTGCTTTAATGGTGTCCGCCCCAAATCCTGTATCATGTCCATGACACACTCTCTCCCCATTTCTCGATAACATAAAACGTGCTGCTCTCCTTTGAACTTTCTCGGTGTACTCCGTTAATCCTATCTGGTAAGGATCCGAGACCGCGCAGCAGTACTCCAAAAGAGGACGGACAAACGTAGTTTAGGCAGTCTCTTTACTAGCTGTGTTACATTTACTAAGTATTCTGCCAATAAAACGCCGTCTTTGGTTTCCCTTCCTCACAACGTGTGCCTTACAATTTAAATTGTTTGTAATTATAATTCCTAGGTGTGTAGTTGAATTCACAGCCTTTAGATTATACAGAAAGTAACAGAACTAGTCGCTTAAAATCTCAAATAAATTGCTTTGTTCCTCATTGATTTAGAAATAATATATACTTTCCAGGACTTTGGTTATTTTCCGTCATACCACAATCATTTTTAATATCGAAATTCAAAAATTCATCATCGTTCGTTGCTTCAGCAAATGCTTTCCAAACCATTGTTTGTTTTTTCGTAACATTATCACACCACATTCAGGTTAAAAAGAAGATGTACATGCTAACGTCAATAATAATGGTTAAGAAAAGACCAAACACAAAGAACACGTAACAACCAAACGACAAACAAAAGCGAATTGTTTCGGAAGTATATATTGATACATCACTTTAGCTTATTAGAACTTGCGATCTGGCTCAGAAGTGACAAACTAAAAGCATTAAAGAACCTGTAGCTTTTAGCGGGATCAGTAACATTACGTCTAAAACGCAAAAACAAAATGGGAATGTTGCACGTCGTAGTATTACGGCGGCCACATTTCCTTCTTTTCCGTGCCTTGTGTAATTCTGCCCATAATTGCACGATAAATGTAGATATTCTTTCCACTCTTAACCGTAACAAAGTTGTGTATTACGGTAAATGATTTGTTTGCTGTATCTACGGACCTGAGAAAGATGAATTTCATTACTGATACAGGTCGCAAAAAAATTATTCTTTGTTGCACATAAATATAAGAGCTGCTCGCGTATTTCTCATGAGAAGGTGGGTGTATGGAAATTGTAAATTGTAAAGCTTACGCCACAGTTATTATTTCTCACTGTGTGCAGCACATATCTGGGTTTAATACCGCTAGATTTTTAGAACTAAATAACCTGCGCTTTTTTGAGACTGAGAGTAAGATCATTAGCAGAGAAGCACTCAATAATACTCTTAAAAGCATTATTTATCATTTCTTCTGTTGTTGTATATATGTTTCCATTGATTATAAAGGTAGCATCATTTGAAACCAGAGCAAATTTTGCCTCTGCTATTTCTATATTAGGCGGAAGGTGAATTACATATATGACAAACGATAGTGGACCTATGATTGAGCCTTAAGGAATCCAACAAGTGTTTTGCCCACATTCAAAGAATCTCTCCTGCTTACATTGGTTGGATCATTAAGTACAAATTTCCATACTATTTTCGTTAGATATGAGATTATCAGTTGGTTGCCAACATCATTCCCACAAAATATCAGTTATCAAGGAGAATATTGTGATTTGCACAGTCAAAAACCTTAGACAGCCCTCAGAAAATGCCATCCGTTGGTTCTGTTATTATTTATTACGTATAGAATTCGCTGAGTGAAAGTAAATAAGCAACTCTCCTAACATCCAAACTGTGATATATACATGACATTATTGTTCTTTGCCTGGGATACTGTTTTAGAATTTTTGAAAAGTATGTCAGTAATGGAGAGGTTTTTAGTTATTGACACATCTCCTTACTTTCCTTACAGAGGTGTTTAACAACGGAGTAATTTAATCTCTGTGGAAAAATACGCTGAGTTAGTGATCAATTGCATATTTCAGAAAAAAACAGCGCTTATTATATAGGAACAGATCTTCAACTCTCTGTTGTAAACACCACCAACTCCAAATGAACTATTTATTTTTAGCGAACATACAATTTTCTTCACTTCAGAAGAAAAACTATGTCAAGCATCCTTATGATTCGGTATTATGTGAGTTGCTTTTTCAACACACTGCTTTGATCATTCCTTGAGCTGCTTGTCCCTATATGTTCTACTGCATTTATGAATTGATTATTAAACATATGTGTTGCCTCTGATTGATCATTTTTAGACCTTCTATTTGAGTCAGTACCGATGTTAATCCAATCTGTGGTCTCAGTCTTGTCTTCTCTCCCTTCACCACATTCCATATAGACTTACGTCTGTTCTAGAAATTATTGATTTCTGACATAATTTTCAATGTAATTGAATGTTTAATAACTTTTATAAGTAATTGTGATTAGTTTTGCAGTGTGTGACTTCTGAAGGACTTTTACTTCTTGCTAACACATACCTTTCCCTGTAGTGATCCATGGTTTTTTACATGATAACCTTCGTGATTGGGTTATGACAAAAGCTGCTTTCAAATGACTATATGTATTTTCTTACAGCAAAGATTATATTTTGTGTCAGCATTTATTTAATTATAAATTTCATCCCACTTAATCACCTGTAAACCACTCTTCAAGAAGATTTTCCTGGTATTATTATTCGTTTTGATTTTCACTGATGAGTCTCTATAGTGTAAAGCACTATCTTATTCATTCTAAGTAAGTGCCCATAATGGCATGAGTCCACATCTGTAACAGGATATACAGTTATTTTCATGCTTAAGCCTCATCGAAGAAACAGTTATCCGACTTGTATTTGTACACCTGTATTGGAAAGTTATTTATTGAGATCAATTATAGGATCGAAATAAGTTTATCAGATCATTTTTCCCTATAAGAATAATTTAGGAAATCTACACTGAATCCCCCATAGGGCATTAATTTTGCTTGCTGCTCTCTGTTTGATGCCGATGGTGTTTGGTTTGTGGGGCGCTCAACTGCGCTGTCATCAGCGACATTACAAAGTCCCAATTTTTTCACAGTCCAATTTTTTTAACAGTCCAATCGAGCCACTGTAACGAAAGATGATGATGATGAAATGATGAGGACAACACAAACACCCAATCCCTGGGCAGAGAAAATCGCGAACTGGGCCGGTAATCGAACCCAGGACCCCGTGATACAGAGGCAGAAACGCTAGCCACTAGACCACGATATGCGGACCATGCTGTCTCTGAGGTAGCATAGTGAGGAACCTGTATAATCCTCAAAAAGAACAAAATCTCCCAGTAGGGGATAAATATAGTTAGTACTTAAATTGAAATACCTTCCAGTATTAATTTACCAGCACACATTTCTGTGTGATGATTTCTACAAAATCTACTTATTTCATTGTTTTTGAGCTTGAGTTCTGCCTTAACACTTGTCACAGTTCCTGATTTTCCCATATTAGTTCCATATGAGGAAGATGCTACAATATAATCTTTATATGTAACATCGCAAATGAGTGATGAGCCTACCAAACAATGAGCCCGGCGGTTATTCAGACTATGTGATGTTTTTGAATATTTATAAGGTCAGCCCCTATAAACACGACAGTCAACATTAATCATTCATTTAGATGACTAGAATCAATTTCCATACGAGTGTGTTAGACAAGCGACATCCCATTTTAAGAGGATGGTTCAGAACCACATAATTCAAATATTATATACTACTCTGAGGTCAATTATCAATGGAAAATCAATTATTTAACATTGTTTATGGAAAACATGCATTTCTTTGTGTGAGTGGTGTTGGTATAATCACACATAAGCAACGAGCTGCACAAAATAATTACTTTGTTTCGTACAAAATTATAGCACTATTTAGGCCATTATTGAATTAATACTTCTCGAAGATCTCATCTGAAAATCCCAGTACTATGAAGCGTAAGTGAAATCGATAAAACATGTCACTGTAACCAAACGGCGATGAACAGTTCTTACAGTTGGTTGGAAACCAGAAGATCACAATTTTCTGATTCACCTCTCCCACTGATTATGAACAAATACATACTACCGAAGGTGTTACCCATTCCTCTCAACATTACATCTAGCAATGAACCCCTTCTGTGATTCATTTGGGAACAAACACTACGGAATGTACGTCAAATAGTCCATGTGGAGAAGTTACATGATAATGCGTAACATTGAATGTATACTAAAAAATAACTGCTGTACGGTGGAGGCAATTATATATCACCTCATCTTAACATCCGAAACACAGGAAAATCACAAACTCTTCACAAACCTGCATAGTTTATGAGTTATCACGTACCGTAAGACAATGGAATCCAGAGCCACTGGGTCATAGAGTAATTCATTACGTGCTTTACGAGATGCCTATTAGAAAACTTAAAAACAAATGAATTAAAGACTTAATAAAATACCAAAAAGTATTGTGAGCTAGTATACGACTAAAGTACATATTTTAAAGAAAAGTTCTCAACTGCTATGATGAACTCCTATGATGAGTAGTACACCACAAGAAAACATTTTAAATTTGCTTTGAAAACATATGGTTTATTAATCAATTCTTTTCCGTTCAGCTGGCTGTCTATAAAAATTGAGGCGTATTCAACAGTGCTCATCTCTTCGTAGAATGCCGAAGGAATTATTATCCAACTCACAGAACGACTACTGCTCACAGAACGAATCTCGCAATACCTTCTGAATGAGTAAATATTGTAAGTAACAAGACCTATGACAGAATATACGTACAGGGATAGCAGAGTTAGAATTTAGTGTATCCTAAACAATGGCCCACACAAATTTGCCGAAGTGACACCACAAATTAACTAGACCACTCTTTACTGAGCTAAGATTAGTCTTGGTGAGTGATCAGAGTTTCCACAAAATATAACACCACACATTTTACTGAACTGAGAGTTAGCAAGTTTGCCAGCCTTCGCGTTTAGTGTCAGGTACAGACGAAATTATTCATTTAGTGAAGATCGGAGCATTCAGTTTCTGCACAAGTTCTTGAAAAAGATACTTCCGTGAAAGTCCTCCATCTGCGTTGCTAAAGGTTTAAAATAGCCAACCTTAATGACTCGTTGACCACCTTAGGACAAAGAAAGCAACGGACCCAGAACAGACCCAATGTTTCCTCACGCTTGGCATGACCCCAGTCACATTTAAGCTTCTTCCTCGTTTGTTGACACTGGACGGTACAGAGAGCCTGGTACAAACAGTGTACACTCCCACTAGAATCCAGGGTCACAGCAGCGCAGTCATATGCGACATTATCATGGGTTGTTCTCCAATTGGAAGGCATAGAGTCAGAAAAGTTAGTGATTGCCTATCACGTCAGGATACGCTGTAATACTGGAGAGATTGTGAACCAAAGATTTTGAGATACAGGTCCCCTTGCAATTCAGAAATTTGAAGCCAATTCAGTTGGTGAATCTTCGCAAGAAGTATAGAATACAGACAAGCTGAGAGGCAAATATAATACAGAATGTACTTCTAGATAGTTATTTTATTGGTCTACCACTCTAGGTCATTTTACCTGGACTGCGTATTGGGCACTGTGTTTTTGGCCATCGTCATTTGAGAAGTGGCGCTACCCCACCACTTTGCACACAGTGCGCCCAAGTTTTAACTTTCCGCCACTTCCTATCGGAAAGTCAATTTTTTAACCTTTTACGATCCGGCTTGGGTTTGCTGTCTGAGTTATCGGCCATTTTAGCAAATGACGCGCGGGCTGTCGAGCGCGTTTTACTTTTTATCCATCAAATCAATACGGCGTAGGCCATTTCATTTTCAGTTTTGGATTTCCGCTTCTGTATGGTGTCTTTTTTTGCCCTTTCTACACGTCCCTGTTTTTAGCTGTCCTCTTATGTCAGTTGGGACTGACGTATAGTCGTTTTTTAACTCCTCTCTGTCTTCGTGTTCTATAGTTTTGACTTGGGCGCGAATGACCCCAGTTGATTTTTGCGCCCTAAAGCAAAACAAAACCAAACAAACCAACTTTCGGCGATATATTACGAGATCTCCAGGCGCCCTGACTGGCGTGTAGGAAGATTCTCGCCCTTGATCACCTGAAAATAGGGGCCAGCATTCAATGACTAATATCCGTAAATTTTTGAGACAGCGAACAAAACCAAACAAACCAACTTTCGGCGATATATTACGCCATATCCAGGCGCCCTGACTGGCGTGTAGGAAGATTCTCGCCCTTGATCACCTGAAAATAGGGGCCAGAATTCAATGACTAATATCCGTAAATTTTTGAGACAGCGATCACTTCAAATATCAACATCTGAGAAAAGATGGATACTTGGAAATATAATGCAGTTCTCCAAACTACTATTATTTGATAGTCTTTTTTCATTAATAACGGCAGGCTTGTAAGTAGTATAATAAGGCACCGAGTTAGAAAACTAATCACCTTACGGTACCAAGTGTCTATGAGAACTTGATCATAATATGAAATAGAGTCAGAGCCTGTTAACAGATTTTCACTGCAGATAATGTTACAAAGGGCTGAGGAATGTAACCAGTTATGCTAAAACAAAGAATTACACCAAAAGAATAGAGTATTAAAACTACAGTGTATGGTGATCCGGTGACTTAATTAAAAATTTTACTGGTATATGTAAAAATAAAAACCTGCTGAAAGCTGGTGTCCGCAGGTAGCTACAACGCATGTGCCTACAAGAAACAAATAAAATTAAACTGATTCGGTTATTAAGGCATTAAAGAGTCAAGACTTCCATGCGTTGGATGAAATTTCTAGTAAGACTGTGAATAACAGTGCACCATTTATTCGTTCTACACTCACAATCGATTACGAGTATGCTTATGTACTTCCAGGGATATTTTGTTGGTAAGAAGACTGATACGGGCTGCACTCAGCCTAGTGAGGCCAACTGAGGAGCTACTCGATCGATTACTAACGGTTTCAAGGTCAAAAAACCCTACAGCGAGCTTGAGAACTTTGTGCTGATCATATGCTTCTTCATAGCACATCTGAAAACGTCACTGGCAGGTGATGCCACGGTGTTCGGTCTGGCCTCGTTGGTCCGTCTAGCGCCAGAACGCAGAACTTCCTTTTACCTCACTCAGTCACCTTTTCCAATGGTTGAAATGGCTCTGAGCACTACGGGACTTAACATCTGAGGTCATCAGTCCCCTAGAACTTAGAACTACTTAAACCTAACTAACCTAAAGACATCACACACATCCATGGCCAAGGCAGGATTCGAACCTGCGACCGTAGCGGTCGCGCGGTTCCAGACTGAAGCGCCTAGAACCGCTCGGCCACAACGGCGGGCGTCACCTTTTCAAAGTGGCTTCCAGATGAGGTCAGTTTCCTGACAGATTGAAACATATGTCAGCAGGATGACTTTATGAAAGGATGAAAGAGGTAAGGTGTTACCGATCAGTTTCTTGAATTACAACGTTTCCAAACGTTTTTGAAAAATCAGTGTGTAGAAGAGTAGGAATTTTCTGTCAGACTAGCAATTTGGCATCAGGAAAGGAGCGTCCATAGAAAATATAATTTACCCTTTTGTGTCTGAATGTACTCCCGTGCGCTGCAAGGTCCGCAGGTCTGTCCCTGACAGAAAGTCTGTGGGACCAGCTCGAATGCCGCCCGCGTCCCTGTGTGTTTCCTGGGTATAACCTAACATTTACAACAGCTGTGGATTGACTCATAAGAGGATGCAACGGCATTATGCGCTCTTTCTCAACCGAAGCAGCGCATGCATATAGGTCAGACGAGGTGTAAAGTCATCCAGATAAGTGGGCACATACGGCCAAATTCTTTGTCGATCTCATTCGATATTCTGAAAGAATGTCACAAATACTCTCAACCCTAATGTTTGACTTCGTTTCCTCCTCTCCTTCAGGTCGATTC
This sequence comes from Schistocerca serialis cubense, assembly GCF_023864345.2. Taxonomy (NCBI): domain Eukaryota; kingdom Metazoa; phylum Arthropoda; class Insecta; order Orthoptera; family Acrididae; genus Schistocerca; species Schistocerca serialis. The sequence continues at coordinate 450,446,877 of NC_064644.1, forward strand.
ACTATTTCTGTCAGGTAGTGTACATTTATTGTCGTATAGTGTGTAAAACAGGACTTGCTTAGCTGAATCATTTGTGCATATATTCTTGCTTCTCAGAAAAGCGCCGATGATTACAGTGGTTCAAGTACCCGTCTTATTCATTACATTCATCACAGAAATAGTAAGGCTATACTTTAGTTGAAGTAGGTGATGGTTAACGTTTGACGAGGAATACTGCATAATCTGAATCAAAACACATTGCCACTGAAATCGTGAAAATGAAATTTATTGCCCACCCTAACAAATTTAAAAGATACGTGGTAACAGTGAGAGAAGGAGTTTATGAAACTTACGAAAACACAATGCCTTAAGAACAACAGTTGCAGATATGGGTACGGAGTGTCAGAACTTCCTACAGTTCGGCTTCCCACAAGTAACTTCCCACAAATCAATATTTCCACACGCCAAATTTTTAAATTATCAGCCCGAGAAATGGACTGAGGGCTTATCTCCACGACTCATTTTCTCTTACCTCTTCACTCCGGGTGGCACTATTACAGCTACTACATTTTCAGTTTTATTATCATAAATGGCTGGATAAACTGAAAGAATGAGAGGTTATACAGAGTTTCAGGGAGAGCATAAGGGAACAATTGACAGGAATGGGGGAAAGAAATACAGTAGAAGAAGAATGGGTAGCTTTGAGGGAAGAAGTAGTGAAGGCAGCAGAGGATCAAGTAGATAAAAAGACAAGGGCTAGTAGAAACGCTTGGGTAACAGAAGAAATATTTAATTTAATTGATGAAAGGAGAAAATATAAAAGTGCAGTCAACGAAGCAGGCAAAAAGGAATACAAACGTCTCAAACATGATATCGACAGGAAGTGCAAAATGGCTAAGCAGGGGTGGCTAGAGGACAAATGTAAGGGCGTAGAGGCTTATCTTACTAGGGGTAAGATAGATACTGCCTACAGGAAAATTAAAGAGACCTTTGGAGAAAAGAGAACTACTTGTATGAATATCAAGAGCTCAGGTGGAAACCCAGTTCTAAGCAAAGAAGGGAAAGCAGAAAGGTGGAAGGAGTATATAGAGGGCCTATACAAGGGCGATGTACTTGAGGACAATATTATGGATATGGAAGAGGATGAAGATGAAATGGGAGATACGAAACTGCGTGAAGAGTTTGACAGAGCACTGAAAGACCTGACTCGAAACAAGGCCCCGGGAGTAGATAACACTCCATTAGAACTACTGACAGCCTTGGGAGAGCCAGTCCTGACAAAACTCTACCATCTGGTGACCAAGATGTATGAGACAGGCGAAATTCCCTCAGACTTCAAGAAGAATATAATAATTCCAATCCCAAAGAAAGAGGGTGTTGACAGATGTGAAAATTATCGAACTATCAGTTTAATAAGTCACGGCTGCAAACTACTAACGCGAATTCATTACAGACGAATGGAAAAACTACTAGAAGCCGACCTCGGGGAAGATCAGTTTGGATTCCGTAGAAATGTTGGAACACGTGAGGCAACACTGACCCTACGACTTATCTGACTTATCTTAGAAGGTAGATTAAGGAAAGGCAAATCTACGTTTCTAGCATTTGTAGACGTAGAAAAAGCTTTTGACAATTTTGACTGGAATACTCTCAAATTATGAAGGTGGCAGAGGTAACATACAGGGAGCGAAAGGCTATTTACAATTTGTATAGAAACCAAATGGCAGTTATAAGAGTAGTGGGGCATGAAAGGGAAGCAGTGGTTGGGAACGGAGTGAGACAGGTTTGTAGCCTCTCCCCGATGTTATTCAATCTGTATATTGAGCAAGCAGTAAAGGAAACAAAAGAAAAATTCGGAGTATGTATTAAAATCCATGGAGAAGAAATAAAAACTTTGAGTTTCGCCGATGACATTGTACTTCTGTCAGAGACAGCAAAGGACTTGGAAGAGTAGTTGAACGGAATGGACAGTGTCTTGAAAGGAGGATATAAGATGAACATCAACAAAAGCAAAACGAGGATAATGGAATGTAGTCGAATTATGTCGGGTGATGCTGAGGGTATTAGATTAGGAAATGAGACACTTACAGCAGTAAAGGAGTTTTGCTATTTGGGGAGCAAAATAACTGATGATGGTCGAAGTAGAGAGGATAAAATGTAGACTGGCAATGGCAAAGAAAGCGTTTCTGAAGAACAGAAATTTGTTAACATGGAGTATAGATTTAAGTGTCAGGAAGTCGTTTCTGAAAGTATTTGTATGGAGTGTAGCCATGTATGGAAATGAAACATGGACGATAAATAGTTTAGACAAGAAGAGAATAGAAGCTTTCGAAATGTGGTGCTACAGAAGAATGCTGAAGATTAGATGGGTAGATCACATAACTAGTGAGGAGGTATTGAATAGGATTGGGGAGAAGAGGAGTTTGTGGCACAACTTGACTAGAAGAAGGGACCGGTTGGTAGGACAAGTTCTGAGTCATCAAGGTATCACCAATTTAGTATTGGAGGGCAGCGTGGAGGGTAAAAATCGTAGAGGGAGGCCAAAGATGAAACACCAAACAGATTCAGAAGGATGTAGGTTGCAGTAGGTAGTGGGAGATAAAGAAGCTTGCGCAGGATAGAGTAGCATGGAGAGCTGCATCAAACCAGTCTCAGGACTGAAGACCACAACAACAACAACAACAAATGGCAACAAACTATCATTAGTTGTACGATATATAGTCATCGAAGCCACTTCTCTACTGGTGTACCTCTTCCCTCCTCTCGTTACACTACAGAGAGGTTGTACAGGTAATGAGGGATTTTCTGAGTAACGAATGTTCACATTGGATTAAACGAGCTCACATACTGTCAGGGCCCAATGACACAAGAACCTATTGTCCCATAACGTGCATTTTTTGGTTCGGCTGAAGCATCCGGCGGGTGACATGTCACTTCAGTAAGAAAATGCTAGTCTTCACCGCAACCGACCTGTCACTGAATATTCTCAGAACTTGATGATATCTTCTCGTGTTAATAGCCGTGTCAAGGCGTCGTTCTGCGGGAACTTTTTACCAAGTTCCCTATTTGTCATTTTCATCTTCGCTTGAGGATGACAAGTAGGAAACTTGTTGAAACGTTGTAGCAGAAAGACGCCTTGACTTTTTGATAAACCGAGAAGATTTCATCATCGATATACGGCAACGAAATCTCAATTCACATGTTCCCAGAATTTGACAATATCTATGTAACTTACCAGATCATCTCACTTCCGTCTAGTAGAAATCTCTCCGACGTGACTTGAACTCGATTCTTACTAATTTGCCGGAATTGTGAGTGGAGAGCCGGCCGATGTGGTAATGCGGTTGTAGGCGCTCAGTCCGGAACCGCGCGACTGTTGCGGTCGCAGGTTCGAATCCTGCCTCGGGCATGGATGTGTGTGATGTCCTTAGGTTAGTTTAGTTTAAGTAGTTCTAGGGGACTGATGACCACAAATGTTAAGTACCATAGTGCTCAGAGCCATTTGAACCATTTGTGAGTAGAGACTGATCGCATGACCAGCTGTATGACTTCAGGCACTTTCAGTATCCCACGCAGTCCACGTCGCAACGTTTCGACTTCGTCATCAAGGTGAATGGAAGGGGCAACACAGTGTTAGTTAATCCTATCTGAGTGTACTTCGTTTAGTCATACTGTCCAACTTCCTTCGTATCATTATCAGGAATTCATTATCCACAATAATCTCAAATACTAGTTGAAACCGGTTTTCCGACAGCAACACCGACTACAGTTCTTCAAATAGATAATTTACAAATCACATTACGAGCGCAGAGCATTAAATTTTTCCAACGTTAACCCACGCAATACTACGGATGGCGGTGGTGAAAGGGGGGCGAGTGGGGGGGGGGGGGGAGGCGTGTTGAGAGAGGTTGGGGTACTTTCTGCCTGCCTTTTAAAAGCATCGTATATTTTAAAATTTCAAAAACAAAATATCTATCGTTTTCAGTGAATCTGATATGATTTTCCACAGTGAATGTCATATTCAGTATTTTCAGGTACAGGACCTTACTTACACATCAGTATCTCTTAAAGAAGTAAAAGTTAACAAAAATTAACGAATTTTGCATTTTTAATTTTTGTTTTGTGATATGTTATAAAGCACATCTCGGTAGTACACGCTATTAAAAATGCCTAGATATAGCTAAGAGAGTTGTAAAAGATATTTTCAGGTTCAGGAAACTACTTTCATACCAGTACCTGTTTAAAGTTTATCTTGTTAATATAAGCCAATAATATTTAACTACCGCTTTCCTTACCTTTTTTAGGATGGGCGTGAAGTAATAACCCCTTTCCGCTCGGTAATGTGTGCCCAATCTGTACCAGATCATCATTAGATCAGTCGTTGGATCATTATTGTTTTCCGAGCTCCTACATTTTTTAGGAACTCAAACTGATCTTTCCACGTGTGAACTTTTAACAACTGTACTAGCCTACTGCAGAAAATTCATGACAATATATTGCAACCTTGAATAAATTTACTGATGGTTCGGTGATAGTCACACGTATTATAATATGGTTTCCTTGGTACAAGTACAGTGTAAGAGATCAAAGATTGTAACTGACTTGAGCCATTAGAAGTAGAAAACCTTGCGAAACATACGATTCCTATATTACTCTGAATTTTCTCATTCTCTGCACTTTTGAATATAATTACTAGTCATGTTTTTCAAGGTAATATGTTCCAAAAGAATCACTAGCAAGAATTTTCACAGCACGTGACATCACACAAATAATCAACAATCTCCATTTGTCTACAAATCGACATTAGCGGAAGATGTACAATTTTCATGTCCTTTGCCAGAAATTCCATTCCCTAATTTGTGATAGTCCTGGCTGTGGCCTCCAGTATTTTATCTTGCTAAAAGCTGGACGTGATGCAGCTTGATACACTGTCATATGGTACAAAGGAGGAGTGATGTACAAGCAGCAGATGGTGCAGTATGTACTATTCCTTTGGGAGAGTCCCCCAATTGTACTGAACTTGCTCCTGATTGGTCGGTACATTCGGTTGTTAGGCGCCACAACACCTAACTTCTCTTATTAATTATTAATACTTTTCGTTGTATTTAACCCAGTTTTCAGTATGAAAATCTCTCATGCTTACCCTACGGTGGGTTCTTTGACCATCTTCAGACTATTCCATTACCGTTCTTTTTAAATTAAATTTCAGTAGTTCTGAGAAACATAAGAGTAATGATATTACAACTGAAGTGCTACAGACACTTTTGGGTCGCTTTCGGGCGCCTGGGAGACGAGGTACTTCGGCTGCGCTAGTCAGACTGTTTCTGGTGTTCTTCAGAGCCGGACATGTATCTCTGTATCGGACGGACATGTCGTATTCTGTATCAGAAGTGTCAGAAAAGTTATCGTACTATTAAGAAATCTATGTCGAGTATAGTAGAAGATTGCGTAAAAAATGATAATTTAAAATATAAAGAAACAAGGTAAATTAATGAGAGGTGTCGCCTACCGTCATTGTCACTACTACCGATCTTGCCCTCTGCAAATGCAAAGACTAACCTGGGCAAGTGGCATCTTATAAAAAGCACAAACACAGGTTCATGTTCGAGATGACAGCATAGCAGCCTTCCACGAAGAAGATCCCACGACCGACGAGCTGTCTTCTGCGCTGGGGACACAAGTTTAGAAGACGACAGGTTGGAGGAAAAAACGGTTAGGGACTCATATTCAATCTCTACAGATCTCACCAGTTTCCAGATCTGACTTCCAACAGGACGACGTATAATTTATAACTTGTATAAATTTATGCTCTCTCTTTCGTCACACTCCATTAACATACAGTGAAAGTATTAGTCATGGTACGCATTACTTTGTTTTCCTCCTCGCCTCGCTAGAGCTAGAGGAAACTACAGCAATATATAAAACACTGGATGGTAAGTGCTGAGTCTTCCCTGATGTGTTTACTACTCTTTATCAATATTGGAAGCCGTTAGCTGTTACGATCTGCTGCAGCACAGCTGAAAAAGAAAAAAAGTGCACCTCCTCAGAAGACGTTATCCAGATATAGTGCAACACTGCCTCTAACCTTCATAATGACATCATTTTGGCGCTGAAAAGCACCCACTGTTTTCAGTATTACGTACCCAGCTGAAGAAGTCCGTTACTCATTAGATCCCGTAATAATAACAAAGGGAGTACTTTGTGTCGCTCACCTCAATGGCCACAGGCATTTCCTATGGAGTGAAGATCGAGTAATTTAGCGGGCCCTACGAGGTACGGTAGGATATGCCTTCATCTTCGGTGTGCAACCCTATGAAAACGACTGTTGTTATATTGCAAGACGTAAGTGTCCACAACAAACTCATCACGGGGTGTAGAAGAGAGGACTAGTCGCCAAGGATGTCAATTACTTAGGTTCACACTTAACGATAACGTGAATGAGTGCGCTTCAGGCGCCTCATTTGGTCGTAGATGCCTTGCATCATTTGAAAAAAGCCAGAGTGACGATTTGTCGACCCACACAACTCACCTTCTGTCATCATAATATCTGGTTTCAGTGTTACTGGAGTCTGTGAATATGCGCAGCTCTGTGTGAGCAGAGTACCCAACTGCAAATGACCACTGCATGCAGTTCCCTTCGCAATGTTCAGTCGAAAACCAGTTGAGATGGACACGGATTCACAGACATCAGCGGGGTTCAAAAATGATTGTCAGTTATAAGGTGTGACATTCCCTTTCGGTCCCTGAAGGTAAGGGCATTTTTGCGAGCGCTGTTTCTACGCCATTTTATATAGCTGCCGTACACCAAGAAACCGGGAAACTTCATTCACGGCGTTGTCATGGGCCCACCCCAACACGATGCCTACATTTTGCCATTCCGTCACATCTGCACGTTTAGCTGTCTTATTGTGCAGATTACATACGAAGTGCTGACACGTTCACACCGTTTCTTTGAAACGCTGTGTAACGAACTATTTGATGAGTATTCTAAACTACGCTAATAATTCTCTAAGTTTGTTAGTTGCAGTTTACGCTACCGACTTTCTTTTTCTGCTGTAGCGAAGTAACATGATGGTGTGGTCTATTTTAAATACCGTCCATGTTCAAAACTGAATTCGTTGCCTGTTTCTATGTTATTATAGCATTACATACATTTGATGCACGTTGTTTTGACTGACATTTGTGGTCTTTTCTTCAATTCATCCACGTCTACATCTAGCGAGTACCCTACAGTTTACCCGTAAGTACCTGGCGGTGAGTTCTTTGAACCATCTTCTGGCTATTCCACGACCGTTCCAATCTCTAACAGCGCGTGAGAAAAGTGAACACTTAAATCTTTCCGCACGAGCCCCGATTACGGTGATCATTTCTCCCTACGTAGGTTGATGTCAATAAATTTTTCACATTCAGAGTTTAAAGATGATGACAGAAATTTCATGAAAAAATCTATCCAGAATGAGAAACGCATTTGTTTTAATGATTGCCACCCCATCTCACTTATCATATCCGTGTCACTCTCTCCGCTGTTTCGTGATAATAGAACACGAGCCGCCTTTCTTTGAAATTTTTCGATGTCCTCCGTCAATCCTATCTGCTAAGGGTCCTATCCGCACAGACATACTCTACGAAAGGACGGAAAAGCGTGGTGTAGACAGTCTATATAAAGACCTGTTGCATCTTCTAAGTGTTCTGCCACTAAAATGCAGGCTTTGATTTGTCTTCCCAATATCATTATCTATGCTGTCGTTCCCATTTAAGTCAGTTATAAAATGGTTCAAATGGTTCTGAGCACTATGGGACTCAACTTTAAGGTCATCAGTCCTCTAGAACGTAGAACTACTTAAACCTAACTAACCTAAAGACATCACACACATCCATGCTCGAGGCAGGATTCGAACCTGCGACCGTAGCGGTCGCGAGGTTCCAGACTGTAGTGCCTAGAATCGCTCGCCCACCACGGCCGTCTCGTTTATAAATGCGATTCCTATACATATAGTTGAACCGGCAGCCTTTAAATTGGTGTGATTTATTATGTAAGCGAAATTTAAGGGATATCTTTTCGTACTCTTGTTGATGACCTCGCATTTTTCTTTATTTAATGTCAATTGCCATTTCTCACACCAAACTAAATTCGTGACTATGTAATATTTAAATTAGTTTTGATATTTTGATGAATTTACTAGATCATAAAGGACAGCATCGGCTACAAAACAATCTGAGAGGGTTGCTCAGATTGTCTCCGAAATCGCTTATACACAGTAGGAACAGTAGAAGGCCTATAACACTTCCTTGGGGAACGCGAGATGTCACTTCTGTTTTACTTGATGACTTTCCGACGATTCGAGTACAACAGAAATGATTTCTGGCGTTCCCCAAGTTAGTGTTATATGGTATTTGCTGTTATTTATATATATAAACGATTTTGGAGACAATCTGAGCTGCCGTCTTCTGTTTTTTGCAGATGACTCTGTCGTTTATCGACTAATAGTCATCAGAAGATCAAAACAAACCGCAAAACGATTTAGAAAAGATATCTGAATGGTGCGAAAAGTGGCAGTTGACCCTAAATAACGAAAAGTGTGAGGTCATCCACATGAGTGCTAAAAGGAACTCGTTAAACTTCGGTTACACGATAAATCAGTCTAATCTAAAATCCGTAAATTCAACTAAATACCTAGGTATTACAATAACGAACAACTTAAATTGGAAGGAACACATAGAAAATGTCATGGGGAAGGCTAACCAAAGACTGAGTTTTATTGGCAGGACACTTAGAAAATGTAACAGACCTACTAAGGAGACTGCCTACACTACGCTTGTCCGTCCTCGTTTAGAATGCTTCTGCGTGATGTGGGAACAAAAAATAGCTCTGAGCACTATAGGACTTAACTTCTGAGGTCATCAGTCCCCTAGAACTTAGAACTACTTAAACCTAACTAACCTAAGGACATCACACACATCTATGCCCGAGGCAGGATTCGAACCTGCGACCGTAGCGGTCGAACGGTTCCAGAATGAAGCGCCTAGAACCGCTCAGCCACTCCGGCCAGCGGTGTAGGGTCCTTACCAGATGAGACTGACGGAGTACATCGCAAAGTTCAAAGAAAGGCAGCACGTTTTGTATTGTTGCGAAATATCGGAGAGAGTGTCACAGAAATGATATAGGATTTCGGCTGGAAATCATTAAAAGATAGGCGTTTTTCGTTGCGACGGAATCATCTCACGATATCTCAATCACCAACCTTCTCCTCCGAATGCGAAAATACTTTGTTGACACCTACCTACATAGGGAGGAACGATTACCACGACAAAATAAGGGAAATCAGAGCTCGTACGGAAAGATACAGCTGTTCAATCTTTCCGCGTGCTATACGAGGTTGGAGTAATATAGAATTGTGAAGGTGGTTCGTTGAATCCTCTGCCAGGCACTTTAGAATGTGATTTGCAGAGTATCTATCTAGATGTAGATTATGTACTGTGACCTTCCTGACGGAAATCACGAATCCAGCGGCACAACTGAGACGATATTCCATAGGCACTCAATTTGATTAGAAGTCACTTATCAGGAACAGTGGCCAAATCCTTCCGATACTCTTCAAATATGGAATCAGTTTGAAATTCCCTGTCGGCAGCACTCGTGCGAATATAGAAGTAATTGTGTTTCACAAGAACGCTATTTTCTGAATCCGTCCTGTGTTACGGATTTTGGTCTGAATTTGTTCGCCCTTGCTCTATAATCAGTGTTTCGCGTCCTACAATGTGCAATGGAAGATAGTTGCTCTAGTCTTCTGTGGAAAAGAGTTGCAGGTCAGCAATTTCAAGAACACCACCGGATTGTAACTCACTGTAATGACAAGGCTCAGTTAGGAATGGAAGCACACAGAAATTCGTTTTTATAGGTGCCTTATTTAGATAATTCTTCCTATAACGTTTAAGTCTGGCGCCTATCTGAGAAAGTTAAGTTAGTCCAGGAGAGTAATAACCGAATTCAATTCGATTCGTTGCATACCTGTGTTTTCGTTAAACTGACTAATAAGGAAAATTACTTGGGTATCTAAAAATTCAAACACTCGTATGTCGCCGTCGTAAATGTTGGAGTCACAAACGCAGAAATAGTAGTAACAAATGTGAGAATTCTGAAAATATTTTTTGATTTCTGTAGAAAATCGGAATAACTATCATTGTAACCCTTTAGTATTCTATTTATGCGCTCCGTGAGGTAATTATGACAGGCAACTCCGAAGCTGTGTAGAAAGAATAAATATGTCGATGTGCAGTTTACGCTGAGATACACTTCTAACTTAACGAACCCTGCAGCTCAGTAAAAATTTTGTGTGACCTGGGTGAGAGATGAGTTCCTCGACCTACCAATGAATCTACGAATAATTCGTCGCGTTCTTCATTTAGCATAGTTCGCGGTGACGAACTTTGCTCCTCCTCCAAATACATGCTTACAAGTTAACGTCCCTGAGTCGCTTTCGGGAACTTTCAGTCTTTGTAGTGCCCTCCCAATCATGGTCCTCATCTGCTCTTAATAAGACTCCTCTCCTGAAAAGCTGCTCGAGTATGGGTTTAATACTCCGCCGAAAACGAGATCATTAGAGGCTGAGCACGTGCTCGCTCAAAACTTGGGAGCATAAGGCAGAAACTCTCCCGTAGTCTGTAAGAAAAAAGAGAGAACATTCGTCCAACGGATTAATGAAATTCCGGGTAACGTACATCCGTCTCATAGTAACGTGGAGTTACTATGAGGAAGATCTTGTAGGTGACCTTACTCCACACACAAGATATTATATTATACTACCCTACCTTTTTACTACACTTGGGCTGGAGTGGCCATTATAGGAAACATGCGGTGACGTTACAGTAAACAACTACAATGGAGACTATGAAAAACGCATCGCATTGTCCTTGATTTCAGGACAGCTGTATATATATTATCAAGTGGTTCAGCGTGTCCTGGTGAAATAGCACTCTAAAAACATAACGATAAGACGACCGAAGTGCCTTCACCCCAGGTGCAATAATATTGTGGTCATACGCGCCCAAGCTCTTCCGCATGTGATGAAGGATTATATTCGAATACGGTAATACTCTTTGAAAAAGTCTCTCGGCTGACTGTTTTGAACAATAAAGTGCCTGATTAGGCAAAAACGCATAATTGGAACTCACGTACAGAAATAATGTATTTCCTTTACGCCCATAAGCCATGATTTTATATAATTAATTTTTTGTATAATTGTCAATTATTTATGAATAACCATTTGAAAAAAATAAGTAGCGTACTAAGATCTTCAAGGGGTAAGAAGTTGTAGTTACGTCAACTTCTCTTTCGCATAAATCTATAAACACTCGAGAGAACAGTGTGTCACTCTCATTCAGACATTTTGCCTCAAGTCTCCTTGTCTCATGTTGCCTGTGTTGTGTAGCTCGTGTGACCGTTTATGACTTCTAATTGTGAACATATTTAGTGTGAAAGTATTTACAACTACAATTTCAGAAGTACCTCCCACCTTATCTGAAGGTAATTATCTTTAAGAAAGGGAAAAGTTTCATCATTATTAAAAAGCATTTGTAAGTACTAATTCAAAGACGATCGTTATTCACTGTTTAATCTACCTAAGTTAAAGAGAGAGTGATGCTATGAAATATTCAGTACCACTACGAACCCAGATTTACGACTGATTTAAACGACAGTAAACTGCGGCCTCTTCTCAAAAAGAAAATTAACAATTATCACGTCCTAAGAGCAGAAAGAAAAAATATTAAGAACGAATAACTACGACCAACTAGTCAAGAAGTATCAAAATTACGATAGCCGCCACAAGAAAAATTACATAATCTCAAGATGCTACCAAGGGGACCTTCAGACCTGTTAACCATGGCTTTTGGTTAGTCTTATGTCAGTTGTAAAGGGACTTGTCCTAGTTACGTAGAAAGCGGCTTTCCGTACGAGGAAATCGATATTGAAGGTTTGAAGGTTTTGGCCAAGAGAGTATGCCACAATAAGGTTCGCGATTACCACACTGCCGATACGGGACAAATCCTCCTTCTGTACTTTCATCTTAAAGAACAACATTAAATGGTATCTGTTATATAAAATTATTCAAAAGTAGACATTTTCGCCGTAGTTATTTCACTAACAAATCAATCATTACAGCGCGCTTTCTTCAAATGTCTCTTCCGTTTGTTACAGAATGAATTACAACCTTGTCACACGCGCTACCGCTTGCATCGCCTTCTATGCTGGAACAGAATTCCAAATGTTATTTGTCGGAGAAGCAACCGAAACACAAATTCCTAGAGTAGCATGCACATTTTATTGAAAGCTGTTGCCTTGCTAGCACACGGGATACTTCAAAGGCAGTACCGGAACACAGCTCACTTAGATATGAAAAATGCTGTTTTCTCTTCTATCAACTTCGATGCCAACCACGCATATTTCATCGTCCCTGTGAAAGCAGGTTCACTGAATTAATTCAGAATTAAATAATGTACACTCCTGGAAATGGAAAAAAGAACACATTGACACCGGTGTGTCAGACCCACCATACTTGCTCCGGACACTGCGAGAGGGCTGTACAAGCAATGATCACACGCACGGCACAGCGGACACACCAGGAACCGCAGTGTTGGCCGTCGAATGGCGCTAGCTGCGCAGCATTTGTGCACCGCCGCCGTCAGTGTCAGCCAGTTTGCCGTGGCATACGGAACTCCATCGCAGTCCTTAACACTGGTAGCATGCCGCGACAGCGTGGACGTGAACCGTATGTGCAGTTGACGGACTTTGAGCGAGGGCGTATAGTGGGCATGCGGGAGGCCGGGTGGACGTACCGCCGAATTGCTCAACACGTGGGGCGTGAGGTCTCCACAGTTCATCGATGTTGTCGCCAGTGGTCGGCGGAAGGTGCATGTGCCCGCCGACCTGGGACCGGACCGCAGCGACGCACGGATGCACGCCAAGACCGTAGGATCCTACGTAGTGCAATAGGGGACCACACCGCCACTTTCCAGCAAATTAGGGACACTGTTGCTCCTGGGGTATCGGCGAGGACCATTCGCAACCATCTCCATGAAGCTGGGCTACGGTTCCGCACACCGTTAGGCCGTCTTCCGCTCACGCCCCAACATCGTGCAGCCCGCCTCCAGTGGTGTCGCGACAGGCGTGAATGGAGGGACGAATGGAGACGTGTCGTCTTCAGTGATGAGAGTCGCTTCTGCCTTGGTGCCAATGATGGTCGTATGCGTGTTTGGCGCCGTGCAGGTGAGCGCCACAATCAGGACTGCATACGACCGAGGCACACAGGGCCAACACCCGGCGTCATGGTGTGGGGAGCGATCTCCTACACTGGCCGTACACCACTGGTGATCGTCGAGGGGACACTGAATAGTGCACGGTACATCCAAACATTCATCGAACCCATCGTTCTACCATTCCTAGACCGGCAAGGAAACTTGCTGTTCCAACAGGACAATGCACGTCCGCATGTATCCCGTGCCACCCAACGTGCTCTAGAAGGTGTAAGTCAACTACCCTGGCCAGCAAGATCTCCGGATCTGTCCCCCATTGAGCATGTTTGGGACTGGATGAAGCGTCGTCTCACGCGGTCTGCACGTCCAGCACGAACGCTGGTCCAACTGAGGCGCCAGGTAGAAATGGCATGGCAAGCCGTTCCACAGGACTACATCCAGCATCTCTACGATCGTCTCCATGGGAGAATAGCAGCCTGCATTGCTGCGAAAGGTGGATATACACTGTACTAGTGCCGACATTGTGCATGCTCTGTTGCCTGTGTCTATGTGCCTGTGGTTCTGTCAGTGTGATCATGTGATGTATCTGACCCCAGGAATGTGTCAATAAAGTTTCCCCTTCCTGGGACAATGAATTCACGGTGTTCTTATTTCAATTTCCAGGAGTGTATTTTCATGGAATCTGAAAACATTTCCTTAATTAGGCTGAAGGCTCGAAGAATCTGACACTTCAAGAGCAAACTACTTAAATTCAAAATCGGCTGAAGGCCCAACACTCAATAACATTAATTTTAAAAATGCCAAACGCTTTATGTAAAACAGTTCTTACATTAGGCTGAAGGCCCAAACCATCGTAAGCCCTAAGGGCCAAAAAACCTGAATCTAAAAATCTACTAGAAGACATACAAGTACAAACAACAAGAACATACAAGAATAGGCAGTACACCCAAGGGCGCTCAGAAGTTCCGAGGGTCGGCCTGGAATTCAAAACACTAACGCTCGCGTAGGTGAGACAGGCAGTCAGCACAACCATTGTCGATCCGATGACAACCCAACCGACAAACAGTCAATTGACGCACCGACAAGTTAACCTCTGCTTCACCCGACCAGCACACAACACGGAGTTCAATGCAATAACGTAGAAGGTATTGGCGCCCACAACCAATTATACATTGAGCTGTCAAACTACAAACCGTGCTGGACAGCGACAACATGATGAGGAAAATACACTGCCTGAATTTACGTCAACGGCCAGGGTAGGTAACCAGAAAGTTAATGGCCCCCAAGGCAGAAAATTCAGCTGGTGCACTTCAATTCAAATGACCAAGTGCAGTTAAATTGCAGCGGAGGGTAGCTAAAATTTGCCAACTTGAAAACACCGTTGTTGCTCGTGAGACTATCCCAACAGCCGACAATGAACTCCAAACGACACAATGTGAACAGTCGTGACTTGCTGGTAGATTAAGTCAAAACTCAACTTTCATGTCCGGGATCGGTGGGCCACGAACCTCGTAACAGTAGCGACAGCACCACACACTCTGACACGGCATAGAGGCCGCCAGCAGGTCCTGCCAAACTATGCGCCGAGGTGATTTCTCGTTGCTGCAGGCCAACCGACCAACTACCCGCACACAGCCCAGCCGGAAACTATAAGCGCCAGGCCAAAGACAGTCCAAGGTGCGAATACTGATACACACTGCTGCTGCCACCCGCAGAAAGAGAGGATATCAGCATAATCGCGATAACTGCTTGAGACTATAGACAGAATAGCAACCGCTAAGCATTATAATATTTACTAGTTCGAAATAATAAGGAAAACCTTTGCAATAAGTCTCATTGCCAGAAGGCTAATGAGCTGAAATGTAGAACTGTTTGTCGATTTTCCGCGTTGACTTCGACGTCTCTCTTGAGATATGTACCAATGTGGCGTCATCGAAAGTCCCTGTCTCCTTTCCTCTCATTGCCAATTCGTCGATTACCCTCAAACATGACATTATACAGTGCCAAACACATAAAAAGGTATATCCTACAAACAATATGATAATAGCGGAAGACATGCAGATTGAACCAATAAAATTTCTGAAGGAAACCGAATAACTAAGTAGAAGTACTTAGCAGTTGATGAAGGGCATTAAAGAAAATGTTTACTTGACTAAAGAAGAGGAAAAGGAAAGAAATTTCTGAGTCTTTAGATGGAGTCACATTTCCTAATTACTACTTCGTGAATCGGAAAGCATCATCCCTTGCCTAGTAGAAGGAATTTCTTGCTTTTTTTTCCCCTCATTGATCCAACAATGTATCTCAAGAAAGTTTTGTTCTTTCCATTCAACGTCGGCGCGAGACCTATAAAAAGTAACACGTGAACAACCTAATCATACGCAATCCGTATCTACCGTAAATGATTCGGTCAAAAGAAAAATTAGATAGAGATAAATCGCCCATACAGAGCACATCTTAATACACGAAACTGTGCTATGGGTGAATCACTTTTGCATCCTGTCTAATTGAATGGGTGAGTTTCGCGATTCTATTTTCGTAGATGACAACCCTAAAGAGTTCCATTCAGAAGGAAAGGCGAAGTTGCCGCTGCCTTTAATCATTGGACTCTATTTTGTATTGTGATCAAAAAATTAAGGTGAGTAAAGTTTACTTCAGCGACTGTGTGATCACCAGCTTGAACTTGAAGACACTTCCTTTTCTTTTACATATGTGTGATATCATTGTTGTGAATCTGAGTACTACTTGTTCTTCGGATTTTATTCTGTAACTTGATCTGTTTGTGATTCACATAGGAAACTAGATGTATCAGATTCCAACTCTTCATGCTTATTTCACTACCATTACTAACTATTTTCGAAAAAGCTAAGTGTTTAACAACTAAATTAGTGTAAAAAGGGTGTAAGTTATTGAAAGGAAAATTTAAAAATCTATTTTGTTTACTCTTCTCTGCACGAATTTGTTACATCTATGTGAAAATACTAATAATCTCCACTAACTGTAAACCACTACATTTCTTCCAGATCGAACAGGTCTGCAAAAACAGAGTACGGTGTCACTTCGATCTGCGATGTATTTCAGCCCACTTTCATTGTGAGATAACCTGCCATGGAGAATTTACTACTAATACTCGTACCGTCGTTCAGCATACGCAATCATATCTCTTCTCAGGATAGCCAGCAAGCCGCAGAATCCATTTTCCACGCCGTTGAGTTCATGAGGATGATATTTCACGTTTCTGCTCGTGCAGCAATTGGCTTCTGTCAAAGCCTATTATCTATATTATGCTCGCTGACCATAGACATCATAAGACGCGTGAAAAGTTTTTCACGTAGTTTGTGTTAAACGTAATGGTGAATCGTTATCGTTAACACACGAATTCTAGGGTTTTTTTCAGAAAGCAGCTTCAAGAAGTACACCTCAGTCATGTTCGCTTCGCAAATACACCTCCAACAATCGCACGACTACGAAATATTTCGACCAGTTACTGACCCTGTGTTCATCAGAAATGACCGATGCATCTAGAATACAGAACGTTAGGTGACACACGCGAGATTCCCTTAAATTAGTGAATATTGCCTCCAGCGTCGGCATAGCTTCCCATAAATTCCTGTATTACGTCATGTCTATCAACGTTTCAATGTGAGACAGACTAGCATCCAAACATGAAGAAATGTAAAATATTCTGCGCGATATAAACAGCACGCACAATTACTACTCATAACGTTTCGAATACTTGTATTCTGGTTTTAAAGGTAGTTAAAGGCTAAAGAATACTACACGATAACACTATGTGGACAAATATCTTTTTTAGCCTAACAAGGAGAGTCCCTTTTTACGTCGCATGTGAACTTATTGTCCGACGGACATTATTTGAGGTAAGACCATCGAGGGCAGCAAAATATCCACATACGAGGACATCGGGGGTTGTATGCTCAGAGCCAATATGCTGTTATCTAACGTACCATTATATTTGTTTTATCAGTCGCTACCCCCTTCCACTGTCCTGGTAATAAATTCAAAATAGCCCTCTTGTCCTAACTTAAAGTGCTCGACAGTCTTCCTCCAACTTTTGGGCGTTGCGTTTAAGATGATTCTGGAATTTTTTTAAGTTTCTATACGTTCCGCTTCGTGTGGACATTTTCCTGCTTGCGGTACTCAGATGGTAAGATCGACCACAAGAAGACGTACTGAATCAAAATGGGAAGATGAGAAATTTATGGCCCAGGTTGACTACAAGAAGGACTCGCTTGATACGATATTCGTATCCAAATTCAGATGGAACTACCGCAGTTACATATATGTAATTCACCCCCTTGTAGGCTCCTTACTCCGCTATTTCGCCGGAAATTTTTAAGAATTGCTCAGTTATTTCATCAGTACGATAGCTTTCATTCATCCGATTGCGTGAAAATCTTTTTAAAAGCATAAGTAAATATTAAGTCTCAGTTCTAATTCCCTTGTAGCGTCTTTTCATTTTCATTTGTCTGGGCATCTACAAGTTTTCTCCAAACATTATCTCTGTCTTCTCCACCTACATTCTGTCTCCATTGGCCATTTTTGTAAGTGTTTCGAGTGCCGTCGTTATGCAATCTGTTACGTGCTGTTCCGTCTGATGTGTGTCTTGAATTTTTTGTTCACAGGAGTTAGGTAACACTGCGGCAATTTCGTGTCAATGTTATGACCTCTATCCATCCGTTCTTCCTCTGCTCTTCTATATTTGCGGATAATTTCATTTTAGAGAGACTTTCTTTGTTTGTGCCCAATTTCAGCTTCTCTACATTCCCGATATGCTGATACTGACCCTGGAATTTTCTTGGTTTCAGATAACTTTCCGTATTCTACGATTTCAACGCCAACACCGAAGTAATTTTTTCTGCATTTGCTACGCCACATTTAAAGTTATTTCTTTGGTGTCTTCAAGTATGTTTCGTTTGTTACATCTTCTTCCTGCGGGATCTCAGATTTTCGTTCCTTCAACATGTTTACCTTCCATTGTTTCTATTGCTTTTTCTTTACCTATTGAACTTTCCACTGGCATTTAATTAGTACCATGTATGGTCAGTACTTGTGTACTCTGCCAATCGTAATAGTCTCGTTGTTCAGTGTCCCGTGGATCTCGTATTTCGCTCTTGTCCTGAAGTAGGATGCCTTGTGCTCCGAGATATTAAATTTAACTTTCTTACACGAGTGTTGCGATTGGTAACAAACATTTGTTTTTAATTATACTCCTCTCCTCTATAATGAAAACTTAGAAAATTCTAATTGCCACTGCTCTTGAGTCAGCTAACTGAGCAGTACTTTTATTAAAACTTTGAACATTTCAAATATGACGAACATTTTCTCTTGAAAGTTTGTTTAGTGTTTTTTTAATTATGGGCAGTTATTGAACCCTGAACCTGATACAACATACGTTTTATTGACTTTTTAAGTACACAAATCTTAAAATGAAGCATATATGTCGACTAGTCTAATGTCATCTGTATATTTGCGTTTTGTTGTGTTTTATGTAAAGTCAGTGTAAATTTTGGATAATACTGATGTAAATGATGAAGTTCTATATTCCAGCAGGATAAAATTTATCTTTGTAGTTTTGGAGACGAGTAGGTAAAAAGCTGACAGCTAGAGTGAAAACTTAAAAAGTTGCAAAAAGACAGCATACTTTCGATAACAGAAAAATGGGTTGTATTTTCTGGATTTTAGAAGTATTTTCATACAGTAAATTAAGCGCGAAGTGTCGAGACGAGTTCTGAAGGAATATGGTTATGGGAAAGTGAAGAACCGATGTGGTTTTAGAAAATTAGCAGTGAGCGTAACGAAGATGTTGCTACACACAGAGTAATGGTTTCTCGTCACTGAACTTTCTTGACATGTTGTTCAATATGTAAACTATTCGCAGGAGAAGACTGCTGTATAGGAGAGAAAAGAGGAAGAAGAGCACAAGAATATGGAGGAAAGATGGGTTCGAATTTGTCAGTGCATAAGTTTATAAAGGTAAAAAAACAGAAAACCAGTATGTTAGCAGAGCAAGAATCAACTTTCATTAAAGAAGTTTGACGGAATAACAGAAGAGACGACGGCACAGAAGTTGTGATTTATTCGACGGAGGGAAGAGAAACTTAGGTGGACTGTGGGTTACATATGAATATGGCTGTAGAAGGTATATGCTACGTTAATTTTTTGGTAGGGAGACAAATAAGGCAGAACCATTATTATACAGGCACAGTGTTGACAGCGAAAGTTTTAAAACAGAAGTACTCTCCACCATTTAAAATAATTAATTGTATGCCAGTACACACTTGCTTGCAATAACTGTGTGTGTGTTTACAGATATCCCATCTGAAGTGATTTAATACACTTTATGTCAATGAACTGTTTTGTTCGAGGTATTAGCAAAACTAATATATTTTTTAACTGATTTACAAACCTTGAATTCAAAGGTAGTCGCCATTTTGTGATCGACCAGGACCAGCGAAGGCTCTTGTCCAGTAAAAATCGCTGTTACCACGTTCCACCGACAGCTGTTACGACTGTCTTAGGAACTGTTATATTCTTAGGAGGTGCTACATTCTCTCAACAACATGATGTGCCTACGAGGAAACAATAATATGCAACCTTCATTATCTCACTGAGGGTAATAATTTAAAATATTCATATATAATGTAAAGAAATCAGAACCGTTTCTTATACAGAAAGCTGTAAAAACTTACTCAAGTTATCTGCACTTCATGTACACATATGGGAACTACGTGACAGCAAAGAACATCGATGGTGGCTGACTGAGTCAGTTCACTTACTGGCTCCTAATAAGGGCCCATTGTTACCTGTCAACAAACAACCTTGATGTACCTTCGTTGGTGTGCTGAGGGAGAAAAATAGAGCAACACCTATTTTTTGTGCCCAATTTCAATTTTAAGTGGTGAAACGCATCCCGAAATCTAATTTTGCATTTAGTTTTACAGGAAATATCTTCGCAATAATGATATTTAAAAAAATGTTTTTTCCATGTAAAAATTATGATCTAATTAATGTTCTAGAAAACTGTATGATTAAATTTTTTTATTAAATTGCAATTTTGCACAATGTCCCAGCCCTATCAAGTAATTTTCAAATGTGAAAAATTTTTGAGAACATAAATTAAAGAAGCTTTTAAGCCAAATACATCTCTGTGTAATGAAGCTGGTTCCTCAAATTCAGTTTTTGAATACAATTTTTGAACAAAGTTGTTCAAAATGTGTTGTCAAAGTATTTTCATTATACCTAATTAATACATTAAAAATTCATTACCACTCTAATTATTTATTTAACTTACATTTGTTTTATGTTTGTAATGGTTATTTATCGTTTTACATTCATTACTATTTTTGTTTTTTTCATTAACTGTTTCAAATACATGTATTTTGCCAATAGAACATTACAAGGAACTCATTATTTTGGTAGAACAGATTTACAATAATGATAATCTGAAAGGAAATTCTTAAAACATATCGTTCTTTTACACAATGCCCACAAAATGAACGCAATTTCTTCACGCAATATACACGACGGAGAAAGCAATATAAAACAAAATTCTGCAGGATGTGAAATTGTTGTGAGTGATCCCATAAAATTCTAATTTGTATCAGACATATTTCAGTACATTGGTAAGTCCTGTTTATGTACCAGTGACTGCAGCTTGATTGTATTGATTCTCAAGTGGAGATTGACATCATAATCATTCAACAGAACTAGATCTGAAAGCTTCACATAAAATTCTTCCAGCATCGAATATTGTGTATATCCCATGTGTGAGACACTTATTATTTTCAATTATCAGTTACACATGTGTGAAATGGTAGACTAAAAAACAAACAAAACATGAATGTAACACATAAAATAAGTTTCAGATATAAGACACATAAAAGTAGATTACGTAATTGGAATAGTAATGAACGTTTAGATATTCAAATTAATTGTGTTGAAAATAATTCTACAGCACATTATGTACAGCCCATATTTTGAAAATGGCATTTCATAAACCAGTTTTACTAGACAGGAGTGTACGTGTTTTGAAATTTACTTTAACGTCGTTTGAAACAAAAGTTTTGGCTTTGTTAATGTACTTGATGGTGGTAGCGTATTTTGCAGAATTTCAAATTATTACAAAAACTGATTATACAGTTTTCAAGAACATTAGATTTAAACTTTAACGTGAAATAAGTTTTCATATGCACTCAAGAGCCAAAGAAACTGGTACACCTGCCTAATATCGTGTAAGGCCCCCGCGAGAATGCAGAGGTGCCGCAGCAGGATGTGGCATGGACGTGCTGGACGTGTGGGCTGTCACATTGTCCTGCTGAAATTGCCCAAGTCCGTCGGATTGCACGATGGACATGAATGGATGCAGTGATCAAACAGGATGCTTACGTATGTGTCACCTGCCAGCGTCGTATGTAGACGAATCAGGGGTACCCTATCACTCCAACTGCACATTCCCCACACGATTACAAGGCCTCCACCAGCTTGAACAGTCCCCTGCTAACACGCAAGGTCCATGGATTCACGAGGTTGCCTCCATACCCATACAACTCCATCCGCTCGATAGTATTTGAAACGAGACTCGTCCAGCCAGGCAGCGTATTTCCAGTCATCAACAGTCCAATGTCCATGTTGACGGGCCCAGGAGAGGCGTAAGGCTTTGTGTCGTGCTGTTATCAAGGGTACATGAGTGGGGCTTCGGTTCCCAATGGCCATATCGATAACGTTTCGTTGAATGTTTCGAACGCTGACTCTTGTTGACTGCCCATCATTGAAATCTGCAGGAGTTTGCGGAAGGGCTGCACTTATGTCACGATGACGGATTATCTTCAGTCGTCATTGGTCCCGTTCTTGTAGGATATTTTCCCGACCGCAATGATTTGTTGTTTTACCGGGTTCCTGATATTCATGGTAAACTCGTGAAATGGTAGTACCAAAAAATTCCCACTTCATCGCTACCTCGGAGATGCTGTGTCCCATTGCTCTAGCCCCGACTATAGCACGACGTTCAAATTCACATACATCTTGATAACCTGGCATAGTAGCAGCAGTAACCGATCTAACAACGGCGCCCACTTGGAGTCTTGTATAGACGTTTCCGACCGCAGTGCAGCATTCTGGCTGTTTATACATCTCTGTATTTGAATACCCATGCCTATACCAGTTTCTTTGGACTTTCAGTGTATTATCAATTAGAAGATATTCCCCCTAAACATAAAATGCCAAATCACCTTTTCGGGTGTGTTTTGACCATTAATAGTGAAACTGGGCATAAAAAACAGTTACGTGATATATTATTTTGCACCGTGTATGTACCACCAAGTTTCACCAAGATCGTTTATTGACACTTGGGAATGTTCCTTCGTGAGTGTGCAGACATATTGTGCTTATACTGCTTTAGCGAAAATTAAAAGTGTGCTTACTCGGATTGTAGTTGTGTTATTGTGCATTCTAAATCTCATCTGTACTGTATCAGAACATTGGTGATCTACGACGATAACGGTCGCGTCAATTCGGAACATTTATGGTTGCTGAGGAAGTACAATGCGGCTCTCGTGCCCCACATTGTCCCTTGAAATTCAAAACGCCATACAGCATTTCTCGTGCCACAGTACACGGGGCTGTGTACAGAATCTTTCATGCACCTCAAGTTCTGAAAAGTGACAGTGACGCTCTTGGGGACAGTGCTTTGACAGTGATCCTAGTTCCGTTCATTGGAGTGAGTCGGATCACCAACTCCGTGAATTTGCAGTGGACCCTACTTCGATCGCAAACCGTGCTACTTTTGAGCCCTGTCAATCTAACCAGTTCGATTTATGTCCTCTCGCTTTCGCCGAGGTATCATTCGTCCAACGTGTGAATTCATTCGTTCCGGGCCTCATTCAGGCAGTTGAATCGATTTCCAATTCGCCTAATGCGCATCAAGTCATGTCTTGTATGGAGCCTAATAGCGCTGCCGTTCTGCTTCTATGGATGTCTTGGCAACTTATTGGTGCGAGGATGCCATGAGCTGCCTTTTGGGTCGGATCAACCAAGCTTGTAGTTCCCCATCGTGGAAAAATTTTCACTTTTAGTGATATCACTGGCAGCAGAAAATTCCGCATCTTGCTTAGTCACCTGGATGAACTCACGGATACAGTGATATCTTCCCCGCTCTGCCCTCGGATATTAAATACGAGTTTGCTGAAACAGGATGCATTCGCTGATTGACCCATTCCATGGAAGGACAATTACACTGCGTCATATACGACGAAGATTTAAAGGCCAGGCCTCCGTCACAACTATAGGGTCGGTTACGAACTCAAATTGATTTGCGCCTCATGCCCGACCACACACTATGAGTAGTCAAGCTTCCCCTGCAAGTTAAACTGGCCGTGGTCGCCCACGAGCAAGAGCCATTACATGAGAGACGCACACTTGTGGATAGAACATTTTCCATCATTCATTTTCAACAAGGCGACGAACATGACTTGCAGCCACAGCAGGTGCACAAGCGACTTTCCGCCTCCATGAGCTGAACCGATGTCACCTGCCCTCCGCCGACTCTGACATGCCCACGAAAGTTTGGAGAGACGACCCTTGTATCGTAAAAAAGACCCCCTGCACCCTCGACATCCGCGCAGCACCCACGTCTGCACACAATTTACTCTGCTGATACCAGACACTATCCCGTGACTGCGCTTGTAACTTTCATCCCCCACGTGACTTCTCAAACTCGACGCACGGTTCTCAGAAGGCGTGCTGAATCGCGCAAGACATGTAAGTCGGAACAATGACGTCAGGTTCTAGGCCGCTTCGTTCTCACCGTCTGCCACAGTGATATGTGGTATTTTCCATATAATTTTATTAATGATGATATGATTCTCCTTTTGAACTCCTTAAATGCATGAGTTGCTATCCATTGCCCTCCTAACAAGCTCCTATGTAGCATTCATAATAATTCGTTGCTTGTCCTCAAAGTTTCCCATAAGCATTTTCAGAGGTATGCATGCAGTAAATCGGCGGTACTCGTCTCCTGTTCTGCCCATAGACTCGTCTACGAACCATGCTGCATTTTGTAAACCATTCACATAATGAGACATACGTTTTGGGGGTTGATGCTATACTCACATTACGTCTACAATCAATCTCTACCCCACTAAGTTCATATTGTACTTCCTGGAACAGGAAAGCCAAAACATTAAGTGTAAGCTTTGATCCCACTGTATGGTTACCATCCTATTTCATAAATGATCTATCCAAATATATGGAATTCCTGCATGGGAGAGTTACGCTTCTTGGCGCTGGATGTCCTGTTTCTTCGTTCTTGTTAAATGTCGGTGAAGCATAGGGTTTGTGAGAGAAGTATTCCTGACGTATGTTCCGCTCATCATATTCCAATGCGTGAGATCTACTGAACGACAACGTCATTGGGAGGTTTCAAGCCTACTGATTTTATAAAGTCGAGTTCGCACGAGTTGTATCACCTTGCGGTTGTCCTGCGGAGTGCAGTGCTGTGTCCCGGCGGAGGTTCGAGTCCTCCCTCGGGCATGGGTGTGTGTGTTTGTCCTTAGGATCATTTAGGTTAAGTAATGTGTAAGCTTAGGGACTGATGACCTTAGCAGTTAAGTCCCATAAGATTTCACACACATTTGAACATTTCTTTGCAGTGCTGCGCGTGCTGATTCTATACCTTACGTCCATTCTGTCTTAGATGTAGTAGTGCAATGACTTCCTCACCACAAAATTCAACAAGCTGGTTACCCTGGTCCACAATACGCAGCTCCAGGTACTCTAATGACTGAACTCACACTAGAAGGTACATAACGTTAGTAGCAGTCTCAACAATTTGAAATCCTGTTCCAACTGATGTGAAGACGCCGTAAAGTGAATGAACCAATCTACCGTTGAGATATTGCAGGCTGTTTTAAAACTTCGCTTAAATCGTCAATATCGTATGCACCACGTTCAATTTCCTCAATTTCGTTTCTACCATTAATTTCCAGAAGCAGTTTATTGTTAATCTCTGTGATATTTAGGATGGTGTTCTTTGTCTCTAGTCCAGTCATCGCGATACTCTATTCTCCAATGCGTGTATCAATTGTCGGGAAGGAATTCGTACGTAATACAGATGATCGTTCTTGTAAAGTCAGAATGTACCAAATTGCATCCAAATATAAGCTGGTGAGTGGATGCTTATTACTGTACATATCATTCGTGTCAGGAGGAACATGATGCACAAGTGAACAGGAACGTATTAAAGTAATGGTAGCGTCGAAAATTTTGGAACACCTGTCTTCTGCCTGTAAAGTATCGTTGTAATTGTTGTGGGGTCGTACGTCGCCGAATGAATCTAGATAGTAGACTTCATTTCTATTCTTTTTTTGCCATGTGCTTAGTTCCAGGTCATCCTGCTACTTCTAGATTCCGCATTCTCCTGGTTTGCACATAGTCTTCGATAATGTATTCCTCATAAACACACCTCAGAGTCTCAAATTTCTTCTCAAATAACTTAAACAGATCAGTATTTGTAAGCGCCCTGTCTGATAGGAATGATAGGGGGCTTTTATTTATTTATTAATTTTTTATAAGGACACCTAGTCCTGTTACGTGTGATTTCAAGTACAGCCCTTTTCCGATGGCTGCTGCCTCCACCATGCGATTATGTCTTCGTACCTCCTGCAGTTGCTCCTGAGAGTTTCGTGCACTCTTGGCTGTCCTGGCAAGCTAGTGAACACGCCCCCCCCCCCCCCCCATCTCCCCCCCGCCGAGAGACCGCCTAGGGCAGGAATGAGGAAAGGAATAATTCCACCCGATGTCTTGGGTGTTGATTATATCAGTCTTTTTTTTCTCGCTCCTTTCTGCTTCAGGACACTTTTAGTTTCATACTACGCCGTCAGGATACAGTTTTTTCTCGCACCTTTTGGTTGTCATCTTCTTCCTTAGCACTCTACGTGCAGCGCTCATAACTTAGCTGAACTTCTTCACACCCAGACCCAACTTAAGTTTACGGCGCATAGTTTTACCTGCGGTAAATCTGCAAAGCGTTGACCTATACCAGTATCCCTTCTCCCACGTATTGTCTTAGCTTTATCAGCTAAAATTCGATCGGTGGCGTGACGATATACAGTATATTTGCTGCGTATGCGATGTCGTGGTTCATACATGCTTCGTCGACTAGATTTATCCCCTTATCATCACGTGCCAATCGAATGTGAAGTGTTGTTGCAGGACCACAGTTGTTATAACCAGGAATGTGTAATTCGACTGGTATTTTGTCGAGAATACTGTCTCCTCCTCTAATACGTCTCCCGTTAACATGTTACGCAATTGAGATGGTAGTGGTCTGCACGCGCTGTTATACGGCAAGTCGTCAACGTCGATCTAGCTGTTTTGTGATGCGGGCTAACAAAGCCATGTAACTAACACTCTATTCCCTCGACGCCGTATGACCCTCTCTACGAGATAAACATCGAGATAAACATCTGGTTCCGAGCCCTTCTGTAACACTTCTATGTAAAAGCACCTTGCAATTTCAGTGCCACCGCTGTCCTTTAAGAGGATAGGTTCTATGATTTGTCCTCCGCACTGCGGAAACTGTGAATATCTCGGTTGAACTGTTTGGCATACACGAATTCATAAATGTTGTTTTGTGTTTTGAAGTACATACTAAATCACACATTAAATTGCTGTTTGCATGCATCCAGCGGTTTAATACGATTGTATATTGTATGTAGAAGTCAGTAATCAAGAACATCGAATAGTCTCGTTTTTATGGTGTGATTTTTGGTTCGATTATACTCTGCAATTACACTCCTGGAAATGGAAAAAAGAACACATTGACACCGGTGTGTCAGACCCACCATACTTGCTCCGGACACTGCGAGAGGGCTTTACAAGCAATGATCACACGCACGGCACAGCGGACACACCAGGAACCGCGGTGTTGGCCGTCGAATGGCGCTAGCTGCGCAGCATTTGTGCACCGCCGCCGTCAGTGTCAGCCAGTTTGCCGTGCCATACGGAGCTCCATCGCAGTCTTTAACACTGGTAGCAGGCTGCGACAGCGTGGACGTGAACCGTATGTGCAGTTGACGGACTTTGAGCGAGGGCGTATAGTGGGCATGCGGGAGGCCGGGTGGACGTACCGCCGAATTGCTCAACACGTGGGGCGTGAGGTCTCCACAGTACATCGATGTTGTCGCCAGTGGTCGGCGGAAGGTGCACGTGCCCGTCGACCTGGGACCGGACCGCAGCGACGCACGGATGCACGCCAAGACCGTAGGATCCTACGCAGTGCCGTAGGGGACCGCACCGCCACTTCCCAGCAAATTAGGGACACTGTTGCTCCTGGGGTATCGGCGAGGACCATTCGCAACCGTCTCCATGAAGCTGGGCTACGGTCCCGCACACCGTTAGGCCGTCTTCCGCTCACGACCCAACATCGTGCAGCCCGCCTCCAGTGGTGTCGCAACAGGCGTGAATGGAGGGACGAATGGAGACGTGTCGTCTTCAGCGATGAGAGTCGCTTCTGCCTTGGTGCCAATGATGGTCGTATGCGTGTTTGGCGCCGTGCAGGTGAGCGCCACAATCAGGACTGCATACGACCGAGGCACACAGGGCCAACACCCGGCATCATGGTGTGGGGAGCGATCTCCTACACTGGCCGTACACCACTGGTGATCGTCGATGGGACACTGAATAGTGCACGGTACATCCAAACCGTCATCGAACCCATCGTTCTACCATTCCTAGACCGGCAAGGGAACTTGCTGTTCCAATAGGACAATGCACGTCCGCATGTATCCCGTGCCACCCAACGTGCTCTAGTAGGTGTAAGTCAACTACCCTGGCCAGCAAGATCTCCGGATCTGTCCCCCATTGGGCATGTTTGGGACTGGATGAAGCGTCGTCTCACGCGGTCTGCACGTCCAGCACGAACGCTGGTCCAACTGAGGCGCCAGGTGGAAATGGCATGGCAAGCCGTTCCACAGGACTACATCCAGCATCTCTACGATCGTCTCCATGGGAGAATAGCAGCCTGCATTGCTGCGAAAGGTGGATATACACTGTACTAGTGCCGACATTGTGCATGCTCTGTTGCCTGTGTCTATGTGCCTGTGGTTCTGTCAGTGTGATCATGTGATGTATCTGACCCCAGGAATGTGTCAATAAAGTTTCCCCTTCCTGGGACAATGAATTCACGGTGTTCTTATTTCAATTTCCAGGAGTGTATTTGCGGGAGAATATCGGTACAATTGTGTGAGCCACAAAGATTGAATCGCTTCCACATTAGGGCTTTCACTGGTCCGTTCAGACGTTCCATGATACTCGCTATTAGGTGGGTGAACGTTGAGTAGTATTGTATTCCACGCCACTCCATCACAGTCTTGAATTATGTACTGTAAAACTCGCCACCGTGATCTGTTTGAAGGGTTTTTGGGATTCGATTCGCCTCAGCCCCCGTCCCCTCCTGCAGCAGTCGCTCAAACACAAGCTCTTCCCTTTTTTCGCATTCATGGTTAATGACCAGGCAAATTTAGAATAAGTGTCAATGATAATTAAAATATATCTGATTCCATTATTCACACATGAATATTCCCTCTTGTCGACAAGATCTACCTTTCACAGGTCGTCCAAACCTTTAATTATAACATATCTTGGAGGGTATGTTTTGCTAGCTGGTTTGTGCAGTTTCCATACTTACCTACATTCTTATTTGATGATACCTCTCTCTGTAAGCTCAGAAATTATTGAAACAGCTTCATTCGAACTAGGTATATTATCATCAGCAGGTGATGCCATGAGGAGTCGTAGCCGATCTATTAGCTCCTGGGATCGTCATAATATACATATTTCTGAAGACGATTGTTCGCTCTTTTATGTTGAACGTCAATACCATCACCGCTGCTATTTTTTTCATCATCCTGTATAGGTTTTATAATGGATTTGTACTTCAAATTCCATCAGGTATTTGGATTCTTCTGCAGATCAGTCAAAACCAATATTTCACGATACATTTCCACATCTTTAGCGAATAATTTACAGCATTTTTGTGGGTCTTAGCAAAATAATGTACAGTAGTCCAGGTTTTCTTTGAAACTGTCTTTCGTTGATCTATATTGTTTTCTCATTTAAAGTTATAGGCTGCGTGCCTAACATGTATGGTTTTTCACCATTGATACCGAACATTTTGTCTGTCCTAGCCGGCCGGAGTGGCTGAGCGGTACTAGGCGCTACAGTCTGGAACCACGCGACCGATAAGGTCGCAGGTTCGAATTCTGCCTCGCGCATGGATTTGTGTGTTGTCCTTAGGTTAGTTAGGCTTAGTAGTTCTAATTTATAGGGGACTGATGACCTCCAAGTTAAGCCCCATAGTGCTCAGAGCCATTTGAACCATTTGTTTGTCCTAGCGTCGCTGTGACGGTTAATGAAATAGACTCTGGCGTCACCGTCGTCGCTGTGGAATTTCGCTGAGAGTTCATCGTAAGATTCAGTAACTGGTCTAAAGGATTCTCGCAGTGTCTGCTCCGGCTTTAAATGCCCTAACCTGAGCACCCGTAACTTGTATCGAATGAGTTTTCATGCCTCGATGACTTTACGCTTAGTCGACATCGCGTTGTATACTAATCGGACCTCTGTGCAGCATGAGGATATATATATGCACTCTTGTTCTTATTATGCTGCTGCCCTTTCTCCATAACAGCTATTTTCTCTTCAGTTAAGTCGCCTAACTTGTTGTCAATTGCGTTAACGCGTTCATACAAAGTTCCCTTCTCAATAACAGTTATTTCCCCTTCAATTAATTGGTCTGCCTCCTTTTCGATTGCATTAACCCGACAGTACAGTGTATTGTTGTCTCAGGAGGATATGCCAATAAGTCTCGATTTCTTTGCAAGTGCCTCCAACTTTATGTTCGAGAGTTCGAATTTTCGCGTCAATGTACAAGTGAATATATTGTCTATGCACATCCATCCTATCAGACTGAGCTCCCAGTTCGGGTGCGTATTTATCCATGATGATGCGTTTACTAATGTACTCACCTCTTTCCACTGTTCTACAGGAACTGCTGGAAGTTCCATCTGTACCCGTTATCATTCAGTTTCCTTGTTTTACCAATAAGGAGAAACCCATACTGTGAGTAATTCCAGGATTCTGTACATACCTTTACAAAATCATTGCACGACGTATCAGTTCCTACATGATCCTGGTAAATGTGTTTTAAATTTAGGTTGTCCTGTTTGAATGCTATAATTAGGTTTGCATTATTCCTCACCAGCTGCTTTGCAATTCTGGAACACTCCCTCATATGTCTGACGCAGATAAAATACATCAACAGCCTTATGGCGACCAAAACAGAAATATCGCCCGATTCTCCACAACAACATCGTCCAATATGAACACTGTGTTTGGCGTTACTTTTTGCAGTGGAGGGATATTACTGCTCTCACTGAACGTCGTGTATGTCACACTATATGCACCCTGCAATATCTCCTGTAACAGTTGGTATTTGAGTTGAAAATGTGTATTTTCTAAAACATACACATACATGCTCAAAGCGGACTACATCCGTATGCGTTAGCAGCAGCATGAGAAGATTTGTCTTGGCGCAGTTGGATGGACCTACAATTATTGCAGGTATGTTGTCGGGAAGTAGTACGCCATTCTTAGTCCGGTGTTCCTGCACACTGTCTCAGTTCTGTCAGGTACTGGTGTCCAATGGGTTTTTATAGAAATTAATGAACACTATTCCTTGCCATGATACCAACTATGTCAGGTATTCGCGTGCGATGGGCGTTTGCTGAGAATTTAGTTAAATGACATAATTTCCTGTTGCTGCATGTTTGCAGTGAAAATACTGGTGGCCACAGCTTTAGTACTTGCAGTGTTACGAGAGGCAAGAAATTAAAAAAAGTGGTTACATACATTTTTATTCAGTAATCATTCAAGGGATGCACTACATCAACAGATTCTTTCTTTATCTTAACACCAGTTCAGGATATCGGAAATTAAGCCCTGTTGTAAGTACATAATTCAGCATGTATTTCTCTCAAACGTTTTGGCAGTACATTAGTTTTCGTTGGCACCGTATTGGCCCACTGTTCAGAGTCATCTATATGCACACTGTTCGTACTTAGATACTCTGCAATGTCCCTATACACAGCTTTAGCACACAGCAGCCTTCTGTTCAGTCTTTCCAACACAGTGGATAGCACAATCTGTAGAACGAACAAGATTTTAACAAAGGAGTGCTGTAGATAAATGGATGTGTCAACCAATTCACGTGGAGAGCAGACTCATTGTGCTCTGATGTAATGGATGGAGCAGCACAGTAAATGTACGGAGGAGGGCAGCTCGGATGATACTTGAGGTTCAATTGTTGCTAGATGTAGGTTTTTGCACAATACAGTTCTTCCCATTCCACTTCCATAAACCGCACTTTAACACTTGTAGCTGCGTTCTTGATCTCTGTCAGAGCATGCCAGTTCCTGCCTGCGGTTGCTTCTATACCCATATGTAATGCTTCGAACGTCTAGCGGTTAAATTATACACTGAAGGGAACAGTAGCACTGCACAGGGCTTAATTCGTATCTTCTCATCCACTACATCTCCACTTTGTCCAAGCAGTATCACTGGAATATTCTGCTATGGGGCGTATGATGGGGTCCAGTGCCGACCGCGCCCTGCTGATTAGGACCCCAGTGCACTTCAGCGAGTCAGGGGCTCCCTGGAAGTTTTCAACAGACATTAAAAGGTCGTTCTCCTGCTACATCAAGCTGACCAGGTGCGGAATAGGACCGTAGAGTGCGGCTGCTGCTGTGGATCCATATGAGCTGGGACATGTTGCTGTTTCAGACCCCAACAGGCTGGAGGACGTCGTATCCACTGGCGAGCAAAGAAGAAAAACCGTTGCAAGTGATAATAGCAGCACAAAGACCTCATCTTCCTCACACGACAGTAAACACAGACATTAAGCAAGGGGTTCTTACTCTTCTGTGGCTTCTACATATTCTGCTTGTGCGGCTGGGCAGCGCTGGGCGATCTCGACTGGGGCTTCATGCTGACTACAACCGAGGCTGCAGAGCTTCTCGGCCGGCCTTATATACCAGATGTGATCGGATGCTGCATTCCTGTTGGCTACTGCTAAATTCCGACCTCTCTGGTGGAATAATTGTGAATTAGACCAGTTGCTTGGTCCTCTGGACTGGAAGCAGAGATCTCTTGTGAGGTGGAAAACTGTCTGTGAAATTCAAGAATGGTAGGCAGTTATAACAACAGCAATGAAAAATGCATCCTGATACCGTTTTGCTGCATAGCTATTATCTGCTGGACAGAATTCCTCTTCTTCTTCAGGCACTCATCCAATATAACTCCTTTCCATTCTACATGTAGAAGGCTATGGGCGCAGTCCTCAGCGGTATGCATGCAGGTGACATGGCTATTAAACTCCTTCCAGTCACACACCAGGAGCTCTTTGATAGAACGCATTCCGCACAGCAGCGAGGATGCGTTGGTGGAGGGGGCCTGGATGGGGATGAGCAGTTGAATCTCTTCAGTGGTATATATCTGATATAAAAATATCCTTCCACTGAAACGAATTAGCATCAACTGCCCTTCTCTTCCATTTTGGAAGAGTAAAGGCTTCGTGTGGAACATTTTGGCAGTCTGCACATGCGGATGAGCATGAATCGATTGCGACATGCATCTTGGCTCAATCCCTCTGCATTGTCACGATCTGCTGAAGAGAATTCTGCTTCTTTCTCCTACACACTTCCATTATCGTGGTCTCCCACCCCACATGTAGTGAACTGTGGCTACTATCCTCCTTCAAATGCATACATGTAATACAGCTACTGAAAACTGCTCTGTCCTTAACATTCATCTCACTGATCAAACGGATTGCGATGCTTCCATAATGACAGTTCAGCTTAGAATGAATCTCTCTCAGAAATTCTGGCCACTTGAGCAAGGACAAAAATTCCCACCCAGATTTGATTGGCTCAAATGGTTCAAATGGCTCTGAGCACTATGGCACTCAACTTCTGGGGTCATTAGTCCCCTAGAACTTAGAACTAGTTAAACCACTCTAACCTGAGGATATCACACACAGCCATGCCCGAGGCAGGATTCGAACCTGCGACCGTAGCGGTTCCAGACTGCAGCGCCTAGAACCGCACGGCCACTTCGGCCGGCCCCAGATTTGAATGTCCTGCCAATTCCTGTAGGACGGGATGGGGATGGGATGTCGGCACAGCTCTGGTACAAAGTAATTCCCACTAAAATTCGACCAAAATTTCGAAATTCGCGCGAGAGTTCGAAATCCCTGACATTGGAGTAGGTGGGAGAGCGGGAGGGGTAGGATTGGGGAAAGAACCTGGCTCCTGGACACACAAGTTGCGGAAAACATCATTCGGGGGTGAGGTTTGGAGTTACGTAGGTGGGAGGTTAGGTAATTAATTGATCGATTTATTTAATTTCCATATAAATTTGATATCAAAATTGCGCTCAAGCCACCCCCCTCCCTCCCGTATCCTTCTGCTGGAGTATTATTCAAGTTTCAATTCTGTTAGGGCTATCTTGACAATATTCTAATTTTCTCACCAGACAAGGACTCCAATAATATATATCTCAAAAATGTTTTCAACATGCTCTCTTACAACTGAGTTGTGATCTATGAAGAGAGATGACAACACTAACAAGTTATGTAATAAATTGTTGTGTTATGAGCCGTACACCACAGCATATAGAGACATTTCAACAACTGTTGCTGCTGCAGGACTACCAAAAACTACATTGGCTTCTCATCATGGTAAATTTTTATTGAAGGATCCTGGCACAGGCTGCATCTCTCCAGGCACCACTCACTCAAGCCCACATCTATAAGAACACTACTGACAAACTCAAGATCAAGTGGATATCAAAGATACAATCTGCTTTTGAACACATTAAAGAATGCCTCATTACAATGGCGTAGTCCCCCAGATCCCAGGTCATCATAACTATGCTCACAAATGATTCTGCTGTACTGCAACAAAATGTTGGGTTGTTCAGGGGCCAATGTGTTTCTTCTCACACAAGCCCGCACCTTCATAATGTGTCAGCATATGATCAAAGACTACAAGCAGTTTACAAAGCAGTACTTGCTCCCATCAAGACATCAAGTGATGCCATTTACATGGAGCACTGTCCACTCATCTGTCTGAAGTCCATCTAAGGAAGAAAAAAAAGGAAGATTAGGGTTTAACATGCCATCATTATCCTTGGAGACGTGCACAACCTCATATTACTGAAGGTTAGGTAGGAAATTCGCCATACACTTTTCAGAAGAACCATCCTAGAATTTACGAAGAGAAATTTAGGGAAATCACCAGAAATCTAAATCTGAATCGCCAGACAAAATTTTGAACCGTTGTCGTCATGAATGTTTGTCCAGTGTCCTATCTGTCACTCCATCTCACTCAAGTCCCACATCAGGACTCTTCCGACTGACTGTTTCAGCAGTTGGATAAAGTTAGACACTTCACCATCGACCTCCACCCTCTGAAAGACGTGGGAAACTTCGTGGCAGATTACTTCTTCAGCATAAATGTCATATCATTACACTTCAACTTCAAACAGTTGCCAAAGTGCATCAGCAAGGTCAGAAATTACATGCTCTTCTCCATGAACGCTCCACAAACGTAACAATCGAACCCTGCTCCATCCACGGAAACCCATCCAATCCTCTGTGGCGTTTGCACTCATGGTCCTCAACCTTTCTGCTCCGTCATATTTTATCAGTTATATAACTTGGCACATCTTAATGTATGGCGTTTTGTGTGGCGTGATGTGAAGCAGGATTGTTAGCTGCGGATTCATGTACGCATCCTGTGCCAAGAGGGCTAATTTTCACACACACTCAACCGACCCTGGGTCGCTTAGAAGTTCCAAAAGGACGATTTTTGCAAGTGTACGTTGATCTCGTTGGACCACTACACAACCGTGAAGGCTTTCGATACAACTTGTCGTTGATCGATCGCGTCAGTCGATGGGTAGTAGACGCATCGTTTAAGGATATAATGGCTAAATGCATCACCAAAGCCTCCATTGCCATGTGGAGTCCACGCTTCGGTTCACTTGCTTCATAGAAACCTGCAGGAGTCTGGAGGTTCGAATGCATGCTGTCCTCGAATTGTGCAGCATGATCAGCAACCACCAGTTTGGAACTACAGTTTATCATCCACAGAGGAGTGGGCTCGTCGAGCTATGGCAGTGCAATTTAAAGGCTTTTCTCTTGTGCCATGTTGGGCTTGAGACAGAAGCATTACTGTGGGAACTTCTGGGCGTGCGTACAGCCAACAAATGTGACCTTGGAGCTTTTCTTGCTGACATTTTGTATGATGAAGTGGGTTTCGTGTTCCAACAACGTTCGACTACTCCTCCAGACCTTTTCGACTTGTTATAACCAGCAAAACAACACATCGCACACCTCTGCATATCTCCCTCTCTTCTGCACTCTTCTTTCACAATGCTGTGACAGATTCCGAGTTCGTGACGTTGAGCGATGACACGTTATGACTGGCCTTGGAGCCTCTATACTCTCATTTCTCACTTCTCTGCTGATGGTACTGAACCGTGAATTTTATTTTCAAAGAATATTCTTAAGAATTTATTTTATTTACTAGCGATTCATCAAGAACATTAACACATTTAATCACGCTATGTACGTGTGGAAGTAGTTGTCAGGGAGTAACTGATGAAATCATAAGCATATTCCTTTTTAACAAATGGTAATTTATTCACTTTAATGGTGCCTAAACCTTTTCTTAAAAAGAAACAGATTTATAATTATAATCAGAAAGCACCCTTTAAATATCAAGTTACAATTTATTCAGAGGGAGAAAGAACAAATTTTTGACTGCATGAGCTTTCGGGCAGAGAACCTTGCGGCTCCCTTTTGACTCGGCTGTAGTTACGGCCGCTCACAACAACTTCTGAAAGACTACACTGGTGCAAATCTGCAACACACCAGATTACTTTAAACTAAAAGTTTTAACAATTCACACAAGCACACAAACTATGCACCCCGTAGGAGACATGGAAATGGTACATACACTAAAATTAAAAAATTAACTTTGCCACCGAAGCTGCAACTTGATTTTAACGTCTAAGAAAAGTTTTACGGTGGAAGGGTGGCAACTTTATATACTAAAATGACTATTTAAATAAAAGCCCATGAAATGCAATCTTATATAAAATTATACAAGGTTGGCCAAACAAGTCAACATGCTCTACAGCACACAGATACCGCCTCTCAAGATGATAGGTAAGATCAAAACGTATTTCAGGAATTAGGCCGTTACACTCCGAGCAATAAATTCGTTAACACGCCGAATTCGACAAACATGATAGAGGCAGCTCCGAACGACAGACAGACACTAACTGCCTAACAAATGCGGACGAGAGACAGACGAGCAAGCTAGGGACGAGAGACTGACCAGGAAAAGTGGAATTTAACAAGAATAAATCACACAACATATCACCAGTCACTTAACTTTTAATAAACTGCGATTTCTCGAGAAGACCTGGCACAGCACCCCCAAATCGCTCTCACGAACTGCTCTCCGCTGCCAGCCGCTTCAACGGACACAGGAAGGCGCGCTCTTCAAAACAGTAATATTTGTCACGGCTCAGGTACCCTCACCATTGCGGTTCTACGCCAGCACCTTGCAAATCACGCATCCTCGTTGGCACCATCTGGTTTTGATAAACCTTCCACAACAACTCTGACGTCTGACACCACCAGTCCCACACACTGACATTTCAGCTGTCCCCACCACATACCAGCACGCCTTCACGACTACCATCTATATCCCGTGTGGCGTACGTTGCCTCCCTCCCCCCAGCATCGATCACGCAACAGGTAACACGCCTGCTATGTCCACGCCTGGATGACCTCTCTTTCTCCACGTTGTCTACACGCCTCTGTATGCTGCACTCCATACATTTTCCCTCACAGTACTCCTAGCGAAGTCCGTGACAACAAAAAATATCGCCGGCAGTCGACTGAGACAACGCGCTAGCGATTTTTGTCTGTCAGTTCGCTTAATGTCTTCCGCGTGTGTTGATGTATCGTGCTAGAACCACATTTTACAGATACACAGTCAATCTGGTATCTTATGTGAATCTATAGAATCTGAGATGTACGTTTTCGTCTCCACGGTTGTTGGAAAAGTTATCAGCAACTAATTTGAGCCGGTCGGGGTTGCCGTGCGCTTCTAGGCGCTACACCCTGGAACCGCGTGACCGCTACGGTCGCAGGTTCGAATCCTGCCTCGGCCGTGGATGTGTGTGATGTCCTTAGGTTAGTTAGGTTTAAATAGTTCTAAGTTCTAGGGGACTGATGACCTTAGAAGTTAAGTCCCATAGTGCTCAGAGCCATTTGAACCATTTTTTGAACTGACTTGATCCGTGCACAGAATTCCTTTAATCTTTTTCTGCTCTCATTTCGCTCCTTATTTGAATCACAGACAGCATTTAAACCACCCTTTGTGATTAAATTCTCATCTCCTTTGACATTAATTACAATCATGCTCTTCGTGGATTGCATTGTCATCCGCATCTATGCATGGCATACGTGCCTGATTACAGTCGATATTGGAAATCTATTCAGTTTCGTCACCAAAGTTATTTTTATTTTCTGCAAAGATAGTCCTTGACCTACTCCCAGTTCACCATTATACCCATACGAACTCTTATCACTGTCTGACCCAACGAACAATCATATTATCTTCACCTCTAATACTCCGTTCTTGTGACCAATATATCTCATCCATCATCAAAATGTGTGCTACCTCGAAGTTTTTGTCTGTGCTTGCAATTCCAGTACATATACTGACTAGGATATATTGCAAGAAGTGCCATATTTGAATTAAGCTTTCCATTCCTTAGGTGCTGATCATGAAGTTCGAATGAATTTCCGTTGGTGCCGATTTATCCCAATATTTTACCTGATTTGCATTCCAGTAAGAGAGAGATAAATATTCATTGATGTCCCTGATATCTGCGTGCAAATCAAGTAACTTTTCTCTTTGGTGTAATATAAGATCGAACGTAAGGACTTTATATCACTGCTGCTACAGGAGCTGACGTTGATGTTGCTGATAATTCATTATATGGAATCACACCTGCTTGGCTACTGCCACAGTAGGGTTTCGCTTGCTAATGAAAATTGTTGTAACAGTCATTTACGTTCCAGAAATACACTCCTGGAAATGGAAAAAAGAACACATTGACACCGGTGTGTCAGACCCACCATACTTGCTCCGGACACTGCGAGAGGGCTGTACAAGCAATGACCACACGCACAGCACAGCGGACACACCAGGAACCGCGGTGTTGGCCGTCGAATGGCGCTAGCTGCGCAGCATTTGTGCACCGCCGCCGTCAGTGTCAGCCAGTTTGCCGTGGCATACGGAGCTCCATCGCAGTCTTTAACACTGGTAGCATGCCGCGACAGCGTGGACGTGAACCGTATGTGCAGTTGACGGACTTTGAGCGAGGGCGTATAGTGGGCATGCGGGAGGCCGGGTGGACGTACCGCCGAATTGCTCAACACGTGGGGCGTGAGGTCTCCACAGTACATCGATGTTGTCGCCAGTGGTCGGCGGAAGGTGCACGTGCCCGTCGACCTGGGACCGGACCGCAGCGACGCACGGATGCACGCCAAGACCGTAGGATCCTACGCAGTGCCGTAGGGGACCGCACCGCCACTTCCCAGAAAATTAGGGACACTGTTGCTCCTGGGGTATCGGCGAGGACCATTCGCAACCGTCTCCATGAAGCTGGGCTACGGTCCCGCACACCGTTAGGCCGTCTTCCGCTCACGCCCCAACATCGTGCAGCCCGCCTCCAGTGGTGTCGCGACAGGCGTGAATGGAGGGACGAATGGAGACGTGTCGTCTTCAGCGATGAGAGTCGCTTCTGCCTTGGTGCCAATGATGGTCGTATGCGTGTTTGGCGCCGTGCAGATGAGCGCCACAATCAGGACTGCATACGAGCGAGGCACACAGGGCCAACACCCGGCATCATGGTGTGGGGAGCGATCTTCTACACTGGCCGTACACCACTGGTGATCATCGAGGGGACACTGAATAGTGCACGGTACATCCAAACCGTCATCGAACCCATCGTTCTACCATTCCTAGACCGGCAAGGGAACTTGCTGTTCCAACAGGACAATGCACGTCCGCGTGTATCCCGTGCCACCCAACGTGCTCTAGAAGGTGTAAGTCAACTACCCTGGCCAGCAAGATCTCCGGATCTGTCCCCCATTGAGCATGTTTGGGACTGGATAAAGCGTCGTCTCACGCGGTCTGCACGTCCAGCACGAACGCTGGTCCAACTGAGGCGCCAGGTGGAAATGGCATGGCAAGCCGTTCCACAGGACTACATCCAGCATCTCTACGATCGTCTCCATGGGAGAATAGCAGCCTGCATTGCTGCGAAAGGTGGATATACACTGTACTAGTGCCGACATTGTGCATGCTCTGTTGCCTGTGTCTATGTGCCTGTGGTTCTGTCAGTGTGATCATGTGATGTATCTGACCCCAGGAATGTGTCAATAAAGTTTTCCCTTCCTGGGACAATGAATTCACGGTGTTCTTATTTCAGTTTCCAGGAGTGTATTATAATCCGCCAGATTCTAATTTTATGCTACACCCTAAAAGATTGTGTGTAATTTTCATTTCTTGATTTCCACTCCGCATATAAACGTGAAACCAGTTGCTTTTAGGGTTCGTGAAGAACTATCATACTACCGAGGTTAACCCTAGAGGCGTACACTAGGGTCAATCTGACAATGGGGTTTCCTTGTTTGTGACTGTGCATGTGCTACTGGACATACACAACCCTCTGCCACCAACGTAAATTCAGCATTAAGTGACGGACCTGCAAAGTCGCGAGACATTGTTGTTTAATTAATTTGACATAAACATTTTTGTAGGAACACTGTGACACCACAGTAAAAATTGTGTAACTGTTCCGTCGCTGAGTGTGAAGTTCATTCACGTGAAAACGGCATGCACTAAGGGTATTTTACTAACGGAAGATGCTATATGAGAAGCATTGTTAGAAGAAATCAGTCCTGAAAGTGACGTAAGTGACATTCCTGAGGAAAGTAGTTCTGAATCGGATGCTCTTGCAACAGTTATGGACAATAGCGAAACTGATCAGTCTGCCGAATCTTCAAACGGTGAAGAAAATACAGTCGCCCATGGTAATAATGGTTACTTCTGGAATATAGCTGATGCTAACAGATCAGGCCTGCTCGCTGCTGATAAAATTGTTGTCCATGTTCAAAGAGTAAGGAATTAGTATATGGACATCTTTTTGAACACGTCCTGGGGTAATGTACAGTACATAGATCAGTTGAATTTCGGGTCCCTTAATGTCATTGCTTTCTCAGAAGAATTAATTTTATGTTGTACTTGTGATCCCTACTCCACTGCATAACTCTGAAAAATGAAATTTCGGACAGAACTTTGTTTACCGTTTTATTCTACTTCTGACGCATTAGTTACACCCACAAAGTGTTTACAGTTACTTTCAAGTAATATCACTGTTTGATTGTCGGAGATAGTGCAACTTGGGAACGTAATACTAGTACAACTAAAGTTTGATTCAAATAAAGTTAATCATTCAGCGTGTATTGACAAGTAGATAGTGTACAGGACACGCCTTTCTTATTTACTATGTTTTATTTTGCATTATTTGTCTTGAGTTTCTTTGATCAGAAAACTAATCTTTTTTTCGAAAAGTTACACAAGTACCTTGCAATAAATAGATACAATTTTCCAAGGCAGCTTATGAAAATTGTAATACAATTTTTTCCTTTATTTCAGCTATTATATAGTATCACTTGACATACTACAAAATTTTACTCTCTAGAGTGTTTTATAACACGACCTGGCGCGTGGCGTACTTTGTACACAGGTAAAGAATGGCTCTCTTTACGTTATGAAGGTAAACATATATGAGCAGAATCATAGTTTAATCTTAGTTAAATTTGACAACGATAAAACAAAGTTACATTTTATGAGCTAAATCACTGTTGCATTATATAACAATAAAATAAACATACATCATATCATTCTGTAACCGCACACAGATGTTACCCCACAGTGATGACCCACTCGAAGCATAAAACACCTCATTTGCATCGGATCCCAGGCAACCGCTTATTTGATTGCTGATTATCACGTGGACAACTGCGTCACTGTGGGATTAGTGTGACAGCCCGAAATGTGGGTCATTTTTTGCGCGGTTCGTAAATTTTTTCTCACCTAGCTCGTCGTTTATTTTATATTACTGCTGCTCACTTGGGCATACAACAGCACAAATTATCAGTGTCTAGCCAGTGGCGGATTTAAAAATTTTGCGCCTCTAGGCACATCATATTATATGCCCCCCCCCAAAAAAAGACAACACATTTTAAATAATAAGTATTGTCCGATCACTGCACAATTGCCGTTCTGGGTGGGAGCGCTGTGAGCTGTTTCCGTACTCTGCAATTCGTTTTTCTGAAGGACGCGTCAGCGGTCTAGTCGCGCTCAATGAAAATATGATGTGGTTCCTGAACTGTACTTGGTGTACGGCAGCGGATAAAACAAACTTATAGCTGCATTGTGTTAACACATTGTTCTGTCGAGAGACAACAGAAACGAACACAAGGAAAATATCGTTTCCTTTATAGCCTAAAAATTCACTTTTAATGTATTCTTTTACACGAAACCGTTAAAAATGAAAATAAAAATGTTGTGTTACGAACTAAGGATTGAAGCGAACGTGTCATACATTAGATATTAATATGTACTTTTACAGAGATTCGTTCAAAATTAAAATTAAACTGTCGTTTTACGATCTAATAATTTCAATGTGTAGCAGATAAAAAAACACGTTCGTATTAATACGTGAATCTATAGGAAAGTGTAAGAAATGAAAATGAAATATAGATTTGGGTGCGCGAACTATTAACTAAATAAAGACGAACAAACACAGAACTGGATTTGCTATGACATAATTTTGCAGACCAGTGTTGAAAAATCTAATTTGTTTTATAATCTAATAGTTAACGTGTAAAGCATTAGGGTCTGTGTAGCTAGATGCTGCATAATAAGTGCGCACAATACCTTTAATCCATGTAAAGGCTGATCGGTTTTGTACTGCAGCTGCTGTTCTCACCATAGGTCTTCCTAACGGTATTAACAAAGCTTTTACGTATTTATGGACAGAACTGAACTACGTTATTTATTAACACTTTTTCATCTGAGCGTACCCCCTGATAACGTATATTTCCGCGATAACTGGACATTTCGGCAGACGCCAAGAATACGCATTAGTTGTTATGTACTACAGTATCCGTATGACTCGACTGTACAGCGCCGAGCGACCTGAATCATTCGCATGTCGTTCAGTATTGTCGAACGCCTTCGGTCACGCCTGCACGTAATAGAGGTTTAGTTCCGCGTTCTGCCATCGGAAATTGTAAAATGAATAGATAATAGTAGTTTATAATAAAAGTCACATTATAATCTTAAATTTTTAAAACTGATATGAATAAATAAACAAAGTCACCAGTCAGCAAAATTTGCATCTAGCTTTGATGGCAGAAAACTCGTTGAACACATTTCATAGGTCAGACGGTTATCAGTTAGGAGGTCGGCTACGATGTGAAGAATAGACAAAGCGTTCAATCTCTCCTTAGATAACGTAGAACGAAAACGAGCGTTTTGCTGAACAATTTGTAAGTGCCCTACATAAAAGTATTCTAAGAGCAATATCAACATTCGGAAACAAGGACTGTAACCTCTCTTTCCGTAAAAAATTACTCATTTCAACTGGTATATCACTAATCTCGGATAATATCAAAAGTTCCGCGAAATTCACACATCACTAGGGAAGGAAGGCTCAAAATCTGTGTCATATGACGCTTGGAATTCTGCTGCACGTTCAGCAATATCGTCAGGTGAACTGTTCTTAAGGTTACTGAAAACTGTGAAGGAGTCCAACAGTGATCTGTAACTTTCCTTCCTCATCACTAATTCGGCGTACAAGTTGCCGAGTATTGGGAGAAATGTTTCGACTCTAAATTTTTCTCTTCCAGCCAGAAAAATTTCATCAGAGACCGCTTCTTCGTCATTATGAAGTTTGCGTTTTTGTGATCTTTTATAGATGCATTCTTAGTCTATATCAGTCACAATATCCATGGATTTATTTTGATAATAGTCGAACATGCCAGGAATAGATGCAATAAATACTACAAATATTTCATACAATTCATGCACTATTTGAGTATCAATATTTACACTTTGTAGTTTCAGATTTACACTATTAAATATCTGCAGTATGGCCTTCCAAACTGCCATCATGAATACTGTTTCTAGTCTGTTGAGTTGATTCCATGAAGGTGAAGTCTCATTCCGCACAAGTAGTTTTTCAAACATATTATTGTCAATATCTGTGAAGACATTGATGATGACCTCCCAGTTTTCATATAAACTTACACACGCTTCCTCTCTTGCTGACCAACGTGTTTTTGAGAAACTTTTTACCGTTTCGGTTGCTGGTTTCATGAAATTAAGAAGTTTATCCCAGCTCTGTGTAGAAACAGAGAAAAATTATAAAGTTTTTGCACTACAATGAAAAATGTACATGCTTCCCGACAACAGCTTGCGGCACTAGAGCCGACTAAATTCAAAGAACGTGCTGCACAAGGCACATAACGCTCTTTCCGATTTCGTTCTTTAATGCATGCCTGCAAACCGGTGTAAGTTCCTGATGTATTGTTTGCGATGTCGTATGACTGGCCTCTACTATTATAGAGAAATATTTGGCCTTTTTTATTTCACTTATGATAATACTTTTTATTCGTTCAGAAAGAAGCTCTAATATTTCATTACAGATTGTTGAAGAACGATAACTTTTATGTCCCTGCCCTGGATTTCCATATCGTTCAACGTGCTCTTCGAGAAAAGTATCAAACTTGGCTATAAGTTCAAGACACATCATAAATTGACCATTATGTAATGAATGGAATCTTTCAATGAGTCCACGTAGTTGAAGTCCACGACTTGTTAGCTTCTTCACTACTGCAAACACCCTTTTCAACACACTGCTCCGATTCATTTTTCCTGCCTCAACATATGACTCGAAATGGTTATCTATTGTTCCAAGTGACCTTTTTCTTGTTAAGAATGATAACTCGAATTTTTGTGTGCGAGTGAATTATCATGACGAGATAACGTATTAGAAATATTTTTCCAATCTGCAATGCCATTAGTAGAAATCGCAACCTTTCCTCCGAACAACCGAGCGAGGTGGCGCAGTGGTTAACACTCTGGACTCGCATTCGGGAGGACGACGGTTCAATCCCGTCTCCGGCCATCCTGATTTAGGTTTTCCGTGATTTCCCTAAATCGCTTCAGACAAATGCCGGGATGGTTCCTTTGAAAGGGCACGGCCGATTTCCTTCCCCATCCTTCCCTCACCCGAGCTAGCGCTCC
Organism: Schistocerca serialis cubense; assembly: GCF_023864345.2. NCBI lineage: Eukaryota > Metazoa > Arthropoda > Insecta > Orthoptera > Acrididae > Schistocerca > Schistocerca serialis. The sequence continues at coordinate 450,491,642 of NC_064644.1, forward strand.
GTCTCTAATGACCTCGTTGTCGATGGGACGTTAAACACTAATATCCTCCTCCTCCTCCTCCGAACAGTTCACCGGTGCTCCAGGAGTACACTAGAAAGTAACGCAAAGTTGATTCGCCATTTAAAAGTTTACGGTGAAATATCTGGTTTTATCGCTACTGATCTTCTTGAATTAGAAAAATCACCCTTACAATTTTGATTAGTGCCTCGTCGTAAGACAATATCGATTGTTGATTCGTTGGGACGCAGTTCTACAGGATCATCACTTACGTGATTATTTCTTTTTGTAATTTTTCGTGAAACTCGAAATCAGGAACAATTTGCTTTTCTTCATATTTATCTTTTGTTTCGTCTGTATTTACTTCTTTTACAACAGCTGCAGTGCCAGAAATATTATCCGTTCTACTTGAACTTGAAGTCACACCAGCAACATTATGTACTCTGCCAAAAGTTTTTGGAACATTGGCTTCTCGTTCTCGCCTTTACTTCGATAATTTCCGAAATGACGCCCAACTTCGTTCTGCACGTTTGCTTTTTTCACTGCTATTCATGTTAAGGGACTGACAAAATAGTCAACTAATGTTCAAAACAAAAGAAAAACAGTTGTGAAACGAAAGAAATAAAGACTGTATCCAGTTCCAATCGTACTGAGCCGCACATGAGCACAAAGATTTTTTCATTAAACACGGCACACGAGCACAAAGTTATTTTAAAACACGAAGCGATGAACTGACCAACTCGTATTACTCGAATAACTGTGCTATGAAAGAGCGACAACGCAGAATAATTTAATTTCATTGTCGCTTGTTTCTCTATTGTCAGTGAACCGTAGAAGCACACCTGCTGCCTGGAATTTGTCTCATAAAGAAGACGGGACAGTCCCTTTTTTGGCTTCTGTTTCCCTCGTATCTGGAATTTTGGGTGGGACGCTAATATGTTGTGAATATTCTTGATCTGTCTTTCTAATTTAAAAAGCAAATAATTTTTGCAATTTCTTGCATCGGGTAGTGTTGGATCGACTCTTATCTCACTTAGTCTTATACCGTTTTGGCGGTTTCTATGGGCAGAAAAAACAGACTACAAAGTTTAAGTAGTCTTGTTGGCAGTTGATGTGATGTGTTGTCATTTTTGTGAACACTGCGGTTATGTCTACACGCAACTGCACGTCTTGTTCCGACATAAAATAAAAATAACCTTTCCTTGAAGAAAAAAGGTTAGTTAAGAAGTTTAATATAAAATTTGGACTGCCACATACTATTCCATTACACAATGTGGGAACTTTGATATCGTGCAGGCTGCAGCACAATAAATGAGACAAACGAAAGTTGGTTTCTTCTTCTTTTTTCTCAAAAAAAGTAACTAAGTAAATAAATAAAAAATAAAATTTTTAAACTATTGTGCAGTATATTTCACACATTATTAAACATTCTATTTATGTTCGTTTCCTATACACACGTGTTTAAAAACGTAATACATTCCCAGTACCAACATGTTTTGTTAAATGGGTGTCATAAAATCGAAGTTCAGATATTGAAACCACAGAGCTTTCACATTAATTATAGTAATGGAGGGTTGACTTGATACCTCCCCGTAATTTCTACAAGAAATATAAGTACAGTCGGGTCTTACATACTGATACTTACACATGTTACAGTATTTAAGAAACAGCTTTTCAAGGGTCCCGGTATTTTCACAGGGAAAATATGGTAGGGTTAAGTAGAAGCCGACAACATTCTGGGAATAACAACGTTTCAAACATTGTATGTAGACTGCCGTCCTAACAGCTTATTTCCAAATGTTTTGTACAATCATGAAGATAAAATACAGAAACCCAACATTAAATTTCTATTCAGTCACCAAGTAAACTATGTATATTTCCAAGCTGGTACTGTCGAATTTAGTTCCTAAGTCTTATTTAAACTAGCAGTAGTTTAACAATATTTAAAATTTTTGTCATTTGTAGGCGCAGTTATTTCAAAGTGTAAAACGTTAAAATGACTACAGAGCAAAAAATGCCGCCCCTAGGCCCGTCCCTAGTGGGCCTATAATGTAAATCCGCCACTGATGTTAGCTGAAGAAAAAAATGAAGGAACAGGTACGGGCTCGCAGGTGTAAGACAACAGTGGAATGTTACAAGACAATGTTATTTGTCGTTGGCGCACTTTATGCAAAGGCTCCCGCTCGAGGATTAATTACAGCTACTTTACTTACTTGCTTAATCTCACTTCTATGTGTTACTTGTTTGCAATTATGAACCTGTTGAAGGCAAGAGTACTTTGTTCAGTCACTCACTTGGAAGACACTGACAGTTTATTATGAGATATTTGCTTCTGAGAGGAACTGTTGTAATTAGTTATATAGTTTATTGTTTAAGGAATCACATATTTTATCTTAGTTCAATAGCTGTTCGTCCCATTTTCACTGAAATAATTCCTCTCGTCTTGGTCTTAAGTCAAAAATTAACATTAATTGTGTCTGGAAACGAACTTTAAAAATCTGTTGATGTACTAGTTTAAAGCCTTAGATCGTACAAAAATTTCACATCTTTAGCTTTCTTCCCGATGGAGGAGTAAAACCGGAAAACCAGTTTGTAAATAGTGTAGGATTTTAAACCAGTCTCTCGCGCATTTGCATTCATAATGTGTAATACAGTCACCAGAAACGGACGGAACAGTCAATAAAAGTAATTTAAAGACACAAATGTAATAGGCAAAAGAAACAAAGATAAGAATTAGATAAACAAGAAATTATAAGGAAAAGTAGGAGAGAAGAGTTTCAGGATTTCGCTAAGAAAATTTCGATATTTGTAACTCAGGAAATCAGAGACAAGTGGGAGACTGACAGAGTGTTATTAGAGACGATAAGTCATGTTGTTTCTGCAAGAAGGAAACAAATTTCTCCACAGTAAAGAGACAGAATAGTTTCAACTTTTATCAACTTAAACAATACGGGACTGTGAGGCCCGACTGATAGGCAACGCTGTACAGATTTTCTGATAAGCAGAGGGTTAAAAATAAAGACGAAATTTATTTTCATTAAGGTGTATCTGCTCTAAAAGACCAAGCATAGTAATTTGTTCAACGATGTAAGTAACAAACTGCCGGCTTCCCGAGATCAGGAATTGATGACACTAAATAATTACTAATGAATACAAAGTTGGTATGGTAAAATGTCGGAGTTCTGTTCGAGACCACTGAGCTATCCTCACTAACAATGTTATCGGACATGATTGGCGATAGCATACATCGAGAAACATTTTGCACGTCGAAACGCAGTTTGAGAGGGGACTCATTTATTATCCAGTTATACCTTACTAGGTCCAGCTCCCTTGTAAACTCAGGAGTCGCTTAAACGTCTTACATGGCTAATAACACACTTAAAGGTAAGGTCAACCATTTTTTGTTGTTCGGTTTTCTGCACAAACTAATGCTTATATCAGTATGATGACGACGTCCACGGACACAGGAATAGCATAGTCCGTGGAGACCGTCGGATAGGAGGCACAAATGCAGAGAGAGAACGGCCTGTCTTCATTGGTTCCCTCCTCCACAAAAAGCATTTGGATAGACTTCTATGTAAGTGTTCACGTCTGGTAGCACGAACAGTTTTCTAATTAAAAATTGTCAGCTCACATTTTCTGGCCCACCTCCCACATAATACTGGCAATGCTTAACGCTTGATGTACGTCCGAGTGAGTTTACTTGCGTACCTCGGTGACGAAAATAAATCGTGAGTAGACAAATGATGTAGCTGTCACTAATCAGCAAACGTATATCAAGTCGAGATCATAGTGATACGGTATGCCTACCAACGAGATTAGTTGTTTAAAATCTTAACTGGAAGAATAACTTAATGAACAAAAGAGCCCATATCAAGTGTTGTTAAATGTTACGAGATGTTCCCCCAGAATTCGGTCATTTCACGATTTAACCGTCTAATATACTGTTGCAACCACAGTCGTCAGCAATACTAGTATATTTGAATTTTAAATCAGAAGATGGGGTGTTTCAGCCCAACTAGCCATAAAAATGGCTCAAATGGCTCTGAGCACTATGGGACTCAACTGCTGTGGTCATAAGTCCCCTAGAACTTAGAACTACTTAAACCTAACTAACCTAAGGACATCACACACATCCATGCCCGAGGCAGGATTCGAACCTGCGACCGTAGCGGTCGTGCGGTTCCAGACTGTAGCGCCTTTAACCGCTCCGCCACTCCGGCCGGCGACTAGCCATAAAAGTAAATGAAATGTGATCGAAACTGTTTGCTGCAATAAGTAAGAAAACAACATCATTAACTTCTCTTGTGACGTAGATAAATAACAGAATAATGTAAAATACAATCTATAAAAATAACAAAATAGTGTAAAATAGAATTTAAAAAATTAATTTCAACTTCGTTGTTAATCCATTTAGGCTATAGACAAACCACCGTATAGTTCCTCATGATAGGATTTTTTTTTCAATATCCAGTGCTGCAATAACTTGTAATTCACGAGACTGAAGGAAGGATGGAAGGAAGATTAGTGTTTAGCGTCCCGTCGACATCGAGGTATCAGATACGGAGTACAAGATCGGATTAGCTCAAGGACTGGAGAGGGAATTGGCTTGTGTTCTTTTCAAAGGAACGATCCAAGAATTTGGATGGCGCAATTTACGGAAATCACAGAACACATACATCTGGATGGCCATTCATGCGACTGACACCACTTATGGTTACCAGGAACTATTCGCTGTATTTTTGTCAGAATATGTGTACAAATAAGAAACCTTGAAGTGATTGCATAGCTGTAAACCCAATCATAAGCACGAATACTTCGTTATGAATAGAATTATACTCCCAACATTAAGCCTAAGCAGTTGTAAAAAAACATTCATCCTCTGAAGAAGGAAAGGTTGTAACGCCGGAAATACATGTCCTCCTATTTCCATCTCTTGTACTATAATTTTTTTTCCTTATTTTGTTACCTGAAGATATGACGTTTCTGTGTCTTTGTATATTGTAATTGTTTTACTATTTGTATATACATGCATTTATGTCGATGTATAATTGGTTTGTATTGTAAATACTATTTGTATTTTTACGCTGGGTCTTGCCTAAGGAAAACTATGCTATCGAACGAATACATCGATAGGTCGTGTGGAGAACCAAAGTGTTTGGGATCTTTGGTAGTGTTAACTCTGCCTCGTGGAGCGCGGGCGGAGCAGATGGGGTCTGGCTGGAGTAGTGCGGTTAAGCAGGTGGGTTGTGTGACGCTCCCGCGAGTTGCCGCGCTTTCGGGGTTTGGCAGCATGTAATTGCACTCGACTTGCTATGATAGTTTCTGACACGGTGTCGCGGACAGGAAGCATTAGCTGGCGCACATCAAGAGCCAGTTTCGCCTGGTGACAGTGTCGAGAAGAAGGCGCGCCAACATCCAGCTTCTGCAACAGCGACGGCCGACAATGAGTGACTGTCGCCACCTCCTCGACCAACGGCTTCAAACCTTTAATCAACCAACAAGGAAGACTGGAAGCACGTAAAGTTTTAGAACTGTATGGCAGACCTCAGCTTTTAAAATGGTTGCATCACAAAATTACAGCAACTTAGAATGAACGTTTGTTGCTCATTGTCCCAATTGCATAACCAAGCAGGTTCCCTTCCTTTTCCGAAATGAACCCGAGTGTCGTTGATATTCAGACGCCAGCATTAAAGTAATATCATTCCATTTCACTGCTTTAATTTCAAACTTCAGTTAAAGTATTCATAGCTGGCTACAATATTTAGATTACACAAGCACAAATTAAGAGTGCGAGTTTTGTTAGCATATTTTAGCTTACCTGTGACTGCAGCTCAGCTTGGTACGTACTAAATTTTACTATTGTTAATTGTTCAGAATCATTTAATTCAAGCTCAAAGTTATATCTCTTATTTCTAAATTACGTAGATTCAAGTAGCTTTTGAAATGATTGTTGAGGTAGTCCAAGACTAACCTTACGTTATTGAATTTCGTAGTGCTTCAGAAACAAAGTTTCACTATTAATTTCAGCCACTAAATTAACTTTCAATTTTCCGGTTTTATTAATTCTTTTGCTAAATTAAGTCAGAGTGTAGCGAAATTGATTACTTCTGACAAACATTCAGTTTTCACACAACACGTGTCAACCTTCAGTTGCCACGCTTTTAGTGGTAATTTTATGTGCATTAATCTTTAATTTTCAGTTATTATAGTAATTGTCCATAGAACTGGCGACCGCAATTTTCCCCAAATCTCAAATATCTAATTAACACCAATTAATTGTCAACGTAACGACTGCACATTTACTTTCTTTATTAATTTTACCCTTTTCTCAAAATTAATTTCCACCAATTTCATTTGCATTTTTCCTTTCATTTAGATGTAACCCTTTCGTCCCTCTTTACCAATAGATTAACTTCGGTGACGATTGCTTTTCCCAAATATCCATTAGGTAAACGCGGTTTAATTTTTCACTGTCATTAAGGTCGATAAGTGAGGGGGAGGTTACACGTGGCGACCTGTTGGCAGGACAATCTTCAAATTTGAGGTTGTTCTGGACACGAATTTTGCATTGCGCAAATCTGGTAACAAAGTACTGGTTACGAACAGGCCGTTACGTCAGGGAGAATAAGTAGTGGGAGGAATCCTAATTATACACTCCTGGGAATGGAAAAAAGAACACATTGACACCGGTGTGTCAGACCCACCATACTTGCTCCGGACACTGCGAGCGGGCTGTACAAGCAATGATCACACGCAAGGCACAGCGGACACACCAGGAACCGCGGTGTTGGCCGTCGAATGGCGCTAGCTGCGCAGCATTTGTGCACCGCCGCCGTCAGTGTCAGCCAGTTTGCCGTGGCATACGGAGCTCCATCGCAGTCTTTAACACTCGTAGCATGCCGCGACAGCGTGGACGTGAACCGTATGTGCAGTTGACGGACTTTGAGCGAGGGCGTATAGTGGGCATGCGGGAGGCCGGGTGGACGTACCGCCGAATTGCTCAACACGTGGGGCGTGAGGTCTCCACAGTACATCGATGTTGTCGCCAGTGGTCGGCGGAAGGTGCACGTGCCCGTCGACCTGGGACCGGACCGCAGCGACGCACGGATGCACGCCAAGACCGTAGGATCCTACGCAGTGCCGTAGGGGACCGCACCGCCACTTCCCAGCAAATTAGGGACACTTTTGCTCCTGGGGTATCGGCGAGGACCATTCGCAACCGTCTCCATGGAGCTGGGCTACGGTCCCGCACACCGTTAGGCCGTCTTCCGCTCACGCCCCAACATCGTGCAGCCCGCCTCCAGTGGTGTCGCGACAGGCGTGAATGGAGGGACGAATGGAGACGTGTCGTCTTCAGCGATGAGAGTCGCTTCTGCCTTGGTGCCAATGATGGTCGTATGCGTGTTTGGCGCCGTGCAGGTGAGCGCCACAATCAGGACTGCATACAACCGAGGCACACAGGGCCAACACCCGGCATCATGGTGTGGGGAGCGATCTCCTACACTGGCCGTACACCACTGGTGATCGTCGAGGGGACACTGAATAGTGCACGGTACATCCAAACCGTCATCGAACCCATCGTTCTACCATTCCTAGACCGGCAAGGGAACTTGCTGTTCCAACAGGACAATGCACGTCCGCATGTATCCCGTGCCACCCAACGTGCTCTAGAAGGTGTAAGTCAACTACCCTGGCCAGCACGATCTCCGGATCTGTCCCCCATTGAGCATGTTTAGGACTGGATGAAGCGTCGTCTCACGCGGTCTGCACGTCCAGCACGAACGCTGGTCCAACTGAGGCGCCAGGTGGAAATGGCATGGCAAGCCGTTCCACAGGACTACATCCAGCATCTCTACGATCGTCTCCATGGGAGAATAGCAGCCTGCATTGCTGCGAAAGGTGGATATACACTGTACTAGTGCCGACATTGTGCATGCTCTGTTGCCTGTGTCTATGTGCCTGTGGTTCTGTCAGTGTGATCATGTGATGTATCTGACCCCAGGAATGTGTCAATAAAGTTTCCCCTTCCTGGGACAATGAATTCACGGTGTTCTTATTTCAATTTCCAGGAGTGTATTTGAGATTTGGCATTTATACAGAAAATTATTAAAATGAGTGAAGGCAACAGTTACAAAAATTTGGTAGACTTGGATAGAGAACAATCGGTCGAACAGTGGGAAACACGCACCGTGGAACCCATTGTTCAGGGGCAGGCGGCTAGCATGAAAGACGCGACCGCTGAAACGCAACAAAGAGCAGAAATGGAATTCCTAAACTTTAGAAAATGTTTCGGAATCGGAAGCGAAAATCAAATCCGTACTTCTTGATGACGAATACGGGGGGAACATATATAGAGGAACCAGCTACGGAAGTACAACCGGTAGTTTCCGGGAATTTAGCTAATTTATTGAATGTTTTGATTAATGAAATCAAGAGTCAATCGGCAGAAATTTAAGCTCAGTCTCAAAAAATTGACAGGAAGCTAGACATCCAGAACAAAGTTATTAATGTTGTTAACAACAATGTTGGAGTTGTTAACACAAAAGTTGATAAAATCAAAGAAGTTATTGTTATGATTAGTACCGAAATTGGTAATCTTAAACAGGAAATGAAAGGAGTTCAGGCGGAAATTGCAAGCATAAATACTCGTTTTGATTTCGAAATTAGCAGAATCGAGAAAAGTGTAGGAGAAGCAGTTGCTCCGATCATCGAGAATAGGGTGACGGAACAAATTCAGTTAGGGAAAAAAGATGATCAACAGAAGGTGGAAACTTTAAAGGCTTTAGTATGCGAAGTAGATACTAAAGTGAGGAAGCAGGCATATACCTGCGAAGAGAGAAAAAAGGGAAGTAGAAACGCTTGCGACAACCATTTGCCAAGTAATTACGAGAGTGTCGGAATTAGAAAATAAACTTGACGAAAAACAGAGCTATGTGCCAACCTGTGCACATAGTTCGGAATTGTTGACGAAAGAGTAGCGGTTCGACCCCTTGAAAAAAGGCGGTATACACGCGACGGATTTCATTACAAATTGTGACAGAGTTTTACCCAGATCATGGACTAATGAGAGAAAAATTAATGCGGTTATTGATGTGTTGGCTGGTAATGCCAAGCGTTGGGGCTTAAACCTCAACATTATGAACCTGACTTTTGACGAGTTTAGAAATTTGTTTCTGGCTGAATACTGGTCAGAGCAAAAACAACAAAGTGTTTGGCGCGAATTTGTCGTATCGAGGCCTTTCGATGCGAATTCGCGCGGCTCGATGAAGGAGTTTTGTGAGGGCTGGATCCGCAAGTTGGAATATTTGCGTGATCGCCGCACGGAATCCTAAATAGTCTGGGAACTCTACAAGAAGCTTCCAAGTGATACAAAACGCTACGTAGGAAGCAATTACAGGACAATCAATGATATCCTGGAAAGAGTTGAGGACGAGGACAGTTGGCGCAATAATCGCGACAGTGGTAGAGGCCGTGGTAACAACAACGGGTACCACAGCAACCACAACAATGATAACTATGGGAATAACGCATACCGCAATCTTGGCAGCAATAACAATAGTGGTTCGGGCCGTAATGAAAATCGGTACAACGCAAATAATAACAGGAATGACGGAAACCAGTATCATACTAGCGTGATACTGTCTTCGCAGAATAGTAATAACGCCAGAGGGTGTGACCAGCCGCCTCAGCAGTATCCGGGGAGCGTATCTGCTGGGACGAGACAGGGAAACCATTAGTCGCGCCGGTGAGGGGCCGACCGGGCGTGGAGAAATTTTGGCGGCCCAATAACAGTAGAAAACCGAGGTGCCGTGGTTATGAAAATTGCGTATGGAATAATCAACGGCGGGAGAGTGTGCCAGTGTTACGAAAAAGGAGTGCACCTACAAGAAGTAGATCAGATGTAGACACGGCAGCAGAAAATACATTCACTGTCAGTGAGAACTATTTAAGCAGTGTTCCGGAAATCGATTATAAAGCGGCAGCTGTAACACCCACAGCGGAACTGGAGATTGAGTTTAAGAATGATTCGCAAGTGTTGAGAGAAGATCAGATGTCGGATAAAACGTCCGTCAATGAGCGAGGGATGCAGAGAGGGATGAGGTCTGGTTAAGGCAGTTCGGTCGCTTATACGACGAACTAAGAGATTATAGGGGCCTGTAGGGGAGAAGTGTTTATGGGGAGCGCGTGCAGGATTTTCCGCGTCTCGTCCCGCAGGAAGATAGTGTTTGTGAAATGATAGAAAGTTCTGGCCCTAACCGGCAGACTTTACCAGAAATAGTTGATGTTAATGGGGAGCACGAGCAAGATTCGTCGTGTTCCATACTGCAAGAGTTGGATGTTGAAGTAGTAACGGAAAGTTCTGGCCCTGACCGGCAGACTTTACCGAAAGTTATAGTGGTAGAAGTAGCCGACCCATCCGACGCAAAACTCCAGTTTAAACATTGCGAGAGTATTAAGGAAAAAGATTACGAAAATTTTAGTGATTGCCGGACACAATTGGTAGAAAAGCACGTAGATTACAGCGTGTATGAGGTTAGAGCTGACGTTATACGGTCAGACGGTAGCAGTGTGGGTGGCGCAGATCCAGGGGAAGTAATTGCAGATATTACTGGGCACATTCCTCGAGGTAGATTGACTGATGAGATCAATCTGACCAAAGAGGAATCAACGATGGTGACAATTAGTGAATTGATAGCAAAGTAACACTCACTAGTTGACGAGTTACAGGAAAAGGTTTCGGTATTGGAGACGAAGCTACAGACTAAGCCCCAGGACAAATGTGTTGAAATTAACGCTGTACAGAGGCTGAAAAAGCCGCCAGATAAGCCGGATTTAGGATCAAAGCCAGATGGTTTTTTCTGGAATGACCTGCATATAGACGAGGATTTACTGTGGGAAAATAAAGAAACAGTCGAGGACAAGTGCAGACAGGTAGTAGTGTCTGTTAACATGCACGGCCTACAACTAAACGTGTTGATTGACACCGGTGCAGAATTGAGTGCTGTATCTGGAAAAATATTTCAGTTACTGAAAGACAGACCTGGCAACGTAGTTCTGCCGGTAACAGGAGTGAAAATTATCTGTGCTACTGGGAAGGCCAGTAAACCGGTCACAAAGCAGATTTTTGTGCCCATAGAGATATGTGGGGCACGATTTGAACAAGAGTTTGTCGTCGTGCCAGACTTAACTACGGAAGTAATTATCGGGTTAGATTGGCTATTAAAGTACCGTGCAGTGATTAATTGCGAAAGCAAAACTTTGACATGTACGTCACAAGATAAAACAGTAGTAGTTAATTTTGACGAGGCAGGAGATGGTGTGCATAGGCAATACCAACCTATACACATTGTTAACTGGCCGGATGCCATTGACGTAGGTATGAATTGGAACTACTGTAACATGACGAAATCCTGTTAGATGACAGAAGTAAAAGTTTAGTGGAGGAGATAATTAAATTCCCTCCATGGATTGACATTAGTATTGGCGTGAAAAAAATCGTTTGCGAGAAATAATGACGCTAAGAGCCGATGCTTGCATACGTCGTCATGACGCTAAAGCGCGTTTTGCTAAGTTTGCAATCTGAGACTTAGTACCTGTAAAAGCTCATGAGAAATCGAGCGAGATAGACAATGAAATCTCTAAATTTAAGTTTGTTTATAATGGACCATAAAAAGTCAGTGGTATACCTCACACAAATGCTTATTGCTTAGAGTATCCAAGCTCTGGAAAGCTGTTAGGTATACGGAACATTGTAGACCTGAAATTGTACCAACCAAGGATTGATTAATACCTTAGAAAGGGTAATTAGTACAGTATGTAAATATAGAGTGTAAGATTTAAGGATGTGCCATGTTGCTATGCTTTTGACTGACCTAGAGGTCGTTAAAGAAGTTGTCATTAATAAGTAATTAAATTTGACTAAATGATTTAAGAGTAACTGATTAGTCACCAATTGAAATATCCAAGCTGCTAGTTTAAGTTTTCAGCTGAGTCACAGTAGATTAAGGAATTTAAATATGATTTTGTAACTAGCTATAAGATTTAATAAATATGTGATTTACTGGTCATTGCCGATGTACTTAGACGCTATTTTAACTTTCAGGCTAGTACATGCGTGTGATGATGGACAGTGTTGAGATATCCAGTGTGATAGTGTTAATGGACTACTTTAGATAACTTGGGAGTGAGTTTTTCGGAAAGAATTCAGTGAAACGGACGTTCTGGAAATGCCGTTGCACAGGCGAGTGAGATCAAGCGTGCCGCACAGGCGGGCGGGACAATAATACTGGCGAGGCGGAGCCGCTGTCGGCTCTTGAGCCGCTCTCGGCATTCTTTGTACTTGCGGGTACGGAAGGCGGAGTTGTTTTTCTTTCAGGACAGCTCACGTGAAAGAGTTCTGCTGCCAATATTTATGTTTTTGTCGATCTGCTGTATATTATTTTCTTGTTTAGCGTTAAGTGGACTCTCATGGCGAGAATATTAATTATGAAAAGGTAATATAAAAATGTGTATTTTATGTAATTAATTATTAATTTGCGTATTTTGACCTACCTGTTTTTATGAGCATGCACTGTGATTAATTTTGTAAATAGCATTCCATTTCTTGATTCTGTTAGGAATTTTGATGATTTTAGAATAGCTAAACCGTTTTCTATGTTTTCTATGAATTTTAATATGTTGTCAACCTGTTTTCTTTTGTGTAAGATGACAGAGTGGAATAAGGTTAGGAGTATCTCCACTCAATTACTATGGTCTAAAAATTGGTTTATGGTTAATTAGCCTAATGCTACATTTTCTTGATATTTTGAGTATATGCATTTCCGTGCTTTTTTTTACCTTTTTGGGACGTTTTCTGAGTCTGTTTAGGTTACACGAACATCCTCAGACAATGTGAGGAACGTGTAACGCCGGAAATGCATATCCTCCTATTTCCATCTATTGTACTGTAATTTTTTTTCCTTATTTTGTTACCTGAAGATATGACGTTTCTGTGTCTTTGTATATTGTAATTGTTTTACTATTTGTATATACATGCATTTATGTCGAAGTATATTTGGTTTGTTTTGTAAATACTATTTGTATTTTTACGCTGGGTCTTGCCTAAGGAAAACTATGCTATCGAACGAATACATCGATAGGTCGTGTGGAGAACCAAAGTGTTGAGGATCTTTGGTAGTGTTAACTCTGCCTCGTGGAGCGCGGGCAGAGCAGAGAGCGTCTGGCTGGAGTAGTGCAGTTGAGCAAGTGTGTTGTGTGACGCTCCCGCGAGTTGCCGCGCTTTCGGGGTTTGGCAGCATGTAATTGCACTCGACTTGCTATGATAGTTTCTGACACGGTGTCGCGGACAGGAAGCATTAGCTGGCGCACATCAAGAGCCAGTTTCGCCTGGTGACAGTGTCGAGAAGAAGGCGCGCCAACATCCAGCTTCTGCAACAGCGACGGCCGACAATGAGTGAATGTCGCCACCTCCTCGACCGACGGCTTCAAAACTTCAATCAACCAACAAGGAAGATTGGAAGCACGTAAAGTTTTAGAACTGTATGGCAGACCTCAGCTTTTAAAATTGTTGCATCACAAAATTACAGCAACTTAGAATGAACGTTTGTTGCTCATTGTCTTTGTTGCTCATTGTCCCAATTGCATAACCAAGCAGGTTCCCTTCCTTTTCCGAAATGAACCCGAGTGTCGTTGATATTCAGACGCCAGCATTAAAGTAATATCATTCCATTTCACTGCTTTAATTTCAAACTTCAGTTAAAGTATTCATAGCTGGCTACAATATTTAGATTACACAAGCACAAATTAAGAGTGCGAGTTTTGTTAGCATATTTTAGCTTACCTGTGACTGCAGCTCAGCTTGGTACGTACTAAATTTTACTATTGTTAATTGTTCAGAATCATTTAATTCAAGCTCAAAGTTAAATCTCATATTTCTAAATTACGTAGATTCAAGTAGCTTTTGAAATGATTGTTGAGGTAGTCCAAGACTAACCTTACGTTATTGAATTTCATAGTGCTTCAGAAACAAAGTTTCACTATTAATTTCAGCCACTAAATTAACTTTCAATTTTCCGGTTTTATTAATTCTTTTGCTAAATTAAGTCAGAGTGTAGCGAAATTGATTACTTCTGACAAACATTCAGTTTTCACACAACACGTGTCAACCTTCAGTTGCCACGCTTTTAGTGGTAATTTTATGTGCATTAATCTTTAATTTTCAGTTACTATAGTAATTGTCCATAGTACTGGCGACTGTAATTTTCCCCAAATCTCAAATATCTAATTAACTCCAATTAATTGTTAACGTAATGATTGCACATTTACTTTCTTTATTAATTTTACCCTTTTCTCAAAATTAATTTCGACCAATTTCATTTGCATTTTTCCTGTCATTTAGATGTAATCCTTTCCTCCCTCTTTACCGACAGATTAACTTCGGTGACGATTGCTTTTCCCAAATTTCCATTAGGTAAACGCGGTTTAATTTTTCACTGTCATTAAGGTCGGTAAGTGAGGGGTAGGTTACAAGGTGTCTGAATAAAAGTGACTTAAGCTTGAGGGAGATAATTAAAATAGTAGATTGGAGAACAACTGAAAGGCCGACAATTCACCAAAAATTGGAACAAATGTGTAATTATTCTATTTCTGAAGAAGGGAGAGACACTAAACTAAAAAAGTGTGTGTTTATTATTCTCCTATCCGTAATATGCAATATCTTTTGTGGATAACTACCTGTCGGAAAGAAGAATATCTACATTTCAGTCAGTCAAAGTGAAACCTCCTGTAGAAGTAGATAAAGTACAGTGGACGATTCAGAAGGTGTGAGCAAAGATGTAGTACACAGTGAGTATGACTCATTAGCGTGTCTATGATCCATACGATTACAGAAGCCTTTTCACAAAGTTTAAATAAAATATTTACTAAGAGTCTTTAGGAAAGAATGCTCCATCTCAATAAATTGAAGGATACGTAGGTCTGTATCAAGATTATAGCTTCCTCTGACAAATTCGGAATTGCAAGGAGAGTCAATCAAAGACACTCCATATCATCAAAATTACGCCCATAAGTCCTAGAGGAAGATATGAGAGACACAATTTGGGGAAAAAAGAAGGAATACGTGTTAGGAGAATGTATGTGAATCAGCTTCGTTTTGTGATGGCACTGTCCAGTTTGTTCCTGCTGCAGAATATGCATGTGCACCTGGAAACCAGTTACAATAAGATCGACATAATTTGAACAAAACATATCGAGAACGAAACAGTAGAACACGTAGCCAGGCGAATGAATGGTAGCTCGACCAAGAATTTTTTTCCCCGTATTGCAAGAGATAAGGAAAAACCATGGCGATAATGTAATGGAAGGAGGATAGGTGGCGTTGCAGGTGACTTTAATGGATGAACAGTCTGGTAATCCATCGAAAACAGCGGGACAGCAGCAGAACATGAAGTACTTACATAACGATAGTTAAAACCAACAGCAGTAGTGTAATACAACGTCATTTATTCAAAACATACTACCAGTTTCGACACCAAAAAGCGTCACCTTCAAGCTCCAAGCATAAACTGCCATCAACGTATAAACCGCAACGACAAACACCAACGGAGTTTTCAAATGAAAGCAACACAACTTATTAATCATATACGCCAGCATGTGCAACGAGCAAAGTCGTGTGCAGCGAGGCCAAAGTCAACTCGATTGCGTATCTTTGTAGCAATACCAAGGCTACCAATGGTCAGACCACTGGTTGGCTTGGTACCTGGAAGAAGATAAAGAGCCCAGTTGGATGTGGCCTCGCTGCATACTATTTTGTTCGTTGCACATGCTTGCGTGTATGCTTACTAAGTTGTGCTGTCCCTGATAATCTTGTTATCTATTTCTCAGAGGCGTCGCATTTATGCTGGTTCGAACATACTTTTTCATCGCTTATTAACTGCCGTTTTTCGATGCCAAAAGTCTGGTTGCATCTACATCTATATACTAGGTTGTTCCCTTAGAAGTCTCACTCTTACTAATGGTGTTCTATCCCGCTGCATTACAAGCACAGCCCTCTGCCTGATCTCTTCCCATAAGCTCTTCTTCCATCTTCCCATTTGTACTGACATTACATTACTAGTACTTCAATTTAGAAACCTATTCTAGTTGCATTCCTTCACCTAAGGTGTTATCACTTTCTTCCTTTTCAGTTATGTTCAGTTTTTGATCTTCTGCCATTTGCCTGAATTCCATTCCACTTTGTTGCGTCTTCGAATCAGGCCTAGACGGATTGCAGCTGGCCGACATCACAATCAAATTCGTCAGTGTCCTGTGCACGGTTCGCTAGACAAAAAACGAAACAATTCGTATTAATGAGTTTTATTACAAAAAGACAGTTACAGAGACATAACTTCGTAAATTACACAGGTGTGTCGCAAGCAAAGGGTGACGTACGAAATAATTAATCTTTGCAGTCATGGCTGATCTCTGACTAGTCTTTCCAGAACTGCTATCGAAGTGCCTATCATTGACGCTGCTATCCAAATCGCTAACACTGAAGCGGCTATCCAAGTGGGCTGCCGGTAGGGTGGGAAGGGGGGGGGGGCACTTACGTTGTCTTCACATGGGGGCCGCTGCTATCGCCTTGTCGTCCTGGAAGGCAAGTCGGTCAGCTTGCGATTAGCTGACGTCTTCTCACAGCCTCATCTTCTTTGTCGTTCCGGACTGATGTGGCAGCGCTTCATTTTACGCCGTAACTCTCCTCCCCCACAAAGCGACGGATCGTCGTCGTATATGAAACACGACAACGACTGGGGAGACAGCAGTGTGGACGCTATGGTCGACCGGAAGCTCTCGCTGCAGGGGACGTCAAACTACCGGTCGTTACCGGCCATCCGCCCTTCGCTATGGTGAAAGGTGTCCCGAAAAAGGGCCAGTATTATACGAGTCCACCTCCTGAGGCCCGTACCACGATGTAGAAGGCGTCGGCTGCTGGAGTGTGGGTGGGTCCAGCTCCATCGGTAGGACGAAAGGACGCGGAGGAGGCGAAGGTTCCGTCTCCATGGGGTGGTCCCGCAGTGTCGTCATGACATCCTCTGGCGGCTGCTGTGGCCACGCTGTCCTCGGGATCCGTGAATCTGGAGGAAGAGATACAGAAGGATCACCATGCACATGACAGTGACGAATTTGATTGTGATGTCGGCCAGCTGCGATCTGTCTGGGCCTGAAGTGAGATATATGGGTGGGCGAAGTCGACGACGGATCTCGCCTCGCTATCACCATCTGCTGCCGCTAGAAATCCTGTAGAACACTATATCATGCGGCGTGAAGCGATACTTCCAGCTTTCCTTCGGCGCCGGATGCTGAGGAGGCTGGAGAAGTGTCCGATGGCGGCGGCCGTGAAGCAATTCCGCCGGCGATGGTCCAGCGCGTTGATGCGAACGATTGTAGGCGAGAAACCCTTGCAATGCTGGATCACTGGTGTGTGCGGAGCCAAGTTTGGCCATCTACTGCTTGAATGTTCTAACATAACGTTACGCTTCGCCGTTGGACTGTAGATGGAACGGTGCACTAGTTAGATGTTGTATGCCATTGCGTTCTCAGAATGTTTCGAATTCAGTTGCGTGAGCTGAGGTCCGTTGTCCGACACTATGACTTCAAGCAAAACTTTGAGGCAAAAAATAGCGGGAAACGCCTGAACTGTGCTGTGTGACGTTGTCGAGTTCAATGACACAGCAAAATGAAACTTGTTATGAGTCTACCACACTCAAGCAACGAGTGTTCCAAAAAGGTCCCGCAAAGTCTATGTGCACACGTCGGCCTGGTAAATGCGATGTAGGCCAAGCGGAGAATTTTTGTCGCGGAGCAGACTGATTTCCCACACATGCATGACACTGTGACGTCATCTGTTCTACTTGGGTATCCATAACCTGCCAAGGTCAGTGTCGACGCTCTAACTGTTTCGTACGAACAGTCCCCCAGTGTCCTTGGTGAAGTAACTGCAACACTTCTTTTTGCAAAGCTTTTGGGTTCAACATACGTGACAGTCCACTGTAGGATCACACCTTTTTGTATAGTGCAATGTATCGACACACTGCAGAGTTCTTTATGCTATGTCAAGAGCGAGCCAAGATGTGTGAATCTACCGTAGCAAAATTTTCAAATCTGAAACAGCTTCTGCGGTCTGTGCTATTTTCCTATATTTCAGAGGAAAGGATTGAAACGATTCAGAATCGTGAGCACTGATGTGGCGACAAGATGCAGCAGAAATGTCAAAGTCTGTATCAGTGCTCATCGGAAGACGTGGAAGTGCGTCCGCCTTACCATGTTGAGGTGTCGCACGATACACAACCTCGTACTGGTATTGAGACAACAACAAAGCTACTGTTTGCAATTTTTGGGCAGTTTGTACAGGAACCAGCGTCATCGGATGAAACTGTGGGGTCCCTGCACACTTGTCTCATTTAGGCTGCCTAAAGGATGCTGCGTTCTCAAAATGCTGTACAACAGTTCAAGCAAATAACATTAGTAGTTTTTTTTTTTCAATTAAAGAGATGATACCAGCTGCTGCCACATTCTCTTGTTGGTCATAATAGTTAGTGACGCTACCACGTCGCTGCAAGCAAGTTCATTCGCAGTGGCTTTTGTAGGAGCCTAAACACTGCCCTTCCTACGGTTGGTAATAAGGTTTCGCAGTACCTGGTACATTTTGAGCTAGGGTATGGGTTTCCAACTGGCACAAGCACTCAAGCCATTCCTCTTTTTGTTCACGAAATCGTCGAAACGTTGGTATAGCTACTGTAGCAGGTGTAAGTAGGCTGTTTATGTTTTCTTATTGGCAACGCCACGTAGTGCTCTGTATGAAAATCGCTGGCAGTGCTGTGTGCAGTCTGTGGCTGGTTTGCATTGTTGTTGGCTATTGTAGTGTTGGGCAGCTGGATGTTAACAGCGCGTAGCGTTGTGCAGTTGGAGGTGAGCGGCCAGCAGTGGTGGATGTGGGGAGAGAAATGGCGGAGTTTTGAAATTTGTAAGACTGGATGTCATGAACTACTATATATATTATGACTTTTGATGACTATTAAGGTAAATACATTGTTTGTTCTCTATTAAAATCTTTCATTTGCTAACTACGCCTATCAGTAGTTAGTGCCTTCCGTAGTTTGAATCTTTTATTTAGCTGGCAGTAGTGGCGTTCGCTGTATTGGAGTAGTTCGAGTAACCAAGATTTTTGTGAGGTAAGTGATTTGTGAAACGTATAGGTTAATGTTAGTCAGGGCCATTCTTTTGTAGGGAGTTTTGAAAGTCAGATTGCGTTACGCTAAAAATATTGTGTGTCAGTTTAAGCACAGTCTTGTATAATATTTCTAAGGTGACGTTTCATATGTCGACCCTTGGCCGAGAATACCTCACTGGAATCTTCTGATTTTTTCTTGTTGTTTGTGTATTTGGTGTAGCTTTAGTTTATTGCTAGCGCGTAATTGTAGAGAGAATCGCCTTTGTAGTTGCAGTCTTTCATTGTTGTACAGTAAAACAGTTGTGGCATGCATGTAAATTTCCACCAAGTATTTCGCAGCTGCGCTTGCAATTAACTACATATTTTTTTCAGTGCTATGTTAATGTGTTCTCTTATTTTTGCTCTTCAAATTGTGCTTTTCTGTGTTATCGTGTGAAATATTGTGACAATAATGGCATGAGAAAAACGTAACACTAGGCTCCAAAGTAAACCGAGAAATAATAGTGACGACGAGCGTAGCTTATCAGCACCACTGTGTAATGAATTAACAGACATTCAAAGTAGTAATTTGGTAATTGTGCATAGGGAAATGGAGCGGACGGCAAATAATGGTGTAGACAGTGAAACAAGTACTGAACAGGGAATCATTATTGATCGATCGGTCGGCAACAGCTCGCCTCAGGAATCCGAAATGACAGAACACAATATTGCAAAAACTGTAGATTCAGGTTTTGCATCCTCACCGTTTTCTCAAATCAGTCAAGACACATTTTCTGCTTTTCAAACTGCGAATACTGCCGGTTCAAATGCATTGCCGTATAGCACTGAGGAACATACTTCAGACATCAGTGCATTGTTATTACAATTAATGCAACAAATGGGACAAAAGCTTCAAAAGTTAGACATAATGGAACAAAATCTTCAAAAGTTATACACAATGCAACAAAATCAGAGACAAACACAGCAAAAGCTTCAAAAGTTAGACACCACACTTGAACAAACACGTGAAGATTTAACTACTGAGTTACATAACATTGAATCGAAATGTCAAAAAGTCTGTAATGACGTAAAAACACAGATTTGTGAGCATTTTCAACCTTTTTTTTTCACGGCATGAAAATGCATTACAGAATCACGAAGCAGCCATAAAAGAAATGCAAACTGTTGTTCATGAATGTCATGAGACCTTGCACGCTAAAATTAACTCAGTTGCATCTACCGATTCGGTTACGCAACTTGCAAAAACTCAAGAAAACTTAAAGGACGCAGTAGATACTCTGAAAATTGGTTCAGAAAGACACATTGAGGAAATTAGTGCATTATCAGAGAAAGTAGTTGAACTTTCGGATCAGCTAAATAATTTATCTACGAAGGTAGATGATAATCTGAATGACACAAAACCTGCAGTCTTTAATGACACAGAAGAGTGCAAACAAATTAGGAAATTCTAACAAAATCAGAATCAAATTAACACGCAACACCAAAGAGAAATCCGGGAAGTACAAGATCAGCTGACACAGGTAATATAAGAATTATGTATTTCAGAGGATATTCGCGCCCCAATACAGGACGAGGGACATAGAAATACGGAACAGCCACAAAATAATAACATAGAGCACTTCGGAAATTATGAAATAAATTGGCTAGGTACACCGAATTTTGAGATGGAACTGCCGAAACGACGTAACAATGACCGACATGCGACTCGCCGACATGATGATTTTGACTATAAGCTGTTCATTACTACACGTAAATTCAAAACATTTAAGAATTCTGGCAACGACATTCATCCACAAGCGTGGCTTCATCAATTCTCTCATTGTTTTCCTCCCAACTGGTCATTGGAGCACAGATTAGAATTTATGTGTGGCTACTTAGAGAATGAACCAGCTGTAAGAATGCGATCGGTCATTCACGATTGTCACAGTGAAGGAGAATTTTATCATGCCTACCTCTCAGCATATTGGTCTCAAGCTACACAAGACCGAGTAAAACATAGCATCATGATGATGAAACACTTTGAACAATCTGAATTTTCCAGTAATGTCAAATATTTTGAAGACATGTTGCATAAGAATCAATATCTCTCAAACTCATACAGCCCTTCAGAACTCATCCGCATTTGCTTAATGAAGTTGCCTGAACATTTAAGAAATATTATTTTGGCAGGACGTTGCAAAGACGACGTTGAAGCTTTTCAGGGACTCTTACAAGAATTAGAAATTGACACAGACAGTTGCGGGATGCAAAAACAGGAAAACAATCACTATAGGTCACATCCGTCACAATTCCGTGATGACGGAAACAATAACTGGTCACGACAAGTCTATTCTTACAACGCAAATCGTGACCAAAACAGACACCACCCATATGACAACCACTGGCAGAGTAGCAATAGTTACAGAGAAAGATTGCATTTCCGTAGTAATGAATATGACAAAGATTACCGTAGAAACAGACAATATGGGAACAAAAACAATTATTATCAAGGGAGACAGAATAACTGTAGACGCAACGGTCCAGCGCGCAGTTAGGATTCAGGGAGGAATTCTCCACCACGTGACCGACAAGAAACAAACTATGGAATCAACCGACATGACGACAAACGATATGATCGTAACGACAGAGCTGAATTGCATCAGTACTGGCGGGATTCAAACAGAGCAGGCCCTCTCGACAAGGTGAATTTGTAGAAGTTAGGTCTCAAAATCCCAATAACGACGCGCGCCAACAAAGAAACAGATATTAACTCGCACCCCAGGCAGCCTCCTGCGCCGGCTGGCTCAGGGAAAAATAGCCTACACGCTAACCTTGAGAAAAATTTTAGCATTCCTTACCGACGTATACAACATGATGATTGCATTCAAATCAAACTGTAAGTACTATGAAGAGTAAAGGATAGCACCACACTTC
This sequence comes from Schistocerca serialis cubense, assembly GCF_023864345.2. NCBI lineage: Eukaryota > Metazoa > Arthropoda > Insecta > Orthoptera > Acrididae > Schistocerca > Schistocerca serialis. The sequence continues at coordinate 450,513,762 of NC_064644.1, forward strand.
ACATGAAAAACCCTTTATTGAAAGATAATCTCCTTTTTAACTTAGTCTTTGCTATAAAATTTTTCACTTTACATTACAAGTATGCTTTGTCAGACTTAGAATCTATTAACTTGCAACAATGTTTGAAGTTAAATATCCAGTCAAGAACCAAGAGAACTTATTTAAACAGAAATTACCACTGCATTGTGATAGTGAACAGACGACACACTGTTGTTATTTGTACATTCTTGCTTGTTAGTTGCACAATTACGTAACGACTATAAGGCTTACATACTTAGAACATGTACTGCCAATGAGATTTTAATGCAACATTTTGGTTGACTTGAAGATACATTCTGGATTTAAAGTACTTTCTGCGAGATACCAGATGACACAGTGGTTATTTTATGTGGCAGCTACACGATTTCATCACAACGCTACTAATGAATGACAACTTACAATGTTGCTTTTGCGGTGTTTCTGTTTTATATCTGCACAGTTTTTCAGAATTCTTCTGGAAAGTAAAACATGTTATAGTAATAAATTTTGTGGTATAGCTACATAAGACAGCCTTTTCCGTAGCACAACAATACGTTACAGCACAGTACTTTCTTCATCACGGCAACAAGCGTAATAACTAAGATATCTATACGCAAAGCATTTCGCTTTTGTTTATCATGAGGTAAGTACATTGACTTCTGCAGAACTTAGCTTTCGGAGGATGATAACTATGACACTTCCACAGAGATTATTTTACAACATGACGCACAGTTGAGCGCTACAGTACAAGTATTTGAGTGATTAATTTTGTACTTAGAACATTTATTTTTAAAGATTTTTGAAGTACAATGATACAAAGGTTTTCCGTAATGCATTTCATTCCATTGCTGTAATCTGTAACACCTGTGGGTATAATTACATTAATCCTCAGGGGGGTACACGCTTACTTTGTGTACTATGTGTTTGGCAAGCACAAGGAGCCCTAGCTAATATGGTATTTGCTTGTACAACTTTACACATCGGTGCCATATTTCTCTAACACGTAATTACACTGCTATCTGATCATTTAACTGAGAGAGACAAACATTCTTTTTACTACATCAGTGACAGATGTTTACGCAATTACACAGTTGGATAACTTCACAATTACGAAATTGTATTTTGTCTGTACTTTGTGAACTCTTCATATTTTTTCGGAACCATTGTGATACCATGTGAGCTTTGAATGGTGTGTTTGGTATGGGGTCATGATTTTTAAAGTACGTTTGAGGTAGATGACAGTATTGAAATGAGCAGAGAATATTTTTTAGGTTTCGAAATTATTGCAGAAAGCTACGACATTTTTGAGATTTCACTGAGGTTTTATGATGTTATTATTATGATGACAATGTGTATTATGCTGGTGAGGTATGTTTATGATCAGTAAGCTGATGTTATATGAGGAATCTGATTATGCTACGTATTTGTAATGATGAAATATTGAAGAAGTGCCGACAAATATGTATATGTGTAATAAGGTAAGGAATAATGAGAAGTGGTTAGGGACTCTGACTTGTGAAAAAGGATGTTGGAAACCAAGAATCGTACTTTAAGAGTTATGAAATGTGTGTAAATGCGTGAATGTACCACAATGCCGACGAAAATTTTTTGGACACTGTTATAATTACAGGACTTTGTTTCTACACGTTTGTAACCAAATTCTCGACCTGTGAATTTTTTACATGAGACTGTTACTGCTATCGTAAATATTTCGGTAAGAAAGTTAAATGACCTTCACGTAATCCGACGTGGACGCCCAGCTGCACCACCAGCCCGGAAAAAAGCCATTAGTGTGTGCGTTTCAGAGGCACAGGTGAAAAAAAAGAGGCCATTATCCTCGCTATTGACATTTCTTTGAAGAAAGCATCGCAAATACGACACGCTCATTACTTGGAAACATAATTACTCATACTTTGTGCTACTTACTGAAATGCTTATGAATTGATGGGAAATATTCGTACATCTGCACACCTGATTATGACAAGTGTCTTTCTACAAGAGTTGAGAGAATTTCTACTGACTTGTGAAATGGCACATAGCTGTTGAATCATGTATTTATGCTTTGGTTTGTGTAATTGCTTATTTCATTTGATATCTGTTTTCCAGCTGTGTTGCAGCATTGGTTTTATAAAATAAACTTAAATGCATTTGCTAATGTGAACACTTTCTGTCAACAGATCTATTAAGTAATTATTTTATGATCCACATTCTTCGAAAATAGAGCTCTTGGAATGGAAAGAACAATAAGAAGGGACTAATAACAGTAACTGCATATATAATTTTCTTTTCAAGTACTTGGTAATTTATTGTAGAATTAGTTTTTGTGGTGCTCCACTTTAATTACATAGACATTAAGATGTGAATATACATTTCCCTTATCTGCGTTGTTGTCTTTAGCGCACTATTTTTTCTGCTTGAGCTTTGTCTTGTTTAGATATTAGTTATTGCATTTGCTGCTGCTGTGTGCCAGGCATAGTGCTACTAAATTTAACTTTGTATTACTCTGTTAAGCCAGTTTTACTACTGATTTACTTTTCTTGTTGCTGCACATTGGCTCATATTAGATGTAATGTTGCATTTTATCTGTTAATTTAGATTTACTGCTGCATGCTTTGCAAATTGGCATTTTTTGTCATTGCTGTTTGCGTTAATTGTTTTGTGCTGCTGCATTGCCTCGTCCCTTAGTTTAGCATCTGAGCTCAGTAGATTTAAGTTAGCTTAAGAGGGGGTAGACTATATAAGAGAATGAGTTGCGATGAATTGGAAAAAATGCATTGAGAAGTCATACGAAAAAAGTACAGAAAGCAGGTATAGATAGGACTTTTTGGAAATAATGAAGAACGAAGGGAGATCTCCGAGAAGTAAAGAAAGTTTTATTTGCAAAATACTGCAGTAAAAGAAACCCTGTCCTTTCCTTGTGTTATCCCACTATGTGTTTGTGTTCCCTTGTGTATTTGTGTTTTTCCTGTCTTTATGTGTTTAGCTGATGTTGTAATGTTGTAGAATTTTTCTAATACTATGTTATTTACTTTGTAAAGTTGTTTAAACATTATTTTTTCTGTTTTGTTTTAATGCTCATGTGTGAAGTTGATGTTTCGAAAGTTATTATGATCTTTTACGTATGTACTCATATCATAATCCCTGTAACACTGATGTATATGTTATTTCGATTCTTTTGTAAAGCCTGTACTACAAATGTTATCTGTATTGTTATGTTCTTTAATGATGTATGTTGTACCATTGTAATTGTATTCTTATCTTATAAAATTGTAATTGACACCAGTTTATCATATAATTAACTTGTAAGTTCCATTTCACTGCACACGTTTCTGTTGGTCATAGTATATGGACAATATGTGAGAAGTAGGGACTGTTAGTGTTTGCACGTGTGTTAATAATTCAGCAAGGGACTGTATAACAGCATTGCTGGTTCTAAGGACAATTCCAAAAACTTTGTGAGTGCACAAGTGGTGGTTTATGGACTGCCTATATCGTCTGCAAGACTCTTCGATGGTGATTGTGCACCTGCACAGTCGCAACAGATGGTTGCTGGCCGTCTCTACATGGACTACAGTGGATATGCATCTTTGATGGCCCACCAATACCATAATTTCTACAAGGACTGCAGTGGGTCTGTGCCTCTGGTGGACCACCAATACCGTAATCTCTACCAGGAATACAGTGGGTCTACTCTGTGATGACCTGCCTACCAATATTCTTCAAAACTTCGAATGACTCTGCTGTGGGTTTGCTCTGTTGTGGCCCATTACCTGTATGCAAGTCAAGAGTCAGCACTGTCTTTCCGTTGGAAGGACAACACTACTTCTTCAAGACTGCATGAAATCCACTACTTCCGTGTGCATTCTCTTTTACTGCTCAGACTTTGAGAAAAAAAACACTGCAATTTTACTGAGATGAACGATCAGGACTGTCTTTATGGACGGTAAAAAAATTTTAGCTTTTGGCCAACATTGTATCAATAAGTGTGTGCATTTGATATCTTTGTTATCGTAATTGCGAAAAATTTTTTTAAATTTGTATTGGCCACTGCCCAAATCAATTTGTAAAATTTTTTGTGGGGATCATGGGGGCTATGTAAGTAGGCTGTTTATGTTTTCTAATTGGTAACGCCACGTAGCGCTATGTATGAAAATCACTGGCTGTGCTGTGTGCAGTCTGTGGCTGGTTTGCATTGTTGTTGGCTGTTGTAGTGTTGGGCAGCTGGATGTTAACAGCGCGTAGCGTTGCGCAGTTGGAGGTGAGCCGCCAGCAGTGGTGGATGTGGGGAGAGAAATGGCGGAGTTTTGAAATTTGTAAGACTGGATGTCATGAACTACTATATATATTATGACTTTTGATGACTATTAAGGTAAATACATTGTTTGTTCTCTATTAAAATCTTTCATTTGCTAACTATGCCTATCAGTAGTTAGTGCCTTCCGCAGTTTGAATCTTTTATTTAGCTGGCAGTAGTGGCGCTCGCGGTATTGGAGTAGTTCGAGTAACCAAGATATTTGTGAGGTAAGTGATTTGTGAAACGTATAGGTTAATGTTAGTCAGGGCCATTCTTTTGTAGGGAGTTTTGAAAGTCAGATTGCGTTGCGCTATAAATATTGTGTCAGTTTAAGCACAGTCATGTATAATATTTCTAAGGGGACGTTTCACAGGCTCTGCTTGTTCTGACGGGTGTGCAGCGTTGGCCAGTAGCTTCCGCACCGCGTTGAGTAGTAACGAAATCAGCTGCGTCTGAAACTGAAACATCTGCATTAGCTGTGTTGCATCTAACGCTTGTGGCTGCAGCGCCTGAGCACGGGGCGGGATAGGTGGGGTGGGTATGTTGGAAGACACAAATGCAACGAACAGACAAAACAAAGCAAAGAAAAATTCTGCAAAGCTCACACGAAAACAAAGATTAGTAAAAGCGACAAGAAATTGTTAAAGCAAATGAGCGCCTCTGCAAAGTAGGGACAAGAGAGAATTACGACGCCAGCCGTCGGGCACTGGGTTCGGGGGACACTCGTCGCCAAATGTGGCTGAAGAGGATGTACAATTTGACTGTTTATGTTATGACCAAGATTTTGCAACTCAGATGTAAAAAGTCGCACTTGTCCTTCTACACTTTAGTCCTGCATCAGATACACACGAAACAAAGCGAGCAAAAGTGAAATATGTTCTTCAGCTGTACGACCTCATACGACAATATCGTCCAAATAATTTGAAAAGTTTGGTACTTGAGTAGTCAGCTGTTCCAAATACTGTTGGAAAACGGCAGGTGAGGAAGCACTGCGAAAAGGCAAACGTCAATATTCAAACAAGTCCAAATGACTCGGAGATTCTTCATCAAGTGGTATACGAAGGTATGTATCTCGGAAATCAATTTTAGAAAAGTAGCGACCAGCGTCTAATCTGACCATGACATCCTCTGGGGGTAACAATGGATGCGTTCCAATCGCAGTTTGAGGGTTGACCAGTGGAATTGCGCATTGACTATCTTTTATGGGCGCAATAGCTCAGCTATCTTGCAATTCAAATTCAGCAGACACTTTGTCCTGTAATTCAATGGAAACTCTTGTGGCCCGGCCAAATTTCGGCTGAGTATTATCTTTCAGAGTAATATGTGCAACAAAATTGTTAGCCTTATCTAAACCTTCAGGGAAAGAGTTCCGAGAATTCTCTTGTCAAGATAGATACACTGTTTTTTGCAGTGAATGCAGATACTGACATCACATCGTCCTGAATTTTAAAGCCAAGCGATTCAAGGCCAAATATGTTCTCAAACACGTGCGATTGTAGCTCAGTGAATGTTACATTTCGCTTATGCGAGTGATACATGGCAGGCAAGGAACATTTACTTGTCCATTGTAAACCGTCAGGTGTGTGTTAGTTTTAGACAGGCGTTGGGAGCCTAACAGTTCATATATGTTATGATTCAGCAATGCAACAGAGGCACTTATGTCCAACTGAAATTTCACATGCTTTTCACTAGCATCCAAATGAACAAAAAGTTTGTTGAACAGGCATAGCACTGAATAAACTGTTTGCGTGCTAGTTTTGCTAATGCCTGCAGCAGGCTTGGATACGCTGCATTTATTACATAGGCATTGTGACAAGGTTTTTGTGAGTGGGCAGAATCCTTATGTTTGTTCCATTGCAAACATACGGATTGTACGTGATTTTTCTTGCCGCAAGCATAACACTGTGCTTATCAGGACGGGCTATCTTCGAGTCGGTGCCGTGAATAGCACCAAGGGCATGACTTATTTGTATTCTCTGATGTAGCCACCTGTGTAGGGACCTGTTTACATGGCTTGACGTGTCCATGCTGTTGCTGCCTACTGGGCCAGTCGTGAGCAAGGGACACTTCAGCCTGAGAAATTGGTGGCTGCTCAAATTTATTGGCCGCTAAGGCACCAGAGACATACTGATCTAGAATTTGTACTACATGATGAAAAGTTGGATTTGGCTTTTTCAAAATCTGTTCTCTAGGTTTAACATCAATTACACTGTACACGGTTGCATCATGCAATGTAACATCTCAATATAAAGCACTGCAAGCACATTTGAATTTACATTTCCTCGCCATACCTTGCAAATCTGTTACCCACTCACAATAAGTTTGTTCTGAACTTTTCTTGAACAAAAGAATTGGTACCAGCTGGCATCACATTCCACTACATTCACTTGTTGGTCATAATAATTAGTTAGAGAACCTATACCATGATTATATGAATGATCTCTCAGAGTGGTCTCAGGGAACAATTTATGAATGAGGCCAAAGACTGCACTTCCTACTCTTGACAATAAGTACTGTAGTTTCACGGTACCTGATAATTTTTGTGCAATGTTGTGGGCTCTATACTGTTGTAACCACTCGAGCCAATACTCCTTTTTTCCACTAAACTGTCGAAAAGGCGGTATGGCACTCAGAGCTACAATTGTTGCATGACGTTCAAATGGCTCTGAGCACTATGGGACTTAACTTCTGAGGTCATCAGTCCCCTAGAACTCAGAACTACTTAAACCTAACTAACCTAAGGACATCACACACATCCATGCCCGAGGCAGGATTCGAACCTGCGACCGTAGCGGTCACACGGTTCCAGACTGTGGCGCCTAGAACCCCTCGGCCACTCCGGCTGGCTGCATGACGTTCGTTGCTTGGTTTGTGCAGTAGAGGCTTCTACCGTGAACCCATTTCGAAATGCCAAGTAAGTCAGTTACAGGAGTTTTATTTTGTAATTTCCGATGCTGATACATACGTTAATTACTCTGTTAAGATAAACACTCTAGAAAAGACATTAGTCACATACTTAAAAGAGTATATTGGTCGCATTGGAGCGCTGTAGATGATGTAAACATGAGAGTGTGGTGGTGTGAGTTTGACATTCGTCTGCACGTAATCAGCACAATTTGAGCGGTCGACATGGAGGTATGACAGAATGGCAGATAGACATTTTCATGTTTTAAGTGTTCATGGCCACACCTTGAATGAAGCTGTGCAATTCGTTGGTGTACCTCTATGAACTGTCCAACGTGACTTATAGACATGATGAACCACTTTGCAGACCTGTAAAACGGCATAAGAACAGTGCGTATAAAATGAAATCATCCGAAAGTAAGTGAGTCGAGTATCACACAGTGTAAACGACAAATGGATTTCAACCCGACAGTAATTGCTGCTGTCAGTGGGTGCTGGTCCATCTCAAACTGTTTCCTTGATGACATTGTGAAGGGAAATGTGTGCAATAGACTTATGGGGTCTGACACCTCACCAAAGCCATTTCTCACAGAGACAAGAACTGCCGCAGGTCTTCGGTGGTTCAAACGACATACAGACCTGATGGTAGCGAACTGTAGGAGGTACACAGTGTGCTCCAATGAGTCGAGACAGGCAAATGATGCAAGTTATTGAGTGGACTTAACAGCCTGATGGGCCGTTTAATGCACAATCAGTATAGAGTTACTTTCAGTCCTCGGCTGGTTGTGTGATGTTGAGAGGATTTTTTTGGTGCGTGACCGGACCTAGCAAGTCTTATAACCGTGAACACGAACACGAATAATCATTTCAACATAACTGGTTTCCCTATTCTCCTAATTCTTTATGACGAGTATGTGCTTGTCTTCCAAAACAACAGCCGTGTTTACACTGCTGTGTTCGTTGTTCCCGGGTTTGAGAAAAACTAAAGCACCCTAGCGGACCTCACAGGGTGTACTGAATATCATGGTAACAACCCCATGGAGAACGTCTAAGAACATTAGAAACAGTGGGTGGAACGTAGCAGCCAACTTCTCTATAGGTTGATAGCTCTGCTGAATGTAATCATCAGCAAGCTGTTTCAGGTGGATGTGGGAAGGTTTGAGCAACTTTCTTCTTCGCCGGACTGAACCAATTGTCAAACGTAGTAGCGGTGTTATCTGGTGTTAGAGTGACATCTCCTAATGGTGTAAAAAGGTTTTCATCCCAAATTTTTATATCCAGATTTCCCCGTTCGATATATTTTATGCAGTGGCCTCCGTCTGACTGCATTAAACATGTCACTCTCTGCCCAAATTGTTTCTGTAAGGTCCTCTTCTTTATTCCCATCAGCGCAGATAATAAAGTACTCAAATTTAAAGACTTATCCCTGTGATGTTACTTCAGACTATGATATTATCACTTTCTTCCCTTATCTTTATGCGATTTCCTCGTCCAAGCCCCAGTGATGTCGACCGGACGCAGTGTCAAACTCTGCCATTTGGCGTCATTTGGATGCAGTGTGGAGTGCCATGTGCACAGCACACCGCTCTCCCAGCCATTTTGCCGACTTTCCACACCGTGTAGCCCCTACTTCTCTTTCACATAACTCCTCAATCGGCATCTCGAGTCTGAGTACACACCATACCATACTTCCTACCAAGGATAAATCCTTGGCAGTACTGGGAATCAAGCTCAGGCCCCACCATGGCAGCCATCTACACTGCCCGCTCGACTATGGAGGCACACTTTTCTGTGTACAGGGCTATTTATAAAGTGTTCTGAAGTCGACTAGATCGAAACTACAAGCCATGCAGGAAAGAAGCACGTATGAGAAGATAGGACATCTCTCAGAGTTATAAGTCACTTTGCAGGTGCTTAATACGCTTAGATTGTGACGCAGCAAACGTCGATAGGGGAGCGCGACGCTCATGCATGCAGAACAACAGCAGTCCGCATTGGAAATCTATTCACTAGGATGCCTGGGGACCGATGACTTCAGCACTTTGGTCTCATAAGAAATTACAACTACCACTAGGTTGCCTACCTGCAGACACAAACTAATTTGAAGTGACGGTACGGATCGCATAATTTGTCTACATGTTTGGCTAGGTGTGTCCCTAGTGGTACACTCAGCAATTACTCCACGGTGCGTACTACGAACGGGAAGTTGGAAATATATATCAACTGATATATGTCTCTTCCTGTATGCCTGGTAGTTTTCAAGCAGACGTCTTCTGAAACTGCAGATGTCCGTATGAATAACCTTGAACTCAGAAATTTTCTTCCTTGCTACTTGTTGTTACCAGACAAAACTACAGTCGTCTGTCCATAACTGGGGGTTCTTCGATTGCTCATTGAGGTGGCACACAGGAACTAGAATATATGAAACATTAGTTCACTGTATTACATAAATGGATAAGAGATCTACTTAACTTTGACGCACTTTATTGCCACGAGAGTACTAGATAATTTAGAACTGCCAGTGACTGTGAAAGCATCTCTTGGTGCACTAAGTAACAAACTGTTTTCCTGAGGTACTATGTTCGACATTTACAAAAGTACAAGTTCATCTGAAACTTGAAGAACTCGTTGGTTCTACGCATGATGCTGACTCCTTCAGTTAAGGTCACTAACTGGGCGAGATCTCTTGCACGCTCGACACTAAATTTACCTAAGCGCGAGGGCGCTACTGTACTGAGAGTAAAGGCGTGCCTTGTGGAATGCCTCACACTCATTATTGCTGATTGCAGAGATCACTCGCTAACGTCTTTGGAAATGACTCGCATTGCTGGTTTCGGTGCGACCTCGCGATCTCTGGACGATACCACATTACTGTTCTACCCAGACACTGATGTTGTATTGGAGACTCCCTTCACTAAGAGCGACTACCACGAGGTGCTTGCAAAAGTAAACTAGATCGACTGCACCATTTCATCCGGTCTTTTTCTACTCTATTACACACCTTCATTATTGGGTCAAGGTATATTACAGAACGTAGGAGACGGCTAGCCTTACAATGGATGCGGCATATAGCTCTGCTCATATGTCTTTCCTGCAATCTGTGCACTGGCTTCTGATGTGTAAACATAAAGCTTTTCGTACCCCATACTCATCTAGGGACTTCCGCGTTTGAGCTGCTAGGGACTGTTTCAGATGCAAAAGTACATCATGGATTGCGTCCTTTTTCGCTCTAGGTTTGTGAATGGCCATGCTATTTGTGAAGGCAAGATCGAGGATTGTATGGGCACTAGCTGTATTGTACTTTTTCCAGTTTGTCACTTTCCTTCATCAATCTATTTTGTAGCTACCAGTTGGACTTTAACCTGAATGACTGCCTTTCTTGTAACTCTGTTCGTTACGAAGATAATAAGAATAGTGGTGTATCTTGTTTAAATGTATCTTTTATTTGGTTATCCACATCCTCTCCTTACGACCATTTCAAAAGCGCGTCACAAAGTCCCAGTCACATACATATGACGTTATTAAAAACGAAACATAAGATATATTTGACTCTCCTGTACTAACACTAGTGCAAATACGTATCTCGCCCTCTCGCTGGAGTTAACAGTCTACAAACGAAAACATTAAGAAAACGCTCGCCTGTCATCCCGTCAACCGTTTTCAGTTGATGGTTTCTGTGATGACAGTATATACCAATGAAGAGAGAGTAGAAGTGCTACTTATCGATTGAGAATGTGAGATAGCGGAACAAGTGAAAAAATATTTTCTTGTATACAATGTGATAACGTATAGTACAGTAGGCCAGCTGCTGTGGTCTAACTGTTCTAGGCGCTTCATTCCAGAACCACGCGGCTGCTACGTCGGAGGTTCGAATCCTGCCTCGGGCATGGATGTGTGTATTGTACTTAGGTTAGTTAGGTTTAAGTAGTTCTAAGACTAGGGGGCTGATAACCTCAGATGTTACGTCCCATAGTGCTTAGAGCCATTTGAACCATATAGTACAGTACTTTAGTCCTTTTAAACGCTATCTTGTGTGCAGGCATAACCTGATTAAAAACTGCATCATTTTATTTTTCCTTTTATATTGATTGGAGGTAGATGTAATACCACTCAGGCAGGGGAACTCTGTAGAGATCGATATTCTGTCTAGGATCCACCTCCACGACTACCGTTTCCTCGTCATATTCTGACGCTTTTGGTAGTAGCAAGTTTCATCCAAAGGCAACGACGTGCAATTCGCAGAGACAAAGCCGCTGCATCTACTGTTCTCGCTTTTGTTGCAATGAATCCACACAGCGGCATGCGACAGCTTAGACACGTGCCCGGCATTCCTGAAATCAGCGTACATCACATTCTAAAATATCACCATTTCCACCCTTAGCATGTACACTTACACCAATTGCATGGCAGTGATTTCCTGAATCGTGTGCAGTTTTGTTAGCGGGCATAGAGGCAAATCCTCGCCCATCACAACTCCTTCTCAGATGTTCTTTTCACCAGTGAAAGCTCTTTTTTCAAACAAGGCGCATGTAAATGCAAAGAAAGTGCAGTACTCGTCCAATGAAAACTCACGATGACTTGGACAAGTAGAACATCAACGTCAGTGGAGAGTTAACGTATGGTGTGGTATACTTGGTTCTATTTTTACAACGAGGCGAAAAATACCACTCTGGCTGCAGAAAGTTTTTTATTAAGACCACAGCGTATTTCACTCCAATTTAGGCGCATCCGCAGATGATATAAATTGGGTGTACAACATAATTTCACTGGTTCCTGAAGCCTTTCCCTGTCCTTCACGTCATCGATTATCCTACTATAATAATTGGCACTTATTTCATCATTGGTAACATATAAGGCAGGGCAAATAACAGCTTTCTCACATGAATTTATCCTCGTGTTCTGCGTGTAGAGCTCTAGGAACCAGAATTCTTGTGTGTAACTAACACGATGGACGTCCAGCACATAATGATTTGAGTGGACGTTATCTTCTGAACCAAAGGTATCCTGCCAGATAGAATGGTATTGAAAGAACAGCCGATTGGCCTGTTCGGACTCTGACCTATCTGAAATTTTCTCTTGGAGGCCTATAAAAGACGTTGTCTATCACCATAACCCAACAGCTAGAGAGAACATGCAGCGGTGTTCCATGTTTGCATGTAGTTCACTTCAGCAGGCAACACGGGAAGCGGCGATGAATTCTTTCATCCAACGCGGGTACCAGTCACTACATCACTGTGTTCGGTCATCACTATGAGCGGCTCTGAATTTTCTAATTTCGGTGGGAACAATGGATTACAGCGCTATAAAATGGTATTAAAGATCGTCGTTTTTGTTTCTCATTAATTCTTTCAGACCCGCTGGCTACAGCTGTGTACATTAAATTTTACTTCCTGTTAGTTGGAACAGTAATTTTTTCCGCAGTCGGAGCCTTATGTACACGTTTTTGAATGTTCAGGTTTTTTTATCATGTAAAACTCCTGCCAACTGTTGCGCTTCACTACGAAAATACCAAAATGTCAGCATAGCAATGCACAGTAGCTTGCGACCGCCAGAATACACGGAAACGGCTGCTCAGTTATAATCTACTGTATAGATGAACGGTATTACTATTGTTATATTGCGTTGTAATTATTAAATGATCAGTTCATTTATGAGTACTTCTATGAGTGCTTCAATATTGGTTATTTTAGTCCATAAAAAGGAGCCAAGTGTACAAAGTTTTTTTGTATAAATCTTGCATCTAAAATAATTAAGAAAGCACCTAAGAGCAAACGGAAAGAAAATTTTTTCTTCCTCCAGAAAAAATTTGTTGTTGTTGTTGTTGTTGTGGTCTTCAGTCCTGAGACTGGTATCAAACCAGTACACGTTTTCATCTCCCAGTACCTACTGCAACCTACATCCTTCTGAATCTGTTTAGTGTATTCATCTCTTGGTCTCCCTCTACGATTTTTACGCTCCACGCTGCCCTCCAATACTAAATTGGTGATCCCTTGATGCCTCAGAACATGTCCTACCAACCGATCCCTTCTTCTGGTCAAGTTGTGCCACAAACTTCTCTTCACCCCAATCCTATTCAGTACAGCATTAGTTATGTGATCTACCCATCTAATCTTCAGCATTCTTCTGTAGCACCACATTTCGAAAGCTTCTATTATCTTCTTGTCCAAACTATTTATCGTCCATGTTTCACTTCCATACATGGCTACACTCCATACAAATACTTTCAGAAATGACTTCCTGACACTTAAATCTATACTCGATGTTAACAAATTTCTCTTCTTCAGAAACGCTTTCCTTGCCATTGCCAGTCTACATTTTATATCCTCTCTACTTCGACCATCATCAGTTATTTTGCCCCCCAAATAGCAAAACTCCTTTACTACTTTAAGTGTCTCATTTCCTAATCAAATTCCCTCAGCATCACCCGACTTAATTCGACTACATTCCATTATCCTCGTTTTGCTTTTGTTGATGTTCATCTTATATCCTCCTTTCAAGACGCTATCCATTCCATTCAACTGCTCTTCCAAGTCCTCTGCTGTCTCTGACAGAATTACAATGTCATCGGCGATCCTCAAAGTTTTTATTTCTTCTCCATGGAGTTTAATACCTACTCCGAATTTTTGTTTTGTTTCCTTTACTGCTTGCTCAATATACAGATTGAATAACATTGGGGAGAGGCTACAACCCTGTCTTACTCCCTTCCCAACCACTGCTTCCCTTTCATGCCCCTCAACTCTTATAACTGCCATCTGGTTTCTGTACAAATTGTAAATAGCCTGTCGCTCCCTGTATTTTACCCCTGCCACCTTTAGAATTTGAAAGAGAGTATTCCAGTCAACATTGTCAAAAGCTTTCTCTAAGTCTACAAATGCTATAAACGTAGGTTTGCCTTTCCTTATTCTTTCTTCTAAGATAAGTCGTAAGGTCAGTATTGCCTCACGTGTTCCAGTATTTCTACGGAATCCAAACTGATCTTCCCCGAGGTCGGCTTCTACTAGTTTTTCCATTCGTCTGTAAAGAATTCGTGTTAGTATTTTGCAGCTATGGCTTATTAAACTGATAGATCGGTAATTTTCACATCTGTCAACACCTGATTTCTTTGGGATTGGAATTATTATATTCTTCTTGAAGTCTGAGGGTATTTCGCCTGATTATTATGCTTACGTTACAAGTGACCTGTGTTCGATGAGTCTTGATTAGAGGAAATGGGTACCAAATGAAAAACATAGAGTGATGCTTAAGAAACATTCATTGCTGTACATTTCCAAGTAACAAACGAAGATATAAGATAAGCCGTCATGTTGGATAATGCTCCTCTAGTACCCGAACAACAGTTGCTTTACTTCTCTTATTATTATTATTATTATTATTTTTTTTTTTTTTTTTATGCAGGTAGGTATGAAGTCTGAAAACCACGAATGGACGTGACACGGTAGTATCCAGCAGACAAATAACGAGCCATGTGGGACGAAGCGTTCGCAGACGCCACCTGCTGGGCGGTTGCCAGGACCCCTCGCAACCGCAGAAACCGCAAATAACGTGCCGCCTAGCCACCGAACGGGCCCGACAAATTGTACCCGTCGTTTGCGGCCCGCAGGTGCATTAGTGATCATACTGGCACGTGGCAGCGTATTACTAGCTGTGTGGGGGTTACTAGCAATGAGCCTGTAGAATTTCCGATAAGGAAACTGTTTGCTGCATGCCGAGCTCTGGTCCAGTGACAGTCTGTTCAGCGTGTAGCTGAGATAGCCCTAAGACGTGGACGTAAGGGTGTACTGGTGCACGAAATTTCAGGCGAACTGCCAGATGTCGATAACTTGATGCCACGATATTTCGGCGCAGTGTATACTGTCTACAGCACACATGGTTCAACTATTTACGACCCCGCCGGCACATGCATGGTGGTCCCAGTTGTCAGTGTTCGCGCTTAGTGCTTAGGCAGTTAGCATGCACATCTGCTGCATGTCTGCGCGCGTCTGTGAGCGTCCTCCGAGGTTAAAGCTCGCCATTTCGATAAATGGTCGTTCATGTTCAGATGGTAAAATCTCACAATAACGTCGGTGAAATCTGGTTTCGCAGGATAGAGAGGATCAGGATATATTTGTTGAGGGGGCCGTAATCAGTTACTGTCAGTTGCACAAAGCATACAAACTTTTATTTTCCTAAGAACCACTTAATTGCACATTGCCTTAAAAGGACCAAAATAAAACAATGTGGCTGAAGGCCTAATTAAGAAAACTTGAGATACATCCTGGGCTGAAGGCCCCAAACCACGCCGAACACAACAACGGCTGAAGGCCTGAAGACAAGTCATAAAAAAATGCTGTAAAGAATACATGCGGCTGAAGGCCTTACTTAAAAAATATTTCACGTAAATACTCGTCTGAAGGCCACACACAGGGCTTAGGACCTGGATAACAAGAATTTCAGATATAACAAATTAAAAAATAAATTTTTTAAACAAAGGAATCTTCAAATTTTAATTTAAGACGGCTGAAGGCCTTATCTTAAAAATATTTCACGTAAAAGCTCGGCTGAAGGTCACACACTGGACATTGAACAACTCAGGGCTTAAGGCCAGGATAACAAGAAACTCGGATAGCACAAACCTTCAAAATTTACTTTGCAACAAATTAATCTTCATCATCATCATCATCATCATCATCATTTAAGACTGATTATGCCTTTCAGCGTTCAGTCTGGAGCATAGCCCCCCTTATACAGTTCCTCCATGATCCCCTATTCAGTGCTAACATTGGTGCCTCTTCTGATGTTAAACCTGTTACTTCAAAATCATTCTTAACCGAATCCAGGTACCTTCTCCTCGGTCTGCCCCGACTCCTCCTACCCTCTACTGCTGAAACCATGAGTCTCTTGGGTAACCTTGCTTCTCCCATGCGCGTAACATGACCCCACCATCTAAGCCTGTTCGCCCTGACTGCTACATCTATAGAGTTAATTGCCAGTTTTTCTTTGATTTCCTCGTTGTGGACACCCTCCTGCCATTGTTCCCATCTACTGGTACCTCCAATCATCCTAGCTACTTTCATATCCGTAACCTCAACCTTGTTGATAAGGTAACCTGAATCCACCCAGCTTTCGCTCCCATACAACAAAGTTAGTCGAAAGATTGAACGGTGCACAGATAACTTAGTCTTGGTACTGACTTCCTTTTTGCAGAAGAGAGCAGATCGTAGCTGAGCACTCACTGCATTAGCTTTGCTACACCTCGCTTCCAGTTCTTTCACTATGTTGCCATCCTGTGAGAATATGCATCCTAAGTACTTGAAACCGTCCACCTGTTCTAACTTTGTTCCTCCTATTTGGCACTCAATCCGTTTATATTTCTTTCCCACTGACACTACTTTCGTTTTGGAGATGCTAATCTTCATACCATAGTCCTTACATTTCTGATCTAGCTCTGAAATATTACTTTGCAAACTTTCAATCGAATCTGCCATCACAACTAAGTCATCCGCATATGCGAGACTGCTTATTTTGTGTTCACATATCTTAATCACACCCAGCCAGTCTATTGTTTTCAACATGATCCATAAATAATATGAACAACAGTGGAGACAGGTTGCAGCCTTGTCTTACCCCTGAAACTACTCTGAACCATGAACTCAATTTACCGTCAACTCTAACTGCTGCCTGACTATCCATGTAAAGACCTTTAATTGCTTGCAAAAGTTTGCCTCCTATTCCATAATCTTGTAGAATAGACAATAACTTCCTCCTAGGAACCCGGTCATATGCCATTTCTAGATCTATAAAGCATAGATACAATTCCCTGTTCCACTCATAACACTTTTCCATTATTTGCCGTAAGCTAAAGATCTGGTCCTGACAACCTCTAAGAGGCCTAAACCCACACTGATTTTCATCCAATTGTTCCTCAACTAATACTCGCACTTTCCTTTCAACAATACCTGAGAAGATTTTACCCACAACGCTGATTAAAGAGATACCTCTGTAGTTGTTACAATCTTTTCTGTTTCCATTTTTAAAGATTGGTGTGATTACTGCTTTTGTCCAGTCTGATGGAACCTGTCCCGACTCCCAGGCCATTTCAATTATCCTGTGTAGCCATTTAAGACCTGAAATTCCACTGTATTTGATGAGTTCCGACTTAATTTCATCCACCCCAGCCGCTTTAGTGCACTGCAATCTACTGACCATTTTTTCCACTTCCTCAAATGTGATCCTATTTCCATCATCATTCCTATCCCATTCTACTTCAAAATCTGAAACATTACTGATCCCATTTTCACCTACATTGAGCAACTCTTCAAAATATTCCCTCCATCCGCCCAAGGCATCCACAGGATTCACCAGCAGTTTTCCTGACCTGTCCAAGATACTTGTCATTTCCTTCTTACCTCCCTTTCGAAGACTGCTAATTACACTCCAGAATGGTTTTCCAGCAGCTTGACCCATAGTCTCCAACCTAATTCCAAAGTCTTCCCACGATTTCTTCTTGGATGCTGCAATTATCTGTTTGGCTTTGTTTCTTTCTTCAACATAACTCTCTCTGTCTACCTGGGTTCTGGTATGTAGCCATTTTTGATACGCCTCCTTTTTCCTTTTACAGGCTGCCTTGACTGTATCATTCCACCAAGCTGTTTGCTTCATCCTCCCTTTCCACACTACTGTTCCAAGACATTCTTCAGCCACTTCTAGTACTGTGTCCCTGTACCTTGTCCATTCCTTTTCCAATGACTGTAATTGACTACATTCAACTAACTGGTACCTTTCTGAGATCGCTGTTATGTACTTGTGCCTGATTTCCTTATCCTGAAGTTTCTCCACTCATATCCTCCTACATATGGACCTGACCTCCTGCACTTTCGGCCTCACAATCCCAATTTCACTGCAGATTAAATAATGATCAGTGTCATCAAAGAATCCCCCAAATACACGTGTATCCCTCACAGCCTTCCTGAATTCCTGATCTGTTATTATATAGTCAATGACAGATCTGGTTCCCCTGCCTTCCCAAGTATACCGGTGAATGTTCTTATGTTCAAAAAAGGAGTTTGTGATTACTAAGCCCATACTGGCACAGAAATCCAAGAGTTGTTTCCCGTTCCTGTTGGCCTCCATATCCTCTCCAAATTTACCCATAACCTTTTCATACCCTTCTGTTCGATTTCCAATCCTGGCGTTAAAATCACCCATGAGCAGAACACTGTCCTTGTCCTTTACTCTAACAACTACATCACTGAGTGCCTCATAAAAACTATCCATCTTATCTTGATCTGTCCCTTCACAATGCGAATATACTGACAAAATCCTAATTTTCTTGCTAGACACTGTCAAATCTATCCACATCAGTCGTTCGTTTACATACCTTATTGCAACTACGATGGGTTCCATTTCTTTCCTACACCCCATTGTGCTATTCCTGCTTTGACTCCTGACAGGTAGACCTTGTATTCTCCCACTTCCTCTTCTTTCTCACCCTTTACCCGAATGTCACTAACAGCTAAAACGTCCAGCCCCATCTTACTTGCAGCCTCTGCCAGCTCTACCTTCTTCCTAGAGTAGCCCCCATTGATATTAATAGCTCCCCATCTCATTACCATTTGTTTGCCAAGTCGTATTTTTGGAGTCCCTGGTTTGTCAGTTAGAGGTGGGACTCCGTCACCTCCAAAGGTCCGAGGCATTTTGCTCTGATTGTTGCCAGCATCATATTTAAAGTACCAGGGAAGCAGGTTGCTAGCCTTACTTGCCCCGAGTCCCATTGGGTTTTACCCCTAACGGCTGAGGAACTAACCGGTGGATTTGGTAGTCTTTGCCGTATGAGCACAAAGGTGACCACGACTCAGAATATGTCCGGGATGCCCAGCCTTATTCCAAAGTAACTGGTATCCCGACTGTCGGGACCACTTACTTGGCCACTCATACGTTGCCCGTGGTTCATGAACTAGGACATGACTACAGGAACCCACACCATGTACCACTTCAATTTTTAATTTAAGTCGGCTGAAGGCATTATCTTAAAAGTAAAACACTCTAAATTAATATACGGCTGAAGGCGTCATACAGTACTTCAGACTAAAATGAAAATCACAATCGAAAACCAACAGAACAGTGGTGCTCAGAAGTGTTCCATGGGTCGGCCTGAGGACTTGGCTCTAACGTAAGGTGAGGTGAGACAGGCAGCCAAGAGTAAGGTTAAATAATCAGATGGCAACCCGACACAGGGACGGCTGAAGGACCGACCAACAACGTAATCAATTCCCTTCCGCCAGACCAACGGCACGACAACGGAAGGTATCAGCCGAGGACGAAGATACCAGCAGGATTACATCTTCAAAACTGGCGTCTAAAAACAGCCGAGGCACAATAACCACTGTAACAAAAAAATATGAACAAACAACTAAAAGGCTGTCATACTACACGCCGTGCTGGACGTTGCTACTAGCCGGAAAGGCCCAGGAAGCAACAACCGGAAATGAACGAAGAGATGTCACAGCAGTTGAGGTTTCATAACAGGTTAACTGATCACTCAACTTCAGTGTCCAGGTTCGGTGGGCAACGAACTTTGTAGCTCTCGCAGTTAGCGCCTCACAATTCGACCGTGCGTGCATTCCACCAGCGGCCCCGGACTGACCTGGCACTGCAGAGACTTCCTCGCTGCTCTGTCCCAACTGACTGACTGCCACACACGCCACCACACGGAAATATAGTGGCCACACCGAAGATCGTACAGCAGTACTAGTAATGATAAGTGCTGCTGCTGTCACTGACGGAGGCAAGTCAGCAGCTCGTTATGGTAGTAACTCAGGGAGAAATAAGACACCCCTCGATTGTGACAAAATGCCAAAGAACAAACGGCATCAACGCGAGCCGGTCACGCCTCAGCCGGCTGTATAGAAAACGAACTTTTCTATGACAAGATTGCACTCGTTATTTAACTGAAAAACAGCCGAACGGGTTGCTAATGGCTTCATACAACCGTATTTCAACTGGTTAATTGATAATCGAGTTCAAAATGTTTGATGCATGGGCCACAATTTTTCTTCAATCGTATTTCACAGTAAAATATAGCGTTGTGCGATAGTGGCTTTGCTGGATTGGAGAAGAGTGTTCCACTCGTGTGCACTACTTAACATTGCGTGTCGTTTGCCCTACATATGAGTTACCGCGATCACATGGAATCTTACGAACACCTACCTTGTGAAGCTTAAAGTCGTCTAACTGGTTTCAGCATCTGAGACGATAAGGATCCGATTAATCAAAGTCTTGAGATCGCTCAATGTTTGTGCCGGACTGTGGCAGCAATTTGGCTGTAAATATAGGTCTCTTTGAGTGGACTTTCGAAATATCGAATCTCCTTGTGTGATATCGCTCTTGTGTACCACTCAGTCGTCTCAAGAGGCTAACAACCTACTTTCTCCATCTCCTCGGTAAATTTTATGTTTTCATGTACGGTATTTACATGTTGAAGGAAGTATCCGACTCTGTCCAAATCAGAAGCAGACACATGTAACAAGTATGTTCAATGTATGTTCTTAAAACTGCCGAGTCGAGTGCCCTTTTCTCAGAATCGTCCTTAAACAAGTTGGCCAACAGAGGAGAGAAAGGATCCCCATGATGGCACCGTCAATTTTTTCATGAAACTCGGTAAATAAGAAATACAAAGAGAGTGTTCCGGCCTAAAAGTCAAGCCTGGCACGACGGTCAGGAACGGTAGAGCAGAGAGGGGTGTGACGAAGACCTCAGCCGATAGTATGCTGACGACCCCTCTCTAGGACGACACCGAGACAACAGCGGCCTCTAGCCGATGAGAACACAAGTTCCGCGCCGCCTCGCGGCGGCCCAGTTAAAGACTAGCAGTCCTACGAGCTCCTCAGCAGCGACTTAGGAGCTACACTCATGCTCATAAATTAAGGATAATGCTGATACACGGTGAAACAACGCTCTGGTGGGCGGTTTTCGGGTTTAAATCACCTCGGGATATGACCATGCATTGCATTTGACCGGCTGTCGTCGCACGGTGGCGGTGGCAGCAGTCCACATGCGCAGAAGTGTGTTGGTGCATGTCAGAGTACGGTGCAGTGAGTAAGTGAGCAGACGTTTTCAGACGTGCTAATGGTGATTGTGTGTTGAAAATGGCTCAAAGAGCACATATTGATGACGTTAGGAGGGGTAGACCACTACGGCTGGTCAAACACAGCAGGTCGTAGCACGGACCCTCCGGGTGCCACAAAGTGTGATCTCAGGATTATGGCAACGATTCCAGCAGACAGGAAACGTGTCCAGGCGCTACAGTACTGGATGTATACAGTGTACAAGACCAGAAGAAGACCGATATCTCCCCATCAGTGCCCACAGACGGCCACGGAGTACTGCAGGTAGCGTTGCTCGGGACCTTACTGCAGCCACTGGAACAGTTGTCTCCAAACACATAGTCTACAGACGACTGAACAGACATGGTTTATTCGCCCGGAGACCAGCAAGGCGCATTCCACTGACCCCTGGTCACAGTATCATATCCCATGTTGATGTCGGGGTACATGCGCAGGAAACAGTGGCGTTTTGTAGTACATGTGTTTCGGAACGGTTTTCTCAACTTATCACTAATACCGTGGACTTACAGATCTGTGTCATGTATGTTCCCTATGTGCCTATGCTATTAGTGCCAGCTTTGTGTAGTGCCACGTTGTGTGGCACCACATTCTGCAATTATGGTTCAAATGGCTCTGAGCACTATGGCACTTAACATCTGAGGTCATCAGTCCCCTGGAACTTAGAACTACTTAAACCTAACTAACCTAAGGACATCACACACTTCCATGCCCGAGACAGGATTCGAACCTGCGACCGGTGCGGTCGCGCGGTTCCAGGGTGAAGCGCCTAGAACCGCTCGTCCACACCGGGCGGCTTTTGCAGTTATCCTTAATATATGCGCATGAGTGTATGTTGATTCCCTTGTATTAGGAGTTGTGTATACTGAATAGATTTTCTTATTTTGTCTGTTGCCCATTGCTTGCGACTGACCATTGTATATCCTGAAACAAGTATTGTCATCCATCTTGCTATAATAAAAATTCATTAACACCATTTGCTAGAATTGTTGCCTAGATATACGAGAAAGTGGGTTTTCTAGACACTACATACTCGACGAATAGGCAGGACAAAACTTACGCGATGAGGATGGGATGGATTCCACAGCGACAGCAATCACTGATTCTCTGTTTCCCCTTTTTGTTTGATTTTGTGTTTTTCTGGCGCCTCTGTTCCCTCTTGTCTCTCCTTTTCAGGGGTGTTTCTTGCTTCAACAGTCTCTTATAGTGTTATTGCTAATCACTGTTTTCAGGCAGTCGTTGAAGAAATGTTCTTTGCTTTTATACTTAGTTTTATTCCTTGCCTTGTCTACATTTGTTTCTTCAGACATATCCACCACAACCATCCCACCCCCTGCTCAGACGCCACTGCTGCCAGCGTTAGATGCAACGCAGCTATCACAGATGTTTCAGTTTCAGACGCAACAGATTGCTTGTCTACTCAATACAGTAGAACAGCTCCTGACGAATCATCTAACGCTACCCCAAGTGAACTTTTCTATGATCAGGTAGTAGATTCGCTAACTAACTATTATGATCAACAAGTTGTGAGGTAACGGACGAGTTGTAGCGCTCTGAAGATATTCTAAGTTCGGAGTTGGCGTGGCCGCGCGGCGGCCTCTCGGAGGGCCGCGGCTCGTCGGCGGCCGCGTAGTGACGGAGCAAGAGGAGCAGCACCAGCGCGTGGTCCAGGCCGACAGCGTCGCTGGGAATTCCATGTTGAGGCGGTGACGAAGACTCGCTATGTGTCGATGATGGAGATTTGTACGCCGTAGAGCGCCAAATATGGCGGACTTTGTGAAACCGTAATGGCAGACATTTCACAGCTCATGTAGAAATTAATAATAGCCAGAGGAATCATGATACCTTAAAAAGAAACATGTACATTACCATTATTTGCACTATGATTCTGATGGTGCAATCAGATTTTCAATATCTTTATTAGTTTGAAGTTTAGTATCTGACTGTGAATTATACAAGTAAGACCCAGCAACGAATTTCCAAAATCTAAACGGTTCAGCCGATTTTGTCGATCGACATGTATTTAGAAAGTTCTTAGTGTAAACCTAAATTGGAATAAATTACAGGCACGTATCTTGAATAGTACATGAGATATTGCAGGTCAAAGTGGCCGATTACTATCGATCGCGTCAAGCCGTAAGTACTTCAAATGGCTCTGAGCACTATGCGACTTTACTTCTGAGGTCATCAGTCACCTAGAACTTAGAACTAATTAAACCTAACTAACCTAAGGACATCACACACATCCATGCCCGAGGCAAGATTCGAACCTGCGACCGGAGCGGACTCTCGGCTCCAGACTGTAGCGCCTAGAACTGCACGGCCACTCCGTCCGGCCCGTAAGTACCCCACAGTTACACGAAAAAGCGGTAGCAGCATGGTTATAAATATATTTATTCATCTATGTCTTTGTTTATATCCGATATATACTATTCATGAAGAAATTGGTTAAATATTTACTGTGTTTTATATAGTACAGATACATTAGGCTACTGGTCTACATTTTGTTTCTATTCTTTTGATATATATTTACTTGATTTATTTATATATTTAATAATGTGTTTTAGGGCGTGTTTATGGTCCAGCAGTAGGAATATTTATTTAATTTCAAGTTATTTAAATGTAAATCCATTATTTAGTATGTGTTTCATTATGTTTGTCGGTGTGCATTGGTTTGGAGACAGGGCGGGAGCGCACTAGCCAATCACAGCCATCGTTCCAAAAACGACACGTGGAGAGACTGTATGGAAGTGGGGGAGGGGAGTTCTCAACAGTACAGGAGAGGACACGAGAGAGTCGTGGACAGTACGGCGCGACGGACGCACGGTAGCGGGAAGGACTTGGAGAGTGGAGCAGTTTGCACGCGGCCGCGGGAGATAGAAATATCTCGTAGTGCCGACTTGTGCACTTGTGAGATTTCCGTGGCTTCTGCAGTGAAGACGTAGTATGCGTTTAGAAGTGAATATCTCGCGAGCTATGTTGTTATTCATAACTAATTATGTGAAGTAGGAATCTATTGTTTCCCTGTTATTCAACGTACATTTTATTTAATTGCTGAACCATCGACACCAATAAGTGTTTTACAGTAATAAAGGGCATTCTTAAAGGTATTTCTGATATCGTACTCATCATTTAAAGTCGTTAAAATAGTACCTGCAGAATGTATTTAATTGCACTCTTTGATTTATAAATGTCTGTATTACGTTCAAAATTGGCGACTGCTGAGTGATAGGAACCTTTTGACTATTCAGTTCATGTGTGTATTAATGTTGTATACTGTAGACTCAGCAGCATTTGGCTTGTAATGTGGCAAGTACCTGTCCCAGCCCCTAGACAACGAAACCACCCCAAACTTTTTATATTTCACCTCAGAGTTTGTGGGAACGTAGTTGAGAGCCACCACACCAGCACATCACTTTATTTGAAAGCCCGCAGTCTCGCGGTTCTAGGCGCTCAGTCCGGAACCGCGCGACTGCTACGGTTGCAGGTTCGAATCCTGCCTCGGGCATGGATGTGTGTGATGTCCTTAGGTTAGTTAGGTTTAAGTAGTTCTAAGTTCTAGGGGACTGATGACCACAGATGTTAAGTCCCATAGTGCTCAGAGCCATTTGAACCATTTTTTGAAAGTCCGCAAAGAGAATATGGTAGCAGCTAGACATTAATTCTTTAATTGCAAGAAACGACCAGAACTAACTTATCACAAATGGTTAACAGATTTGCAGGATACGATAAGGAAATGCAAATTCAGATGTGCTTGTGGCGCTTTATATACAGATGTTATCTAGAGGGATGCGATATTGTTCAATGTAACTAACGTAAAACCTAGAGAACAGATTCTGAAACAGTCCAATCCATCTTTCCAGCACGTAGTGCAAATACTAGATCAGTCCGCTTCAGGTGCCGTGTTGGCCGATAAGTTTTGAGAAGCCAGCAATTTTTCGGGTCGAGTCAGCCCTTCCTCGCGACCGACCCATTAGGCAGCGACAGATTGCACGTTTCTCGTTGCGTAAGCATTTCTCCACGCCACATAAATAGCTCTCTAAACAGGAAACACAATTAAGTCATGTCCTCCGTGCTATTCACGGCACAAACACCAAGACTGCCTGTCCTGACAAGTTGTGTTAGGCTTGAGGCAAGGAAAGACATGTACAATCCGTATGTTTGAATCGGAACAAATTTAAGAATTCTGCCCACTCACAAAAATCTGGTCACAAGACCCATGTGATCAATGAAGTGTATTCAAAGCCTGCTGCAAGCATTAGAAAAACCACCAAAGGACGGTTTCTCCAGTACTATGCCAGTCCTATCCACTTTTTGTACATTTGCATATTGGTGGAAAACGTGTGAAATTTCAGTTGGACATGGGTGCCTCTGTTGCATTGCTAAATCGTCCCACAGATGAACCTTTAGGTTCCCCGTGCCTGTCTAAAACCAGAACTCTGCTGACAGCTTATAAGGGAGACGACATTCCCGTTCTCGGAAAATGTACTTAGTCTGCCATGTATCCTTGCATACACGAATAGTGACTTTTGCGTTACTACAATCACGCGTGATTGAGAACATATTTGGCCTTCATTCATTTCATTTGTTTGGCTGTAAAATTCAGGATAAAATGTCAGTATCTGCATTCAATGCAAAAGACGGTGTAGCTAGCTTGCTGAGAGAATTCTCGGAACTCTTTTTTCTGAAGGTTTAGGCAAGGCTAACAATTTTGTTGCACATATTACTCTGAAAGATAATGCTCAACCGAAATTTTGGCGTGCCATAACTGTTTCCATTTAATTACACGACAAAGTGGATGCTGAACTTAAAGAATTGCAAGATAGCTCAGCTATTGCGCCCATAAAAGCTAGCCAATGCGCAATTCAACTGGTTTAGCTCCCCGAACCTTCAGGTCGCATTCACGTATGTGTTTACTTTCAGTCTACAGTCGACCCACATGGTGTGAAAGATACTTACCCATTCCCACGCCTAGAGGATCTCATGGACGCGTTAGGCGCTGGTCGTTAGTTCTCGAAAATTGATTTGCGCGACGTATATCTTCAAACAACAGTGAACGAAGACCCTCAAAAAAGTATGTTGTTAAGTTATTTCGGCTTGTTTAAATATTTGCGTTTGTCTTTTGGCAGTACTTCCGCATCCACCATTTTACAACGGTATTTCGAACAGCTGACTGCTCAAGTGCCAAACTGTTCAAATTATTTGGGCAATAGCAGGTCGTACACCTGAAGAACACATTGCAGATTTGTGTGATTTGTTTCATGTTTTATCGGATGCAGGACTAAAGTGTAGACTGGACAAGTGTGATGATATTTTTAAACTTGAATTGCAATATCTTGGTCATGTCTTAAACAGTCAAGGTGTACGGGCTCTTCAGGTGCATTTGTTAGCCATACGAGGGTTGCCAGCTCCTCGCAATGTCATAGAATTTAGTCAGTCTTAGGGCAAATGAACTGTAATGTTCTGTTCATACCGAATGCTGCACAAATCGCAGCTCCATTAAAACGCTTGCGTCGCAAGAACGTCCCCTTTGCTTGGACAGCTGAGTGCGAAGAAACTTTTCTATAACTTAAACATGCCTTGCTCAGTGATGGATGATTCATTCATTTCGTTCCTGAGAAACGAGTTGTGTTGCAATTTGACACGTCTTCTTACGGGATCGATGCAGTACTTTCACACGGAATTGGTAATAAATTCCACCCTACTGCTTTCGCATCAAAAGTGTTATCTAAAGATCAGTGTAACTATTCGCAAATGGATAAAGAGGCCTTGGCTATCGTGTATGGTGTCACCAAATTCCACCACTATTTGTATGGCAGAAAATTCTACTTAATACAGGATCACAAGCCATATCAGTCTTTGTTTCATCCGACGAAGACGGTTGTTCTACGAACTGCCCTAAAATTGCAAAGATGGCCCTTGTTGTTGTCTCTGTAACAGTACGAGATCGTGTATTGTCCGACGGCTACACGTGGTAATGCGAACGCCTTTTCACGTCTTCCGATTGGCCCTGATACACACTTTGACGCTTCTGCTGCATCTTGTTGTCACATCCAAACTCATGATTCTGAATTACTTCAATCCATTCCTCTGATGTATAGGAAAATTGCACAGGGCACGGAAGCTGATTCAGATTGGAACATTTTGCTACAGTCCATTCGCACGTCTTTGCCTCACTCATTGCATAGCATCAAGAACTCTGTAGTGCGCCAATACTTGGCACGTCGGCATAGCCTCGTTATACAGCAAGATACGATTCTTGTTCAAAATAACAGTGAACAGTCACGTGCGTTGCTCCATAAAACCTTGCTACAAGAAGTGTTGCAATTACTTCACCAAGGACTCTGGGGGATTGTTCGTAAGAAACAGTTAGCGCTTCGACACAATACATGGCAGGGTACGGAAATCCAAATAGAACAGATGACCCCACGTTGTCACCCATGAGCGGAAAATCAGTCCGCTCCGCCATAAAAATTCTCTGCTTGGCCTAGGTCGCAATCACCATGACAACGTGTGCACTTAGACTTTGTGGGAGATTTTTGAAACACTCGTTGATTGTTTGTGATTGACTCGTTTCGTTTTCCTATACCAGTGAACTGGACAACGTCACGTAGTACAATTCAGGTACGGTCCTCTCTCTCTCTCTCTCCTTTTTTTTTTTTTTTTTTTTTTAATTTTTGCTTCGGCGGTTTGCCTGAAGTCATAGCGTCGGGCAATGGCTGCCAGTTCACGCCATATGAATTTGACATATCCTGTGAACACAATGGCATACAGCATCTTACTAGTCCACCGTTCCACCCACACTCAAAAGGCGAAGCGGTACGTTTTGTCGCCGGCCGTTGTGGCCGAGCGGTTCTAGGCGCTTCAGTCTGGAACCGCGAGACCGCTACGGTCGCAGGTTCGAATTCTGCCTGGGGCATGGATGTGTGTGATGTCCTTAGGTTAGTTAGGTTTAAATAGTTCAAAGTTCTAGGGACTGATGACCTCAGATGTTAAGTCCCATAGTGCTCAGAACCAAGTGAACCATTTTTTGGTACGTTGTGTCAGAACCTTCAAGCACCAGATGGCCAAACTTCGCCCCGCACACACCAGGGACCAAGCATTGCAGCTCTTTCTCGTCGCCTATCATACGCATTCACGAGATGGGCCGTCGCCGGCGGAATTACTGCACTGGCACCGCCATCGGACACTGCTCCACCTGCTCAACACTCCTCAGCATGCGGCACCGAAGGAAAGCTTCGCGCGGCGTGATATTATATTTGTCATTGTTTTCAGCGGCAGCAGACGGTGGACTCGAGGCAAGATGCTTCGTTGACTTGGTGCATGCATGTATCTCATTTCAGGCACAGACGGATTACAGCGCCGACGTCACAATCAAATTCGCCACTGTCATGATCCTTTCTGACTCTAACCCCAGATTCACGGATCCCAAGGACGGCGGGACGACCACGTGGAGACGGGGCGTTCTCCGCCTACGCCTCTTCTCGTCCTACCGAGGAGATGGACGCCCCACAAAGCAGCAGCCGACGCCTTCTACATCTGCTTATTGGCCAGAGGAGGTGGAAGCGTACCCTTCTGGTCGTTTTCCGGGGGACGTTTCCGCCAGAGCGAAGGCCGGATGGCGATGTGCGTCCCCTGACGTCCCCTGCAGCCACAGGTTCCGGTGCGACGCAGCATCTACACTCCTGCCTCTCTTGCTTTTGTCGATCACCTATCATCTTATACGACGACGGTCAGTCGCTTTGGGAGGGGAGGGATCTTCGGGATCTTCGCCGGCACGACGGTCAGGAACGGTACAGTAGAGAAGGCTGTGAGACGAGCTCAGCCAATAGCACGCTGACCGACCCGTCTCTAGGGCGACACCGAGATGGCAGCGGCCTCTAGGCGATGAGAGCACCGTGCCTCCTGGCCGCGGTCCAGTTGAACACTAACCTTTCCACGAGCTCTACAGTAGCGAATTGTATTGATTCACTTGTATTAGGAGTTGTATATACTGAAGAGATATTCTTATTTTGTAAGACGCCCAATGCTTGCGATTCACCATTGTAAATTCTGAAACTTATGTATTGTCATTTATCTTACTGTAATAAAAGTTCATTATTTATTTATTTTATTTATGCATTTATTTTACCTGGCAAGATTAGGGCCTTCAGGCCCTCTCTTACACCTAACCAGGCATACTCAGATTCAACAAATTTCAGTGTCTACAGAAAATTAGGACATATAACATGTTATACAGTATTAATGTTAAAGAAAAAATAGAGATTGTAAAAGTAGTACAATGATAATTATAACAATCAAAAAATAATTATAACAATCAAGAATAATAAAAATAATAATAATAATGATAATAATAATAATAATAATGACTATGTATATGAAAGTAAACATATTTTTCTTTTATGAGTGTCAGTCCTATTGCTAGTTGGGAATTTTCTCGTTATATTCTTGCAGCTTGTGAGTTATTCTCATCAAGCAGAGACATAAGACGATGGAATGGGGTGAAAGAGATATAGAAGAGGTAGATAGGTTAGAGGAAGAGAAGTAGAATGGTAAAATTCGAAGCTATGATGGAGAGGAGAAAGAAAAAGATGAGGCGGGGTACAACAATGGTGGCTATACCGTCCCTAATATGTAAGTCTTAAGTTCCCTCTTGAATGTTGAGAGGTTTTGGATAAGACGCAGATCACAGGGGAGCGCGTTCCATAGTCGTATGGCTGAGATGGAGAATGACACGGAGAAAGATTTTGTGTTATGTAAAGGTACAGCCAAGATGCTAGACGTATCCGATCTGGTATTGCGGTTGTGGAATTTACGATTTACTTGAATTTTTGCCTAGCGATGAGAGAAATCAGGTTTCCTTGGCATCCCATGTTCATATTCGACGAGTAGGCAGGACACAACAGATAGTGTGCTCAAACAGGTACGTCATTACCAACAATGCTGCCTGTTAGATGTATCAAGTCCACCAGAGACACTTGCGTAGAAAGTGAAACGTCAAAACTGGCAAATAATTCGTCGCTTTTCAGCTTCAATGACTTAACTCGGCTGATAAAATCGATCTGAACACTCGACTACAGTGCTTTTCAATAAAGACACCAAGAACATGACGAAATCATTGGTAGCTGCTTCAACAATAAGACATAGGGGCACATCTTCCTTATGGACCTTAGACAGTGTGTTGCGCAAACTACCAGAATCATGTAGCACTATGTCAGTATAAGGTAGGCGATAAGTTGACCACGACTTATAGATTCATGGAAAATTGGCCGAAAATGATCGACGAGATACGTATACAGTTCTGTACGTTTGCACTCCGAAACACGTTTTAATGAGAAGTGAAGCCGTCGACGACTTCTTCCCGCATCATGGTAAAGGGCTAACCGTTCTCATACACTTCGATGAAATTTTTCATCTAGGCCTTGCCTAGCAGACATCACACGTACGACACGGAATCCTAGATAATGTCATTTGATAATACACCCATAAGTAACAGCTTTCCAAAGAACTCAGCTAATGGCCAGTGCATCCCAACAGCAGACACGTGTAACGAATTGCAACTTAAAATTTGAAGAATTGGTGCCTTGGTCGCATTGTTATAAAAGGAGATTTATTCCTGAACTTTTCATTCCCTTTGTTACTGAATAATGATTTCTGTTTGACATCTTAGTCCATTGTAGAAATTGGATGTTCCCTGACATTGCAAGGATTCCATTAACAAGCACGCAGAAGATGACAGTTCTCATGCTGGAGAATATTTCATTCATGACAAGCGGCAGCCTCTATGGTAGATCCTATTGGACGACAAGTTACTTTCCACTCAGGCATCTCACAGGCGTATCTGCTCGATACGGAGATGCCTATGCTTTCCATCTATATGGAAAACGTCTGTCCCAAATTCAATATACCATGCCACAAATTCTTCTCCTAGATTTAATTATTATTTTCTGTATCCACAGAGCACGTCGTCTATAACTAAAAAAGTGCTTTGATGATCTCACCATTTGCCAAAGATTCCGGACTAGTCCACTACTCTGATCAGTGTGACTGTCGAGCGGGAGAAGACCATGAGTAAAAGATTCAATAACCAACGAAACGATAATGTCCTATGAGTAGGGGAACGGAATCTCAGAAGTTAGAACGTGGTATGGAAGCTATAATATCTGAAAAGAGAAATGCCAAAGCTCAGTCTAGATGCAGTGAGGGGAGGGTGAAGTGAAACGAAAAAAAAAAATATTTCTGGTCATATGAGTACAGAGTGATTTCAACAGCAACAGAAAATGATGAAGTGGGAGCAGGATTCGTTATGAATAGGAAGGTAGGACAGAGAGTGAGTTATTGTGAACAGTTCAGTGACAGTGTTGATCTCATCACAATGAAAATCAAACAGACTAATGTGCCGAAGTCTGAAGATGAAGAAAATTAGACACAGAAAGTATATAAAAATATTGAAAGGATAACGCTGTACGTAAAGGGAACAGAAAATCAAATAGTCGTGACGGACTGGAATGCGGCTATAGTGACGGGCAGAAGAAAGGATCACAGGAGTATATTGGATTAGTGCCAGGAATAACAGAAAGGAAAGGCTAAAGACCTTCTGCAATAAATTTTAGCTAGTAATAGCGAAAACTCTGTTCAAGAATCACGAGAGGAGACGGTGTACCTGGAAGAGGCCGCGAAGTAAGAGAAGATAGAATACATCAGAGTCAGCCAGAGATTCCGAAATCAGACACTGGACTCTAAGGCGTACCCAGGAGCAGATATAGACTCAAAAAATGGCTCTGAGCACCATGGGACTTAACTGCTGTGGTCATCAGTCCTCTAGAACTTAGAACTAGTTAAACCTAACTAACCTAAGGACATCACAAACATCCATGCCCGAGGCAGGATTCGAACCTGCGACCGTAGCGGTCTTGCGGTTCCAGACTGCAGCGCCTTTAACCGCACGGCCACTTCGGCCGGCGATATAGACTCAGATCAAAAGTTAATAGTGATGAAGAGTAGACGGGAGTTTAAGAAACTAGTCAAGAAGAATGACAGGGCAAAGAAGCCGAGGAGGAATTGAGTGTTTTCGGAATACTAACTTCCCTAATGATTTCTGAAATGGAACGTCCCATGCGCCTAACTGCAACTGCCATGTAATTTGCAAATAATTTTACTGAATTTTACAAGAAGGAAAGCAAAACTGGACTTTAGAACGGTTAATGCTACCTATGTATTGATGTCAAAAATTCTGCTGCATATTTACTGAGAACAAAAGGCAAATATGCAAATACGTCGAAGCGTAAATGTCAAATTTATTTCAACTGAAGTGCTACATTTCAGTCAGCAATCTTATTTCATGGACATAAATGATAGTCAAGACAAAGTTAACTGCAAAGTGTAAGAGTCTAGGTGTCTTAATTTACAGCTTTAAGCTAAAGTAGGTAATTTGTTATTGTAGAATGCAGACGTATTTGCAGAAAATTATGTATCATCAGAGACTATGGATACCACATGAATATAATTCCTCACAAAATCTATTGTCATACATCTTAGTCTATCCAGTGTTCCGCAACAGTGGCTGTTACCAAAACAAGCTAAGTGCTCATTCAGCCTTTTCTGTCACTGTGTTGTAGACCATTGTTAACCATAGATAAACCTGATGGTAACATTCACCTCTTGCTTAATGACAGAGCGATTAATTCAATTATTTTTCCTGTCCAAGGTGAGCTTGAGACCTTAGATGAACAAATACAAGAGCTTCACACCACAAAATTTCTGGTAAGTATGGATCATAGACTCCTATTAAGAGGCCCTATTAACAGATGAATCCCAGCAATATACTGTGTTTCTATTTGGAGGTAGGGGTTACCAATGTTTGTTCTGCTCTTTGGTTTAAAAGTCAGTTCAGCTGACTCTATTACTGTACTAGATGCTATGCTAAGACCTCAACTGTTAGGTGACGTAACCTCGTATGTCAACAATTTACTTACCAAAATACCAACGTGGGACAAACACCTTACTTTCATAAAATGTGTATTTCCGATATTTATAGTGTAGGTGTTGTTGAAAATTTCCACAAATCAAATTTTGGAAACGATAAAATGAAATTAGTGGGATATATAACTTCTCTTGAGAAAAATCAGTGTAATAAAAATTTTTTCTGCATCTTCAACGAAGGAACGTCTTAAAGCATTCCTAGGCTCATCCTCGCTTTGTTAGTCATTTTGCACATAATCAGTTATACACTAATGATGCACTTATAAATTTATTGATAAAAATACACAGCGACTTTGATCGAAATATTCCCATATACCTTTTGATTCTATTAAGCAAGCTTTACTGAATTCTCAACCATTGCACCATCTGATGCTTCTAAGGAGTTCCCTTTTGTAACAGATGCTTCCTGCTGTGACTTTGGACCTTCTCTATTTCAGATCAGTGAAGATGAGGGCGTACTTGACATTTTCGTAGTGTGATTTACAATCTGTACTCTCTGTGAAACATCATATTCTGCCACTGATTCAGAGATTTTAGCTGTTATCTGGCCGTTGCTATATTGATAGTAATCATGTCAAAGTCTTTTATGACCATGCGGCTTCGAGCTTTCTGTGAAGCCGCAAACTCTTACATGGCACTTAGCACACGAGTTTTAATTTTTACAAGCATACGTTAATGGAGTAGGTAATGTGGCGGCACATACTTTATCAGGCCTTGTTCAAGGATTTCCGGAATTTTCAGGATTAGACTTGTACTATGATGCTGCTATATGTTCAAAGACAATTAATCTTCATTCCATTCAGTAGTATGTAAAATAGTAAAATTTGTTGACCTCATACCACAAGAATTTATATGCACATACTGGGCGGTTATAATCAAATTGATTGTGTTCAGAGCGCTACCGTGCAGACTGTGTACATTACAGGATGTTCATTGATTGGTGCACTCGTGGAGTATGCTGAAAACCATAGCAGTTCTACTTTCTGCCACCAGGTAAAAATATGACACTGGAAGAGGTCAGAATGTGATGTGTTTCCTATTTTCATGCCGGTATGCTCTTTGTCGCTAGGTGATGTGCACTTAGCTTATGCGACAGCGTGGTGTGGTTTCACAAACTCTTTCATTCATGATTCATTTTTCTTCCATGAGAAGACACCTTTCATACCTGTTAAGTGTAAAGTGACGTCCTGTGCAACACGTAATTTCAACCTTCCAAAATTACGACTCTTTCCACACCCTTATCTGCTTGCAAGATGGGTGATATCGCAAATCGTTAGGTGAGAAATTTGCTTCAAGAAACCTTCAGTATGACCGACATTTCAAGATGTGTCGCCTTCCAGATACCCCAGCCTAAATCCATGTGACTTCTGGTTGTGTAGATAGCTGAAAGATCGCGTCTCTCAGGAATGTATCCAGACTTTTTTTAATATGAAAGATAGCATAAAATGTCATAAGCTCTGATTACACTGGATGTGCTGAAAGCAACCGTCTGTCATAAGTTTTATGAATGCCACATATTGTAGGACTGAGAGAGGATATTGAAAACACATTTGACTTATGAACATGTCCAAATAAACATGCCATAATCACCACTGTCACGTGTTTTATCGTTCCTCCCGTTTCTCTGCACCCTAATTGTGACTGCCTACAGTACCATCTATTCATCTGTTGGCAGAAAGTGTAACGATTACTTTTTTCAGCCTACTCAACAAGCACACTAATTAACAGACATACCTATGACGTTCCAGCGTTCTGTGATGTATACAGCCCACGCTACATCTCCATCAGTTTAATTAGAGCCGCCTGCTATATACTTATGTTAATTTTAGACTATAGTGTACGAACAGGTTTGTATCTGTTGATATTCATGGACCTAAAATAGTAACATTAGACCTACGTATATGGGTGTTGGAGAATTTATTGTAATATTGACACAAGTTCCTAGGTAGGAAATTTTCATTTCTGTCATTCTTGCTCTCAGTTGCTTTTTGTTTTCGTGTTACGTGGAATATTCTGATGTCAGTATAGTGCACACAGTGA
Organism: Schistocerca serialis cubense; assembly: GCF_023864345.2. Taxonomy (NCBI): domain Eukaryota; kingdom Metazoa; phylum Arthropoda; class Insecta; order Orthoptera; family Acrididae; genus Schistocerca; species Schistocerca serialis. The sequence goes on from NC_064644.1 coordinate 450,549,099, forward strand.
CTTATAACGATGAAGATAAACAATGATATCCTACACCTTCCGTAAGCATAATGGGTTTGTGAAGGAGCATTTCTGTGCATTTCAGGCCAAAATGTTACACTCTTATAAATGTATGTGATCTTTATGATTTAAAGTTCTTGTATTCTACGAAACATGTGAATACAATATAAGTATTTATATTATTGTTTGTAATTAGTAGAATACACGGTATTTGAGGATATTATTTAAAACATTGGTTCATGTAAAATCTGATATCTAACATTTTGGTACTAAATACTTGATAACGAAATGCTTGGGTTTAAGGTCTGCAAAGTGAACGGTTAAAGACGCTCCACTGAGTGAAGCTAGCATGTATTGGCATACATGACATTTCTGTTATGTGATTGAATAAACCGCGTTTCCTCATTCATCTTATTCAACTAAGAAGGCAAAATGTGTCTGCATATGTCATCCACTCAGGAACATCAGCTCCCTACAAGCTCACCTGTGGTTCCCACGGAATTCGCCTGGCTAGGGGAGCAAACATGTTAATCATGATACCGACCACTGATAAAGTAATCCATACTTTAACGGTACGCTATGGCCTCTAACTGTCTAGCGTTGATTCGATTAGTTCTGTAGCCGATTTAAAGACGTGATTACCATCCCATGGACAGATTCCAGTAACAATGTTTGTTTTGCAAAGCCACATTCGAACGAAAACCAATATTTTTCAATCAATTAATTCTCTTTCCACAAACATTAATTACTCAATGACAATACCCGATTAATTATGTTTACTGTAGGTTTATGAAGTTTTTCATAACATTTCAGGTGAATGTAGTCGAATGCTCGAAACGAGATTACACTAATGAACACTGCCTTTCACCATTCGAAGAGGCTCGATAATGCATCTTTTGATGATAGCAAGAACACATGCTCTTGTGCCTCAATAGGTAGTCCTTAAGGGATATGATAATAATAGCGACAAGTAATATTTATCCTTAGGACTCCTATGCAGTTTTCAGTTAAAGTGTTTGTGGAGTTGTAGCAAATCCATTAAATGAACGGTAGAAAGTTGTACTTATAAAAAAAGTGAAGCTTTCAGGAAGTTAACATCTGTAAACTCCCAAATCTCTATTAATGTTTGTTTTATGAAATGTAATCATTTTTATCTATGTGAAACATGACATTAGAATGTTTCCTTCTTCCCTTTTTGGCAGTGGTATCGTACAGGTGTAAGGGCATCCACTGTAATATTTTACCAATAATGATTGGATCAGTATGTTCCAAAATTTGTTTTATTTTGTAGAATGATTAACCTCACAGTTCTCTTATTTTGATTATATAATGCGAGTAATCTCTTGGCGTTAAAATTAGGTTCGAAACGAATTGCTTGGTGTCGCAACAATGGAGTGCAATAAGTACTGATTATATAAAGCGAGTAATCTCTTGTCGTTAAAATTAGGTTCTAAACGAATTGCTTGGTGTCGCAACAATGGAGTGCAATAAGTACTCTATCATCAGTTATTTTTCAGTCAAGTCTGGTACAGGTCATCTCATGCCAGACAAGTAGACATTGCTCTCAACGAAACCTGCAGGTTGCTTAAGACCTACCCCAAATGATAAGTTCTATTGCCTGGCTGGAATAGCGCCACCACGGATACGCAGAACAGTGGCTGCCAACAAGGAGAGACTGAAAGTGGAACAGGACAGTGCCCATCCACTGCACGGACATAATCCACCACAGCAACGGCTGAGATCGCGAAAGAGCTTCCTGAGAACATCCGAGAAGCTCACCATTTCACCAGAGAAGGCAAGGCTGGAGTTATGGAAGAAGTCGACGCCTCACTTGCAGACTCCAGAAGCTGAAGAACTACCACCTGGACACAACGAGAACTGGCTGGTGTGGAAATCTTTAAACAGATTACGATCAGAAGTTGGATGATCCAGAGACAACCTGAAGAGATGGGGCTTCATAACAGAAGATACGTCCTGTGATTGTGGACAAGAACAAACTACAAGCCACATGGTCCAGTGCCTTTTGTGCCCTACATCCTGCTCGAAGATTGATCTCCTGCAAACCACTCCAAGCGCCTTGGAGGTTGCAAAGTACTGGGCACATGTAATATAAATACCATTTGTGTGTATATATTTATTGATGTGTATGGCATCTGTAAATTTGTATGCCTCTGATTCGAGAATAATAATAATCAGTTATTTTTTGAAAGGTGAACCTGCATCTCAACTTGAGCTCCAATTAACATTTTACTAAGTAAATTGCTTTGTGTGAAAATTAACTATGTACGCAGTTACTTCTCTCCTAGTGCACCATTATTCAACAATGACCAATCCGGCCTGAATTTAATTTACATTCAAGCTACTAAAAGCAATGAATTTAATTTTATTCAAATTTAAGGTAATCAGCTTATACAATAATTTCAAATATAAATACCAATAATTGTGCCTTCCCCTTTTTTAACCCCACTTGAAGTGGTTGCTTTTGTTTCACACTTTTTGATGAGCATGGACAGGAGGGAACCACTTCACTTTAGAATAGAGTAATTTGTTCTTTTTGGGTAAATGTGTTTTACTGATACAATCTACTTACAGTTCCTCGCTATTTATCTTAGGACTCCCATCACTACATTTCAGGATCTTATTTGTATAATAATTATGCCACCATTTTTCGTTACTGATAAAGTTACATGATTTTATACATCTGTATCTATTTATGTGCTTCGAAACACCTTCCATGAATCAATGTATAAGGTGTCAACACAGGCGCCATTGTTTACAACGCTCTCAATCTCATGGATTAATAACGCTATCAGAGTCTAGTGAGATATCCATCAACAGAATCCATTTTCATTACGTTACAATGGTCGTCGTCGGCTAAACGGGCCTGTATAGGATGCCTAATTTTCTAAGTATGGAAATTTGTCTATATTTGTACTGTTCCATATCAACTGTAAATGCCGCAGCTCGTGGTCTAGTGTCTAGCGTTGCTACCTCTGGATCACGGGTGCCGGGTTCGATTCCAAGCCGGGTTGGGGATTTATCTCTGCTCGCTGTCTGGGTGTTTCTGTTGTCCTCATCATTCATGAAAGTGGACTGTGTACAGATTGGGAATGTGTAGGGGCGCTGATGACCGCGCAGTTGAGCGTCCCACAAACCAAACATCATCATCAACATCAACTGTAAATATGATATTTATAAAAAATTCTTTACATATAACTTTAGTTTCCCGGCTCTGCTTTGCAGAGGCAACGTTAAATATCTGTGGCCAGATGAGTTGTGTAGTCTTACGCATTGTGTTTGTTGGCCACTGCACAGAATAATAATTATATTTCAGGGAACAACGTTAAGTAATCGAGTACCATCAGTTTCATACAACTAACGTGGTGTAAGAAGTGTGCGATAGGATAGTAGTCTGCAGACATGACTGTTGTATCTTCCATACGGAATTGGCGTTTGGAGTGATATCTGAAGAAAATGATGGGAGCACAATGTGATTCAAATAATGTATTTACAACCAATCAAAAATTTCATATGAAACATGTGTGTGTGTGTGTGTGTGTGTGTGTGTGTGTGTGTGTGTGTGTGCGTGCGTGTCAGTACCCACACATAGATGTGATTCAAGGAAGGCACGAAGCTGAAAGTTGAGCCATCTGATGTGATGCTGAACCCACTGTATTTAAGCGAAGTGAAATTGCTGGAGACGCTGAAATAGTATTTCGGAAATCGTTTTACTTATAGCATAAAAATAAAACACCACGTATCCTGGGAAAGGTTTTTCGATATGAAGTTCTCAAAGGGAAACTACTGGATAAAAAATATTTGGTCATTTCAAATTGTAATTCTCACGTCAGATGCTGATGAAGAGTTGGTTAACTTTTCATTATTGGTTATGTTTATTTCTATACTTCTATGTAGTTTTAAGAATATGCAGTGAATGAAGAGTGCAAATTGCCACTGCTATTCATCTACAGCTACATTTATACTCCTCAAGCCACCCAACGGTGTGTGGCGGAGGTGACTTTACGTGCCACTGTCATTACCTCCCTTTCCTGTTCCAGTCGCGTATGGTTCGCGGGAAGAACGACTGTCTGAAAGCCTCCGTGCGCGCTCTAATCTCTCTAATTTTACATTCGTGATCTCCTCGGGAGGTATAAGTAGGGGGAAGCAATATATTCGATACCTCATACAGAAACGCTCCCTCTCGAAACCTGGACAGCAAGCTACATCGCGATGCAGAGTGCCTCTCTTGCAGAGTCTGCCACTTGAGTTTGCTAAACATCTCCGTAACGCTATCAAGGTTACCAAATAACCCTGTGACGAAACGCGCCGCTCTTCTTTGGATCTTCTATATCTCCTCCGTCAAACCGATCTGGTACGGATCCCACACTGATGAGCAATACTCAAGTATAGGTCAAACGAGTGTTTTGTAAGCCACCTCCTTTGTTGATGGACTACATTTTCTAAACACTCTCCCAATGAATCTCAACCTGGTACCCGACTTACCAACAATTAATTTTATATGATCATTCCACATCAAATCGTTCCGCACGCATACTCCCAGATATTTTACAGAAGTAACTGCTACCAGTGTTTGTTCCGCTATCATATAATCATACAATAAAGGATCCTTCTTTCTATGTATTCGCAATACATTACAATTGTCTATGTTAAGGGACAGTTGCCACTCCCTGCACCAAGTGCCTATCCGCTGCAGATCTTCCTGCATTTCGCTACAATTTTCTAATGCTGCAACATCTCTGTATACTACAGCATCATCCGCGAAAAGCCGCATGGAACTTCCGACACTATCTACTAGGTCATTTATATATATTGTGAAAAGCAATGGTCCCATAACACTCCCCTGTGGCACGCTAGAGGTTACCTTAACGTCTGTAGACGTCTCTCCATTGATAACAACATGCTGTTTTCTGTTTGCTAGAAACTCTTCAATCCAGCCACACAACTGTTCTGATATTCCGTAGGCTCTTACTTTGTTTATCAGGCTACAGTGCGGAACTGTATCGAACGCCTTCCGGAAGTCAAGAAAAATAGCATCTACCTGGGAGCCTGTATCTAATATTTTCTGGGTCTCATGAACAAATAAAGCGAGTTGGGTCTCACACGATCGCTGTTTCCGGAATCCATGTTGATTCCTACATAGTAGATTCTGGGTTTCCAAAAACGACATGATACTCGAGCAAAAAACATGTTCTAAAATTCTACAACAGATCGACGTCAGAGATATAGGTTTACAGTTTTGCGCATCTGCTCGACGACCCTTCTTGAAGACTGGGACTACCTGTCTCAAGGAAACAGAAATTGCGTCTGCAATAACTCCCGTCACATTTAAAAACTGGTGTCACACCGTCATTGAGAAGTGAACGCTTGGTTAAAAGGCAGACTGAAAAAAAAAAAAAAAATAACGTGACCTACCCAGAATTCGTTAGGATAACCTTCCACTTTCCATCTACACAGTCTACCGCTAACCCAGCACATCAGTTGCAAAGTTGGTTCCACTTGTTACGTTCTCGAGTTATCGTGGAAACCCTCCTCGTGAATCAGTGCCTCTATTAATCAAAATCCCTACAGCGGTTCCTGAGACCTGTCTGCATATACAGACAGTGCGAGCAAGTGACTTCTACGTATGTTCTATTATTTCAAGTTATAAGTCTCACATCACAGCCTGACGATGAGGGGGTTACCTTTTCGTTATTGGTCATATTTATTATTACACTTCGAAGTTGAGTAGCTCACTGTCCGTTGTTCGAAGAATTTTAACTGAATTATGACTGCAAATTCTGAGGGAAGCAGAAATTAGCAGCCTGAAACTGCCACCACATTTCAAAATGTTTATTTCCACATCACTGAGAGCTGAATGCTGAGCCGAAAGGTAGGGTAAAAAAAAACTACCCGGCTGGGATTTGATCCCTTAAGCTTTAAGTTTTCATTCACATATTCTACCATCAGACAACAACATCAAATGCAAATTGCAGCCCAGTTTCTGCATTCTCGAGCCAATGAACTTTCTCTCGTTAAGGTGACTGTTCACTAGATGGCAATGGCAGCTTTTTCACAACATAACTGCAACTCATAATAATTCAGACAATTTATGTGATGTATTCTTAAACAGTACTAAAACCTTTCGTTGCAAATCAGTGTATCTATCAGTCAAAACCGAATTAAAATTCCTACAGCAGCTTCTCAGATTAGCCTACGCATACAGATGGACACGATTGAAGAAACGTCAGTTTGAATTTATAGAGTTGCCCCTCTACGTGATAACACTTATTGAAAATAGGAGTGAGCTGCACCTTTTTCCCAATCAGTTATTTTCATTAGTTGCTACACGTATCCACAAGAAATTGCTACTCGAAAGAGAACAAGGTCTCCCATGATCTCTGTAGGATGAAAAGGGTATCTACTCCAGATCAGACGCGTTTCGACTGTAGAGGATTTTAGTTGAATTTTATAGTATCAGCAGTGGATCTTGTTAGGTCTGCAGCTGTTGATGAGTGTAGGTGAATAACGAAACCAACTATATACTTTTAAAATACTTTTATTTAACAGCCATAACCGGTTTCGGGGGTTTCGTGTCCATTTTCAGATGGCTAACGCTTCCAGTTACATACGTGTTTACAATAACAGCATATCGCCACCTCCAATACAGCACAAGAATATTTGATGCTACTTTTACTATGGTAAAAGTATGCTATACTGCCTGCGTTTATTTGGATATAAAGCGATACACTTGTACGCACTTTAATATGCCACTGGAGGGCACTTCGTCCTGCCATGGTCCGTATACTCTTCTAGTGAAATGTCCAAGTTTTTTCATTGTAAGCAGCGCATGTACACTCCTGGAAATGGAAAAAAGAACACATTGACACCGGTTTGTCAGACCCAACATACTTGCTCCGGACACTGCGAGAGGACAAGCAATGATCACACGCACGGCACAGCGGACACACCAGGAACCGCGGTGTTGGCCGTCGAATGGCGCTAGCTGCGCAGCAATTGAGCACCGCCGCCGTCAGTGTCAGCCAGTTTGCCGTGGCATACGGAGCTCCATCGCAGTCTTTAACACTGGTAGCATGCCGCGACAGCGTGGACGTGAACCATATGTGCAGTTGACGGACTTTGAGCTAGGGCGTATAGTGGGCATGCGGGAGGCCGGGTGGACGTACCGCCGAATTGCTCAACACGTGGGGCGTGAGGTCTCCACAGTACATCGATGTTGTCGCCAGTGGTCGGCGGAAGGTGCACGTGCCCGTCGACCTGGGACCGGACCGCAGCGACGCACGGATGCACGCCAAGACCGTAGGATCCTACGCAGTGCCGTAGGGGATCGCACCGCCACTTCCCAGCAAATTAGGGACACTGTTGCTCCTGGGGTATCGCCGAGGACCATTCGCAACCGTCTCCATGAAGCTGGGCTACGGTCCCGCACACCGTTAGGCCGTCATCCGCTCACACCCCAACATCGCGCAGCCCGCCTCCAGTGGTGTCGCGACAGGCGTGAATGGAGGGACGAATGGAGACGTGTCGTCTTCAGCGATGAGAGTCGCTTCTGCCTTGGTGCCAATGATGGTCGTATGCGTGTTTGGCGCCGTGCGGGTGAGCGCCACAATCAGGACTGCATACGACCGAGGCACACAGGGCCAACACCCGGCATCATGGTGTGGGGAGCGATCTCCTACACTGGCCGTACACCACTGGTGATCGTCGAGGGGACACTGAATAGTGCACGGTACATCCAAACCGTCATCGAACCCATCGTTCTACCATTCCTAGACCGGCAAGGGAACTTGCTGTTCCAACAGGACAATGCACGTCCGCATGTATCCCGTGCCACCCAACGTGCTCTAGAAGGTGTAAGTCAACTACCCTGGCCAGCAAGATCTCCGGATCTGTCCCCCATTGAGCATGTTTGGGACTGGATGAAGCGTCGTCTCACGCGGTCTGCACGTCCAGCACGAACGCTGGTCCAACTGAGGCGCCAGGTGGAAATGGCATGGCAAGCCGTTCCACAGGACTACATCCAGCATCTCTACGATCGTCTCCATGGGAGAATAGCAGCCTGCATTGCTGCGAAAGGTGGATATACACTGTACTAGTGCCGACATTGTGCATGCTCTGTTGCCTGTGTCTATGTGCCTGTGGTTCTGTCAGTGTGATCATGTGATGTATCTGACCCCAGGAATGTGTCAATAAAGTTTCCCCTTCCTGGGACAATGAATTCACGGTGTTCTTATTTCAATTTCCAGGAGTGTATTATGAACAAATCGTTGTGTCACGTAAAAGACACTTCCAGAAATTCATTACGTCTGTGCTTTAAACTTGATGTTTTTATTTACACAGTGCATGCACTAAGGAACGATATAATTGGTTTCTCATTGAGCAAAGATCTAACCTAAGCAAAGAAACAATGTTAGAGGTGCAATATTTTTTTTAAAAAAAGAAGAGAAAACTTTCACTCAAAGGATGAACTTTTTACTTAAGAACACTAAAAAGTTTACAGGATATATATATATATATATATATATATATATATATATATATATATTGTTAATTTTAACTAGAGGCATTGAAATATCTGGAAAATTACACATCAGAACAATGAAGAAGGTATACATCCAACGATACCACACTCGACCCCTTCGCCAATACCAGCACGTGGTTGGCGGGGAGCAACTTTGAAATCTTCAGCGGGGGATCCCGCTTTTTATTGCGCATTATGATCGTACGACTAGATGTGCATAAGTTTTGTCTGAAGTATTTTTTTGTTTTCTCCCCGATGGAGCTGTAATCGTAAGAACAGAAATGAGTATACAATCGCAATTTACGACATATTATTCACGCACCACCGTGGCCATGCCGCGAACTGCGACTTATCATAAGCTGCAGTACTTTGCAACCCGGGCTCTCGTATCTTGAAGACGTAGAACAGATAGTGGCTCTAAGCATTACGGTACTTGCACAGTGTTTATTGCCTGCTCACTTACCTATCTTTTGGACAGCAGTCATGCAAGTGGGCAATGAATTTTGCTACCACAGAAGATAAAATTTGCTGATTCTGATTTACGGAGGATGTAGGAGAAATGTTCAAGCTTTTGTTGCCTTGTATGCCGAGCGTTTTCCAGAGAAAACAGGCCCTCGCTAGTTTTTTTTACAAACTGTGAACGCCTTTATGTCTGACGGCAGTGTTCAGGCCGGTAAAACGTAACAACTCAAGGATAAGCGCCCGGCAATTACTACAATTCCGGTAAGTCCGTGGTTAGTAATGTCACAATACTGCTTCGTCAGCAAGTATCATCCATACCATGGGACACTGCTTCAAGAGCTTCATGGTGCCGATTTCAAAAACCGGATAGTGTTTTGTGAATGGGTAAACGACAACCACGTTTTTTGACGAGATACTATTTTCAGAAGAGTCTACATTTACAAAACATGGTAGCGTTAACTGGCATAGCATGCATTACTGGGGTGGAGACAATCCCCACTGATTGCGGCCTACTTGCCATCAACGTCCTTTCGTCGGTTAACGTCTAGTGTCGCATCACATTGAACGAACACACTGGTCCGTATTTTATCGACGGCGCGTTGAACGGACGCTAGTATCTAATGTTCTTGGAACGAACCACCGGTAACACTGCAGGATGTTACCCTGGGCGTTCTACAACGTGTGTGGTTTCAGCAAGACGGTTGCCCAGAGCACGGGAGGTGTCAGACCGTGTTTTACACTGGTCACGGAGGTGGGGTCCCATGTGTCATTGGATATTCAAGGATCATTGAGCAGCATATCGTAAATTACGATTGTGTACCCCTCTCTATTCCTCCGGTTACAGCGCCGTATGTGGCGAAACGAAGAAAGTGCTTCAGACAAAACGCATGTAGATCTTGCCGTAGCGTCGTAATCTGCAATAAAAAACGGGAGTTTCATTGAAAGTTTCAAAGTTGACCCGCGTCACTCCCGCACAGGGTAGGGTGAACAATCGAGTGTGGTATCATTGGATGTCCCTCTTGGTTACAAAAAAACTAGAATTATAATTTTTTTTTCATCCAGTGTGTAGATTTAGAGATTTTTCAGTCTTCAGATAAAATGAACGCCCTGCATACAGTAGGCACAAGAAATTTAACGTAACGTTATAAAGCGATCAGGGTGCGTGCCATAATTTACACGTATACGTACCCAGACATAGCTATGTTAGACACAGAATAGTTTAGAATATTTAGATTTTATACGTTAGTTGAGGGCATTGTAAAATTTAAACAGGAGGTGTCTGGGAGGAGGTCAACACACTTTTAGGTGATGTTTCATTCCTTGGCCACTTAACTCAATATCTGCCATTTTGGCGGTGTGTAGCTGAAGTAGTTAATCCAATGCAGTGTCTGCTTCCTATTAAAATTATCCATGTTTTCCTAATTTGGAGTTTATGTTCTGCTATCAAATTTAATATATACTGAGTATTGGTTATTTTGACATTCTATTGCTCTTCATTTATATTAGGATGGTAGTTCCCCCTGAGCAGCCATAGCGTACGGATCTCCGTGCTGGCACGTCCATAGGAGCTCAGTCCGTCAGTTCACCTGATGATGGCGACATTGTATGATCGCAGAAATATTGTGCACGTTGGACACTGTAGACCGGCAGTACACCCGTGGATATTTTGATTAATAAGATTGTTATGTTCCTATTTTTTATTGCCCCAGGTAGTCCCCACTGGAGACAAGGCAATACGATTTCGAAATTATTTTTTCTTTCACTATAGTGAACTCCTGCAAGAGAATTTTATGTCTTTGCATTCAATAAACTGTTTTTGCCACAATAGGGAATATGTATTACTTCCAAGAATTCCTTCTAGTCACGTGAAGCATCAGTGGCCAACCATTAGGCCATGGGTCATAACTCTGGATGGTTTTGCACAACATTACCACGAATCTGGAATTAGGACAGTAATTACTTAAATTCTAAAGATACAGTAATTTATGTCCATTCAGACAGATGCCGATAAGAAGTTTTTATGTTGTGCGCAGTAAAGTACACAGAGAATGAGCGTCCAGGAGCAATTTTACGTTAAAGAGATGCTCTGCAGTGGTCGGAGTGGAAAAAAGCGGCCATCGCACTCCTTTTATCTCTAGCTTAATGTCCCGTCCACAGCGGGCTCGTTAAACACGGATAAACACTGCGTTATCGTGTGATCAACAAAAGAAATAGTGCCCCTATCCCTCAGCGGAGAACGTAACCTTTATTCCACAGCGAATCACCTTATTTGTACTTTTCAGTGCAAAACGTGATCTCTAACATCTACTCATGCCGTACTATTTCCCTACAGGTGTTAACAGTTTTCATCAGATGTTGTTAATGGCACTTATATCACACTTTTACCTGTATTTCATGTGATTTCTAATGTTGAAGATTATTGTCTGTAGTTAGATGATCAGGAGTATTCGAGTTACATTTTCTATGAAATCAGTATTCCATACATCTAAAGAATAAAATTTGACCAAGAACGGCGAAGAACTTCCTTTGTATGAAATTTAAGGTACAAGAAGGAATAAAGGTAAATTGAATGGCACAGCAACGCTAATAAACACAGTGAATATTAGTTAGGAAAGTCTGAATCTGAAATTTTGAAAAACGACCTGAGGATGTTAACAATGTACCATTTATACGTCAAATAACACAACTCTAATAAAGTATTTTTTATACATCAACTAACATATCTCTATGTGCATTGAAAAATTAAAGCAGAAAGAAACGCGTAGTTCTGCAGTATTTACCGATTCTAGAGAGATCATGTAAATATAAAACTGCATGGTAGGGTGTGAATTACAAGGATGCTAATAATCATATATAACGTAATCTTCTAAGATTTTATCGAAACAAATCATTAAATATTGTTAACTGTTCGTTTTGTAGATGACGAGCTATCATTACAGGACACTGTACAGATGGTCCTGCAAAACCACATAATGTAAAATCAAGCTATGAACGAAACAGATAAAAAAACTGTCTTTAAGTCTAATTTTATTAGACAATTACAACCTAAAATTTGTTCACTTTTTACAGTTTTTCAATAAACTAAACCCACTGAAGTTGGCACAGAGGTGCCAAAAGATATTTGGGTAACAACAGGAAACAATATTTTTCATAAAAGGAAGAACCAATATCCAATAATATTGTTAATATTAGCAACTGTTTTACTCAGTTAGCAGCTTAAATTATTTTTTATCATACAGGAAATTAATATCTTTCTTCTAGATTTGAATTAATTTATATGTACTAAACATGTATCGATTACACATTATAGGCACCCTCCGTGGTCTATATTTCAAATAAAATTACATAACTGTCAATGTTGTGTTATTAGATTTGCATAAATTATTTGGCAGCTAATTTAAATCTAGCTATTTCTGTTCACAGCTATGTGATTGTATTTATTTACTTACATTTCACTTATGCATCTGTTTGCTACTCTGTGTATGCTAACTGCAAATTTTATAGTCTCGCAATACACATTTATTAGCAAATAATCCTTCATGAAGTATACTGCACATGGTTGAGAGGTTACTGAGGGGTCATAGGAAACTTAGAAAAGATTAGCAGAGAGATGTGTTAGGAGTGGGATGCATGAACGCTGTGTGGTTGGACAATGTGCATGTGTTTGTGTTTGTGTGTGTGTGTGTGCGTGTGTGTGTGTGTGTGTGTGTGTGTGTGTGTGTGTGTGTGTGTGTGTGTGTGTGCGTGCATGTGTGTGTGTGTGTGTGCGTGTGTGTGTGTGTACTTTTTGTATTTTATTTTATGGCGAACTACAATGTAGATGGAACATTGCGCTTCTGTTATTGCCCTTTGGCACATTGAGAATAATTTCATTTTTATCTATAGCCATCTACATTATATAATATTTTTGTAGAGTGAGGATTCTCTTCATCTGTTGTTATGGCATAACATTTCTCTCAGTATGATGGTGATTTTGTTTTATTAGAAGTTCTACAGTAATACATTATACATTGTTGATAGATATTGGTATGTATGAAATTTTCTCAGTGTTATTGAATGGTATTATGTAGTTAGTATATTATGTTGCTATTGTATGCACTGTTTTGGAAAGTGTTTAAGATAATCTTTAAATCTTCTTTACAGTTATTTTTACTTAGAAGTTTCCTGCTCAGCCTGTATATCATGTAATTGATGGCTTTATTTGTGAAAATGATAAAGCCATTTCTCTTGCTAGAATTTATGATTTTCGGATTGAGGCAGTGTATTGCCTCCTCTGTTTCTGTTTACATAGTGAGGAGAATGTAATGGTGCAGTAATATTAGTTTATTTAGAAATGCAGGTATTATATGCTAATTCATATATTCCTGAAGTGTAGTACTTACCTTCTTCTTTCATCACAACTTTCAGTTTCTTTTTTATTGTACTATTTGTATATTCAGACATGCAGATCATCTGATTTAAAAAGTCGCCAACACAGTGGGATAAATGCAGATATACCAGTCTTATGCCTTAACAGAAAAGAAAGCGAATGCTCACTTTACAAAACGAATATTCCATAAACATTGCCATTACACAAAGGGTAAATATTCTCAATCAACGAAACAGCCCCAAACAGAAAATCAGTGTTCTAACTTTTTGCAGTTTATCACAAAATAAAATAAACCCAGACCCCCCCCCCCCCACACACACACACACTGTACCCACCACCAATCACTCCTCTATCCCACTCTGACATGCCAGTACTCTCTCCACTTCCACAGATCCCATGATAACTCAATGAGCTCTAAAGCATGTGCAGTATGCTACAATGAAAGATGCGTGCAAATAAATGTTGTACATGCATATTGTACATGCATTTAGTATGTAGACAGCAACAAATTAATGTATAAATAGTACATAAATGAATGTAAGTAAAAAGCGTTGTCAGATAACTGTGCCTACCATGTATAGACAAAATAAGTTTGATACAAACAAATAAATGTATTGTCTGTATGATAAGAGAATAAAAGTTAACAATGGAGGAAAATATATGAAAATATTATTATTAGTATTAATGCCTGTCGTACATTCCACTTGGAGATCTACAGCACAAATAACAAGACCCTCATCCAACTTCACAAGTGAAGAAAAAATGTGAAATTCAATTAAAAGTGAGTACAGCAGCATTTGATTCTAAATTACTTTACTGTAAAAGTCAGTAGTGACGGCCTAGCTGCAGTGGTAACATCAGCTCCTTCAGATCACAGAAATTAAGCACTGTCAGGCTTGGCTAGCACGTTAGTGGGTCACTGTCTTGCTTTGCTGAGTGCTGTTGACAAACAGGGTGCTCTCAGACTTTTTAAGGGCAACTGAGGAGCCTCCTGATTGTGGGATAGCGGCACAGGTCACGAAAACTGACAAAGGCCGGCAGAGGAGGGTGCTAACCATATGCCCCTCCATATCCATATCTGACGATGCCTAAGGGCTGAGAATGACATGGCGGATGGTGGGTACCGTAGGCCCTTCTAGGCCCTTTTGAATGGTATTTGTTTGAAAAGTCAGTAGTGATTCTCAATAACCACAAAAAGCTGAGTTAACAGCACAGAGATATTGGTTAAATGATTAAATTAGGATACAGCATGCAAAAAACTCAAACTGAACACATGTCTTTACATTTTGCACATGCAAGTAGCCAAGTACCTAAACAAGCCTGAAGTCCTGTGGCGGAAGATAGATAAAGACGAGCAAATACCTAGGAGAATGTCAACAGAACAGAAGAATTAACAAATCAACTCATGAGGAAACAACTGCAGAAGAATACGCACACACACACACACACACACACACACACACACACACACACACACACACACGCACGCACACGACAGTCTAAGACACACATTTATCCAAGAATCATTAATCTCACAGGCATACAACCAAGCAAAGCAGAAACAAGCTTTTTTAAAGGAACAGGCTTTAGATAAACAATATTAACAATAGTGAATTAACAAACTGATGATCATGAAGACGTTGATGTTTGGTTTGCGGGGCCCTCAACTGCGCAGTCTTCAGCGCGTGTACACATTCCCAGTCTGTACACAGTACAATTTAGCCACTTTCATGAACACACACACCCAGTCCCTGGGCAGAGAAAATCCCCGACTCGTTAACAAATGGAGTCATCAGGGACATTACCATAATAGAAAAAGTAGATGTTACAGTACAAGAAGAAAAAAAATCGAAACAAACACGTAAATGGATGACCAGTCAGATTACTGATGGCAATTATCATCCGATTTTAAGAAAACCATTCACTGAGAAAGTTTCATTCTTCCTCATCTTCTAGCTTGATATCTTGGCCTGATCAAGGTGTGAATTTATTTTTATTATTCATCATAATTACTCTGCTACACAAAAATAAGTCCACACATCAAAAAATGTTTTGCATCACCCCGATTCCCAGAACTCCTGAAGATAGACGTTGACTGTGGATATTGTATCGCAGACAGAGTCATTTAGGCTGTTCAGAGATGTCACTAAACCCGTCCGAAGATGTAAACAACGATGCATGAGCAGCGCCTATTAGATGGAGGGGGTCCGGCAGTTGATGAGTTACAGTCATTCCACCAGGAAGGAGGTACACGGCTCGTGTTCAACCACGCCTAGACGGTCAGTACCGCCATTCGATCGCGTCCGCATTGTTACTTTGTGCCAGGAAGGGCTATCAACAAGGAAAGTGTCCAACCGTCTCGGAGTGAACCAAAGCGATGTTGTTCGGACATGGAGGAGGAACAGAGAGACAAGAACTGTCGATGACATACCTCGCTCGGGCCGCCCAAGGGCTACTACCGCTATGGGTGACCGCTATCTGCTGATTATGGCTCGGAGGAACCCTGACAGCAACGTCACCACGCTGAGTAATGCTTTTCGTACAACCACAGGACGTCATGTTACGACTCAAACTGTGCGCAATAGGCAGCATGACGTGCAACTTCTCTCCCGACGTCCATGGCGAGGTGTATCTTTGCAACCACGACACCATGCAGGGCGGTACAGATGGGCACATCAACATTTCGAATGGACTCTCTGGATTGGCATCACGTTCTCTTCACTTATGAGAGTCGCATATGCCTTCAACCAGACTATCGGAGACGTGTTTGGCGGCAGCCCGGTTATGCTGAAGGCCTTAGACACACTATCCAGCGATTGCAGCGAATTGGAGTTTCCCTGCTGTCGTGGAAGTTCGCTGATGTTCACGGAAGGCGCCGTAACGGCTGTACGGTACGTGAATCCATCCTCTGTAGCGCAACCACATCGGCAGCATATTGGCGAGGCATTCCTCTTCATGTATGACAATTCCCGACCCCATCGTGCACATGTTTTGAATAACTCCCTTCAGGATAACGACATCGCTCGGCTAGAGTGGCCAGCATGTTCTCCAGACATGAACCCTATCGGACATTCCTGGGATAGATGGAAAAGGGCTGTTTATGGACGACGTGATCCACCAACTACTCTGAGAGATCTGCGCCGAATCGCCGTTGAGGATGGGACAATATGGACCAACAGTGCCCTGATGAATTTGTGCATAGTATTCCACGACGAATACAGGCATGCATGAATGCAAGAGGACGTGCTACTGAGAATTAGAGGTACCGGTGTGTACAGCAGTCTGGACCACCATCTCTGAAGGTCTCGCTGTATGGTAGTACAACATGCAATGTGTGGGTTTCATGAGCAGTAAAAAGGGTGGAAATGATGTTTATGTTGATCTCTATTCCAATATTCTGTACAGGTTGCGGAACTCTCGGAAACGAGGTGATGCAAAACTTTTTTAGATGTTTGTATACGACTACGTGAAATTTTCAAGAGTTTGCAGAGGTAAAATCATACTGCGTAGACTTACTGTATAGTTCATTTTAGGCCATAAGTGACTGCATATAAAACGTAACCAATACATCGAAATCGTGTTTAACAGTGAGAGCAGAAAGATATCTCTTTTCATTCTTTAGATATTGGTTCTTATATCCTCAGATGGGTCGCTCGTGGCGCGTGCGAATCCTTTCTTGCATATAGGGAATCAGGTAATCGTATAAATCGTCGTACCTCATGAACGGTTCAAGATATCCAAAAGAGTTCTTTTGGAAATCACAGCATGTATGATGAACACTCGATACATTTTTGTCAAATGTTTGAACGAAATGAGACCGAGACTCCATATAAATTACGCAGTGAAGATTCCTCAGAATTTTTATAGCCAAACAAAGAGAGAGAAATAGGCAAACGGCGTATCAAAATGACCAGTGAGATCTAGTTTTGCATGAAAATATTAAACTGCTTGAAAGTAATCAAGGTGATTAAGGAGAGCTTAATTACTGAATTGAGGAAAAATTGAAATATTTCACGAAAAGCTGCTGCTGGCCCTGAAAATGAAACGTCAAAAAGTTCATCTTTTCAAGGCCTAGCTCTCTGGCCCATATAGAAAACTGGTGTGATATGTAACTCTCAGAAAGGTTTCTTTCGAATCAGTTACTAAATTCACGATTTTCGAAGGTAGGAAGGCAAATGAGGAAAGATAATGCTTTCTGCAATAAAACTTGAAAAAATCTATGAAAGGAATCCGTCAAGTATTTTATGAAATGATTTGTTGAAAAGGAATAAAACAGATCAAAGAAACATCAGATAAGCCTCTGAATGATGCTCGAAATCATGTACAGAAAATTTGGTGCACCAAATATTTTTAACATATTTTTTTTATTTCATACTTTTAGACAAATAATGTCAGCAAACGTTTGACTTCCTTTTCAAAACTTTTGTATGCTTTACTTACGCTGACTATTTACATCAACAGAAAAGCTTGGTCTTAACATTCACTGCTGCTGAATTACGTTCCCTGAAATCAAGTATCCGTAAAATTTTGTGGTTGTTCATTGTATTTTATTAGGAATTTAATGAGTGTTGTGCACTGCGATAGGTGTGAGTACACTTAAAGATCGAGTACTTTGGCTAGACCTTCCAAATATACTTCGACATGCAATGTAAACATGTGATATACTGCAATAGGTGCGTATGTACCTAAAGATCAAGTACTTCGACACGACCTCAAAGATACACTTAGCGATACAGCGTAATCATGATATATAAAACTTAGTATACAAAATTGAAGCTGAGTCAATAAAAATGTAAAAAGTAGCTGGGAGCGAACCGAGGACCTTAATATCAGTCACTAGCTAAAGAGGCTACCATTGCACATCGGATGGCTCTCACGTGCGAATACTTATTCTTTGCGTTTACGGTAGTGGGTAATTTTTCCCAACTTAGCTGCTGTTGAATGTTATTGATGATATAAAAAACATTCGTCTTTAGTTGTTGATCAAATAGTCGAACATTTGCTCATCCTCGTTCATTCAAAGAATTTGTCGTAGTTAATGATGTAAATTATGAAATTCTGCATGAAGAATTCTCCCTTTGTAAATCTCATGCACAGCGCTCCTTTTCGCCCTATGTTCCGAGGAAAGCTAATTTGGTAGCCCTACTCCGGAGCTATAGTTTTCTACACTCGAGGGGTGCAGTTTTGTCGAAATAGCTGGTCGGCTCTGAGTGGCTATCTTGTAGTGGGAGATGGTCGCTTGCACGCAGTACAGCCGAGCGTATCGCCCACTGCTGCTGCGTGTTGCTGGAGTGTCGCATTTCCAGAAGTCGCACACTGTCTGTCGCTTCTGATTCTTACGTAGGACACGGCCGAAGCCTCTGGTTTAGACTGTCCACAGGCTCGAGTAATATACGTTGAAATTAGGAAGTAATGGAAGATTATGGCGTGCGATCATTGCTTCATCAAATCGATCACTTTCAACCAATTTGTAGAGCTGGGAAATAGTTAAACACTCTCTTGGTTTAGAGGATCATAGCGTCATATTTTCTCGTGGGAGTGTTGAGATTTTATGTATTTGGAAAACATTAACGTTGGTGACTCCTGACCGCGCTGTTGTTTCCGACAATACAATAAATTAGCTTTGCATAAAAGTGGCCATAATATCGAACTTCGTTAAAGAAATTTAGTCCACAGGCTCGAGTAATATACGTTGAAATTAGGAAGTAATGGAAGATTATGGCGTGCGATCATTGCTTCATCAAATCGATCACTTTCAACCAATTTGTAGAGCTGGGAAATAGTTAAACACTCTCTTGGTCTAGAGGATCATAGCGTCATATGTATATTACATTCAAATGAAGTATAACTGAGACACAATTACTTATTACAGAAAACAGTTCTTAAAAGTACTCTCTCTAATGACTTGACCTGTTTGTCCAGTGGCTGCGGACAAACGACAACTTGTCGTTTAAATTTTTGTAGAAACTAACTACAACCTACAGTCAGAAATTAAATATCGTTTTGATTTGTTAGATAGATATAAACTGTGTCTTGAGCACAAAATTTTATAGCTGATTTTAACGGAATCCAGCCGGTAGCTATGATGCTTCCTTGAATGGCGGAGACCTTATCTGTTAAAGATTTTGGAAAGACCCTTCTATGTTTAAAACAAGGTTTCATCACTGACATGTAATAATAATAATGACGTTATTGTAGCTAACAAAATACGATGTAGTGTCATATGATTAAGTTGCGAGTTTTCTTGCCATGACATTCAGGTAAGTTATTTGATCATAACAGGTTGCATGAAGTTTCGCAATAAAATGTTAGATGTCAAGACATGCTGTTAAGGTTCGAAATTATTGCTACGCTCAGGACAGCTTGAGTAAATAATCTTCCCTATTCCTTTCCTATTGGGGATTGTCACAGAAAAGATGAGAAAGCAGTGAAAAATGAGAACTTAACAGAATAGATGACAGATGTTAATTTTGTTATGTTTCGTTCCGATAAAATAGTTTATTGGAATATAGTGTTGAGTAAATTTAGTATTTAGTATATGTTTTACAGTCTCTTATTACATAGCTCAAAACCGTTAGTAAGTCTTTCATTTAATGCGATCCGCAGATAACGACCTCGATAATACTTTTTTCTTTTCTGTTATTTGTCGCAGGTAGCATCGTATGATCAACATATGGTATATATGATAGGTTCAGTGAAATGACTGTTACAGTTTGTCTTTCGTTACAGCACATGTCAGAAAACAGTAGATGCAGGATGATGTTAATGGTTGAATGGTTCCTGGTAAGCAGTGACATGGCACAATGCATCCAAGGATAACGGCGCCCACAGTATTTCAAATGACGTCAAATCAGGCGAGAGGCAAGCGAAACAGTTAGTGACGCCACTGTATTGCTGTACCGGTTGCACGGCGAGCATCTGAGGTTATTATTGTGTGTGAAAGTGTGACTAAAATCGCCCCACATCACACGAAGATAACTTCATCATCTTGCACTACGGAGCAGATTGCTGAGTTCATCTCAGGTAAGAGGAACATTCTTCATACAGCTTTCGCTCGCGTTTTAGTTTTTGTTGTCCATTTCAATACGCCCTGACACAGTTTTAGTTTGACTGCGTCTTAACTTGTCACCATATATTCATTAGTGTTATATATACTCGTCGCGGACTCCGTAACACAATAAACTTTTAGAAACTGAGTTCACTATATCACAAATTATCAGTACATATTGTTTACAGTAGATGCTTTTGCTGCATCTCCACGAATTATCACTGATACTGTAAAGCAAAACACAGATCAAATGTTCATAGTACTAACTGTCCACATCTTTATGTATAAATTATATCCATAGTCCATTACAGGAATAAGTTTGCAATCAATAACGTTGTTTTCTTTTACTACTCTGGCATGCTTTCGTAAAATTTCAAAGTTATCTAGGCAAGCACAACGTTAGTCCTACGACACAACCAACCTTTGCATAATAGCGTCAGACACCAGCGAAAATCGAAGTAATATAGAGAAAGAACAAGAAACCATCTTCAAACCTTGACAAAACACTTACTCAGAATTCGCAAGGTGCCTGGAGCAATATAATCACTATATACACGATTGTACTGCTGATACTATTATTTGCATGGCTTGAAACAGTACTAATACAAAATAAACTTTCCATCCTTAACTTACAGTTACTTCCAATGTTGTGTATTTACAAACCATTGGTAATGAAATACTTATTTTATGTGCCAGTCTTTAATTTTATAGCTAAATGCTTGACGTTTCAGGCAACATAATAAACCATTTTCACAGTGAAGATCCTAGCCATATATACGTACAGATGTCTTCCTTTATTATTTATTTATTCTTTTTGCAAAACACTATCATATTGATCTCAAATAGTATAGCGACATATTTTTACCAAGCTACCAGCGGTACTGAATCTTCTTTCTTAGGGTACAAGCCCTTGTATGAGTAGTGTGAAGAATTACAACCTGCAGTCCTCTGTTTATCAGAATGTAGTTTCCACGCAGTATACATACTAATATTAAAATATGGCTTGTCTTGGATTTCTAATAATTACCATCTACATATAATTTTCAACCAGTGTCTTATTAAAAGACGCAGTGTAGGGCTAAGTAATCAGCCTGCTTCATATATACAGCTAGTTCACGTGAGTTTAGTCAAAGTAAATACTAACACTCCAAATTTTCTTCTTCTAACGAAATGTCTACATACCAGCAGTGCTAATCACATAGCTTCATTTCAGTCTACAAGGATACCATGCATAAATTTTGCTCTCTTATTCCTGAAAAGTCACTTACCAACTTAGTTATTAAATCACATTTAATAAGTCCTGTATACATAAGCACTTAATTTAATATACAAATAAAATTAATCATCCATGTGTATGTAACATATTTAAGTGATTAACACTGCAAGATCACCGGTTAATATAAGAAGGAGATAAGTCATAGCAAATGTGAAATGCTCGTAGAATAATAACCAGTGTAACAGCTAGAATGTTGAATGAAACTATGCAAATGTGCATGCGTTGTGTTTTACAGGTGGGGGATGTCGGTTCATAGCACGGAGTTCCATACTTGTTGCACACAGTCGATCAATAGAGGAACGGTGAATGCTGTTTGTGGATGACGCTAGAGTTGGCGTCCGATGATGAACAACATCTGGCCAACTGGGGACACATCTGGTGATCGTGCAGATCAAGGCAACATCCAAACACTCTGTAGAGCATTTTGGGTTACAACAGCGATATGTAGGCGTTTTATCCTTTTGGAAAACATCCTCTGCATTGCTGTTCATGAATGACGGTGTAACACGTCGAATCACTAGACTGACCTACAAATTCGCGGTCAGGGTGCTCCTGCTGTCATACGGAATAAAACCCAGAACCAAAACTACAGGTGCAGGTCCAGTGTGTCTAGCCCACAGATAAGTTGGTTGTAAGCCCTCAACTGGCGTTCTTCTAACCAACACACGGACATCACTGAAACAGAGGCAGAAGCAGTTTTCATTAAGAAAACACATCAGACTTTTACCTTGCCTTCCAATGACCTATCGCTTGACATCACTGAAGTCGCAGATGGTGATAGTTTTGTGCAGTGATATGCACCGTACATGGCGTCTGTCTCGAAGCAGTCCCTAAATAACCAATTTGTAACAGTTCGTTGTGTCACTGTGGTGCCAACAGCTGCTCAGATTGCTGCTATAGATGCAGTATGATGCGCCAGAGCCATGCACCGAACACCATGGTTTCCCTCTGTAATGACACGTGGCCGTGTATAACCAGGTGTCCTGCCGAACGTATATTCTCGTTACCACCGCTGCCAGGAATCATGTACAGTGGCTGCATTCCTGCCAAGGCTTTCTGCAACGTCACAGAAGGAATATCCAGCTTCTCGTAGCCCTATCACACGAACTCCCTGGAACTCAGTGAGGTGTTGACAATGGTGTCTTCATCTCCTTTAAGTTACTCTTTACGAAAGTCAGAGCACCACGTGCAGTCTCAAAAGTAACTAACGCTCACGAACGTTAGAGTGCGTATTTAAAACAAAGCTGATTTACATTCTCACCGTGGCGCTACGAGAGCCAGTCTTATGCGACTGGTGTGAAATTTGAATAGAAATCTTCTTTTAGATGTGAAAATACTTCTACCATGTTTCGTTTATGTCGCACAACTCCTTCTTGGTATTGCGATTTTTATTTCATCAGTGTCTTTCAACGCACAGAGCCACCTCGGGTTAGCAGCGCATGTGTTAATTCCTTCAGAAGCTCAACAGACGTCGCCTATGCCGGGATGGTATGGCAACCATGAGTCGTCTAGGCACCAGGAAGACTGACAGATGCCCTAAGGGAGTCAACCTGCACCACGAATCAGAGCTCTGAGGGAGGGCTAACCTGAGCCCTTTTGGACCGAAACCTATAACGGCTTTACGACGGCTTTACGAGCCAATTAGAACCCCTTCACTGATCCTGTCTGACGGCGCCATAAAAAGTGCTTGTCTTAAAGCCAGATGCGTGATGCCTCTCGACCTGGGACCTCTCACATTCTCCCTGACGTCAACTACGGTCATCCACGCGCGACGTGAAATCTACGCCCTTTGGAGAGAGGGCATGACCAATTATGAAAACAATGACACTATGTCATTTCATAGATCACTTATCTAACGTCAAAGTGAAAAACGTTCGGCCGGCAAGTGGGACACTGATGTTTTCTTCAAAATTGCTACACTTCCACATGGGACTTGCTAGTTAAGGAGACTAGCGATTGTAGCGCTTTCCTGTGGCAGCTATCGGCTGCATCTGACTCGCAAATCACACATTTCGTTTACGAATATGGACAC
Source organism: Schistocerca serialis cubense (assembly GCF_023864345.2). Classification (NCBI taxonomy): domain Eukaryota; kingdom Metazoa; phylum Arthropoda; class Insecta; order Orthoptera; family Acrididae; genus Schistocerca; species Schistocerca serialis. Next base: position 450,572,825 of record NC_064644.1, read on the forward strand.
GCTTAAAATATCCATGTGAACTCCACTGTCCATAGGCTAGCCATGTTTTTCTATGTGTAGTATACACAAATAATAACTTCAGTACACATGAAGGTATTGTAAGACATGTAAGGATGTTAGTTATCATATGAGACCAACCAAATATGGGCTTCTGCTTAAAACTAAAATTACGGTATAGCCTCTCGCAAGTTCCGCTAGTGATGTGTAGAGCGTTCTTTTCTCTTTTTGGTTCAACCTATCGTCGCAAGTTGCCGAAATACCACAGAGTTCATGTTGTTTCAAGCAAGGCAATGGTTCCTCAGCGTCAAATAACAGGAAATAACGTAACAAAACACCCTTTTTACCAATACTGCTGCAAGGATTTCCACAACGACTGCACCAGTTACTGACCATGTGGTCACATATATGGACGGGAAAACGTGTGATGTAACCGTAAAGAATCTTGGACAATTATACAGTTTCTGCGAGATAACAAAAGTAAACTTGGGTATGGGAAAATTATTAGAAATCAAATTACTAAATTTTTCTGATGAATTTGCAAACCAAAGCTAGGATAAAGAGTACAGAGAAACCAATGTAAATCTGAAATTGTCTACATTCTTAACATTATTTACATTGAACTTTGAGCAGACAGTTCCAAAAATATCAAAGTCAGTATTAAAGTCTCACAGATACAAATGGATAACCGTAGGTATTAAGAAGCCCTTCCAAATCCGTAAGTACCTCAGTTCCACGAAACAGAGTCGTAATGAGCCAGAGTTCTTCAGTAACTATCGTAGGACAGAAAGGAGGTTGCTGAGTGCAACGAAAATGTCTTTTAATGACAAAATAATGTGCAATGCAGGAAATAAACGCAAGGCAGCCTGGAATTTCATAACAAAGGAAATAGGGAAAGACGAACAAATTCATAAAAACATATTGATACGGGAGGTGTATAAAGTAATAAATGATCCTCATCGCGTAGCTAAGTATGTAACCGATCATTTTTCGGGTACTAGAGAAGTTGCAACGGAAACGCCTAAAACTAATATAACATCTGTAACTATACTATTAACCACACAGACTGAAAACCAAAATAATAAAACCAGTAGACTTAGATGAAGTACCCAAGCATGTGCTGAAACCATGCATCGCGAGTGTACAAGATCCATTAACAAAGATAATAAATGAATTCTTCGTGTCAGGGATAAGGGATATTTCCAGAGTATTTAAAACAGGCTGGGTTGAATTTCTACTAAAGAACGTTTTGTAGAAACCATAGGAAATTGCAGGTCCATTTCCTGGCTGTCACCATTCTCAAAAAAAGAAGATCAGTTATGAATGACAGATAAAAGTGGTAGAAGTACAGAATCACCTAAAGTAGAATTTTCAAAATGGTTGCTTCATGCTCTTGACAAAGATTAGTGTGTCACAAATATCTTTTCTAACGCTCTGTTGACCATAATGTTCTATGAAGAAATGTAGCAATTGGAATAAGAGGGGTAGCTAATGACTGATTCCAATCCTACTTAGCGCAAAGATTACAAAGAGCAGAGATAATACATACTTCAAATGAGTCTAAATTATTAGTAAACCACTTATCGGAACCACAACACGTTAATGCAGGGTTTCCTCAATGCAGCATATTATGACCAATGCAGACACTGAAATACAACAACAATTTTCCTGGTAATGTCAATCATGGGGAAAAAATTCTCTTTCCTGATGATAGCAACATCACAGTCACTGAGAAAACAAGAGAAGTCGTCGATGAGAAAGCAAATGAAACCCTTAGTGAAGTCTTCATTTTAGTCAATAAGAAATAATCTGACACTGAACATAAAAAAACTGATGTCATGAATTCATACTTGAAGAGGGAAAATGACACTCTTTTATTAAACGTAAATGGCACCTTTACAGACAGTGTAGTAAATGCAAATTTTCAGGGACTGAATACAGACTCTTAACTGAAGTGTTGTGAACAGTAAAGGATATTACAAACCGAACGTCATCAGTGCTAAACACTCAGTGGCGTGTAGTTACGTAAAAATGTTCGAATGTGTGTGAAATGTTATGGGACTTAACTGCTAAGGTCATCAGTCCCTAAGCTTACACACTACTTAACCTAAATTATCCTAAGGACAAACACACACACCTATGCCCGAGAGACGACTAGAACCTCCGCCGGGACCAGCCGCACAGACCATGACTGCAGCGCCTTAAACCGCTCGGCTATTCCCGCGCGGCGTAGTTACGTATTATTCATATGTAAACTCTTTTTTCGGAAGAAAATGCACAAAATATAGACAAAGATTTCTAACTGGAGAAAAGGGTCATAAAAAAATAACCACCGCGCGAGTGGCCACGTCACTGATTGTGCGGCCCATTACAAGGAGGTTCGTGTCCTCCGTCCGGCTGTGTGTGTTGTTCTTAGCATAAGTTAGTTTAAGTAGTGTGTAAGTCTAGGGACCGATGACCCTGGCCGTTTGGTCCCCTAGGAATTCACACACATTTGAACATATTTGAAACAATAACCAAAAATAGTAGTCGAGCACATTGTAAACATATATTCAAAGCACTGGGGATTGTAGCCGCACTGTGTGAGTATCTTTACCAATCAATTGTATACATCAAAAATATCATTGATAATTACTGCGCAAGCAACTCTGTCCACGCCCATGGAACTAGACCTAGACTGAACTTACATCCACCTATAAAAAATAAACACAAAACTCAAAACATCACTTTCTACTAAGGAATAAAACTGTACAATGAACTGCCAAGTAGATTAAATAAATCGCTAAAACAAACTTATGAGGAAAAGCAGTTAAGAAGTACCTGCTATGCGTTACATTCCATTTGCATGCAGAGATGGGGTTTTTCAAAAAATGTAACACAAGTGTACAGAAATAACAATAATGAAACATCTATCGTTCCACACGATACGCTCACACTATATTTTTCCTTCATTATCTTTTCTGGAGAAACTTAATTCGAATTTGGTGAAGTGTATATTACTGAATCTACGCATTTTACGATACTGAATTTTTATCCTCTTTCTGAGGTCAACATCTCACTCACTATAGAGGGGTGCCTGATTCAACTTACCGGACCAGAAAATTGCAAGTTGCGGTACACAAAATCGCCCTTACCTAAGCTGATAGTATGTGTAGTGTTACGAAACAATGTGTGTGTGCAGCATGTGTAGTTTGTGCACTGGCTGTGGGGCGAGAAATACATGAGGTGTAGCATTAGCCTTTCAAGAGTCTAGGATTCTTTTAGAACACTCTGTTGCCTAAATCGCAATTTTTGTTACATAGATAACATTGCTAGGCCGTTATCTGCTGAAGGCACTGTTCAGAACACGGCAGAGCACAAGTCTCCCGCTGATAAAAGTTGCTCCCATCGGCACTACGCGTTTGCTAGGTTGGAAATGACTCGTAAACGGCCACTCGCACTGGGCCCATGGGGCATACCCAGTAGTGCAGCTTTCACGTGGACAGAACCTCACACTATCTACCCTGTGCAGAAGCCGGAATCCCTGCTACTGCTCATCCCACTTTTTCGTTACACCAGACACTGCCTTGGCTTCCCAGATCCAATATCCTCTCTGTTCCCCAGTACTCTCAGAAAGTAAAGAAAGAAAAGACCTGCTGCATGTTAAATATACATGAGATATGACATTAGTCGTGGTTTAGTACATACAGTCACTGCCTTCCAATACGCTTTTATATCGTTACTGAGATATTCCACCTTCTCATTATCCCCTTATTACAGTATAATTCTTATAGTTAATGAAAAGGGACATGCCAAATGGCTTGCCCTTTTTCAAAGTACTGCCATATTAAAGGCAGTTTTTCCTTTGAGCTCCTGATAAGCTTGGAATCTAACTTTTGTAATCGACAACCAACTAGAAAGTACCAATATAAAATAACATGTCATGCACATCAACACTATCTCTGTGAACTGCTGCAACGTTTCACTCAGGGCCGCGCGGGGTCGCGAAACTGTTGATGGTGATCCATCGATTAACTGTATTCGGTGGGCCCCTTGGTGCTCTTTGGCAGTAGTTTTTATGTGCTGGTATCAGGTTTCATCATCCCCTCTCTCATCATCTCCAGTACGAACGTGCCACTACACTACACACAATCCATTAGTCACCTACACTTAAGAGAAATACTTATGCACACATCACTCACACTTCATGAAGGAAAGGTGCCTGTGGGCGCGAAGGAAAGGGAAAACACTTCCAATCAGATGGCCCTGAAGCTATCCTTTAATGTCTCTCAGCCTTACTTCCATAAGCCTTTAATTTACCTCCCATTCTTTTAATGAGCAAATTCAATTAATCAAGAATTAACCACACGTTTAGACCAATCAACTTAATTTTAATGTCATTTTCCAGTTTAATAGCAGTGATAGTAAAGGTCAAGTGATCTTTCATCCTCTTCTTCTATATATCAATTGGGGTTAAGTGCACATAACGATAGATTTTCGCCAGTGTCAGCTGAGGTCTTGGCAAGCCAGCAGTTGGAGCAGGGATTTTGAGCCGAATGTTATCCTCTAGGAAGTAGGCGTGACCTCAGAAGAAGCCGTTGCTCGGTAGTAGGAGGCTTTGATACAGCAGGTCTCACCCCAGCTGTTTGACAGCTAGGTGCTTCTGTAGAAGCACTTTCTGCTCAGGGCAGAGTACCTTGCTCAATGATTTCTCAGGAGACACGTGGAAAAGGGACCCGTTTAAACGGATCACTGTCTGCCCGACTCTCCTGAAAACAACTATTAATATTCGGTGTTTTTCACAGCTGGATGAATAAGGCACAACAAAATTACGATCTATAAACGCTCCACTAACTTCATCCACTATAGGCACCGACGCTGGAGCGATGAAGCATAACTGTGGCAGGGTTCCAGCATGGAGAGGGAGATGTCACATTAATCCCCAGAATAGCATAGGGTGCATCCCTCCTAGCATTCCTAACGGAACAACCCGTCTGTCATTGAATTCTCCCGTCAGATTTATGCTGTTGCTGCCTGTGTGGGACGATCGTATTAAATATGCAGGTACTGATCCGCTGCAGAGGCCAGTTTAAACTAACATCACGTGTACTGCAGAACGATGATTGTATCCTGTGGACTATACTGTAAATCATAAGAGACGCTCTCTGTGGCCATGTCTCGTTCATTGAAACATTTTTTTTTTCTGTTGTAGCACGCTTTGTACACCGCCACACATTTTGTTTTTCTGCCATGACTTCGAAGACTGTGTCAGCTTCTAAACTGACATTAAGACGTTCTGATACATGGCCTGTTGCAGAAAACTGGATGTCATACAGTGTAAATCAAATTATTACTGAGGCTACCATAGCAAGCCACACACAGTGTATGATTTTAAATAAAAGACAGTTACAACGTAATGAAATTAGTAGAGTTTGGTCATGTTGTGGAGAGTTACCAAAGGTCCAGAGGTGATTCCAAAGGTGATTCAAGAGGACTACATTTGAACTCCTCTGTCAGAGCACGGAACAGCTGAAGACTCTACATTCCGTTTCGACTGATGAATCATACTGCAGTCATGTATGAGATCACTGTTTCAATCATTATGAGGTAACCAACAGTGTGCCAGAGGACAGATGGGATGGAAAAGATGTGCTCTAATAACAAGCATCACAGTTGATAGTGCAAACAATTTCAGCAATTTTACAGTAATTTCAACACCCACCAGTGATATGACAGCATGTTTCCCAATTGGAGTATCATAGCTAAACCATCCCTTCTCCACTTTCCGAGTATCATTGCGAACGTACATAAATGACTAACCAGTACGTCCATTCATTGGTAATTCTCAAATACATACACCAAAAAAGTATATCAGACAGCGCTCTAGATATTTCTAACACATTGAGCATAGTGCTTAATTTACGATCTATCTTTCTGCATATGGGAGTCACAGAGCATTCTCGCTGTCTTAGGGTAAAATTAGAGAGTGAAAGACCCTCCTCACACTGTCATTGACCAACCTGCGCTGGAGCACCGTTACCGATTTAATCTGCAACCGACCAGAAGGAGACTGCTACGTTCCACAGCCCATGAATGAATGGAGTTTCCCACGTCCTCACCCATCCAATTGCACAAGATTTCTCGAGATGCACCCATGTCGGGAAGGTTAGCAATCCGTATCGATGTATAGTAACAGATTTCAAAATGTCATGATGTAATAGCAGACGGTTAAGAAAAAAGAAACGGATGATTTTTTTGCATGTTGGAGCTCCAGACAGATGGAGTTCGATACATTTTTACATAAATCAAACAAGCTGTCAATTTTAAAGATTTATTCCATAGTCTAGGATCAGGACATGGAAGGTATTGGTAAGAGAGAACATAAACACATGCATCCCTAAGGCTACAATGTTCTGCACTTAAAACAGCCTATAATGTTGGATCACTTGCGTTTCCATCCTATCAGTCGTATGGAATGTAGTGCTTTTAATATTCCAATGTAAGAAATATATTTCAAGCACATAACAAAAATCCTTCTTCGCAGTTTCTCTACGATAAACTATGTTATCGAACTGTAAAAGAAAAACCTACTTCTGTAAAACATTAGCTCTGTGTGATATGAGCACAATATAGCTTTCCAGAGACGTATAGTGTCCACTGGTCACATCCAACCACAGTTCAGAAATTATACGATGCCTACATCAGGCCTGTATAAAATGATCGTTAATAACGGGGGATACCTCTTACAAGGAAACAGATAAACGTATAGCAGCAGCGTCCAACATGTGAAAATTACAAGTCATTCCGCTACTAACTCAGTAGACACCACATCTATCAGGCAAATTCATACACTGGGATTGCAGTGCCTCACAAGCACCTATCGGTATCTTAGTTATGAAGCTGAGGTCTCGATTTTACACCCAAGATGCGACAGGGGGTTGGAGTACATCACATAAATCATAGATCGTTTTGAGGAATGTGCCACGTTTCATCACATGTGAGATGGAAGTCCTATGATGACTGACAGGTTTACCGTTGATTGCAAGTAGACAGTGCTTTAAATCACATACAGAACACGTGGCAGTATACGAATCTAACGCAAGCTATGTCATGTGACTGATGCATCCAGTCAGAACAGTGGAAAAATTATCCTGCATCAACTTCCCCCTCTCTAGAACGCATCATCAGTATACCATTAAATCGTACATCATTACAGCTCCGTCTAAATCGATCATCCCATCCACTCTCTGTTATCCCTTAACACAGATGCATGTAGGTTTAAAGGCAGATGGATCCCTGTCTTCCTGAAAAGCTTCAAATACAGTAGTCAATTCACGTGTATCACTGGTACCTCAATAGACACACAGTATAACGCTGCCTCGACGGAGAAAAAATCGACTGCCTCCCTGATTCCCTTCACTTCCGTGTCGATGGATTTATCTTGATGCCACATACTCATCCCCATGTACAATTGCTCTGTGCTAGCAAAAGATAAGCAAATACATCCACAATTTCCCCACATGTCAGTGTATATTGAGTCAATTTATACCTATTGCCCCATCATTTTTCACAATTCTATGGATTTTTCTATGGCAGTTCTAACCATGCCATCATGACATAACCTCTCGTTCTCTGTTCTAAAATTGCTTCTAGATGTAGCACAGCTGCCAACACCTAGTCCAAATGCACTGATCAGGAGGTGTTGTATAGCACTGAACTCGATTGTGTCCAGTCACCTCTACATTTGGAGACCGTTTTCTCTGTTTTCTGTGTGTCTGTGTATATGCATGTGTCAGAGAAGTCTCCCAGGACCCAGACTAGACCAGAGTTAGCGATCGATTGTGGATCCACTGTGTGCTATATCTGCAGCGATGTTGGGAGGCAGATCCACAAAATGCTGTGCACAGGATAGGGTTTGAAGGTAGATTCGTCACACACAATGGAAATGGGGGTAGAAAAGCTAGAAAGCAAGCAGGTCTGGCCCAGAAATAGTAACATGTTTCCGCCGAGGGTAAGAGGGCCCAATTTTGTAGAACAGTTCTGAGAGTCACGTTGATCCTCTGTGGGTGCTGTGGCAGCCTGTCTGGTGTGGATGCCCACCCAAGCTCACAGTAAATATATAGTATACATACTGTGCTGTCTGTCTTCCCACTATATTATGAATGATGTAAAATGGGTGACTTTATATGGCACGGGATACGAATTGTATGTTTACTACATGGACAGAGTACACAGTGATATATTGATGGGTTGAAGACCAGTTTCACGTTCTAATATTCAAGCTCCTGTCCTCAGTGGGAGAGCACTGCAATTGAGCAGGAGTCTTTCCGTATTTGACAACATGTAGGTCAGTTTTAAGATTTAATTGCTGGTGGAATATGGCAATCAGTGTAAAATAACCGCTGAAAGTCTGGTCTGCAGGAAGGAGTTGCTTCCACACCCATCGCATCAGTAATTCGGTGGTAACTTAGATAAGAGCCAATCATAATGCTCGATTCATTCACAAGACATTCTTTTGTACTGGGATATAGGAGTCTCTACATAGCGATGGGAACGTTTGTGCATGTTGAAAGCAGGAAAGGTAACATGTGATGGATGGGGTACCACATTAGGAAAGCAAGGAAGACGGCATTTGAAGTTGCTCTGCACTATTTTCGTAAATAGGTTCTGTTAGGGCGAGCGTCAAGTATTTCTGGGACGCCATACAGTTTCACAGAGGTCGACTTGATTCCCATTTTACATAGGCTTGTGACATCAGCATAAGATTGACAATCTGGTTAGATGCGCTTATGATGGTTTGTAGCTACACTTGCACACTTCGTGGTGTTGTGTCAGTCATGCTGGGCAGTTAAGCACGGTTAAGACGCAGCTTGCATGTCCAGCTAGGAACAATGCACACTGTACTACTCTGTCATCAACGGTAAACACACATGCTACCCGGAGGCGTCTCGTGTATGAGACCAGTGTGAGATGGCGTCATGACAAAAAAATTTATCATCTGCTCTGAGTCTCAAAGTTCCCTTCTCACTCTTGGAGAGATGTGCCCAGCAGATTGGATAGTGCAACAGGTACAGGACGCTCTCCTTCTCTTGCACAGGCAAAACAAGGAAATCCCTTTTTGATGGGTTCCAGGGCACATGGGCATCCATGGAGGCGAACTCGCTGCTGCTGCTGCCAAGGAGACTTGCTCCCTTCCTCCTCCTGTTTGATGTTCAGTTCCTCTGCGAGCTGTCACTTCCTTTGTGACCAGGTTGACCATATTTTGGTGGGAGTCTCAGTGGCTGGAAATGAGGAACATTAAACTGCGTTCCATTAAGACTTCAGTGCGACCATGGATTACCTCCTTCCACTCACGACAGTGTGAAGAAGTAGCCCTAACTCGGCCCAGAGTGGGACATTGTCCATTGACGCACGGCTTCCTCTTGCGTCAGGAGGAGCCCCCAGTATGTCAGAGATCCAGGGCACAGCTGTCAATTCGACATATTTTAACTGAATGCGTTTTGTATGACGATCTGAGGGTTGAACTTGGTATCCTACAGGATTTTGCCTTTATTTAATGGGGGTAGGACGTCAAATGGCCTGACTTGGAGCAGAAGAGGCACCACAGGACATTTTATTTTCTACTGTCTATACTTTTAGAAATAAATTCATATAACCGAGCGAGGTGGCGCAGTGGTTAGACACTGGACTCGCATTCGGGAGGACGACGGTTCAATCCCGCGTCCGGCCATCCTGATTTAGGTTTTCCGTGATTTCCCTAAATCGCTCCAGGCAAATGCCGGGATGGTTCCTTTCAAAGGGCATGGCCGACTTCCTTCCCCGTCCTTCCCTAATCCGATGAGACCGATGACCTCGCTGTCTGGTCTCCTTCCTCAAACCAACCAACCAACCAATAAATTCATAAAACATTCTCAGCATGACCAGGAAGGATTGAGGATTCACACTCATAGGAGTGGAAGTGCAAAAACATAACATAATAAATTTTTTTAGATATGAAATTTCATAATTTTTTCCCTTACTGTTGGCCGCATTTGTTCCTGTAGGCACATTTTCTTCACAAGTAAGAGAGATTATTTTATGAATTTTGCACAGCATACAAACTATACTTACAGGTGTATGAAACTCTAGAATTTTCCAAATCTATTAAATACTGTGGTAAAAATTGAGATAATTAACTACAAAATTTGATTTTTTTCTAAACATAAAGTTTAAAACGTAAAGTTTCAGACACCTGTAAGTATGGTTTGTATGCTGTGCAAAATTCATCGAACAGTCTCTCTTACTTATTAAGAAAAATGTACCCATAGCAAGAAATGCAGCCAATGGTAAGTGAAAAACATGATGAAATTTCACATCCAAAAAAAATTATTTTGTTATGTTTTTGAACTTCCGCTGCTACGAGTGGGAATCCTGAATCCTTTCTGGTCATGATGACAATGTATTTGAATTCACTTGTAAAAGTATAGACAGTGGAAATGAAAATGTCCTGTGGTGCCTCTCCTACTCTATGTCGGCCCGTTTGATGTCCTACCCCCCTTGAACTGATAACGAGGCGAGAGTTGTTTGTGTCTTAAGATTTTATGGTGTGTCCAGAATTCCTCACAAAATTCTTGGTTTGAGATCTTAATGTGTCACCGAGTGGCCGTGTCACTAAGTTATCATCCAACCACGGTTATTTGTCGCCTTTTTAACAGCATCTTTAGAGATATTTTATCCATAATTGTTTTTAGCTATCTCATTGTGTCACACTGGGGTTTTATTACAGGCTTTTCTGAGCCTCACCTAGTTGGAGTTGCTTTACACTGTCGGTGGTGGGATCACACGTAGTTTTCCAGTTTCTTGAATTTCCTGCATGGGTTGCGAAATTCACCTTCAGTCCAACATTACAGCAAGGGCGCTGATGACCTTGTTGTTTGGCACCCTCCACCATAAATAATAATAATCATCACCATCATCATCGTGACCAGTGTGAGCACTCCTTGGAGTTCTTTGATGTCAGTATAACACTGTATATCTGAAAATAGACCTAACTTTCACCTGCAGCGGCTTGAGAGCGATTCCTCGTGCTGGCTTGCGTACGGCGGCAGCTTGTGGTGGCTCAGAGGCGCGTGCACCCTTGGAGCGTCTTTGCTCCCGTACAGTCAGTAACAGTGCCTAGGTGATCACGTAGTTTCGAAAGGAATTTCTCAGGTGTCAAGTATGAGATGAGTGTCACTGCTTAATGTTTGAGGGCACCTGTGTGTGGTTTGCAGCTGATGGCTGCGTTAATTGCTGGGGCTGTTGGTAGCCTCCTGTGCGCTCTAGTGGACATGGGGTGGCAGACGGTGCTTGCGCATGTTGATTGCATCACTGTGGCATTATTTTGCTAGCAGGTCTGTAGGCTGTGCAATCCTTTATTTGGACAGTTACGAGTTGATTTCTTGTCAGGACATCAGTGTAATGCATTATTTAGGAGGAGCTTGCATGTCTGCACTAAAATTATTTGCGTAATGTTAGAGTTGTTTTGCGTGTCTGAAGAGCGTTATTTAGTAGTTTACAGGCTTTAAGGCTATGTGGTGTGACTCCAAACATGTCAGAGAGTGTCTTTCATATCAGTGTGATAAGTATACTAACTTTCAAAATCCATCCCTAAATAAGTTGTTCCACTCCTTCCTTACTCTCTGCAGCAGCCCAGCACAGACTGAGTTATTTTCGCACCATTTTCCCCCTCCAGACCACCACATTATGTCACTGGAGGGGTGACAGCACCTTCAGGTGCCAGTATTGTGTACTATGCGAGTTGGACTCTAGGTCTCGTGGTACAGACACTGTCTGCCAGCACAGGCAGAGTCCTTTTCTCACCATTTCCCCCACCCCAGACCATCATCTTGGATTATGTCACAGAACGGACGACAGCCTGGTGGTGGTACTGTGTACTAGACCCAGATATCATGTCAAACACACTGTTTCCTGCCTTTTGATGATGGTACTTGTGTCATCAGCTGATGTCATGGCGGCTATCTTGGATTACGTCATGGATGAGAGTGACCTATGGCAGTGGTACTGTGTACTAGATCAGTTGGAGTCCAGAGCCTTTGGCGACCACACTGGAAGGTGGTAATGCCTCTAATTGTTTAAATAAAATAGTGCACGCAAAATAATAGACACAGGTTCTGTCCTCTCCATGCCAAATGTTAGGAAGAGGTGGCGGTCGGATGATTTAGATTGGTGGGGGTAGCCAAACTGAACAATTTTCCCGCCATTTTCATAGGTTAGTAGAAATAACATGATGTGATGCAATATCCTGTTGGAATTTGAACTTCCCACCATTTTGCTGGGGATGGGAGGGGAGGGGTTAGGCTTGTGGATTTAGCCTAATTGATCCAACTTCCCACAAAAATTCAAACTTCCCGCCAAAATACGCCATATTGGATGACATCGCACCCACCATCTTGGATGTCATCATCGCCGCCATCTTGGATGACGTGATCACCGCCATCTTGGACAACGATACTTTGGTGTAGAAACAGCTTTGTCCCAATGCTGTCTCGTACAGTGCTCGTTATTTGTGGTTGATTTTGCTGTTTCCTGTTCCTCTTCCAGTGCTGGAACAGCAAGCCACCAGTTGCACTGAGGCACTTAGAGTGGGCTGCAAAGAAGGGTTTCCTGTCTGCAGCAGTTAAGTGTGTGTGTGTTCATTTTCACTGGACTCATCGTTTTTTAATTTATCTGCCTTGCATATGGAGTATACTCTCCTACATTTCAGAGACTCTTTGCGTTTTCGGGGCCTCATTTTTGACCCCAGACTGTTGTGGTTGGCGCACCTGATTAAAGCCAGAATGTTGAAGGCACTTAACATCACCAAGTGCCTTAGCCACGGGTCTTGAGAGAGGACAGCATGCGTATCCTCCAGTTTTCTGGGGCTTTCGTTCGTTTGTGGTTGGACTACAGGTGCACAGTGTATTGGTCAGTGAGCGAGCCCCTCTTATTAGCGTATCATTGACGCTGTCCACCATGAAGAGATTCAGCTGGGAAAGAGTGCTTATCGGACCAAACGCATACCCATCCTTTGTGCTGAGGCAGGGGAGCTGCTACTTACCATCTGGCGCCAGCTCCCTATGGTGCTTCAGGCATGTAAGTTTCTTGAAATTCCAAATTCTCTAGCACACCATACTGTTGCTCATTCGCCTCTGGAGCGCCTTTTTTCCAACCATCCACGATGCCATTTGGGATCCACGTGCAGCATGTGCTGGAGTCCCTCTGTGTGGAGCCCTACGACCCCAAGTCCAACGTTTCAACCATCTTCCACCCTGGTTATTGGACAGACCCAGAGCGATTTTAGATTTGGTGCACTACAGGAAGGTGGCACTCTTGCTTCCCTTTTTTCTGACATTTTGTCTGAACACCACGACTCTGTCGTTGTTTTTACAGATGGGTCAAAACAGGGGCATTATATTGGTTGCTCTGTTGCTTTACCGGATAGTGACCTCAAGGTCTGACACCTCAGGCCTTTACTGTCTTTCATGCAGATTTGTATGCCATCTTGCGGGCACTGGAGAAGACGAGACTTTCTTCAAGTGTAAATTTCTTCTCTGTTCTGCTTCTCTGAGTGCCCTTCTCTCTCTGAAACGTTTGTATCCAGCAGATAGTCATCCACAATATCCTGGATGACCTCCTCCAACTATAGCGACTGATGAAGGAGGTATCTTTCTGTTGGGTACCTGGGTGCATTGGAATTGCTGGGAACGAAAGGGCGGATCGAGAAGCCAAGGATGTGTGTCGTGATCCTCCGGTATTTGGGTGTGCTATCCCCCTGTGTGCTATTACCTCGCTGTTAACGTACAAAGTCATGTTTCGATGGGAACACACAGGTGGCTGGAAGTAAATGACAACAAGCTCCTGGTCATCAGGCCCACAACTCGGCCGTGGCGTACTTCCTTCCAGCCACGTTGACGGCAAGGTCCTTGTTACTCATCTTCACATAGACCACAGCCCTATGACGCTCTAATTCATACTACGGCGAGAGCATCCTCCAACGTGTGGTGCTTGTGTCGTCCATATCACGGTGCGCCACATTTTAATTTACTACATTCTATCTGCCGACCAGCGGACTACGGCGGATTTGCCAGCGGACCTGCCCTCTATTTTAAGCAATGTTCAAAGGAATGTGGTTCAAGTTTAAAATTTTTGTGAATTGTCCAACATTTTAACAAGAATTTAGGGAGACGTTGTTAATGTGTCAACAGGGTAACTGGTTCACCCAAGTTTTTTGTAAGTGGTCAGTCAGTCACATTTCCCTGTGCTTTTCTTTTAGCTCTTCTGCTCTTTGTTTCCTCTGTGTTTTAATTTCTTGATTAGCTATCTTTTCTCCTAATTGGTTTTAACGCATGTAAGAGTGCATGTGAGATAGAGTGACTGTGTGTTCAGTTCGAGTGCATGTCTGTACAACAGTTTCAGTTCATCTCCAAATTAGTTTGGTGCCTATAGGATCCAAAAACGCACACACACAGACATACATAAAATCTTTAGCACACCTAATACTGACAGTTATCTTTTGACTTTTCCAAGATGGAAGAAAATTAAATGTTTATATTCCCACCAAGATCTGAAGAGATATTTACGTAGTTAGCAACCAAGTTTTCAAACTGAGAAGCATAATAAAATATATCTGTCTACTGCCGGTAGATTATGAATGTTATGATGGATTTAAGTTTTAGTACATGTAACTGCATTCTACATAAAGTCATTATTGTTGCTACACTGAGTATACTCGACTGAAGTATTATCTGCATAACGCGAAAAATTAATCTGGTGTCTATACATGTATTCTATATTTCTGTTACCTTGTTCGGAGATAGCAATTTCATTGTAACTGTTTGTTTGGGTTAGTACGAAACTGGTAGTGGCTAGAAGCAAGATTTGTTAAGCGAAAAGTATTTATTGTTTCCATGATACCAAGGTATAGCCATTGTAGACATTTTGAACAAACATTTTATCTGAATAATAGACGATTATCGCTCTCTATGAACAAGTAACAGACGCATGAATTATGCTGTCTGTAGGAACTGTTACGATTTTATGTTGAAGAGTTATATGAATTTAATTGTACATACTGGTTTCGAAGTTTTCCTATGCCGAATTAACTGCTGTAGACATATGAATGCATATGACACGAAATTTTATGAAAAACTCCGAAGAGATTTTCTTTATGTAAACATTTTTCAGTGAAGTAGTATTTTAAATGTGGATATTTTTTCCTCACAGTAAATCTTGCAAAAAGCTTCGAAGTCTATATAAGGAATTATTTTGTTAGTTTTATACAGAATAAGAAATTAGTAGCGTCTAGTGGACGAAAGTTTTGATGAAGTTAACTGCATGTACAGTGTCCAGTCACGCTCCGTGTTAGAGGTTTTCTTTGCCTTGACTTTGTCCACTTGTGACTTAAACACGTTTTCGGTTTTTTCTTGCTGTGCCGCGTGCAGGTATTTCCTATGTGATACATGTTATGCCTTATGCCTGAATCTGAAATAGTGCAGTGCCTGTATCGTAACGAGTACGCAGAAACCAGATCTGTCTGTTATTTACGTCCCTTTACTTGATGTAACGAAATACAATTTAGACACTTTTATAAACGACAACGATAGACTCATAAATGCAAACGAAAGCTGTTATTCTTTCTAAGCATAATATGTAGAATAAGTAAATTTGTTGCTACAAAGTGAAAATATTCTACGGCAACTAGAGTGAGAACTGTACGAAGCTGTCTTGCGAGTGTGTGTGCCTACCGTGATATGGTCGTGAAAGTAAAGATTTGAACGTAGACAGGGCCGAGCGTTTGGTGTAAGATGTTACCTGCAAACGAATTCCGACACTCAAAGAGAGAACAAACATTTTGCTTATCTGAACTATAGCCGGTGACCAGTTGACTACTTGTGGACTATGGTGTGAAAAATACTGGGCACCAGTGGAATCTTTGTAGTGCCACGAACCCGTATTTCTCACTCGGGAACATGTTCTGCATTCCACAGCTACACTCAAATCTCAATCCACTGGAAGGGTTTTGTGTACGCGCCCGGCGACAATCCTAGCTCCTTGCCACAGACTTGATTGTCGAGCTGACTGGAGCTAAGTAACGCCGTTTCAGAATTTTAAATAACGTTAAGTGTCGATGAAAGTAAAGAGAATGAATAACATGAGCCCTAATACATGGTGCGTGTTATGAACATTAATAGTGAATTAAGACCATGGAGACTGCTTCGTGTTGTAAGGTTCGCAGAATTCTGTGATCAGACCGCAGCGAAAAGTTGTAAAGAGAGTAAAGCAAATAATCTTTAAGGAAGTTACGTCCCTTGGCGGAAAACTTAATGGCTCTCGAAAAGAAGCACAAAAAACATTTTCACTTTATATCTCGAAACATGACGTTAAGAACAAAAATTCTAAATATGTATGTCTAATTTTTTTCTTTCGGCACAACCAGCATGCGTTGACTGAGTTATCACTCATTCTATTATGAAAGTGTTCTCTGAATCCTGAATCAGTTGAGCACCTGATGCCAACCTGAAAGACATTAAGGTTATCCTCCTTTGCTATGTGTCAGTCCGGAAGACAACTCCTTACTTGGGTCCACATCCCTGGCTGGTACTATCTCATCACCCTGTGTTATCCCTCGTCACACGTGGTCTCCTTGGTGACAGCGATCCTACGTCTTGGCACTTAGTAAATGGCGACACAGAATTAGTGGAAAATTAAAAATTGCAATCCTTATTGTTAATATAAACACTTATTTTCTTACAAATGGAACGGTCACGTGTTGAGAACGATATACAAAAACGGAAATGATATTGCAGCTCTAAAAATGAGCAAAACACAATACCCATGAAAATAAAAGAAAACTTACCATTTCTTATCTTTGACCACACGTTTGTATGAACTGGAATTCTGTACAATGTCTTGTGAAGTAGGTTAATGAATTATTAGTGAAGTACGTGTTGTTTGTTAACGAGCATGTGTGTTACAACCAGTTAACAGCAATCATCTCGTTACATGTTGAATAGCATCGCCAAGTTAGGCAATAAACTGTGACAACGCCATTCAAGGGGGCTTATGATACCCCTTTTTCAAATATCAACTGCACTGTCGACCATTTCTTAGATAGAATAACAAATCGATAAGGACGTATGTGTGACCAAGAAACAAATGAGAGTAGCTCTTTTAACGAGCAATCCTGTCTCCTTCACCCTCTCTCTCTCTCTCTCTGTCTTCTCCTATCTTGTGATAGACTGAAAATTCCACTCTTAATAAAATGTTCGTAACTACTTGTGCTAACTCGTTTCTACTCTTATTTAGCTTTAGCATGACACTAGACGACGTCGAGGTCTTGATACGCTGAGGCGATTGATCGGCTGCCATTATAGCCACCTATATGCGTTTTGTATAACCAGTCGAAGATCATCTCTTGAATATCACTTCATGATTTACAGAGTCGGATTACAATTTCTTGAACGCATTTTTATGCTCACCAGTGGTGTCGACTCAAACTTTTATTGCTGATAAAGGGTGGAGCATCACCTTGTTAATGTCTCTTCGAGAAAACCAGCTATGCTGATAATTTCAGTTTCTTTATTTCGGAGTCTCGTCATTATAATAAAAACTTTCTCCCTCAAAACAACTTACAGAAAAATTATATTATCGATCAGAGAAAATAAAATTGTAAACTGCACGAATGTTTGTGACATATTATTGATAATAGTGTAAGGTAGTAGTAGCAGCAGGGCAGACAAACCCATCCGCTCCAGTTATCATTACTGGCAATTACTGTCAGCTACAATTTCGAAGACTGATATTTGAAATGTGCTAATTACATCAACTTGTTGAAGTATTCATATTTAGTTAATTATATGTTGACTAACTGCAAATTTAGTTACAGCTTTAAATCAGTTTGCAGCACAAAATGTTTACTTAATGAACGAAGCCACTATGATAATATTCTAACGATCGTTACTTCAGTAAACAAACTTCGTAGCTCCAGGAAAATGCATACACACTATTTCGATGTACTATTGTCCACATGAATGTTTCTTGAGATTTTACGTATCCTTAGATTAAATTACACTGCAACGGTAAGTAATTCGACAGCTTATAGCCTCAAAGTTCCAACGAAGGAATGTTCAACCTATATGCATATAGTCGTAAATTGTGTGTCCTTAGATAAATGTGGCATTGGTTTCAAGAAATGTGTTCCTTTGACACATAAGGAATGACAGGTTGCGAATTAGAGACTAAACTGAAAATTTTTTTCATGTTGAAACATTTCCTTACAAAAAAATTTCTAAATGACTGTGCTGGAAAACCTCTGCGTTATTTGATTTTCAAACAGCTGAGCTAAACTGAACGTACTCAGACATTTTTCTCTTTACTCATTCTGATCATCAACAAACTGACACGCGATATTTTTAGCGCAACGCAATCTGACTTTCAATAATCCCTACAAAAGAATGTTCCTGAGTAACAATAACCTGTACCTTTCATGAGTCACGTACCTCACAAAAATCTTCGTTACTCGAATTACTGCAATACAGCGAGCGCGAATACTGCCAGCTAAATAAAAGATTCTAACTACAGAGGGCACTCCATACTGATAGGCATACTTAACAAATGAAAGATTTTGATAGAGAACAATGTATTTACATTGATGGTGGTCAAAACTCATTATATATATAAGTTCATGACATCCACTCTTACAAATTTACTGTCTCTGATGGACACACGTCGAGATCATCCGCTCTCAAAACTCCGCCATCTCTCTCCCCACATCCATCACTGCTGGCGGCTCACCTCCAACTGTGCAACGCTATGCGCTGTTCACATCCCACTGCCCAACACTACAATAGCGAATATTCCAACAATGGCAACCAGCCACAGACTGCACACAGCACAGCCAGTGATTTACATACAGAGCGCTATGTGGCGTTACCGACATAAAACCTAAACAGCCAACTTACATGGAAGTAGTGGATTTCCATGCAGTCTTGAAGTAGTGTTGTCCTTCCATGGGAAGGACAACGCTGACGCTTCACAGGTAGGGGGCCACAACAGAGCAAACCCACAGCAGAGTCAGTCGAAGTCTTGAGGAATATTGGTAGATAGGTCTTCACAGAGCAGACCCACTGTAGTCCTGGTAGAGAGTATGGTATTGGTGGGCCTTCAAAGGTACAGACCCACTGCAGTCCTTGTAGAGACATCCCGCAGCCATCTGTTGCGACTGTGCAGGTGCACAGTCACCATCAAAGAGTCTTGCAGACAATATAGCAAGTCCATAAACTACCACTTGTGCACTCACAAAGTTTTTGGAATTGTCCTTAGGACCAGCAGTGCTGTTAACCACACACTTGCTGAATTATTAACACATGCAAACACTAACAGTCCCAACTTCTCACATATTGTGCATATACTATGACCAACAGAAATGTATGCAGTAAAATGAAACTTAATTTGAAGAACTTGTGTCTATACAATTATAAATTTACAACATAAGAATACAATTACAAAGGTACAAAACACATCATTAAAGAACTTAATAGTACATATAACATTTGTAGTAATATGGGCTTTACAAAAGGATAGAAATAAACATGTACATCAATGTTACAGGAATTATGACATAAGTAAATAAATAAAATAGTGAGAATAGTTTTTGAAACTTTAATTTCATACATGAGCATTAAAACAGAACAGAATAAATAATCTCTAAACATCTTTACAAAGTAAATAACACATTATTAAAAAAATTTAAGAACATAACTCTTATCAGATAAACACATAAAGACAGGAAGAACACAAATACACAAGGGTAGACAAACACATAGCGGAATAACACAAAAGTAAAGGACAGGGTTTGTTTTACTGCAGTATTTTGCAAACAAAACTTTCTTTACTTCTTGGAGATCTCCCTTCATTCATCATTATTCCCAAAAAGTCCTATCTATATCTCCTTGCTGTAATCTATTCATATACTCTTCCAAAATAATTATTCTTCATTGTACAGTGCCCTTTTTCAAAAAAAAAATTTTTGTTTAACTTCTAAATGCATTTGTTCCAATTCGTCACAACTCATTCTCCTATATAGCCTACCCCTCTTAAGCTAACTTAAATCTACTGAGCTCAGATGTGTAAACTAAGGGACAAGGCAATGCTGCAGCACAAAACAATTAACACAAGCAGCAATAACAAAAAAATGCAAATTAGCAAAGCCAGTAGCAATAAATATAAATTAGCAAAGCAAATGCAACATTACACTAATATGAGCCACTGTGGAGCAACAAGAAAAATAAATCAGTAGTAAAACTGGCTTAATTCAAAGCAAAATTCAGTAGAAATATGCCTGGCAAATAGCAGCAGCAAATCCAATAACTTCTATCTAAATATGACCAACCCACAAGCAGAAAAAATAGTACACTAAAGACAACAATGCAGATAAGGGAATTATCGATTCACATCTAAAAAGCTATGTCCTTAAAGTGGTGCCCCACAACAACTTATTCTACAAAAAAAATTACCAAGCACTTGAAAGAAAATTATGTATCCAGTTACTGTTATTAGTCCCTTCTTATTGTTCTTTCGTTTCCAAGTGCTCCTTTTTCGAAGAATGTGGATCATAAAATTATTATTTAATAGATCTGTTGGCAGAAAGTGTTCACATTAGCAAATGCAATTAATTTTATAAAACCATTGCTGCAACACAGCTGGAAACCAGATATCAAATGAAATAAGCAACTATGTAAGGCAAAGCATAAAAACATTCAGCAGCCATGTGGCATTTCATAAGTCAGTAGAAATTCTCTCAACTCTTGTAGGAAGACACTTGTCATAATCAGGTATGCAGATGTAAGAATATTTCCCATCAATTCATAAGCATTTCAGTAAGTATCAGAAAGTATGAGTTCAAAACTGTAATCACATGTTTCAAGTATAAGCGTGTCTTATTTGAAATGCTTTCTACAAAGAAATGTCAGTAGCGATATTACTGGCCTCTTTTTTTTTCACCTAATGGCGTTTTCTCCAGGCGACTTGCACAGCTTGGCGCCCAAAACGCATTACGTCAAGGTCAATTAGCTTTCTCACCGGAATATTTATGACAGCAGTTTGCGCTACAGTGACAGTCTCATACAAAAAAATTTCACAGGTCGAGAATTTGCGTTACAAATGTGTAGAAACTAAATCCTATAAATATAAGAGTGTCCATAAATTTGCGCTGGCATTATGATACATTCATGCATGTACAAACATTTCATAATTCTTAAAGTACAATTCTTGGTTTCCAACATCCTTTTTCTCAAATCAGAGTCCCTAACCACTACTCATTATTCCTTATGTTATTACACATATAAATATTCGTCGACACTTCTTCAATATCTCATCATAATAAATACATATCATTCCCAAATTCCTTATATAGCATGAGCTTATTTATCATAAACATACCTCAACAGCATAATACTCATCGTCGTCGTAATAATATCATCATAATACCTCAGATAAATATCAAAAACGTCGTAGCTTTCTGCAATAATTTCAAAACCTAAAAGAAATTCTCTGTTCATTTCAATAGTGTCATCTACCTCAAACGTAATTTAAAAATCACGATCTGATACCAAATACATCATTCAAAGCTCTCACAGTATCACAATGGTTCCAAAAAAATATGAGCAGTTCACAAAGTACAGAAAAAATACAATTTCATAAGTGTGAGGTTATTCGACTGTGTAATTACGTAAACATCTGTCAATGACAGATTAAAAAAATTTTTTTGTCTCTTTCAGTTAAGTGATCAGATAGCTGTGTAATTTATGTGTTAGAGAAATATGGCACTGATGTGTAAAGTTGTACAAGCAAATACCATATTAGCTAGGGCTCCTAGCGCTCTCTACACTCTTAGTACACATTTAGGCGTGTACCCTCCTGAGGATTAATGTAATTATACCCTCAGGTGTTACAGATTATAGCAATGGAATGAAATGTATCACAGAAAACCTTTGTATCTTTGTAATTCTAAAATCTTTAAAAATAAATATTTCAAGTACAAAATTAATCACTCAAATACGTGTACTGTAGTACTAAACTGTGTGTCTTGTTGTAATATAATTTCTGTCATTACTTAAGGGTGAAAAATGTGCCAAGTATCGTAATTATCGTCGTCTGTAAGCAAAGTTCTGTAGAAGTCAATGTAGTTACCTTGTAATAATCAAAAGTGAAATGATATGCTTATAGATATTATAGTTACTACTTACATTACCGTGATCGAGAAAGTAATATACTGTATTGTATTGTTGTGCTACGAAAAAGGCTGTCTCATTGTAGCTATATCACAAAAGTTACTACTAAACATGTTTTACTTTCTAGAAGAATTCAGAAAAACTGTGCAGATATGAAACAGATACACTGCAAAAGCAATAATATAAATTGGGTCACTCATCAGTAGCGTGGTGATATAATCGTGTAGCTGTCAAATAATCTAACCACTGTGTCATCTGGTATTTCTCAGAAAGCACTTTAAATCCATAATGTATTTTTAAGTAAACCAAAACGTTGCATTACAATGTCATTAGCAGTACGGGTATATGTTCTAAGTATGTAAGCCTTATAGTCATTATGTAATCATGCAATGAACAAGGAAGAATGTACACACACAATAACACTGTGTCGTCTGTTTACTATAACAATGCATTTGTAATTACTGTCTAAATAAGATCCCTAGGTTGTTGACTGGATAGTTAACTTTAAAACATAGTTGCATGTTAACAGTTTCTAAGTCTGACAAAGCATACTAGTAACGTGAAGTGAAAACTTTTATGGTAGAGGCTAAGTTAAAAAAGCAGATTATCTCTCAATAAACGGTTTTACACGTGAAATTTGGTGAAATCCTTCACTCTTACTAGTACACAGAGTTCAACTTCAACGCAATTATCATGTGGTATACGTCGGTAAGGAATACTAAAATTTTTCTCAAGGTTAGCGTCTATGTTATTTTTCTCTGAGCCAGCCAGAGCACATGGCTACTTGCAGTGCGAGTCATTGTCTGTCTCTTTGTTGGCGCACGTCGTTATTAGGATTAGGAGACCTAACTTCTACAAATTCACCTTGTCGAGAGGGCCCTGCCCTGTTTGAATCCCGCCAGTTCTGATAACATTCAGGTCTGTCGTTATGTCGGTCGTTTCCATAGTTTTTTTTTGTCGGTCATGTGTTGGAGAATCTCTTTCAGAATCGTAACTCCGCAGTGGACCGTTGCGTCTGATGTTATTCTGTCTCCCTTGATAATAATAATGTTGAGTCCCATATTTTCTGGTTCTCTGATTGTCTCTGTTATAGTCATTACCGCGGAGAGGTGATCTTTCCGTGTAATTATTATTACTCTGTCATCAGTTGTCATACGGGTGGGGTCTGTTTTGGTCACTATTTGCGTTGTAAGAATAGCCTTGTCGTGTCCAGTTATTATTTCTGTCATTACGGAATTGTGACGGATGTGACCTGTAATTGTTGTGTTCCTGTTTTCGCGTCCCTTGATATTAAGTGTCAGTTTCCAATTCTTGTAACAATCCCTGAAAAGCTTCAATATCATCTTTGCAACGTTCTGCCAAAAATAATATGTCGTAAATGTTCAGGCAATTTGATTAAGCGAATGCAGATGAGTTCTGAGGGGCTGCATGTGTTTGTGAGATGGTGATTCTTATGTATCATGTCTTCAAAATATTTCACAAGACTGGAAAATTCAAATTGTTCGAAATGTTTCATCATTATGATGCTGTTTTTTACTCAGTCTTGTGTAGCTTGAGACCAACATACTGAGAGGAAGGCATGATAAAATTCTCCTTCTCTATGACAATCATGAATGACCGATCGCATTCTTACAGCTGGTTCATTCTCTAAGTAGCCACACATAAATTCTAATCTGTGCTCTAGTGACCAGCTGGGAGGAAAACAATGAGAAAATTGATGAAGCTATGCTTGTGGATGAATGTCGTTGCCAGAATTCTTAAATGTTTTGTATTTACGTGTAGTAATGAACAGCTTATATTCAAAGTCATCGTGTCGGCGTGTCGCATATCGGTCTTTGTTACGTCGTGTCGGCGGTTTCATCTCAAAATTCGGTGCACCTTGCCAATTTCTTTCATAGTTTCCGAAATGCCCTGTATTATTATTTTGTGACTTTTCCGTATTTGTAATTCCCTCTTCCCTTGTTGGAGTGCGAGTCTCCTCTGAAATATGTAATTCTTGTATTACTTGTGCCAACTGATCTTGTACTCTCCGAATTTCTCTTTTGTGTTGCGTATTAATTTGATTCTGATTTTGTTTGAATTTCATAATTTGTTCGTACTCTTGTGTGCCATTAAATACTACCGGTCTTGTGTCATTCAAATTGTCATCTACCTTCGTAGATAATTTATTTAGCTGATCCGAAAGTTCGACTACTTTCTCTGTTAATGAACTAATTTCCTCCATGCGTCCTTCTGAACCAATTTTCAGAGTATCTACTTTGTCCTTTAAGTTTTCCTGAGTTTTTGCAAGTTGCGTAACCGAATCGGTAGATGCAACTGAGTCAATTTTAGCCCGCAAGGTCTCATGATTTTCATGAATAATAGTTTGTAGTTCTTTTATGGCTGCTTAGTGGTTCTGTAATGCATTTTCATGCCGCAAAAGAAAGTTTGAAAATGCTCACAAATTTGCGTTTTTACGTCATTACAGACTTTTTGACATTTCGATCCGATGTTATGTAACTCAGTAGCTAAATCTTCACGTGTTTGTTGAAGTGTTTCTTTAATTTGTTTCTGATTTTGTTCCATTTCTTGCTGTGTTTGTCTCTGATTTTTTTCCATTGTGTCTAACTTTTGAAGCTGTTGTCCCATTTGTTGCATTAATTGTAATAACAATGCACTGGTGTCTGAAACACGTTCCTCTGTAGCTTTTGGCAGTGCATTTGCACCGGCAACATTCACATTTTGAAAAGCCGAAAATGTTTCTTGTCTTGATTGAGAAACTGGTAATGACGCAAAACCTGAATCTACGGTATTAAAAAAATGTGTCCTGTCATTTTTGATCCCTATGGCGAGCTTTTGCCGACCGACCGATCGACAATACTACCCTCTTCACTAGCTGTTTCACTGTCTACACCATTATTTGCCGCCCGCTCCATTTCCTATGCACAACTACCAAATTACTACTTTGAATGTCAGTTAATGCATTACACGGTGGTGCTGATAAGCTATGCTTGTCGTCACTATCATTTCTCAATTCACTTTGGAGCCTAGTGTTACATTTTTTACACGCCGTAATTATTCCGTATTTCACACGATAACAAGAAACGCACAATTTGAAGAGGAAAAATAAGAAAACACATTAACATAGCACTGAAAATAATATCTAGTTAATAGCAAGCGCAGCTGCGAAATACTTGGTGCAAATCTACATGCATGCCACAACTGTTTTACTGTACAACAATGAAAAACTATAACTACGAAGGAAATATCAGAAGATTCCAGTGAGCTATCATCGGCTAAGGGTCGACATATGAAACATCCCCTTAGAAAAATTTATGAATGACTGTGCTGATAAACCTCTACGTTATTTGATTTTCAAACAGCTGAGCTAAACTGAACGTACGAAGACATTTCTCTCTTTACTTATTCTGATCATCAATAAACTGACACATAATATTTTTAGCGCAACGCAATCTGACTTTCAATAATCCCTACAAAAGGATGGCCCCGACTAACAATAACCTGTACTTTTCATGAATCACTTACCTCACAAAAATCTTCGTTACTCGAACTACTGCAATACAGCGAGCGCCAATACTGCCAGCTAAATAAAAGATTCTAACTACGGAAGGCAGTAACTACTGATGTATTTACCTTAAACAATGTACTTACCTTAAACAATGTATTTACCTTAATAGTGTTCAAAAGTAATAATATATATATATATATATATATATATATATATATGTATCAGTTCATGACATCCAGTCATACAAATTTACTGTCTCTGATGGACGCACGTCCAGATCATCCGCTCTCAAAACTCCGCCATCTCTCTCCCCACATCCACCACTGCTGGCGGCTCACCTCCAACTGCTCAACGCTACGCGCTGTTCACATCCAACTGCCCAACACTACAATAGCGAATATTCCAACAATGGCAACCAGCCACAGACTGCACACAGCACTGCCAGTGATTTTCATACAGAGCGCTACGTGGCGTTACCGACATAAAAACCTAAACAGCCTACTTACAATGTCACCTATAATCGATTGCTCAGGTATCAAATGGCTTTCTACATAGTGGGTTTGACAAAATTTACGCTCTCCTCAACACCTTAACCAACTTTCGTTTAAAACAGATTTATTAAGCACGTATTTTACCCACTTATGCCTGTAAATAAAATCGAAAATAGCTACAGATAACAGTATTATTGACATGGACCCGTCAGTATTTTCGCTAGTAAAGTAAATTTCCAAGTTAGGAAGTTTTAACGTCCGTCTTGAGCGTGGACAGTTTATTACAATGGGCAAGAAAGCAGGGATACGACTGGGGTAGACTGTACTTTTAAGTATTCTACACCGAATTTGAAACACTCTTGTGCTTTAAAATTTTCTCTAATCATAGATACACATTTCTGTCACGTTGTCATATCAACAGTTGCCCTGAAGGAAATAATTCACGCCCTGAAGTGTAGCTGACTTCATAAACGGACAGTGGCTAATAAATTAAGCTGTTGTCAAGACAGGAGATGGATATAATCATTGCGTTCCACAAGTATTACTTCGTAAGCAGTAAGTTAACTCTAATGAAAAGTTTTAGTTGGTTTTATATGCATTGTCCAACTAAAGCATTTCATATTGTGTAGAACTCTGAATATACTGCCACTTTTAGCTAAAAAATTATCAACTATGTTAATACTAATGAGCACTAAGTTAACTCTAATGAAAATTTTCAGTTGATTTTATATGCATTGTCCAACTAAAGCATTTCATATTGTGTAGAACTCTGAATATACTGCTACTTTTAGCTACAAACTTATCAACTATGTAAATACTAATGCAAAGTTGCTGTAATAAATATGGTGTTTCAGTAAATTAAGTACAATGTTTCTATTGTGAAGCACTACGTTGCATAATATATACAAGAGTATCAACTTAGTATCGATGTTACTTTAGAGAAATTTCATTAAAAACTTTCACGTAAAATCTTTACTTTCCCATGTAGGATATTGTTTGTACATACACAGTTGTAGAGCTATATGTTTTTCAAGCAATTTTATATATCTTATTTGTATTGTTTTTTTGGTGTTTTTGTACGATGTTCAGTATTTGAGTATGTTATTTTCTGCTTCTTTGAAAATGTACTGTTAATATTTCTAGGAATTTACAGGTATCACACACCACTGCCGTTATATATTATCTGCTAGCTACAATTAGAAAGCATAAAAAATATGAACAACTAAATTTATACACTATAAGTGCCTATAGAACGTTTTAAAATGCTCTTGTTTATAGTGAAGCATACTTATACACTATTTTTATACGAAATATTGCTGCAAACTCTGGCAAATGCAGTGTGGTGTACTGGTTAGCGTTGAGGGTCAGTGTGCTGCAGATCGCCAACTCCACTACGATCACCACCGCATAATTTGTTATTATTATATACAATTTCTGGAATGTCCCTGAAATACATAATGTTTGTTACATTCTGAAATTTTCGATGACCGTGTTAATGCTAGCGTTCTGGAACATTCGGTGTTTGTTTAAATAGGTGTACTCTCTGTTCAGCAGATCGGTTCTGCTCCAGTTGTATGCCGGTATTGGTAATTAACGTGCTTCCAGTAGCAAGTGTCAAACTTCATTGACGATTTTCACTTCGCGCTTGGTCTTCATTGTGACTTAATTGTGACAATATTTGCTTTAAAATTTACCAGGTGTGGCCCCCACCCTATATCGTATGTTAACTAGGGCTTTTCCTGTGGAGACGTAACTACTGGTAAATTTACGTGATATCTGTTTAATTCTGTTAAGCTGCTCTTCAATCGATACAGGTGTTGGAGAAGCCACTTCGTTACACCTAACAGTTACAATTACCTACGATAAATTTATTTTGTCATTCCTTTTTCCTTGAATATACTATCAATCAAATTATTTCACTAAACTAAAATTTTTTAGACGTCTAGCCCTAACTTTAGTCCCCTTCTTACACGTAGTATTCCTCATTTAAATTTCTTCCATTTCATCAACATTTAGTTGGGAATGCGTCTTACACTATGTGATCAAAAGTATCCGGACACCCCAAAAAACATACGCTTTTCACGTTAGGTGCATTGTGCTGCCACCTGTTGCCAGGTACTCCACATCAGGCATCTCAGTAGTCATTAGATCTCGTGAGAGAACAAAATGGGGCGCTCCGCGGATCTAAACATCCCTAGGTCCACTGTTTCCGATGTGATAGTGAAGTGTAAACGGGAAGGGACACATGCGGCATAAAAGTGTACAGGTAGACCACGTCTGTTGACCGACAGAGACTGCCGACAACTGACCATCACACAGGAATTCCCAACTGCATCACGATCCACTGCAAGTAGTATGACAGTTACGCGGGAGGTGTGAAAACTTGGATGTCATCGTAGAGCGGATGCTCATAAGCCATTCGTCACTCCGGTAAATGCCAAATAACGTCTCGCTTTGCCTAAGGAGCGTACATATTGGACGACTGAACCGTGGGATAATGTAGTATGGAGTGACGAATCACGGTACACGATGTGGCGATCCGATGGTAGTGTGTGGGAATGGCGAATGCTCGGTGAACGTCATCTACCACTGTGTGTAGTGCCAACAGTAAAATTCGGAGGCGGTGGTGTTATCGTGTGGTCGTGTTTTTCATGGAGAGAGCTTGAACCTCTTGTTGTTTTGCGTAGCACTATCACAGCACAGGCCTACATTTATGTTTTAAGCACCTTATTGCTTCCTACTGTTGAGGAGCAATTCGGGGATGGCGATTGCATCTTTCAATACGATCGATCACCTCTTAATAATGCAAGGCCTGTGGCGGAGTGGTCCCAAGTCAATATCATCCCTGTAATGGACTGGCTTGCACAGAGTCCTGTTCTGAATCCTATAGAACTCCTTTGGGATGTTTTGGGACGCCGACTTCGTGCCAGGCGCCACCGACCGACATCGATACCTGTCCTCAGTGCAGCACTCCGTGAGACTGGGCTCCCATTCCCCAAGAAACGATCCAGCACCAAACGTATGCCTGCGAGAGTGGAAGCTGTCATCAAGGCTAAGGGTGGGTCAACACCGTATAGACTCCCAACATAACCGATGAATGGGACCACGATCTTTTAAGTCGCTTTCTGCAAGGTGTCCGGACACTTTTGATCTAATTTGGCATTTCATTATTTTTCATTACAGTCTCTTACAGCCTGTCCTCCTTCAGTTTCCAATGATAACCTTATCCTTCCAGTTTCGTATATTCGTCGATAAAGCTAATGAAACATTAACTTAATTGATTATGATACTGGAGAGATATACTGGAGCACGATGCACTTTGAGATGGGAGTGGGAAGAATTGCCCTTCTTTTATTTCAGAGCTTCTAATACAAATAACTTATTTCAAATATTTCCAATGTTAACGTAGTTTTTTTTAGGACCGAGCTTACACTTCTTTTCACACTTCATCCACGTCTAGTTAGAACACGAGTAAGAAACTTAGCTTATATGAAGCTGATGAATGAAGCTGGTGAGTACACTAGGTTTCTTCAAACATTTCGATGTAAACCTTAGGAATATTTGAAGTAACAGAAGGGTGTATGAATGCATGGTCCTACGAGGATTGAGCGACGTGAGTAAAAGCTTTCGGCTGAATGCTGCTGAGTCGAATACAACCACCTACCTTTTTCCTTGTCTCTTTCTTTTAGTATTTCTCATTCGCTAACCCGTACGGTAGAGCAGGCTGCACTAGTAAAGATCAATTGGGAAATCACCGTTTATTGTGCCAAATCAGGTGATTTGGTGCTGGGGCATCGAGACTTCTAATTGGGAATATTTGGGAGGGCATTTTCAGTTTCCGAATTTGGCCTACAACGAAGGGAAAACTCCCGACAAACTTGGTCAGAAACGGTGAATAGGAAATGTTGTGAATTTAAATCTGAGATGGTCCTCTAAGAAAAGTGATATGTAAAACTAGTATTTGTACAGGTGTATTTGTTTATCTGTTTACACTGTGAAGTCTATCATTTACTCGACAGGTGAACTGTACGTATGTCACAGACTGTGATCCAACCATCGCCGTGTTTGCTATAAGCTCGTTTTATTCCGAAGTCATGTACGCAGTATACAAACAATACACAATATGTATCATTGACAGCGCCCACTTCCTTTCAAGGAAAATATCTAGGCCAGGAAAAAATTTAGAAAATTCTGTACTTGTTAAATTGTTAAATCAGGATGATCACCCAAAAGTCTTATGAAGAAAACAAATAGCAAATAGTCCCTCCCCCCCTCCCCAAATTGCAAAATAATGGTGAAATGTTGAGCCTTTTATCATCAGAGAGTTACAGTGTGATACGTAGAACCAGTTCACCACCAATAAAATCTGAAAACAATATATTACTGGATATTGAGGCTTGCCACTTGCTACAGAACGATGGAATACCATTTTCATTGCGTATTAATGCTACAGTTGAACTCTGACGGAGTGAAGACAAAGTGAAGTGTTTACTCTTCTCACTGACTCCAACGGAGAAGGAGAACTAGACGTTAAGAGAGGAGGTAATGTTTAGCGATTCTGTAGCAGAACGGATTAATCTATTTGTCAGTGCTTCTCCTAAGAGAATCCTTTGTGCTTACGTCAGCAGAACAAAGCAGAGAATTGCCTTTGCACTGTTGCAAATACAATTTCCTGCATATTCGGTACGGTACTCTAGCCTGGCTCTGGAGCAGACACGAGAAATGAACACACCACGTTTGAAACAATTTCCAACTACGAGCGCCACAGAGGAGGGCTTTTCGTTTGATGGCTAAATACATTACCCTGAGACTCCAAGTAAATACACACCGCTTTCCCTGGCGAAATTAACACAACTCATGGTCGGCTGTGTGAAAATAAGTATGATATACTTCTGTTACTCCCCCCCCCCCTCCTAACCGAGTCTTCGAAATATTTAAATAAAATGTGGCTCGAAACAGTGTTACATGAAAATTATCCGCTGGTCTCTTAAACTAAACAGGACATTTGTCTACAAAGATGAATTGAACTTACATAGTTATTCCAAGTACTGGGATTATAAGTCAACACGAGTATTTAAAAAATAAGTACATGCGAAAAATTAATAAATAGGCGAATAACTGTAAATAGTTTAATATTTGTTTCATCTATTACCACATTGTGATTACTAAACAATAAGAGAACCATTGGATTCATTGTATATTAGTATAGGCAACTTCCAAGAACATCGAATGTTTGTTTCTTGAGAAACTTACGTGGTCACTGCATACGCCTAACATATCGTCAGTGACTGTGTTTTCCTTCTGTACGATCTACTTACACCTGATGGCGGTCTGTCTCTCTGCACCTGCCTTTACCACTGTTTGGTGTTCTTTGTAGTAACCAAGTGTTCTGGCAGTTCATTCGGGTTAGCTTCTGTAGTGTTTTATAAAATAATGCAATTCTGATGATAAAAGACAAAGTGATTGTTTTTAGACAATTAGTAAATAAAGGTAATAAATAGCCATCTATCAAGTGATTATAAGTAAATGATATCTACTCAAAGAACTCAAGGTTGGGCTGTAATTATCATATAGCAGCGTAACTTGGTGCATACGCCTATGTGTTACGTGGAACCAATTTACGTTGGCAGAAAATTAATTATTTTTGAGGACATGTCTTTCTGGGGCACAGTGGTTTATTTATTATTTAAAATTGAATACAAATAGTCACAACCACAATAAACAGTTCTTTTATATAATTTTACCAGTATCGGTCTGTTTCGACCATCTTCAGACCCACACTGAAATTGTATTTGCAAAAGCATTAGAGAGATGCAGTAACACACAAAATATATCCTACATAACAAATAATAAAAGAAGAAATTATTCCTATGGTGGTAGATGGTGCTCCTGTAAGGAGAGTGATGCAGCTGTTGCTTAAATTCACGATCCTTCACCCACGGCAACCGATTACATCAGCGATAGTCAGTCAGGCGTACAGAACGTCAAACTCTTTTTACACTAAAGTATATACAAAATGGTCAAACGAAAGCGTACAACAGATGAAAAAACTGGTGCCTTACATTATATAAGGTAACTACTATACATGGTATTACGTCATTTTGCTGTTAGGCGACGCTAATTGTTCCCGTGGAGACGGCGTGGTCATATCGATAAGTGCCATCCAGCAGGAGAGGATCTGAGTGCTGTAACATTGGTTGGATGTCACACACGTACGGCATGCGCCTGACATGTAGAAATACATGGTATGCAAGTAGGACGACTCTCATAATATGTTACTTGCATACAAATAGTTGGTAACAGCTACTCAATGTCGCAGCGTTGAAATCGGCCCTGTGAAACGAGCACATAGTCACCTCCACGCGGTGCATTTCTACATGTCAGCTTGCGTGCCAGTACATGTGTGACTTCCAGTACCGTTATAGCTCTCAGATCCTCTCCTGCTGAAAGGCACATATCGATATGGCCACGCCGTCTCCATGGGAACCTTTAGTGTCCCCTAACCGTCATCTTTGCTGCCATAGCGTCTACCAGGTCATTATAAATGCCCACAAATGGCTATCGATATTATCACAACAAATTATGATTGGATATTTCTTTTGTATACATTTGTATCACAGATTCAGGTGAAGGTGTGTATAGCAGTTACTTTATATAAGACACCTATTTCTTCATCTTTTGTTAGCTTTCGTTTTACCATTTTATATATGCTTTATTGTTAAAACAGTTTGACGTTCTGTATGCCTGATTGGCTATCGCTGATGTAATCGGTGTGCAGTGGGCGGAGCATCGTGTATATAAGCAACAGCTGCAACACTCTCCTTAGCAGTTATCGCTCGTGGAGGTGTAGCGCCTGCTCCGTTCACAGTCACCGTATAGCTTCATCCACCATCTACCATCCTCTTTTATTATATGCTGTGTAGCACGTGCTTTGTTTATGGGTACATCCCACTAATTGTAGTGTATGCAAATATTTCAGTGTGGGTCAGAAGCTGGTCTAAAACAGACCCAAGCCGATAACCTTATATTTTAAAAAAAATTATTGCCGTTGTGACTGAAAAAATTACTTCCATTTTTGGACACCCAGTGCAAATTTGGCCTTCTGAAAGCAAGAAAGACGTATAAAAACGTTTCCTTGTGTTATGGATTAGGAACGGGACGTGGGCATAAAAGGTGAAGATGCGAGAAAGACGTTGTGTTGACTTTGTTATTAACCGAGGTTTACACAGTTTCTTCAACATGAGAATGGGAGACGTTGACGAGATATAGCATTTGTAAAACAACGTGATGGACAGTCGCTCGCTGAAGTACCGGTGGAGTTTGAGGAACATGTTCCGTTACACTAGCATTCAGATCGGGTACAGACCAAATGTGGCCCTCGTCAACGCATTCTTTTAGATACCCCCAGGGCCACGGGTCACGGAGATTCAGATCGCTTTATCTTGCAGGCCAAGTATCTGGAAAACAAAAAATGGTTCAAATGGCTCTGAGCACTATGGGACTTAACATCTGAGGGCATCAGTCACTTAGAACTTAGAACTACTTAAACCTAACTAACCTAAGGACATCACACACATCCATGCCCGAAGCAGGATTCGAACCTGCGGCCGTAGAAGTCGCGCGGTTCCAAACTGAAGCGCCTAGAACCGCTCGACCACATCGGCCGGCTCTGGAAAACATCTGGAGATAACTCGCTCATGGAACGTTGCATTAAGCAGATCTTTCACTGGGTGAGCGACAATAGGAGCCACCCCATCTTGCAGGAAAATAGCCTCCCACACCGTTGTGCTCTTCCGAAGCAAGAATTACATGCTGTAGGAGGAGGTCTCGATAATGTGCTGACGTCAAGGTACACGTGAGAAGCCCTCTGGGAGCATTCTCTTCAAAGAAGAACGGACCGATAATGAAGGTGCTTCTAAATCCACATAGTAACATACGGCGAGTGCAACTGCCATTCGTGCACAACAAACGTTTAACAGTACCCGAAATCGGACAGTTCTTTGTATACAATGCTCTTTGTAGTGTAAAACAGAAAATTGCCTGGCCACATGTCGTCAGCTTCGATGCGTGCTACAAAAGAAAAAGCTAATTAAGATTGTTGCTGTGAATGATGAGGTCTCAACCTCTTGGCCGTATGGATCTTGTACGGGTACCAGTGTAATGTAGACCGCTAAACTTTCCGTACTGTTCGCTATATTGTGGACATCTTTCTTAACACTGAATGAGCACTAATACTACCCAAGGTACGAGCTTAATGGTCAGTTACAGCAACAGCAACCTACTGAGTAACTACCGCCGGGACAGAACGCTCTTCTTTTGCAGTTCCTACGCCAACTCACGTGTGTTTTAGAATTTCATTATCATCTTCTTCAAACAATTTAGTGACACTGGTCCTCTCGTCAGCCCTTTCAGTCGGCAATTTTCGCTGTAATTGCTGTCATTCACATAAAAACGTTTCACTAGCAGCACATGGTCTCCCTTCACGGTAAAAATGCTGTTTACTCACGTTAGCACTCGTCAAATGATCGTGTGATTGTCTTAACATCGTACAAACAGTGTACAATACCAGATTTGAAACTGGTGGTCAAAATTGGAACCAATTTTTTCCCAGCGTGAATTGGTTCTGCACTAACAAATTAGCATTCTACCAAATATCGCTGCTGTATCGTATTTACAGCCCACACTGGACGTCAATGAGAAGCTGCACTTTAATTATAGCTACGAGGTACAAATAACTACTTTGAGGTACTTAAACCGCAGACGATATTATTAGATCAGTGACAATGCCAAAGTTCAGGTTTTACCTCTCTCCACAGACAACGACCGAGAGCAGCGGCGTAGAGTTGTCTGTGTTAATAGACAAACAACAGTATGAGGAACAATTGCAGAAACCAATGTGGGATATGGTATAAAAGTATCCGTTAGGACAGTGTGGCGAGATTTGGTGTTAAAGGGCTAAGGCAGCAGACGACCGCAGCTACTGTCTTTGCTACCAGTAGAACATCGCCTGTGGCGATTCTCCTGCGTTCCTGACCATATGGGTTGAACCTAGGCAACAGGAATACCACGGTCTGGTAAGATGAGTTCCTATTTCACTTGGTAAGAGCCGAAGACAGGGTTCGAGTGTTTCGTGTGGTCATTCCACTTAAAGTCACTCTGGATAGTTACGCCTAGATATTTTACGGCTGTTTGTCACAAAAGTGTAGTTGTACAGTAGTGGATTTCTTTTTCTATGTATGCGCAATGTGTTACATTTATTTGCGTTCGGGGTCAACTGCCAGAGCCTGCACCATTCATCAGTTCTCTGCAGGTCGTTCTGCAAATTCTTACTATTTTCTGGCGTTGCTACTTTGGTATAGGCAACTGCATCATCTGCGAATAGCCTTAAAGAGCTATTCACAGATGATGCACTGAGCCACGTCTTCATCTACTCCGACTAAGAACCACATCTACCATCCCGATATAGTAAGAACAGTGGCATACACTTAGCCTAGTTTCAGTTGCCATCTTCGGCAGTCATTACAGGAATGTGACAAGGTTCAAATGGCTCTGAGCACTATGGGACTTAACTTCTGAGTTCATCAATCCCCTAGAACTTAGAACTACTTACACCTTACTAACCCAAGGACATCACACACATCCATGCCCGAGGCAGGATTCAAACCTGCGACCGTACCGGTCGCGCGGTTCCAGACTGAAGCGCCTAGAACCGCTCAGCCACTCCGGCTGGCTCAAACGTGACAAGGAAGGGAACTCATTTAAAAAATGAAAAATAACCTGCTTATCAAGCTGAATACGTCTAAAACTATGCCAAATACAAGCAAGAAATTTAACAGCCATTTCCGCAAAAAACAAATTTCTGTACCTGGAAACATGTAACATCCAAAATAAATATCCTATTACTTTCAAAACTGGTATGCTTATTAAACACAAACTCCTTAATGCAAAACTCTAGAATTCTCTAAATATATTAAAAACTGTGGTAAAAATTGAAATAATTAAATAAAAAAATTTAATTTTTTCTAAACATGTAGTTTAAAATGTAACAGCACATTCAGTTTTTCAAAAATTTAATAAATTCTGGAATTTTGTACGCCAGTATGGTTTGTATGCTGTGCAAAATTCATCGAAGAATCTCTCTTGCTTATGAAGAAAAGTGTACCTAGAGCAACAAATGCAGCCAATAGTAACTTACAAGAATTATGTAATTTCACAGTTAAAAAAATTTATTTTCTTATGTTTTCGAACTTCCACTGCTGTAAGTGTGAATCATGAATCCTTCCTGTTCATGCTAACAAAGTCTTATTAATTTATTTGTAAAAGTATAGACAGTGGAAATTAAAATGTCTTCTTGTGCCTCTCCTGCTCCAAATCAGTCTGTTGGATGTCCTACCCCCCCTTAAAGCAGAAGACGAATTTGCTACTTGCGCAGCAAAATAACTGATGATGGCTGTAGTAGAGTGGATATACAATCGTATGCTGGCAAAGGCAAGAAAAGCGTTTCTGAAGAAGAGAAATATTTTGACGTCGAATATGGATGTAAGTGTTAGGCAGTCTTTTCTGAAAGTATTTGCACAAAATGTAGCCATGTACAGCAGTGAAACATGGACGATACATAGTTTAGACAAGAAGAAAACAAAAGCTTTTGAAATCTGGTGCTACAGATGAAAGCTGAAGATTAGATGGATAGATCACGCGACTAATGAGTAGGTGCTAAATATAACTGGAGAGAAAAAATTGTGGTGTAATCTGACTAGAAGAAGGTTTCGGTTGGCAGGACACATTCTGATACATCAAAAGATCACCTATTTGGTACTGGAGGGACGTGTGTGTGGTAAAAATCACACAGAGAGACCGGGAGGTGAGTACAGCATGCAGATGCAGAGGGATGTAGGTTGCAGTAGTTATTTGGGGATGAAGAGGGTTGCACAGGATAGAGCGGCATGGGGAGCTGCATCAGAGCAGTCTTCTGACTGAAGACCGCTACGACAATATGAACCGTTAACGCCAATTTTTTGGATACTGTTTTCTACTCTTTCGTAAATTCCTATTTACCAATGAGTACGTCACACTCCATGCATAGATACACAAGTGATCATTGATGAACAATCATCAAAACTATTCGTAGGGTATTAGTATTAATATCCATCAATTTTAATTTGTTCTATGTTTGACTTTTTATGTATTTACGGATTTGAAATTCTACAGAAACACACCCGCAACAGAAGTGTCATAAAAATAAATTTTACGTATACTTGAATTGTTTTGAAACTGTGTTTCTGTAATTGATATCTGATTACCTTACCTACGGTTTACTGTGCATGTATTATGCGATCCGCAATGTTTCTATTCAGTGTACAGTACCATGTAAATTTTGCTTAACATAATTCTGTTCATGTTTTCCTACGAGGAGAGTATTATTCTACGTCACATTAAATTTTATGTGGTAGGCTATGTTTTACACTGAGTTATTGAGTTAAAGCTGTAAATTAAGAGGTGTCAATGATATCATTTATTATAAATTACACTGAGTATGTGTGAACATTAAAGCAGGCCATCTCTGTGAATGCGTGGGCGAATCTCTACTGGCTCTACCACTAAACAAATTATATAAACAATGGATTATGAATGAGAAGTTCTGTAATTTCAGGAGTTACCCTCTTATTAGATATTCCCTGAAATAATGTTCTGTTTAGGACAGTACGTATCACTGAGAGTGGGATGATCTCCAGATGGAGAGGAATGTTAGGATGTCTATCTCGCCACCATGGCACGTCTCTCATCAGAAGATGAACCTACACAACACAAAAGCAAGAAAATACAAAACATAACTAACTCTAAAATCAATTGAAAATGGCTTTGATGAAACTATGCTACAAACGAGTCTTAGAATAATATTATCTGCACTCATTTCATTTCGATAGGGACGTGACGCAGCATGGTCATTTTCTCTGAATATGTCCACTAAGATATTTCAGAGGATGGTATGAAAATTCCCTAGATCAGCTACTCGTTCAGTTAGCCTGCTCTGTAATTACAGAATTGCGTTACCATCGCCAGTGCCTCTTTATATTTCACTAATTATTTTTCTGCCTTTCCTATATTTCCACGAACAATAGGAGACTGGAATAGAAGGGAGAACCGATAGAGGTACTCAGGGTACCCTCCACCACACACCGTCTGATGGCTTGCGGAGTATGGATGTAGATGTAAATGTATATGTAGTACAGTGGAGGTTTCGAAGAGGTGAAAGCTTACGAGCTGGCTGCACGAGACAGGAGCATTTTTTGAGAGGAATTTGCTGTCATAAATGTTGATACCGAGTAGAACAGCAGCATAGCTTAAACAGATTGGCGTTCGTGGTCATTCTCTTTTTTCAACCCACTCTCTCTGAGTGGGAGATCGTTCTACGAAGATAGAACATAACAGAAATTAAAAAGCAAATGGGGGAACTCAGTGCTATTGATGAAAATTTGACTTTTGTTTAGAAGGCAGTATATGATGAGCAGAATCAGGCTGCTGGTGTGATACTAAAGTACAAAGAAATGAAGAGAATTTGGTACCTACAATGGACTCGAAGTTACAGGAATCAGCAATTGAAGTTAAAACTGAAATTCATAATGAAACGGGTGAAGAATTCTCAGAAATGATAACTCAAGTGCAAAGCACTATAACTCAACATACAGGCTGATTTGAAAATATGATTTCAGAAGTTATCTAAGTAGAAACTTTGCAGCAACACCTACAATATAAGTCATATTGTTTACCATATGTAGAATGATAGGCTGAAAATTTAAACAACGAAAAGAAGTTGCATGGGGGCTTAATTAAATATGATTGAAAATACTTTTTAAATTTTTCGTAGCTGTATGTCCGATTACGCTGTGTCTCGTAAACGGTTGGCCCTGACTAGTATTATTACGCAATCTGACTGCTTAGAACAAGAACAAAGAATGAAATGAAAATTTTCATTAACACAATTAATTAATTAAGTCCCCAGCAACTATAAAATCTATGAAGCCAACAAGCACAAGTGTAGCTGTTCTGTATGTGGTAGTATGACTCAACGCACTTCTGGCACGGTTCTTCTTTAACAAGACAAGAATTTTAAATACCAATTATACTAACGTGATAAAAGAAAATTAGAAAAACTATAATTACGAAAGAAAACCAGAATTACACTCTAATACAAGAGCACAAGCCAGATGCTTTGTTGACTGAACCTGTAATGATGCATTATTTGAGACACACAAATAATAAAAGAACATAGTGGTTTTTACCTTCATATATATTGACGAAAAGCACTCTGATCATTACAATATCTTCATTAGAATAACATCTGCTATCTCTCCCATCAAATAACTGGATAAAACATGGAACAAACACTCCTTACTACCACCTCTCGACAAGCCTTGCCCACTCGCACATCATTACAATATCTTCATTAGAATAACATCTGCTATCTCTCCCATCAAATAACTGGATAAAACATGGAACAAACACTCCTTACTACAACCTCTCGACATGCCTTGCCCACTCGCACATCTCAACACTGACTGCCACGAGACCTCGACAGGCACTCTACTACGAGCTCTCGACAAGCACTCACTACTACGAGCTCTGCCCACGCACTCTGGAGGCGGCTTAATAATACTCTTTGGCGCAATCTCTGGCGCAGTGGCTCAGTGTAGCCACCTTTGATATGCCCCTCCTCCACAGGCCAGAATTTGATGGTATTTTTGCCAGCATTGGTGGTGAAAATACCACCAAATTCGTCCACAAAAATACAGACAAAACAAAAGATAATATTAATACCTAAATATCACATAATTAGTTAAAATTTTGGCTTTGCACTGACCTTTCAATAACCTAATATATAAAATACAGTAGGCAATACAAATTCTTTTCATACATGTGGCTTTACATAATAGTTTACACAATACATAAAAAATCATTTTATACAAATGTTACATAAAATGCTTTCAATGATTAGTTTATACAAAAAAAAGACACCAACAGGTGACATCTTTTCAGTAGAAGCAGTCCATCAGTGGCACCCAGTAAAGTTTAGCAGGTACACCCAGCAACAAGTCACATTAGTTCAGTAGAAGCAATCCATCAGAGGCACCCAGCAATGTTGAGTAGGTGCAGACAGCAACAAGTGACTTCATTTCAGTAGAAGCAGTCCATCAGTTGCACCCAGCAATGTTGAGAGCAGGTGCAGACACCAACAAGTGACATCATTTCAGTAGAAACAGTCCATCAGTTGCACCCAGCAATGTTGAGCAGGTGCAGACACCGACAAGTGACATCATGTCAGTGGAAGTAGTCCATCAGTTGCACCCAGCAATGTTGAGAGCAGGTGCAGACACCAACAAGTGACATCATTTCAGTAGAAGTAGTTCCATTAGTGGCACCCAGCAATACTGAGCAGGTGCAGACACCAACAAGTGACATCATTTCAGTATAAGCAGTCCATCAGTTGCACCCAGCAATGTTGAGAGCAGGTGCAGACACCGACAAGTCACATCATTTCAGTAGAAGCAGTCCATCAGTTGCACCTAGCAATGTTGAGCAGGTGCAGACAGCAACAAGTGACTTCATTTCAGTAGAAGCAGTTCCATTAGTGGTACCTAGTAAAGTTGAAGAGGTACACACAGCAACAAGTCACATTAGTTTAGTAGAAGCAGTTCATCAGTGGCACCCAGCAATGTTGAGTAGGTGCAGACAGCAAGAAGTGACTTCATTTCAGTAGAAACAGTTCATCAGTTGCACCCAGCAATGTTGAGCAGGTGCAGACACCAACAAGTGACATCATTTCAGTAGAAACAGTCCATCAGTGGCACCCAGCAATGTTGAGAGCAGGTGCAGACACCAACAAGTGACATCATTTCAGTAGAAACAGTCCATCAGTTGCACCCAGCAATGTTGAGAGCAGGTGCAGACACCGACAAGTGACATCATTTCAGTAGAAGCAGTCCATCAGTTGCACCCAGCAATGTTGAGAGCAGGTGCAGGCACCAACAAGTGACATCATTTCAGCAGAAACAGTCCATCAGTTGCACCCAGCAATGTTGAGAGCAGGTGCAGACACCAACAAGTGACATCATTTCAGTAGAAGTAGTCCATCAGTTGCACCCAGCAATGTTGAGAGCAGGTGCAGACACCAACAAGTGACATCATTTCAGTAGAAGTAGTTCCATTAGTGGCACCCAGCAATACTGAGCAGGTGCAGACAGCAACAAGTGACTTCATTTCCATACAAGTAGTCCATCAGTTGCACCTAGCAATGATGAGCAGGTCCAGAGAGCAGTCCATGATATTCACTATCACTAATCACACTGTTCATCAGCAGAAACTAAACATGTCCTAGTGACACCAATCATGTAGATAAAGTACAAGTAACAGTCCATACTATTCACTATCACTGATCACTCAGTTTATCAGCAGAAATTAATCATTCCTAAGTGTCACACATTACGTTGAAAACTGCAGGTAACAGTTCATAATATTTACCATCACTAATCAGACAGTTCAGGCATGAACAATAATTTGAATACACATACAAATGCTTTTACACTAAACATATAAATTCTAATAAACACACAAATGATTTCAGATAATTGTCATATTAACTATTACAAATACTCAAATATCAGTAAACCTATAATATTTATGGGTGTCAGTGCAAGCCACTACAAACAAATACAATAATATTCAGGAGACAGGTGGGTACGATTAAGAAAGGAAAACACACAAAACACACTCACTCATCTTTCATCCACATTAAGTACTACTGTGTAATTGAATAGTGTTAACTGTGTAAATGCAATTCTGTCAAAATCTGATGTGCATCATGTGTATCAAGTAGTAATGGCAGCAATGTATCACAGACAATAATAGTTAAGTCAATGTCATAGTCATCATGTCAAGACCAATGTTTGCGAAGCCAGATCAAATGTACTGTTGTTGAACAACTGTCAGTGAGACAAGATATGCAAATACTTCCTCTCTTCAAAAAAACATTATATAGTGCTTAGTGATTTAACAAAGTGTGTGTATAGACTATCTTCCTTCTACTTTAGTGTTCTAGTCTGCTATCTTCATCCTCCTTGTTCCATAAGACCAACAAAAAAAATATGCATCTCACTTACTTTACCTCTTATCCACCAAAACTCCAATAATCATCAACTTCACACAATCTCAATAATACCTCAATAATACCTCTTCAATACGTCGATACATATAAACCTTATTGCCAATATGTGCTCCTCACTTACTTTACCTCTTATCCACCAAAACTCCAATAATCATCAACTTCACATAATCTCAATAATACCTCTTCAATGCGTCGATACATATAAACCTTATTATCAATATCATTTCACTTCCATAACAACTCTTTCCTCTAGTCAGTCTCCTCGAACAAGTACAGATAAAGTCCTAGTGCAAACTTCAGTTCATCATCCCACACAATCTGAAGACACATTGTCAACACACAACCTCTGTGTAATCCATCTGACCCAAATCTTCTGCTCATTATGAATTATAAACAAAGAAATGCATACATGACCTCTAACAGACTTAGTTCGAATAACTGTCAGTAATTAAGTACGATTACGGAGTGTGAATGATCATAATATTTCACAGTGTGTACACCACTTCAAGAATTATGGCAGAAGCAAACATGTGGAGTATTTCTTGTGTCAAGTGTCACTTACTATTTCAATTGCTCCCGAAAAATGCAGTGTAATAATTGTCAATGATCTAAACCTAGTGTTGGTATGTCATGTCGTTAGCTTCCTTCCTATTAGCATAAATTTATACAGCTTCCATAAAATCTCCAGCTCATGTGACCTCAACGAAATTCATTGTACCAATGTCGTTCGTCGAATTATAGCAGTTCATTTTCTTATCTTAAAAATATAAGGCACTGAGCGTAAGCAAAACAAGCAATAGCGAGTAAATATACCAGTAGAGAACAGAATGTCAAAAAGTAGATGCAGCACAATCCTTACAACGAGGCTCTGCCAAGCGAACAATCTATAATTAATCCAATAGTGTGACCTAAACTCTCTGTTTGTACACAGTATATCAGCATTTCTATACACCAAATTAAAGAGTAGTTATGACAACAAACAGAAATGTATAAATATGCAATCCATACGCATAGCAGCAAACAGGTCATTAGCGTCATATCAGCATAAGCAAATAAATGTTCATATGTCATCTTAATAAGTAAACATGAAGGCGCAAGCAGATAAATCACAAAGTATAACTTACATACCTAACCACATCAGCACAATAAATCAGGTTACAATTATAATTTAAAAATAAGCACAGCAGGCACATAATTAAAAAAATATGACATCAGTGAAAAAGCAGTGCAGCCAAGCGATGCATAATATACACAAGTTACAACCCAGTTCATTAATAATCATTGTCAAAATCAGGTAACGTACGCAAGCACGTCGCTTCACAAGTAATTTCATAGAACATGAAAGTAGCACAAAGTATGAATCACGTAATCGCGAGCAGCAAATTACGTCTGAAGTACGTACCTAAGTGGAAATATGTTACCTGAAAAATAAACTCAATTAATAATTACCTTTTTTAGTTTATTAGTTTCTTCTTGGAAATTACATTCTTTCTGAAAATTTCTCGATAGCAAGTCCTCTTAACGTCGGAGACACACAGAATTTACCTGAAGTTCTTAAATATTTTATAGAACCGTATCCTGAAAAATACTGAATGTTAATAACATAATTCATCAAGTCACTATAGCTTTATACTGAATTTAATCGGAGAAATTAAACTGTGTATTTGTTTACGGCTGTCAGTGCATTCGCACTGAGCGCTCGATCAGCTGTAGGCGCGTGACGTAGGAAGCAATTGTTCGCGGTCAACGACTGCCTTGTGCGGCGCGCAGACTTGACTGTTGCTTTGAGTATATGCCGCCGCCAAAACACAGCGCGGTATCCTTGTACTCTCCGCATGTTTACATGTAGCTGTTGGTTTCTCAAAAGTATGTCATTCCACAAAAATTTTTACGTTACATATATGATGTATTCCTTTAGAGCGTCGAGATTTAAGAGTTTCTACTTCGACAGTGTTATCATGAATAATTTTGCGAATTCTATATGGACCGTTATAAAGCAGAAAAAATTTGCGACACAAGCCTTTTCCTTTGTGAGATAAACGATGAGACCTAATTAACACCTTCTGACCAACTGACAAGATTTTTAAACGACCAGGATGTTTAGCTGATTTCTCTCTTCTCGCAGCCGCAGATGCAATATTTTGTAGAGCCAGGTTGACAACTTCAGAATGCCGCAGTTTCCGTGTAGGCGGAAAAGGAACGATTTCAGATATGCGATTTGCCGGTGCTTTGTCTTTTAATATTAGTAAACGCGGTAAAGAAGTTGAATCATTAGAGAGTTCATTCAGAATGTTTTGGAAAATATGAAGTTACTGATCCCAAGTTCTGTGATTCTGATGACAATAAAGACGGCACAATTTATTGATTTCCTTCATCCATCTCTCTGAAGCGTTAGATTGAGGGTGAAAAAGTGAAATGAAAATTGGTTTAATTTTACGACGCTGTAGAGTACGAAGCCAAATTTTAGAACGA
This sequence comes from Schistocerca serialis cubense, assembly GCF_023864345.2. Classification (NCBI taxonomy): domain Eukaryota; kingdom Metazoa; phylum Arthropoda; class Insecta; order Orthoptera; family Acrididae; genus Schistocerca; species Schistocerca serialis. The sequence goes on from NC_064644.1 coordinate 450,617,681, forward strand.
AGCTGTGATCCATTATCTGATATAACCTTATCAACATGACCAACTTTGAAACGTCCCCTTTGAACAATTATACAAGACTGTGCTTAAACTGACACACAATATTTTGTTAGCGCAACGCAATCTGACTTTCAAAGATCCCTACAAAAGAATGGCCCTGACTAACATTAAACTATACCTTTCACAAATCACTAAATCACTTACCTCACAATAATCTTCGTTTCTCCCACTACTGCAATACAGCAAGCGCCACTACTGCCAGCTAAATAAAAGATTCAGACTATGGAAGGCACTAACTACTGATAGGGATAGTTACCAAATGAAAGATATTAATAGAGAACAAACAATGTATTTATCTTGATATCATCATATATAAATATAGCAGTTCATGACAAATTTCAAAACTCCACCATCTCTCTCCCCACATCCACCACTGCTGACGGCTCGCCTCCAACTGCGCAACGCTACGCGCTGTTCACAGCCAGCTGCCTCTCTACAATGGCAGACAACAATGCAAACTAGCCACAGACTGCACACAGCACAGCCAGTGATATTCATACAGACAGAGGTGGCGTTACCAATAAAAAAACCTAAACAGCCTACTTACATAGCCCCCATGCTCCCCACAAAAATTTTACAAATTTTTTTTTGGGCAGTGGCCAATAATGATTTGATAAAATTTTTCATAATTACAATAACAAAGATATCAAATGCACACACTTATTGATACAATGTTGGACAAAAGCTAAAATTGTCTCACAGTCCATAAAGACAGTCCTAATCGGACATAACAGGAGAATAGCAGTGTTTGTCTCAAAGTCTGAGCAGTAAAAGAAAATGCACACGGAAGTAGTGGATTTCCATGCAGTCTTGAAGAAGTAGTGTTGTCCTTCCAATGGAAAGACAGTGCTGACTCTCGACATGCTGACAGATAATGGACCACAACAGAGCAAACCCACAGCAGAGTCATTCGACGTTTTGAAGAATATTGGTAGGTAGGTCATCACAGAGCAGACCCACTGGAGTCCTGGTAGAGATTGTGGTATTGGTGGGCCACCAGAGGTGCAGACCCACTGTAGTCCTGGTAGAGATAATGGTAATGGTGGGTCATCAAAGATGCAGACCCACTGCAGGCCTTGTAGAGATAATGGTACTGGTGGGCCTCCAGAGGTGCAGACCCACTGCAGGCCTTGTAGAAATAATGGTACTGGTGAGTCAGCAAAGGTGTGGACCCACTGTAGTCCTTGTAGAAATGGCCAGCAGCCATCTGTTGCGACTGTGCAGGTGCACAATCACCATCGAAGAGTCTTGCAGAGAATATAGCAAGTCCATAAACCACCACTTGTGCACTCACAACGTTTTTGGAATTGTCCTTAGAACCAGCAATGCTGTTATCCAGTCCCTTGCAGAATTATTAACACACGTGCAAACATGAACAGTCCCTACTTCTCACATATTGTCCATATACTATGACCAACAGAAACATGTACAGTGAAATGTAACTTAATTTGAAGAACTGGTGTCTGTACAATTATAAATTTACAACATGAAAATACCATTACAAAGGTACAAAATACATCATTAAAGAACATAACAATACAGATAACATTTGTAGTAACACAGGCTTCACAAAAGAATAGAAATAAACATATACATCAGTGGAATTATGACATGAGTACATACATAAAGGATCACAATAACTTTTGAAGCATCAACTTCACACATGAGCATTGAACAGAACAGAATTAATAATGTCTAAACATCTTTACAAAGTAAATAACATATTATTAATGCCAATTATATTCGAGGATAACAGTATTCCTCATCATAGTGAATGTAGCTTAATATTAAAAGAAGAAAAAATTCTATGAAACTACACAGAGACAGGAAGAAAACAAATACACAAGGGTACACAAACATATAGTGGGATAACACAAAAGGGAAAGGACAGGGTTTGTTTTCAGTGTAACATGTGGTACTGCAGTCCAACCCAAAACTTCATATATCTCTCCTCTTATTTCATCCTTTGTTTCCACCAAAAAAATTCTATCTAAGCATGCTTTCTGTATCTATATGTCCACACATTTCTTACCTCAACATTTATTTCCAAGAAAATCCTACCTAAACTTGTTTTCTGTACTTTTTTTTTTGTATAACTTCCCTATGCATTTCTTCCAATTCATCGAAACTCATTGTCTTCTATAGACTACCCCCTCTTAAGCTAACTTAAATCTACTGAGCTCAGATGCTAAACTAAGGGACGAGGCAATGCAGCAGCACATAAAACAATTAACCCAAATAGCAATGACAAAAAAATGCATATTGGCAAAGCTAGCAGCACCAATTGTAATAACATATCAAAACATGACATAGCTCAAGCAGAAAAAAATATTACACTAAAAATGGCCATGTCTAATACCTATGTCACATCTTAACACTAGAGTGATGCATCACAATTTATTCTACAAAAGAAATTACCAAGTACTTGAAAAGAAAATTATGTGTTACTGTTATTAGTTCCTTCTTATTGTTCTTTCCTTTCCAAGTGCTCCTTTTTTTTAAAGAATGTGGATCATAAAATAATTATTTAATAGATCTGTTGACAGAAAGTGTTCACATTAGCAAATGCATTTTATTTTATAAAAGCAATGCTGCAACACAGCTGGAAAAGAGGTATCAAATGAAATAAGCAATTATGTAAAGCAAAGCATAAAAATATCATTCAATAGTCATGTGGCATTTCGTAAGTCAGTAGCACTCAACTCTCAGAGAAAGACACTTGTCATAATCAGGTGTGCAGATGTACGAATATTTCCCATCAATTCATAAGCATTTCAGTAATTAGCACAAAGTGCGAGTAATCATATGTTTTCAAGTAATGAGGGTGTCGTATTAGCGATGAAAGGCACACCCTAATGGCTTGTTCTCCAGGTGTTTGACACAGCTGTGTGCCCACAACGCATTACAAAAATCATATGTTTTCAAGTTCGACCGTGTCGTTTTTGCGATGCTTTCTACAAAGGAATGTCAGAAGCGAGGTTAATGGCGTCCCTTTTTTTTTTCTTCCTGTGCTCTGAAAGGCACGCGCTAATGGCTTTTTCTCCAGGCGTCTGACACAGCTGGGTGCCCACGACGCATTATGTGTAGGTGGTCCGTTAACTTTCTTACGGAAATATTTAC